>NC_067432.1:12872618-13472618 GCF_009764475.1 Pristis pectinata
GGCACAGGCTGCCTGCCACTATTTTTCTCCATTTTATTCTTCTTAACCAATCATGGACAATGAATACTCATAGCCAAGTTTACCCAAAATTCGCAGATACATACTTCAGACAGACTCAGCCCAATACATCACAGGCACATTCCTCCCCACCATCAAAAGTATCTACAGGAGGTGCTGCCTCAAGAAGGCAACATCTATCATCAGAGATCTCCACCATCCGGGCCATGTCATCTTCTTGCAGCTACCATTGCGCAGGAGGTACAGAAGCCTGAAGTTCCCCACCACCAGGTTCAAGCACAGCTACTTCCCTTCAGCCATTCAGTTCTTGAACAAACCTGCACAATCCTAATCAGTACCTCAGTATGGCTACACTATGACCACTTTGCACTATAATGGATTTTGTTTTCTTTTTCTTGTGTTCTAATTGTGTTTTCTCTTGAATAATTTATGTTGTTAATTTAGGTTTTTCTTGTGAATTTTGTGTATCTGATGCTATGTGCCTGTGATGCTGCTGCAAGTGAGTTTTTCATTGCACCTGTGCATACATGTACTTGTGCATATGACAACAGTTAGCAAACCAGAGATGGGAATCTGTCAGACTTTCCTCTGCTCTAGCCCAAGAGTATTGTGGCCAAGTATCTGGCTGAAATCAGCCATCCAGGTGTTTAATGAGGTTTGACACATGCACTGATAAAACTAATACAATCAATCACAATTAAACTTTTTTTGTTCATTCATGTCTTGTTAGTATTATTGCATTAGGGATCACTCCCCAAACAGCACAATAACTCAGCAGTGGTTATAGGCAGTCAGCATCTCCCCTTTAAGAAGTGTGGACATGATTTCAATCAGCATCAGTTACACTTAGCTTGTCCTAAAAACTCCTATACTAAAGCAAAATATGGTGCCATAAGTATTATTTCAGTGCTACAACTATTGCATGAAATACACACACTAATTTCAGCTGTGAACTAACAGGAACAAACCAGCAAGGGTCCCTCGCTGTTTCTATTTTCTTGCACAGCACCCAGTTGCATTCCGATTTCTCTGCCTCTGATACCTAGGAATGGACAAACATGCTCTTTCAACAGATGGCAAAGAGAAGGTAACAAGAAAGTAAACAAGTCTTGTTCTTTGTCTTTGACAAAAGAGACTCAAAAAAACCTTTATAACGTTGGTTGGTAGACCCAAAAACATGCTATAGTGTTAGTTTGCAACAACAGCTACATCGAAAGTAATGCAAATAATTCATAAAGTTTAAAAAATCACACACAAAAGCTTGGGTTATAAACATGAGGTGGGTTGAAATCAGAGAGCAACACTGCTGAACAGAGAAGCCTTGGAAAGTATGACTAACCACACAAAGAACTCTTTATTAACAATTCAAAGGCAGACAGATGGCATCATTGCTAAAACCACATCCAAGGGCACACACAATATGAAAGTGCTTTGACATTCCTCAGTCTCATACAACGGGTGAAGGATTTATTTAATTCTGGGAACCATTCTTTTACTTGGTTTCATTAAATAAAGACAACACTTAGACAACAGATTGGAAGGAACATGGTCAGGGTTTACAGATTGTTTTTTTATCTACCTCATAAATCCTATCAATATTAATTTATCATTCATCATTTACGCAGAGTTCAGGCACTAATAGCAATAACCTCAGTTAAAGATTCAATGGGACTATTGATGAAAAACAATCCCACATACATACCAGTAGTCATGTGCTGCCATCTTTTCACTCGGAATGACTGGATAATCTGAGAATAATTTATAATCCTTCATAATGCGCGAAAAAAAGAGGAACATGAAAGTTACCAAAATGTTAAGCTGTTAAATCTCTGAAGGGACCCTGTTGTGAAAAACAAAAAGGAACATTAAGATTAGTTGCCCTTGGGAAAAGTTTGATTCTACTTAATACAGATAATTACAAAACTCTTGCCTAAACTGAATTCTATCTAACTGGACTCTACTTTCACACCTGGTGTTGGTAGAACAAAGTGGCTTGGATATGGACAGTCAGGTACACACTGCAGTCATCACACGAGAACACCAGAGGAGAAATTTCTAAAGAACCATTGAGCAACCCAGTTTACTGACAGGATGTAACCAAGGTTGAAAGTGATTGGAGAGGAAACAGAATGAATCCATATGGACAATGGATTTTAGTTCTACTGCTCGATTTGACAAGTAGCTCAATTGATCCACAGAGTCTGCTGATGAGTGGACTCCAGCACTCTGTACAGCAATGAGTGTAGTGAATGTGTACAGTATGGCTCAGTAGCAGTACAGTATTTACTGCCACTTTAAATAGTGTTCAGATCAAACTGTTTGGAATTAAAAGGACTAATAATAATAAATCTAAATGACAAAGGTCCTCAACCAACATGCCCTGCCACACGACACTGTCAGATTCCACACTGAGACTCTGGAGAACATACATCTTTTTCCATATCTCAGGAACCTGTGTGAACAGGTATCGATGATGCGGTTCACTACAACCTCTGGGGTACCAACATAACCTCCGGCTGATTATAAAGAATGTTCAAAGGCCTAGACCTCAAACCCTACACTAAGTGCATGGTAGTGTAGTGGTTAGCGTAATGCTTTACAGTGCCAGCGACCTGGGTTCAATTCTGGCCACTGTCTGTAAGGAGTTTGTACGTTCTCCCCATGTCTGCGTGGGTTTCCTCCGGGTGCTCCAGTTTCCTCCCACATTCCAAAGATGTACGGGTTAGGAAGTTGTGGGCATGCTACGTTGGCGCCAGATGCATGACGACACCTACGGACTGCCCCAGAACACTCTACGCAAAAAATGCATTTCATTGTGTGTTTTGATGCACATGTGACTAATAAAGATCTTATCTTAACTTATCTTCTCCTGAGCAGCAACGCTGCCTGCCTGTACAGAAACTTGGAAATGGAAAAATTGGAACAGGAGTAGGTCATTCAATATGATTGTGGCTGACCATCCAACTTCAATACCCATTTCCAGCTTTGTCCCCACATCCCTCCATTCCTCTAACCCTTAGAAAAATATCCAACTCCTTCCTGAATATATTTGATGATTTGGGTTCTTCTGCTTTCTGTGGTAGAGACTTCCACAGGTTCTCCACTTTCCGGGAGAAGAAATGTCTCCTCATCTCAGTCTTAAATTGCTCATCCTTTATCCTTAGACATGACCCCTGATCCTGGACTCCCTGATCATTGGGAACATCCTTCCTGCATTTGTTTGTCCATTCCTGTTAGAATGTTACAGTTTTCAATGAGATCCTCTCTCAGTCTTCTAAACTATGATGAATATGAACCTAATTGTCGCAATCGCTCTCATCTGTGGTATTGCCATCCCAGGGATCAGTCTGATGAACCTTCACTGAACTCCCTTCATAGCAAGAACATCCTTCCTCAGACAAGGAAGCCAAAACTGTGTACAACACTCAAGGTGCAGTCTGAGCACTGAATGATTCAGAGACATGGACAACCTACAATGGGCTCCTCAAAGCACTGGAGAAGTTCCATCAATACTGCCTCTGCAAATCCTCCAATCTATTGGCAGGATAAGTGAACCAGTTTTAGGATCTTCTCCTAAGCCAATATTCCCAATTTTGGAGGCTCTGATTATGCTCATCCACCTCCAGTGGGTAGGCTGCATTATCCACATGTCTGACACCTGACTGCCAATATACAGTAAGAGGGTTCCAGGAGGAAAAATTGAATGTTTCAAGGATGTTCACAAAGGTAATCTTGAAAAAATGTAACATCCTCGCCAGCTCATGGGAATCCCTGCCCTGTGACTGATCAAAATAAAGAGGGAGCACCTGGGAGGCACGAAACACCTTGAATCTCTTTGATGGAAGTGCATGGAGGTTGAGTGTATGCAGCAAATCAGATGCAGAGACTCCTAAACAACTCACCCGCCTGCAACACTTCTGGCAGAGCCGGTAGATCCTACACAGGCTACCTCAGTTCCTATACAACAGGAGTGGAAGTGTATCATCCTCAATCCCAAGGGACTACCTAAGAAGACATTCTGCAATGCTGACACCAGAGTACCACATTGAAAAGAGCAATTAATCAGCTACTTAAAGTGTCTGTGAGGCACAAAGGCTCCTTCTGCTGATGTTGGATTGGAAGATTGGCAGCTTACTGACTTCCACAGCTTGTCCTCAGTGCATCGACTTCCACAGCTTGTCCTCAGTGCACCGACTTCTGCAGTGTCCTCAGCGCACTGACTTCCACAGCTTGTCCTCAGTGCACCGACTTCTGCAGTGTCCTCAGCGCACCGACTTCCACAGCTTGTCCTCAGTGCACCGATTTCTGCAGTGTTCTCAGCGCACCGACTTCCACAGCTTGTCCTCAGTGCACCGACTTCTGCAGTGTCCTCAGTGCACCGACTTCCACAGCTTGTCCTCAGTGCACCGACTTCTGCAGTGTCCTCAGCCACACCGACTTCCACAGCTTGTCCTCAGTGCACCGACTTCCACAGCTTGTCCTCAGCGCACCGACTTCTGCAGTGTCCTCAGCGCACCGACTTCCACAGCTTGTCCTCAGTGCACCGATTTCTGCAGTGTTCTCAGCGCACCGACTTCCACAGCTTGTCCTCAGTGCACCGACTTCTGCAGTGTCCTCAGTGCACCGACTTCCACAGCTTGTCCTCAGTGCACCGACTTCTGCAGTGTCCTCAGCATACCGACTTCCACAGCTTGTCCTCAGTGCACCGACTTCCACAGCTTGTCCTCAGCGCACCGACTTCTGCAGTGTCCTCAGCGCACTGACTTCCACAGCTTGTCCTCAGTGCACCGACTTCTGCAGTGTTCTCAGCGCACTGACTTCCACAGCTTGTCCTCAGCACACCGACTTCTGCAGTGTCCTCAGCGCACCGACTTCTGCAGTGTCCTCAGTGCACCGACTTCTGCGGTGTCCTCAGCACGCCGACTTCCACAGCTTGTCCTCAGCGCACCGATTTCGACAGAGTGTCCGCAGCAGACCAACTTCTGCAGATTTTGCCTCTGAACTTTTGACAAAAGAAGGCCAACTCCATATCAAGGAAAGATTTAAGACTTTCCATTTTAAAGAGTTGGGGAGAATTATGCTTTGAGCTACCAACACCCAATCATACCAGGATGCAACATAATAAAACACTGAAAGACTGAGGGAGCTGTGGGGCATACTGCATGAAGACAACCTAATAAATCATCTCTATCCTGGAGGAAGCTGTATACATGCTCAGCATTATTTAAACTAAGTATTTATTCCCGATGACCAAAGAAATGGCTACGCTAGGCAACTGAATTCCAGCGCATGTCTTAGCAAAATATTCCTACAGTGCATTGTGATCAAAATACCACAATGTATGAATTTAATTCCTGTCTATTTGATTATTACCTCTCATCACAACTACAAGAAGCAAAGATTAAAGAGTGTTAGCCTGCTTAGAGAAATCCTTTTCTGTGCTCTGCAATGATTATTTTAAAGCATTATCATCTGGTCAGTTAAAGCAGCAGGCAGAGAATTAAACCCCCGGTGATGATAATGGTCCAGGATCAATTATTTGACTAAAGAGCCACAAGGTGGAGATTATCCAGTTCCCTTAGAGAAAAAATGCGTCTTTTTATAGCAATTTGTACATCCAAAATGGTTCACAATACATTAAACATGCAATGCTGTCTAATAGACAAAATGGAGAAGTCAGTTTGTACATTGCAAGATGCCACATTCAGCAGCCTCCCTGATCTTCTTTGAAATGTTGCCATGATACCTTTTTGATCCATCTGAAACCGCAGGGCGCTTCTTGTTGTCTAATGTTTATAACTCAACAATAATCATTAAAACACAGTCTGGTCTTTATTTCTTTTTTGGAAAACAAATGGGCATAAATTTTCTACATTTGTAATAGTGACTACATTTCAAATGTACCTCTTTGGCTGTCGAACTCTTTGGGAAGTTAAGGTTGTGAAAAACACTAGAAATGCTGCTGGAAATCTCAAATAAAAACAGTGGGTCAGGCAGCACCTGTGGAGAGAGAAAAAGAGTTAATGTTTCATGTCAAGGACCCTTCATCAGAACTAAGAAAGAGAAAACAAGTTGGTTTTAATTTGCAGAGAAGATGGGGAAATATAGATAGGAACAAGTTCTCTGATAGGGTGGGGCCAGGATTGCCATGGAGATAAGCCATTGATGAATCGATCTGGTTGATGGATTAATGAGGTCAGTTAGAGAGAGAGGAAACAAACAAAATGACACGTAAAAGCTGTGAGATGTAGGTCAGAGCTCCAGGAAACACTCATCAGATTAGGCAGAGAGAGAAAGAAACGGAGTATTAGAGGTGTATAACCAATGGCAGAATTGGCCAGCTCTGATACAAACAGAGAAAATGAGTAACATGAAATTGTTTTAATAGAGTCTTGAGCCTGCAACGTAACCACACAGAAGATAAATGCTGTTCCTCAAGTTTACATTGGGCTTTGCTGTGCAGGAAGCCACAGACAGTGTGGGAGTAGGAGGGAGAATTAAGGTGAGGAGCAACCAGAAGCTCAGGGTCACCCTGCAGGTTGAACGAAGGAGCTCTGCAAAGTGGTCACCCAATCTGCATTTGATTTCTCCATTGCAGAAGACCCCACAGTGTGTGCATGTAATGCAATGCAATAGATTGGAAGAAGTTGACTTGGATGTAGGTAGCAGAGGGTGGTCCTGTTTCTCGGAATGGAGGCCAGTGACTAGTGGTGTGCCGCAGGGGTTGGTGTTGGGACCCTTGTTATTCGTTATTTATATAAATGATTTGGATGCAAATGCACAAGGCTTGATCAGTAAGTTTGCGGATGACATGAAATTAGTTAATAGGGAAGAGGGTTATCGTAGATTACAGGGGGATCTTGATCAGTTAGGGAAGTGGGCCGAGGAGTGGCAAATGGATTTCAATATAGGCAAGTGTGAGGTGATGCATTTTGGAAAGTCAAACCAGCATAGGACTTGTACTATGAATGGTAGGGCACTAGGGAGTGTAGTGGAACAGAGGGACCCAGGAGTACAAGGGCATAGCTCGTTGAAAGCAGCATCACAGGTAGACAGGGGGGTGAAAAAGGCATTTAGCACGCTGGCCTTCATCAGTCAGGGCACTGAGTGCAGGAGTTGGGACATCAGGTTGCAGTTGTATAAGTCATTGATGAGGCCACACAGTACTCCATCTGTGTACAGTTTTGGCCACCCTGTTATAGGAAAGACATGGTTAAACTGGAAAGTGTGCAGAAAAGATTTATGAGGATGTTGCCAGGGCTAGAGGGCCTGAGTTATAGGGAGAGGTTGGCCAGGCTAGGTTATGGCTAGGGGCTTAAGAGGGATATAGGCCAAACGCAGGTTATTGGGACTAGTTGGGTGGGCACCATGGTTGGCATGGACTGTTTGGGCTGAAGGGCCTGTATCCGTGCTGTATTGCTCTGTGACTCTAAGTTAACTGCACTTCATTCAGTGAACCACGTGGTTTCCGTCTCCATTTCTCTTGTCATAGATGCTGCCTGACCTGCTGAGTGTTTCCAGCATTTTTTTGTTTTTGTACTTTCATTTAAACCCCAACCCATCAGGATATGTGAATATTTAATCCACAAACGTTATGGTAGAAGAGATTAATATTACCACGCAGTATTGATGATTTTGGCATCAAGTAACTAACAATGTATACACAAATTATTTTCAGCCAACCAACATCCAAATCTTGATTCTACATTTTCCAATGAACTCCTGCATTATTTCTGCATTCATGTGGCTTTATGTTCAGTGACTTTTCCCTGAACTTTCTTGAATTACAACTGAACACAAGTAGAAGCAGCCCTCGTGGCTCTGAGCCTGCTCTGCCATTCAATAAGATTATGGCTGACGTGATCTTGGCCTCAGTACCACTTTCCTACCTGATCCTCATAATCGTAGATTCCCCCAAATAGTCCAGGAAACTATACCTCAGCCTTGAATATAATAAGTGACCAAGTATCTCAGAGAAGAGAATTCAAATGACACGCTTTCATCAGGGGAAACATTCTCACTATCGATTCCCCTTTGAATCTGGTCTGTCTCAATAAGAATTGCCATGTAGTATTTTACACAGCTGAACGTTTAGTAAAAAATAATTTTGCTACATACAGTGTTACCCTTAATCAGAGACTGAGTGCAGGTCACTTTGCTGCACCACTGCATACATAATTTGAGAAATAGCTGCTTGGGTAACTGTCTATTTATTTCCTTGTTAAGCTATTTGCTGCTAAAAGCTTGACTGCATTAAAATTCATTTGTCATGTTATTGTAGCACAGGGTGACATAGGATTAATTCACTATTTACATCAAAAGGGTATTTGTTCAATAATAGAACACCAAACTGCAGCTGACAAACACACACTTAACAGCATTATTACAGGACCTGTAATTACTATGCTTCAACTGTTTAAGTATTTAAAATGATGTTCATTTTCCCTCATTGAAGAATAGTCTTAAAAAGGTACTAATGGATGGCTGTAAAACTGACAAGCAAACTAAGGAATAGATCAGAGTTGCATGAAATCATATAAGCTGCCAGGCTTAATTGAGCAATAAATCAACATTTAACAGATAACTGGTTTATCACTAATCAAGAAATGTGTTTTATTTAAGAAATTTTACACGAATAAATAAAATCGTATCAGTATCTTTTGCAATTACACTTGTTTGTAAATTATACATCCACATTATACCTTTTTTGCTAATAGTGGATCTTCTATCACTTTCACAGGAATTGATTTGTGTGTAGATTAAATTGTTTATCTGCAACTCAGTTTCTAAATGTAACATTTAAACTGAATGCCCATGGGATCCAAGATGACACTCTAAATTGGATTATTAATTGGCGAGCTAGTAGATAGCAGAGAACAGTTATCAATTCTATTAGTTTCAGTTGGGCAGCTGTAACCAGTAGTGTCCTCAAGGAACTGGCCTTCCAACCCCAAGCTACTCAATAAATTAATGTGTTTTAAAACAAAGTACAAAGCCGTAAATTCAAGGATGGTGCCAAGTTGTGGAAGCCGGATGCACAGAATATATATTAAGTTAGGTGGAAGAATTAAAAGCCATCAAATAATGGGTGGTTATAAGTGAAATTAGGTCTGTACTGGCATTAATAACAGAGTATTATTATTCACTCTGTAGACTAATTATTTCCTGCAGTTTGGGCAGTGTGCATCAAGATAAAACTCATGGGTGTGATTTTCAGCTTCACTGCTCCTGATACATGATAAATGCTGAACTTTGTCCGAAAAGCCCGGATACAGGCTCTGTGATCCCAGGACATTAGAGGTGTTTAAAATATAAGGAACATAGATATGACCAAGCTGATTGACTTATGACACAGACCTTCAGAGGACAGATTTAACATCTACAATCATTTTTGTTGCCTTGCTCCACAACAGTCAACAAGATCCCTGGGGAAAATAAGCAACCGATACCATTTCAATTAACTACTGCAGAAAGGAGGTGGAAAAGAAGTCTCACGGGGAATGGAAATGGCATTGTAAATATGGACTGAAATAGTGTTCAATCCAAGAAGATTTCTAAGATGCCAAGGGAAACATCATGGAAGGTACAAGCCTAGAGATGTTTAGTAGATATATTTTGAAAATGCTTTGACCATTAACTTTGAGAATCAGACAACAATTATTTCAAGGGATAGAGTTGTAGATATTCAGCACAGAAACAGGCCCTTCGACCAACCGTGTCCACACCAACCACTAACCATTCATTCACATTAGTCCCATTGTTTAAAATTCTCTCCACATTCTCATCAATTCCCCCCTGATTCTATCACACACCTACACAGTAGGGGCAATTTATAATGGCCAATTAACCTACAAACTCACACATCTCTGGGATGTGGGAGGAAACTAGAGTATCCAGAAGATTCCACATGGTCACAGGGAGAACATGCAAACTCCACACACGTAGCACCCGAGGTCAGGATTGAACCTGGGTCTCTGGCAGTGAGGCAGCAGCTTTACTAGCTGTGCCACGGTGTTGTCCTTGATGACGGCATGTAGAAAAAGGTTTCAAGAGTGCCCCCCAAAAAAAAGTAATTCACAAGTGTCATTGGGAAGGCCATCTGTTAATGTCGACACAGCCCTTAAATTGAAGGAATATTCCTCTCATGCAGTCCCTTGGGGATGACCTGCTTCCAGCTCAGAGGAGTGGAAGATGGCTGTATATGAAATATCTATCTACAACCACAATACTCTGACTGGAGTCACATGCAGACCACACAAGCAACTTATCTTTTGACAATCCATAAGTTATATTATCACTGTTACTGATTCTAGCTTTCTAATTCTGGATATTAATTTGAAATAATTGAACTGAAATCACCCCACAGACAGGCCAAAATTCTAATTCTTGTCTCTGGATCATTCATTCTTTGCGTTACTAGCCCAGTAAAGCTTATGCTGTTGAGGACAATTATTCAGATTATCATCACTGAATTGTTGCAGTTTTCACTGCTCACAAGAATAGTCGTTTCAATCCCGAACAGACTACAGCAAGCAAAGAGGCAACTCAGTAAAATAACTGGGAACACATTAGAGCTTACCTTTGTTAAGGTAACTTCCTGGGCATTTTCTTTTCATGGTAAACAGTTTGAAAGACAGGAGGAAGCCAGTCAGTCCCAAGTAAGAGGTTCAGGAATCTTCATTCCCCATGCAGTAAGGTCACCATCTACTGCCTGAAACATTTCTCTATGTACAGTTTTGGCCACCCTATTATAGAAAAGACGTGTTAAACTGGAAAGAGTGCGAAGAAGATTTATGAGGATGTCGCTGGGACCAAAGGGCCTGAGTTATAGGGAGAGGTTGGCCAGGCTAGGTCTTTATTCCTTGGAGTGTAGGAGAATGAGGGGCGACCTTATAGAGGTGCTTAAAACTATGAGAGGCATAGATGAGGTGGATGGTAACAGTCTTTTCCCCAGGGTAGGGGAGTCCAAAACTAGGGGGCATAGATTTAGGGTGAGAAGGGAAAGAATTAAAAGGGACCCAAGGGGCAACTTTTTCATGCAGAGGATGGCAAGTATATGGAACGAGCTGCCAGAGGAAGTGGGGTGAGGCAGGTACAATAATATCATTTAAGAAGCACTTGGATAGGTACATGGAGGGGCGGGGCTTTGGGGGATATAGCTGAACGCAGGAAATTGGGACCAGCTGGGTGGACACCGTGGTCGGTATGGACTGGTTGGGCCGAAGGGCCTGTATCCGTGCTGTATTGCTCTATGACGGAGTTATAAACTACAGATAGAATTCTTACAGTATGTCAATGCAGATTTCAGTGGAAATGCTTTACCACTGGATTACATAGAGGATGATCGAAGGCAACAGATATATTCACCCCAAGGTTATGATTGTTAATTCTGCTTTATGTGGTTTGTTTTACAATTGGATCTCTCCTCCTGTCAGGAAAGCAGCTTGACAATGAGAAGTCAATTATCTGTTTCCGACATGAGTAGAGTTCCTCCCTTTTCATTTCAGGCAGGTGCATTTTAATCCACTAATAATGATTAAAATGATGCTGATGGATTAGGCCCAGTGCATACATTTCTTACCAAAAATAACAACCTAAATATAGTAACTGTTGTTATACTTCATGTGGGGTGATCCTCTGCAATACAGCTGTAATATGATCTTCTATTATCATATCTAATCCTGAAATTTAACCCTCTACCTTGAACAGCTCAGCCTAATAGCTCTCAATCGTGCCAGTATCAAGGCCAACCCTGCCAATGAAGAACATTTTAACCAAATAAGCTTCATAAGATCTTCATCTCCAAATCAGAGGGTTAGTCGTTCTGTTGGCAAGGAAGTGATCACATTTATAAACACATCATAATTGCCAACTAATGCACACAATGCTAATTAATGACATTCTTTTATAAACTAAAAGTAAACATATGATCCATACATATAGTCATAAACGTATAGTCTCCAACCTGATGGTCTCAACATCGATTTCTCTAACTTCCGTTAACTCCATCCCTTTTTTTCTTCCCCCCACTCCTTAGTCTTCCCTTATTCCTATGGCTCCCTTTCCTTGCCTTGATGACCTACCCATCTCCTCTTCTCCCCTCCCCCATCCTTTATTCCATGGTCCACTGCCCTCTCCTACCGGATTCCTTCTTCTTCTTCAGCCCTTTGCCTCTTCTATCACCTCTCAGTTTATTGCATCTTCTCCCCCCCCTCACCTGAACTCACCTATCCCCTGCGTGTGCTCCTCCCCCTACCCCCCACCATCTTGTTCTGGCTTCTGCTCTCTTCCTTTCCAGTCCTGATGAAGGGTCTTGGCCCGGAACATCGACTGTTTATTTCCCTCCATGGATGCTGCCTGACCTGCTGAGTTCCTCCAGCACTTTTTGTGTATTGCTCCAGATTCCAGCATCTGCAGAATTTTTTGTGTCTCTCTCATATGAGCAGCAATTAGGATTTTGAATAGAGTCTTCCACCAGTGTTGATCCTCGTATTTTCCTGCCTGGTGCTAATTCCAACTAGTTGTTTCCTAAGTCACCATACCTTCCAACTAAAGATCGAAGACTTGATTATATTCTGCTGACGAGCCCCAACCAGGTTAGGATGAATATTTTAAACATTACAACCAAAGATTAATCCTTTGGAAACAAAAGAGTATTTCTCCACTCAAGATAAAATTGAACAGGATTATTTTTTATTTGGAGAATTGTGAGAATGATCCAATGGTTTATTATTCTGTAAACCTTGCTGCTGACCATTTAAGAATTTTTGTCATTCACAAAATACCAGCTTGTTTTTATTTGATATGAACTGTAGCACTTAAAACATGTAAAAGAAATTCAGTGTTAAAATTCAATGTTCATTCAGGCAAATCCTGTGTCTATGGATCACAATTACAATGTTCTTGACAGACGGTGATGAAACTTGTGTGAGTTGGTCTTTCTCACCTGCATCAGAACGGGAATTTCTCTGGTATGTTACTTCTACGTTCATGACCTTCGTAACCTATTACTTCTGAACACAATTCACCCCAAGTTCTAAAAAATAAACACCAAATTCCTGCTATGCATCAATGCAAATCACTACTGCTAATGTAACATCACATCAACTGTTGTTGTTCACACCTTTACAAAGCTGTTTAATCAAAACAAAAAATACATTTTTTTTACACTAAATATATTACAAACCAATTTTGTGCCACAGTACAGGTCTGGCTATTTAGGCCTGTGATACAAAGAAACTCCTTGCTGTGCATCTTTACAAATTTTGTGGATGCTCAGTCACTGAGTATATTGAAGAATGAGATCGAATGATCTTTGAACATGAAGCAAATCAAAGGATGAGGATCATGCAGGAATGTGTTTATGAAGCAAAAGATTATCTATGATTACTGTGAATTGTAGAAGAGGCACAAGAAGCCATTTGGTTGATACTGCTTCTGTTTCTTATATTCTTAATAAAAAGAAATAACCATTTATTTGGTGAGGCCATCAGAGGCAATTTTGTTTTACTAATTGTGCAAATTGTTTAAAATTAAAATAAACAATGCAACACGGACAGAGCTAAGGTCATGGTCCCTAAGGGAACATTTGAATTTGGTTTGATTCTCGTACAATGAAGAGGAAATACCATTATAACTGCTCTGCCCACAAACAGGAGAAATGGAACTTGCCCAAGGCAGACTGCCACTCCGTCCTTCAATGAAAAGGGCTTTGATGGAAGATTTTACCCCTGCCCCTCCAATACCAACTCACAGCTAAACATCACTGATCTCGACACACGTATTCAACAGCACGTTCCATTATTTTCTGAACATGCCCATTCAGAACACTTTTATTCAGAAACTCTGCAAAATGCAGTTTCTGTTTAACTGGGTTTAGTTTAGGGATTTCACTGTATTCAGACTATGCATATCAACATCAACCCTTGATCCCAAAATGATGTCTCAAAAATAGGAAAGGAACAGGAGTTGGAGGAAGACAACAAAACTGGCAAATCACCCGGCCACTGATACCCGTTTCTGGAACAGCAAGGAGATAGCTTCATTCTCAGGTGTCACCAATAGCATTGAATTTATGCTGACAGTTACTGCTACTGACCATGTACTGAACTTGATGCTGGAAATCTAATACAAAAACTGAAAATGCTGGAAATACCCAGCAGGATCAGGCTGTGGGAAGAGAAACAGAGTTGACGTTTCAGAAGACTGTTCATCAGAACTGGGAAGGACGGAAAAGAAGCTCATTAAATTGCAGGAAGGGTAGAGGAGGGGCGGATTCTCTGATGGAATAAAACTGGGTTAACCACGGGGGTTAGGCTGCAAACAAGGTTATCTGGGCAATGAGTGAATGGGGGCAGTTGGAGAAGAACATGAACAGAAGTATGTCGGAGTTGTGAAATGCAGAGCAGGAAGACATACCCAGCAGGTCAGGCTGGGCATCTCCTCCACTTCTAGAGGTGAAAAGAGAGGAAAAAAAGACAAACAAGCTGAGCCAATGTCACAGACTGAGAAATGAAGTTACCCGAAGTTGTATAATTCAGTATTGAGTCCAGAGGGCTGCAACATGCCCAGATGGAAGATGAAGCACTGCTCCTCAAGCTTGCATTGGGCTTCAGCGTAACTGTGCAGGAGGCCATGGCCTGATGGGTCAGAGTGGCAGGCAATAGGAAGCACAGGGTTGCCCCAGTGGGCTGCTCTTTAACAGAGAGGAGTCACAGGCAGTTCGTCTCCTCGTTAACAACAAACTCTGATTTATAGATTCTATACGCATTTATTCTAGTTTTCAAGGGGAGGTGGATTTATTTCTTCACAGAAACGGGAGGATTCACATGCATAAGGTACGCAAAGAAACAATGCAGGTCTGGTCTGCTTTGGTTATCTCATGTCTATTTGATAATTAATCGCACTAAAGCACTGTTGTCCTATTTTTCCGTGTAACTGTAAATAATGTGGAGTACGTAAGTACCAAGGTGTTTAAGGGAATACAAGGTAAACACTGAGGGAGTAAAGAATAGGTTATGTTGATGGGGTTAGATGAAATAGGGCTGTGGGAAACTTGTCTGGAGCATAAGCACAGTCAAAGGCCTACCTTTGTAATGTAAACATACAATTATATGCAGCTAGGTATAAGATTGTGCTCCTCAAATATTTTACTTGACTATACAAGTTCACTGTTTCTACCTGGCCAGTGTGAATGGAACAACCTTCTCACACTAGCACCGTATCCAATCATGACAACTTACTGGCAAAGCAGCATACGTAGAGGGATTTATGAGAAAGCAAGTGGTTCCAACAAGTTAATCAAAGCCTTAGTGAAAAGCTATAGAAAGCTAGTTTAAACATAAAGTGAAACCATTAGCAGCACAAAGAATGCAGCCAAGAGAAAGTGGCACGTGGTTTCTGAAACAAATGTACCGTGAATGCACAGCCACGTCAACTGCAATTTGACTCCTAATATCAGCTCAGTCATGACCTTCATAACATTCAGAACTGACAGCAGTTGTAGATCAAAGGCTGTATTATGTAACATAAAAATATGGCTGACCATAAACATCCCTGTTATAAACTGATCTCAATAAATTTGAATGTGATGAGTAGGACATTTGCTTCTTCCTTTCAAAAGATTTGATTCTCTCATGTATTTACATGGGGAATATTGAAGCTTACCTGATAGTCAGAAACTGTTAAAAGAGCCAAAACACCAAGAAACCATTTGACAAGTTAGTAAAAGGACCAAAAGGAAGGAAACCTCTCTCAAAATCTAGTGCAATACCTCAGATAACTGGTAAAAAAAAAACTGGTACAAGATTCCTGTACTAAAACAGAAATTAGGTAACAGCTGATCCATTTAAAGGTTACTGAAGCAAAACGGTAACAGGTTCCCTCTCCAGAGATGCTGACTGACCTGTTGCCTGTTTCTAGCACTTTTTACATAAGATACTGGACTGCCTTTGTTGTGAAATATTAAGCCCCTGTACATTTATACCCTGCTCTCACTTCACAGAATAAATGCAAAGCTCTGCAGATATTCAGAGGTCTAAGAAAAGTTGGCAAAGATAGAACCCCTTTGTATCCAAAAGAGAATAAATAAACCATGACCAGATGTAGATATTTTGAGTAATAAAAATGATACTATTTAAGACATTAATCAAAACATTACTTGTACATAAAGTGCTCAAACATATTTTACAATCATCTGCATTTACTCTACACTCCATGGACACAATTGGTGACTTTATGATAATTTAACAAATGAATGACAGTGTGGGAGTGAATGCTGCTAAAGGTGGAAAACAAAACTGAAGGTCTGGCAGCTAGAAGAAAATGAGTAAATTTCACTCACAGAGAGTTACAAACAGAAGTGTGAATCAAGGAGGAAGCAACATAAAACTTCAGAAAAACTGCTACGTTATTCACGTCTTAGTGGCACACACATATTCTTCAAAAATTATCCTTAATGCCCATAACATGCTCTTGGTAAATGTTTGTGTGTTCATGGATCTTATCCCATTTACATTCTCAGAACAAAGAGCAGAAGTTATTCTCAGGCACTACAAGTGAGATCGTGAGTAGGCATTATAATCTTGCGGATGCAAGGGAAATGGAGACAAATATTGCCACTAAGGGTGTGTGGTGATCAAAGGTGGGAGCTCCAGTTGAGATCAGAAATGTTAGCAGTGAGCAGCGAAGAGAGGGGGGTGCCAATAGATAGTGGAATGGTGGCTATTGCCGTTGTTACTGAAACAGTGAAGCTACTTTAAGTGAAAAATGAGATAACCATAATTAGCTGGAGGGAGGGGAGGTCATTATTAATGAGGTAAGGGAACAGTGTCTAAGTTCTGACATCTCCTGCATTCGGTTGTTAGCTGAAATGGGTGTCAAGAGTAATACATCATCTTCTACTTCATGGCAGCAATCTGGGATGCCAGGTTCTCCTGAAGGTAGTAGAGCAGATACAGTTCATAATGTTCACCGGATTCTGGGACTCGAATACTGTGCCGTTCTTGGGGATACACCTTAAAGGATTGAACAACATTAATTTCCAAATTATAAGAAAGTTCCAGCATCTTTAGTTGACAATCACACATAAAATTTCTGCAAATAACCAATTTAGAAGTTCCTATGTGTTGTCCGAACTCATGTGATTTCTCTAAAGTTACATCCGATATTTTTCTATTGATAATACATCACTAGCTTAGAGCTAGTCTGTTTATTGCAGTGATTTGTATCATGAAAAGGATTGTTATGTAAAATATTAAACAAAATAATAAAGAGGATTTTGCCCATGCCCAATAAATGAGTGCATTTTGGACCAAATCCTGTTTTTAGTTGGAGATAGTAGTTGATTTCGTTTGCAGTTTAATAGGTTACCTGCAAGTCGTACGGTCTCCCTGATCGAACGAGGAAGCTAAGGAGAACTGTGGTATGAGAAAAGTGGACGTTTTCATCAAGGAACCCATGCAGGAGCAGCAGGCGGTTTGGTCTATAGGTGTGAAGACAAAGAAAAGGTGATCACAATGTTTATCTGGAACAATTCACATTGAGCATGACAACAGTGTTCAGGCAGGCTGCAAAACTCCCTGCTATTATTTGTAACAGCCAGCAATGTTACTTCATGTATCTGTGACAAGAATCCAAGGCGATACCAACTTTAGTACTGGGCATATTCTTCTATTGACAACAAAATTATTGGAAAGCCAAATTTAAGTTCCAGTTGGAATACTGTTCAGACATGTATTGATCAGGGAGACTCTAATCACAGCTCACAATTCCATCAGTATCAGTGAGATATAGCATAGCACATTAATTATCTTATTCAGATCATCTTTCTCAAGCTAAATTACCAAACATTCTAGTGGATAAACTTGTTTGCATTGTATTCAGTCTTAATGATTGTCATTGCAAACTTCTGTTTTTTTAGGTTCTGAAAGGAAAAGATGATCACAATCACTTCTCTAATTACTATGTCAAAAAATGTTTTAGGCTAAAGATATCAAACTGACTTAAAATTCTTTTTCTAATTTCTACCTTGACAGACAATTATGCCAAGGTGACAGTTGTCTACTTTTCACAAAATGCTACGTATAAAAGAGATCATTTAAAGTTACTGAAGGAATGTCAAACCCCTGAGGTGACACATGACCACCAATATGCAATGCACCAGTATTGACTGCTTGATTTATCCTGCAATTTAAATGTGCTTTGAATTCTGAGTGTGCCTGGGGTTGGGATGCACTGAGAAACTACAACACACACCTGGGATTGCCAAATGGTGAAACTTACTCAAGAGGGAAGTGGTCCACTTGCATTGCTGCCGATCCAATATCATAACCACTCTCATTTTTATCTGGGAGACCCATGTAGCGTTCTGTGTATCCAGTATCATAGAAGATCCACAGTGTCACGGGGGCTCCAGCTATGGCTACCTGCATGAAACAAAGTTGTAAAACATAAAGTCCACAACTGGCAAGAAAAGCGCAGCTGCCGATAACCTGTTCATCTTCGAATATAAAAAAGGGATCAGGTGGCACTGCATAACTTCAGTTTGACTGAGCCACACTTAATGCCTCCTCAACTTGAGAACATGTAAACTATCACCCTGATGCAGGATCTCGTCCCAAAATGTCGACACATCCCTTTTGTCTCCGCAGATGCTGCTTGAACTGCCGAGCTCTCCCAGCAGTTTTATTTTTTTTGCTCCAGCTTCAAACATCTGCAGTATCGTGTTTCTCCCTGTAAACTATCATCCCTGGTCTTTGCCACAAACTCTGGACCACTGTCACTGCCTCAGGCCAAGTTTCATAACTTCAGCATCCTATGTAACCCCAACCTGAGCCTCTGATGTCATCATCAATGCAATCTCCTTCTACCACCATCATCCACTCTGGCCCATCTTCTGGTGAATGCCTCGTCTCTACCTTTGTCATCTCTTGACTTGGCTACTCTGATGCTTTCCTGGCTGGGCTCTTATTCTTCACCCTACATAGCTGAATCTCATCAAAAACTCTCCTGTTTTTATCCTTTTCCACATCAAACCCCACACATCCACCTGTTCAATGCGTTATGCTGACTCCTGGTGCCCCAAAGACTCAAAGTTAAACTTCACGTCCTCACTATTTATTCTCTCCCATTCTCTGTAATCTCTTCCAATCTCAAAACCAAATTCTCTAATGTCTTGACTCAGGCCTCTTGTGCAAGTCCTCCTCTCTTCATCCTAGTGTTGAGTGAAAACTCCTCTCTCACTCAGTTGAATTCTCTTACTGAATGCCCTTCCGCTTCTCCACCTCCGATTATTCTAAAGCTCCGTCCCTTTGACTGAGCTTTTGGACACACCTCTTAACTCTACTCATCTGGGCCAATTTGTTTTTTTTTCTTAAAATCACCCTGTCATGAAAGGAACAAAATTCTGAAAGGTTTTGATAGAGAGAAAATAATTCCTTTTGTGAGCAGTCAGTTTTGAAGGTGATTAACCCAAAACTGTCGTAACAGCACACATTAGAAGAGATTGGTTTACCGTGTACTGTTGAAGCACTTTGCTGGAGATCTCATTAGGATACAGATCTAAGGGGTGAAAGAGTGTGCTGAAGGACGAGCCTGCCGAAAGGGTGGATTCTGCTAGTGCTGTAAATATCTAAAGTGCTATATCACATTAGCAGCAGCCAGTGCTTTCTGATAGCTACAACTTTATCTTTAGTATGGTTAATAAGAACAATCAGAAGAAGGTGTACATGAACAGTGAGCTCAGCTTTAATAAGTATAAGAACACCATTGAGCATACACAAAATCAAAATGGAATAAAGGCAATTTTTGCATTTTAGTCACACTCTGACCTCAGGTGATTTGCAGATGTCCTCACTGACATCTGACACCCCATGTGGCTTTGTCAAGTTTTCTAAAGCCAAACTAATGATAGAACTGTGCAGGTGAATTCTCAGTAAGCACCTTAAATATATCTGGTCTCCTCACTAGGCCCATGAGGGATAGGTAACCTCCATACGACCAACCGTGAATTGCCACCCGTTCCAGGTCAATAAATCTGTACTTAGCAGCCAGATACTGTAGTCCTTCCACTTGGTCATCAATTTCTACTTGCCCCTGCATGAGAAATATACCCATTAGAACGTTAAATCCAATACAAATTCAATATAAATAATCACCGTACACAAAAAGCACAATTCTTATTCCTTCATGGGATGACATCAATGGGAATGCCAGCATTTATTGACCATACCTACTTGCCCCTGAACTGAAGAAGCAATTAAGAGTCAACCACATCTGGGCCAGACGTATGGGACAGATTTCATTTCCTGGAGGTCATTTGTGAACCAAAGAATCTAATGATTTCATAATTACTTTCACTGAAACTAGATTTTATTAAAGTACTAGATTTATTTATTTATTTGAATTTAAACTCAAATTATAGTCTCCAGATCAATAATCTAGATCTCTGGATACAAGTAACTTAACCTCTATGCCACTGTGCCCACAAATGTATAATTCATGAAAAATTTATCAACTTGCATGCCCCAGGCTACCACAGAACTAAGAATTTCAAATATAATTTCATTTGTATTTAAAATTAATACATATGTATAGAGTTGCCTCTTGCACTGTCTTTGAGGCACAGAGTGTTATAAGTAGAGTCCCTGGAGTGATTCCCTGCTCTTCCAAAGCATGTTATTTGCTAGCCTTCTCCAGCATGATCTGTAGAAATAAGTGAACCGACAAGTCATTAAGTTATTCATGAATTATTCTTACTGTCATAGAGCCAAAATATGTTATGCTTTGTTGCATGAGATGTAAATGAGATTTTAATAGTGTTTATTCGCAGAGTGTGGATATTGCTGGCAAGGCAAGCACTTATAATCCGTACTCTCTCCAAGAATACTTCCTCCCACCCTATCTCCTGAAAGAACTCCAGTCCATTCTCCAAGTTCTACCATCTCTGTCATTTTTGCTTCGACGTCAAGTCCTTCCACACAGGCACCTCTGAAACGTCTTCCTGAACCATAGCTTCTCCTCTACAATAGTTAACAGAGCCATTGACCGCATCTCATCTATTTCCCATGTTTCTTCTCTCACCCCCTCTCCACTTGGACAAAGCAAGGATGGAGTTCCCCTGGTCCTCACCTTCCACTACACCAGCCTCCCTATTCGATGGATCATCTTTTGCAATTTCTGCCAGCTTCAACAAGATTCTGCCACAAGACACATCCTTCACCTCCTCTCCCCTTTCAGCATTGCAAGAGGATCACTCCCTTCATGACTCTCTGGCCCACTCTTCCATCCTCATAAACTACTCTTACAACACTTTCTTGTGTAACTGCAGCAGACACAACACCTGTTCTTTCACCTCCTCCCTTCCCACCATGTAAGGACCCAAACAGTCTTTAAGGTGATGCAGTGATTCACTTACACTTCTTCCAATCTAGTGTACTGCATATGGTATTCACAATGTGGTCTACTCTACACTGAAATATCGCTTTAAATGGGGAGCAACAGATCTCCCTATTGCCTGACATTTTAGTTCTCCATCCTACTCAAACCCATCTATCTGTGGCCTTCTATGTCATTAAGTTTAAGGAACAGCACATCACCTCATCTTTTGTCTGGGTATTTTGCAACCTTACAGATTCACTAGCGAATTCAACAACTTTAGGTAACACTTTCTCAGACTATCAGAACTGCCCATTTCTGTGATATTGGCCCAGTTTTAACTATTAGCACAGACCTGCTGGACAGCCCTGTTTTTTGCATCTTTTCACATTCCTTTGTTTATATTCTTACCCTCTAACTGCCCTCACCTGATAGATTTTGTTCATTTTCTCTAACTGCTCTGATTAACTGTATAACCTCTACACCTATTCCCACAACAGCCCTGGCCTCATCCTTTCAGAGGTATTGCCTGTGTCCTGTTCACCTCTCCCCACTTTCTCTGTAACCTAAAACTTGATTTCTCACTTTCCAAGTTCTGATGAACAGTGTTGACCTGAAATATTAAATTTATTTCTCTTTCCACAGATGCTGCCTGACCTTCTGAGTATTTCAGCATTTTCTGTTTTCATTTCAGATTCCCAGCACCTGCAGTTCGATTTTCATTCAGCATTTATTGTCCATCCCTTATTACCCACTAAACTGAACAGCTTGCAAGATAATTTCTGGGGGCAATTAATACACACATTGGTGGGGTTGGAGCCACATGTAGGATTGATCTGGTATAGGGCAACAAATTTCCCCACATTATTAGTGAATTAAATGGGGTTTTATATAGTAATCCAACAGTTTCATGTTTACCATTACTGGTACTAGCTTTTTATTCCAGATTTATTTAGTTACTTGAATTTTAAATCCATGGGATTTGAACTCATTCCTCCAATTTAATATTCCAGGTCTCCAGATGCTGGTCCACCACCCAAACTCAAATTACCGCTTAACAATAGCTCCAGCATTAAAAACTAATTTTGTTTGGGTCAACTGTCATTTCCTCAAGCAGATATTTCCAATTTTTATATCAGTTTAAAATAATTTCCCTTTAAGGTTCATTTTATTTCAACTTCTACATTAATCTCATTATCATGTTCAGTTTTTATTTTGTACTCTAAAATGTTTAAAAGTTCTGCTTGTTACTCTCTGCCTTGCTGTCTCCAAGAAACGTTCAATATTACATGCTCAACCTACACGATGACCTCCCCCTCATAGATTAACACTAGAAAAGGTGAAATCTGCACCATAACATGCACAAGACCTTGAAAGCAGCCTTCTGCGAGATCAGTCGTAAGCTGCATCGCTTTGCCACCGATTGCAAAATTCAGACCACAGTCCAAAATACTGTAGAGACACACACACACAGAAATAATGCCTGTATAAGGAATTTCCACAGAGCAAATTCTGCCCTTGCTTCTGGACCTGTGCTCATGCTGAAGTTGTGCTTGCTGACAGGAGGTATACCAGCCAATCTTGATGATGGTTCCCCTTTTAAATAATCACAGCCAAAAGGTGATCAGACTTCTTCCATATCACTGCATCGGAGATGAGGAACTCAGCAAACAGGACTGCAGTAACTTGACTGTCTGATATGCGCGTACTCATTATGACATTGGAGGAGCCATCTGGCCCATTAAGCCCATGCTGGCTCCAAGTAGGACAGTCCCATCAGTGCAAATCCCCTTCAGTTTATCCCCTTGCTGCCCTACAACTGCTCTCTCCCCCATGTCCACCAATTTCCCCTTTGATTCATTAGTCACATGCCTACATTAAGGGATAGATTATAGCAGCCAATTAACCTGCTGGCACATGCTTTGGGATGTGGGAGGAAACCCATCTAGTTATTGGGAGAATGTGCAATCTCCACCCAAGGCAAGGATTGAATCTGGGTCCCTGGAGCTGTGAGGCAGCAGCACTAATTGACACATAATGATGTCAACAGTTAATTAATTGTTGCATCCTATTACTCGACTGAACCATGCTCTTATGGTCTGAATTAAAAAGAACTGCATTTACTGAAGTCAAAGAGGAGAACACTCTACCTACCATCTTGTATTTCAAGGCACCTTCAAACTTAAGGCCTCTGTGACAAGATCCCCTGGAATCTATAACAACCACAACATAGCCAAGCTCTGCCAGTGTATTCAGACGCAAGTATTTAACTCCCTTAAAGCGATTGTTCACCAACTGCACCTATGGGATTAAAAAAAAGAGCTTTGTCTCTTATGTAACATTTTTAACAACTCTTGGTCCAAATTGCTTTTACTGTATAATAAGTAATAAAGCAAAAACAGAGGTTTTATAAAAGGTTTTGAGAAAGTAAATACAGAGAGAATGTATCCAGGTGGGAAAGACATAAAGGCTATTGAGATGGTCACCAAGAAATCCAATAGGAAAATCAGAACTTCCTTACCCAAAAAGTGATGACATCATGGAACACAGTGATACAGTGTAATAAATACCATCGACACATTTAAAGGGAGGCTGGACACACATATTAAACACTATAATTAAATGTCATTTGCTCACAATCTTCCATTTACTGGACTAGTAAGCTCAGCATCAACTT
This sequence comes from Pristis pectinata, assembly GCF_009764475.1. Taxonomy (NCBI): domain Eukaryota; kingdom Metazoa; phylum Chordata; class Chondrichthyes; order Rhinopristiformes; family Pristidae; genus Pristis; species Pristis pectinata. The sequence goes on from NC_067432.1 coordinate 12,896,689, forward strand.
CATTCTGAACAAGATCCTACATCTGACCATATGTTACTACTGGCATTCTCTTCCCCATCTAGAAGTCAACTTCCCATGAAATAGAGAGTCTACTGGGTGTGAATGGAATATGATAATTGGGAGCAATTAAAGGGAAAAAACAAAAGATATATAAACATCTTGTATGGGGGAATATGAACTCCTACAAAAACAAAGTCCTTCAGTGGAAATGTGTTTCTGTTTCGTTCAAAGTAGACGGCTGTACCGGAAAATGCGACAAAGAAAAGACGAGAGAAGAATCACAGAAATGGTTTCCTGCATGAGGAAATAAATAAACAATGAGCAAACTATTGGAAAAGGTGTACTACAGCAGGAGAGGGACATATCCCAACCACCTCAGAAGGGAATGGACTAGCCCACCAATTTTTACAAACATCATGCTAGGTCCATCAGCATCAACCATCCCAACAGGTGGAGTGCTGGTCCAACCCTACCAATGGAATGAGGGACCAGATCAATGGTTCACCCCTACTATCTAAACACTGAATTTTACTGAAAGCATTCTGTCTCAGGGCAGCAGGTCATGTATCATTACGTAGATCAAAAAGTAGTGAAAATAACGCAAATATAAAACAGATTTGTGAAAATTAGCTGGAAATATTCCTACCTGTGGGCCGCCATACGTGTAAAGGAGAGTGGGGTATTTTTTTCTGGGCTGTAGATTGTGTGGTTTGAACATCATTCCATGCAATATATAGCCAGACTTGCTGTGAAAGCTGAACATCTCTGGAGGAATGTACCCTTGAAGACAACCTGCAATACAGCCAATAGAATTGTAGGCAAAATAATTGTACCTGCTCTCATTTTGATAGCTAGGCTACTTATTTTGCACATCTAGAACTAGGCTAATCTACATGAACCTCAGAATATTACAGAAGGAGCCATTCAGCTAATGCAGTCCTTTCAAAGATGAGTCCAGTTTAACAGACTCCCAACCTCTTTCTTTATATCCCTGCATTTTGCCTTTTCCAGGTGTTTATCCAATTCTCTTTGACGGATACCGTTAATTATATGCAGCACACAATCATTATGTTCTAATTCCTAACTTTATGTCATCTCATGTTTTTTTTTACTGTGCATCTTAAATTGGTGCCATCTCTACTCACTCTTCAGCCTCCGGAAACAGTTTTTCTTTGAACCTTTTACAATTTAAAATAAACCTGTAATCTTCCTTACGTTAAGTAAAACAGCAGCAGCTTCTCCAGTCTAAATGCACAGCTGTGATCACTCATGTCTGGAACCTTTCCACTGTATGTGTTCTGTACCCTCTGCAAAGGCACCATCCTTGTTGGATATATTTGATGCCCCAATTCCAGTTGCAGACAACAGTTTATGTAGGTTTAGCACAACCTCCTGTATTTTGTACTCAATTTAGGATCCCATACATCTTATGCCCTGAAAATTTTGAAAAACAACTGCTAATGCGAGAAATTGGTGCTGCTTCTACTCACCCTTCAGCCTCTAGAAACATTTACTCTTTGAACCTTTCACAGTTAAAGAAACTCAAATCTTTATTCCAAGACAAAAACATCACCATCTATATTCTATACACACAAGCGTGATCACTCATGTCTGAGACCATTCTATCAAATACTTTCTGTATCCTCTACAAAGGCTGCTGAATGTTTCCAGTATTTTCTGTCTTTATGCCTTATTAATTGTTGTCAACTCTTCCAGTCATCCTAAAGGATTTGTGCACAAACATCCCCAAATCCCAATCTTCTTACACTCCTTTTAACCCTTTAACATTAAGAACATATTGCACTTCCTCATTCTTTTTGACATGGTAGCTGTACGCATCCTTTTATATCTGTGACTGCTCTGGTCTCCGTCTCCCTGAAAGTCTCTTGGTATTAAATTCTGACAAAGCCACTTGTACAGTCTCTTGAAGAGGACCTGCAGCTTCATAGGAACAAGAGGAAGATTTGCTGCATCAGGCTTAATCAATAGTCACAAAAATACCTGGTGACTCCAACATCGTGACCCAGAATTCTCTCCGTTTATGAAGCGGAGCTTCTTCTGATCCAGTTAAACGAAAGATGTGTACACAGTGCGGATGGTCCTGATTGCTGAACTTGGTTACAAACATATCAAAATTCTATAAGCAAATAGGAGAGAAAGAATAATAACTCTATTCCAGTGTAAATTATAAATATGTTCATTAAATCAATGCAGCAGTTCAACTATCTGCCCCATCACCAACAATCTATATGATGTATAAAAATATATATACTATTTATGGTTACCATATTTGTATAGCTTTATTCAACAACAGGTCTTCAAAATGAAGATCTCAATGAGAAGGGATGGAGTAATTAATGATGAGTTGTATCTATAATGTAACATCGATGCTGAGGAGTGGAAGCTTTACCTGGCTGACAAAACATTTGTGAGAGTAGCCTAATTGTGTCAGTCGCACAACCTCTGTGGGAATTTCATAGCTCACTACATAGAGATGGTGCTCCAATGGAGTGTCCTTAGTACCTTGAAAATAAACCAGGCGAGTAGCTTCATTCACCCATATCTGTCAAAAATGCACAGGTTGAGAAAACGTCAATCTAGATTGTTATTAAACATTAATGCAGAAACAAGATGCTATGTAAAGTGAAGCCTATTTATTAACAACATCAGACTGAGGGTTAAATGATGAGCTTACTGGCTATGTGCCAGTGAGCAGATTTCTACTCCCATTGTTCTATCGTTTAGGTCTGTTCTGCTTCATTCACCTTCTTGCTTACTCTTCAGTTGGGAGTCTAAGCAGTAAGTGTCGATGGGCTATTTAGGTGCAGTGCTCTTCAAGCGAAGTCTGACCAAGTTCTTATTTATTTTTCCACTTTCTAACAATCCAAAGCACAAATGTGACCATTTCCTCATCTCAAGCTGAAGTCATTAAGTGTATCACTTAACTTTACTAGTTGTCTGCCTAAAATCTAAAGGCAGGATTGTTTGGCATTAGTCTTTGCTTTTTATATATTTGGTGTACTTGTACAGATATGATTAGGACATTCCATAAACAATTGGAAATAAGGTCAATCTTTATGCCTGCTTCCCTGCAACCCCTCCACTTTTCTCATCTAAGCTTTCCACGCCAAATAGCAGGCAGGAGATGGACACCTGGCTACTAGGAAGGATGTAGATTTGGGCTCGTTCCACAGAGGGAAATCTATTGCATCAAGCAACTGGAAGCTTTAACAGTGGCAAATTCAGACATAGTCCCATATCCTACTAAAAGGACACACACCAGTGCTGATTGTGAATTCCAGGCAAGAATAAACTATTTATTCAGAAAGAACAGGTGAGTGCAGATAGTGCAGATAGAGTGCAGGTGGCCATTCAGCCCAGGTCCATGAAAGCTCTTCGCAGAACAATCCAGTCAGACCCACTCCCCTGCTCTATCCCTGCACCTCAGCAATTTCCTTTTGAAGTCATCGATCATTCCCACTTCCAACACCCTCCCAGAGTGGTCCAAGTCATTACCATAAAAATTTCCTCACATACCCTCCCTCTCCATCCCATCCTGTTCCATATCATTTGCCCAAAATCCTAAATCAGTGCCCAAGTCCTTGTACCATCAGCTAATGGGAATTCTTTTCCTTTGACTACCTTATCCAAACCTGCTATCACCTTGCACACTTTTGTCAAATCTTGCCACAACTTTCTTTGCTCCAAGGAAAACCACCCCAGCTTCTCTAACCCAATGTGGCCAGAATCCTTTGTACCATTACCGTTCTTGTAAATCTCTCAAAGGCATCTTCTCAAAGGCCTTCATATCCTTCCTAAAGTGCAATAATCTAATTGTGATCTAACCAAGACTATATAAAGATTCAGCATAACATCCCTCTTTATCTACACACATCTCAATTATAAAGATCATGACACTATATGCTTTACTAACTGCTCTCACAATATCCTACTAGTTTTGATCATCTACACATGCGAACCCCCCAGAAAACATTGTCCCTAGAAACCCTTAAGTATGCCATTAAGTGAATACTGCTTGTCCCCATACAAAAGTCACATCACGTTTCACTGTACTAAATGCCATTTGGCTATTCTGCTAGTCTACCTTTGCCCTGTTTAATTCACTGGTATCACTGACTGCCACACTAGGTTTGGAACCATGGACAAGATTATTGTCACTATCCTCCAGTGTGAGAAACAACCATTTACCACCACTTGCTGTTTTCTGACAAGCCAATTCTTTTATCGAAGATGACACTCGTGCCACTACTTCATGAGCTTCAATTATGTTACTTAGCACCCCATATGGTTATTTGTTAAACATTTTATTAATATCCATATAGAGGGCACCCATGACACTCCTTTCATTAATCTTCTGATACTTCCTCAGAAAATTCAGTAAGGTTAGTCAAATACAATCTGCTTTTTATAAATTTGCTATGACTCTCCATAATTAACTCAAACTTCTCCAAATGTTTGTTTCCTTTTCTCCTGATTTTTTTTTCCTGAAACTTTGTTCACCACTAACATTAACTGACCTGTAATTATTAGGAATTGCATCCTTTCTCGAACTTGGGCATCATTTTTGATGCTTTCAAATCTTCTGGCACCTCACCCACATTCTAGGGAAAATTGGAAGATTATGGCAGACCCTTCTCCACCAACTCCCCATCATCTTCGCTTACCAATTTAGACCAGGCAACTTATCCACCGCAAGCCTCATCAGCTTTACAAGTACTCCCTACCTATCAATTTTCCTCCTATTTATTACTTCTATACCACAATCATTTCCACAGAAATTTTATCAGCACCCTCTCCCTTAATCTGGCATCTGATTATTTGAAAATCCTGATGGTTGGGCATCCGGCTCACTCCTCAGTCTGGAATGCAAGACTGGGGTCCAGAGTATAAGCGGGACCTGTGGCCAGAGCTGGGCATCTGAACATTGGGCTGGGTGTGGCTGGAACACCATTTGGGGTCCAGAACACCAGGACTCAGGAATGTGGGTAGATCTGCAGCTGTGACTGGGATCTGGAGTTCTTCTATATCTCCCCACTTCCTTTAAACTTGTCAGGTTCACTGTAAAATTTATTATACTACAATGCAACATGTACAAAGTGTGTTTGGGTATTAATAGGAGTAACAACCAATGGTCCAGAATATTCCGCTGGTCCAGCAATACCGAAGTCCCAAGGGTGCTAGATTATCAAAGTTTTACTATTGGTGTTTATTGAGTGCCACCTTCTTTGCCCCCAAGTAAGTCCTACCCAGCCACTTACTATTTATATACTGGATAGAAGAATTTTTATTTTGTTTTTGGGTTAACGTACATTAATAGGATTTTTCCCAGCCTCACTATCCTCTTAATTTTCCCTCTCAGTGTACAGCCTGGTTCTCACTTGAACAGTTCACCTGGCTTCACATATGCTTATTTTTGGTTTCATCTATCTCCCATCATCTAAAGTTTGGTTCCAGACCTTCACCTCCCGTAGGAATGTCTCTACGTTACCCATAATATCTCCTTAAAGATCATTCATTGTTCCATTACAATTTTTCCTGTCAATCTTTGGTCGTATTTTATCCTGACAAGACCCTTCTCATCCCATTGGAGTTAGACCTCTTCCATTCTAGAAGTTCTATTTTGCTCCTTCTCAATTATTCATCTAAGTCTTATGAAACAATGAGCACTCCTACCCATGTGTTCTCCCACTGACACTTGGTCCACTTTCCCACTTCACTCCCTAGCACCAGATCCAGCCATGACATTATCTAGTTAGGCCGTGAACATATCAAAGGTGTTCTGAACACATTTAAGAAATTCTTCCCTCTCTAATCCCTTTAGTGTAATATTATCCCAATCAATATTTGTATAATTAAATCCCCCTCTTACAATTCTTGCACCTCTCTGTAATTTCCCTGCAAATTTGCTCCTCCACCTCCCTCTTAGAGGCACATTGTGTTCTTTTTTTCGTCAGCTCCAACCAATTAAATTCTCTTCTTGCCTCCTCAAGGACATCCTCTCGTTCCAACAACACGATACAGGCGACCCCCGCATTCAGGTAACAGAAATCACCCTTACATAATTCACAAATCACTACCCAAAAATTTGAGATACAGGATAAAATTTGCTCTTATGGAATTTATGTGAAAAAAGTAAGTAAATAAACTTAATTCTTTCTCTACAACTAAACAGCTGTAATTTTCCTGAAACACAATATATACGTACCGTAGACCCATGTCTCCCAAGCACTTCCCAATCTCCACTGGTCAAAGGTAACTCTTCTTTGATTGGACATTTAAAGTCATCTGAGAAAATAGTATGTATAATAATTAACCCTCATGTTATATTCGTGCACACCAGAACCTTTAAGAACAGACTTAAAATTTCTTTACATCTGGTTTTATTATTACTTGAAGTCCAAGCACAACCTGTTTGCAGAGAAAGCACACATTGCTCAAGAGATAACTGTGACTTTAGGCACACAGCAAAACGTCTAACTTGGGCACTTTGTTTACTGTGCATTCATCATCACTGGTCGAAGTCCTGGAATTCTCAACTTAGTACCAATGAGAGGTGTACCATCATCAGGAGTGCAGCTTCACAGGACTACCAGCTTCATTTGAACACCAGAAGGGAAAAAAAAATTAGGGTCTTCCCAGTCTCAAACACATCCCAAAACCTTAATGATTCTGGACTGAGATCAGGGAGTTAAGAAAAAGTGAACTGAAGGCACATTTCATTTCTTATTATCATGCTTACTATGTGAATACATTGGAATACAGATATCTATTGGCTGCATCTGGATTGTATAGCAAACCCTTTTTATTTACTCAAGGCAGTCATTCATCAATTCCAGAAAGCAGGAATCTGACAGAAATGGAAATTATCAGTTTAGCTGAAAATTTTAAGCAATTTCGTTAAAATACCAGATATGATGTAAAGTCATCCAGGAAGGAGTGCTGAGGGAACACAACATGGAAATCACCAACACAGTGAGGAAGATTTATAAAACACATTGGAGGCACCACTAGAGGATGACAGTTTCAAGCTATTGCAGAGCAGGCCAAATGTACATGAGGTTGCCTGGACTCCTGGCTCAGTAACTCACTCCCACCCCGGTCATTCTCTCCTCTCCTCCATCGGGCAAAAGCTTGAAAACTCATACTACCAGGTTCAAGGACAGCTTCTATCCCACTGTTATAATATTCCTGAACTGACCTCTTGTACAATAAAGATTGAACTCAACCTCATCATGGACCTTGCAACTTATTTGCCTACCTGCACTACAATTTCTCTGTAACTGTAACAATATATTCTACATTCTGCTATTGTTTACCTTTTTAATACTATCTCAATGTACTTATGTTTAGAATGATCTGTCTGTATGGCATGCAAAACTAAGTTTTTCATTGTATCTCAGTGTATGTAGCAATAATAAACCAATTATTTTTCCTTATACTGCTTGGCATTGATTTATTTGAGAATGGTCCAGTGAAATAAAAGTAGAATATAACTTTAACTTATTGTTACTAATGCAGTGGCAGCAGAGGAAGGACGAGGTAATCATAATAGCTTGAGTGAAGATTGAGACAAAATTTAATCTGTCAGCATTTATACAGCATCTGTAACACAGAAGATCCTAAGCAACTCATTGGCATTTCCACGAATAATTCATTCAGGATTAAATATTCATAATAGCATTAGAGGCACAGACTTCCATCCAATTATTACAGCAGTAAAAGAGTGCAAGATCATACAAAAACACGGAAGACCATCTGATCTAAGTATGAAAAGTAATAGAAACTCCTCCCCTTCATATAGCTCAGTCCAGTTCCCTCTTAAAGTTGATATTGAAATACCAAACTTGAATTCCATATATAACAGAAATTATTAGGATAACAGTTTTTGTTACATACAATATATTCTGAATAATGGAATATCTTAAAAGCCAAAATTTGTTTTGCTGACAAAATAAGAATAACGGTTCTAATAACTGCCAAAATACATGTTCTTTCAGGTTTTCTTTATCTTCTCATAAGAAAGGATTCTGTTTTCCAAAGTGTGCTTACCTGGAGCGGGGTAGTCCCCACCAGACCGTTTATACTTCGACTCCTCCAAGACAGTTGTAATTTTGTAGAGGTGCCGAAAACCAGTTTTACATTCAGAAGCAAAGATGAACTGAATCTCATCTTCTTTAGTCTGAGGAAGTATGTGAAGTATATCATGGATCTGCAGAGAAGAGGAGACAGCTTCATATTGAACTCAATGTACATTTGTTGCTTAGCCAGGTCCATTTCAAAAGGGTGAAAAGATCCACATTAATCTCTCAACCACAATATTGATTATGACAGCAGCTTGTTTATTAACTAAAGAGGTGGCAGGTACCTACGTTTATCCAAATGTCTGTTGTTTCCTCATATATGATCAATGGTGTTATGCTGTCAGGCACAGATTCCATAAGCTTCTGCCGTTCCACTGCATCACCCACCACTGGGATAAACAAAGTAGGGGGGATCAGAACGATCTGGAGCCTTGTTTGGGGCCGATCCAACAGGATGGCCCATGCACTATGAGAAAACCAGTATTTTATATATTCAGATATGTTGACAATATTTAGTTTGCTTTGTTTTTTAATAAACAGGGTTTATACAATTGAAAGAAAGGCAGTAATAAAAATTTATCTTGGATGAATTTTACCAGTCCCATAATCCTTGCATAAAAATTAACACAAGATATTAATGACAGAAAAATTCAGAATCCCAAGATGTATTTGTTGGAACACCGGGTCATATAGAGATAGGCCCACTCTCTGGAATTATTTATATAATGTTTAATATACGAATACCCAGTGCAGTGAATTAATATTCAAAAGCCTGGTATTCAATGCCTTACAACTAATGAATACCACTGTCTTTGTTCATGGATATTCCAGAAGCACAAAGACAGAATACACATTTTCTGAAAATACTTTGATGTGACAGGAATGAAACAATTACATTATCTGAAAGCAGGTTTTAGGGAGATACAGCAAGTAAGTAAACAGTAACCGAAGAAGTGTGCCTTCTTTAAACATCTAGGTCCTTAGCACATGGGTCTCAGAGGAACATCTGGTATCTTATTGCAGGAACCTCAGAATGGATCTCCAGCATCTCAATACAGGGATTTGAGACTGACCATGCAATGTTCCAAAACAGGGCAAATGATGTCATGGATCTCACAGATCCACAATTGCTGAACAGTATCTGAAATTAGATAATCTGTACTCTAAAAGACATACATTTCTTGGCTTTCTCATTTATGCTCATAATTGTAAACTAATCAGTAACATACGCACTATTTTCCTTCTCGCGTCCATCCAACCCGTGCAATGTACTCAGTTCCTTTAAAAAGAATCTCAAATGGTTGGACCAACTCCTTGTCAACAACACTTGCAATCTAAAGAAAAGAAACAACACCACTGTTAGTTTTTGTTGAAATTTTACAATTTTAAAATGTGAGAATTATAAACACTCACCCTTCCAATGGCATTTATTGTTACTTCCGACATCTTGAAAGTTATCTTTGGATTTAGAGTTCCTACATCATTGAAAAAAATGAATAAAACATAAGCCATCTGGAAAATTCAGTGTTCAATAATGATTAAGTTACAGAACTACATCTTCATTTCATATTTAATGATTGTCAAGTGAGAAAAGGGTTAATAAAAGGAAATGAATTAAACTGTCTGGAATAATTGAATTAAGTTAATCCACTGGAACTCTGTTATCACTTGTCTTTGAATTATTATCTGAAATGCTTATTCCTAGATTAATCTCCACAGTATTTACCGTGGACAAGGAATGACATTATTTGTAATTACTCTGTTAACAAATAGTCATAGTACTTATACCTAGAAAAGTTAGTGATCGTATTGATGCTATCTGTTGAGGATAAGCTTATACTGGGTTACAGCAAAAAGGGGAAGTGTAGCTTGTATCTCTGTAACATTCCATCTGTAAAAGGGCTTTGACAAAGGTGATATACCTTCATCTATACATGCAATTTATACTGAAGTACAATGGGCTGCATTTAAGCAGCACCTACATAAGTCAGTGATGACAGAGGCACACCTACTCCTCATTCTAATTAGCCTGCCAACTATTATGACTCTTGTGAGATTTCAACCTCTGTGCTGGAGAACAGTTAAAATTAATTGGTAAATTGGTTTATTATTGTCACATGTACTAAGGTACAGTGAAAAACTTGTCTTGCATACTGTCCATGCAGATCATTTCATTACAACAGTGCATTGAGGTAGTACAAGGTAAGACAATAACAGAATAAAGCATTACAGTTACAGAGAAAGTGCAGTGCTGGTCGACAATTAGGTGCAAGACCATAATGAGGTAGATTGTGAGGTCAAGAGTCCACCTTATTGTACTAGGGGACTGTTCAATAGTCTTATAATAGTGGGATAAAAGCGGTTCTTGAGCCTGGTGGTACGTGCTTTCAGTCTTTTGTATCTTCTGCCCGATGGTTGTGAGGGGGGCGGAGAGAAGAGAGGATGTCTGAGGTGGGTGGGGTCTTTGATTATGTTGGCTGCTTTACTGAGGCATCAAGAATTATAAATTAGATCAGTTAGGGCAGCAGTACAAGACCAGTCACCTTTAGACCTAGAGGCAAAGCTAAATTTGGAGTTTTATAGCTTCCTCTGGTGGAGGAACACTAAATCTCTGCTGGAAAATCTGGGCACAATTACAAACTGGTTTCAAAATGTTTTACTGCACTATTGATATGGACCTCAAGGGAATGTCACCAAGGAAGTGCTTAAATTGCACTTGTCGGCAAGCTTGAAAGACATCCCATTTCATTTGTTGCAGGGTAGAGGAGATGGTAAGGAAACCCTTAAGACAAACTATGTCTGAAGTCTGTAGTACTTCCACCAGATTAAACTTGAAGCCCAGAAGATCATACTTAGAGAGAGAGGACAAGAAGTTGCTTTGTTGCCTACTACAAATTGTGCAAAGACCTTACTGTTGCTCTTGGCACGACTTCAAACTGCGCTAACTCACAATCCAACTGCCATAGATGTCAGATGCAGGAAGATATTCGTTCATTACCTAGAAACTCATTGTTTCTGACGAGAGTTTACATAACAAGACTTTCTTAAATATAGGCTACTGAACTAATCATTTATTCCCCATCTGGAGTCAAGTCTAACCACTCAAACCACAATAGGAGGTTGGCCTTATATGTCAGTTCTTTAGTGACCAATCTCATAATTCTTGTGCTCCTGATTGGAATATTCATTTCCCAGATCCTAATCTAAACACAAGGCTTGTTCTGTTTTCCCTTGCATCAAGTCTTAAGAATATTCCTATTTTATTAGCACTGCTACCATGTAACCTACTTCTCACTTTACTGGCCTTGCCTTTATTTTGTGTTCATAACTGCGATTTGGCATTACTGGCATGTTGAGTCAATTTCTCAAACCAAAACAGTCCTTGTTCTAAAAACATTGCTACAGGACTGTTGAGCAGGGAGCTCCCGTCAATAAATAACATGTTTAAATAACAGAGACCAGATTAAGTAAAACTGTTGCCTTTACCCAAAGAACATTTGTGAACCAGGTGGGTTTTCATGATGATTTGGAATTTTCAGTCACCCTTACCAGATTACTTTTATGTCCCTGGCACCCATTGTGGGATTTGCATCATGTCTCCAGATATTAGTCCAGATCTCTGAACTACAAGTCCAATAAGATAGCCACTATGGTCCTAAACAAAGCTTTGTGTAAAGTTTGAAAACAGACAATGTGTAAAATGCAGTTCAATTTTTATGCTGGAGATCATAACATTTTTTCTAAGTTTGCTGTGATTCAAACACTCAAACAGGAGTTACGCCTGACTGCATTAGAGAACTTTCCTAGGGAAGGGAGAACTGATTTTTAGCTCCAAGTGAAGTCAGAATGCATTAACCACCAAGGGAAAAAAAAAACAACTTCCAGCTGAAGACTCAGTCAGGGCCATTGGAAAGGGAGAATCACAATGAAATGCAAAAAGGGTGAAGGATCTACAGCAGGAACATAATTCTTTGCAAACAGAAAAGATCTGGGTGGATAATTCATTGACTGTTTTCAGACTGTATACAACCTCAGCATACTAGACAACCTGAAGCAAAAATTCCGATTCTATACCTTTTCCAACATAAAGTCCACCTTCTGTTAGCTCAGTCTTTAAACTGCCCTTCTGTCTGTCATTCCCTATAAATTTCAGCTCAGTTAAAACTTTGCTTCCTATTCTGCACAAGCTATCACTTGCTCTTTAGCCTCAAGACCATTAATCCACCATGGCTCCTGGACTCCAAAATCCTCATCTTTGTAATTTCTCTAACTTTGTATTTGTCTGAGCTCTCTGCATGTCTCTAACACAGCCTTGTTTGTTCCAAAATCTCTTCATACCATTGAAGGTCACTTCAACTGTCAAGAAGCACTCCTTCTCAATGATTTTTTCTACTTTTCATCCCTTCTTTAAGACAATCCTTAAAATCCATTCTTTGATCGTGCTTTTAGTCACCCCTACAAAAGCAGGTTGGGACTTCATATAAAAAAAATTAAAAGGTACTTTGTGAATGCAATCAAAAGCAAAAAAATCTGTAGGTGGCTATAAACCTGAATTCAAACCAGAAAATGCTCAGCAGATCAGGTAGCATCTGTGGAGAGAGAAATAGAAGTAATGTTTCAGGTCGATGACCTTTCATCAGACAGAGGACAAGAAACTGCTATGGTGGGATTAATTCTTACTGAAAGACAAGATGCAAAGACTCAAATGTTGGTCTAGGTACAATGTCAAACTCCACTGAATCACAATAAAGCAGCCATGGATGTCACAAGCTGAGAAATAACATCTGTGTGTGTACTATCGAGTACAAACTGGTTGACTCTGACAAGAGTTTACACAAGATTTCTTCATGTCTAGGGATCCAATGAAAGTTCATCAACCTGAAATGCTAATTCTGTTCTTCTCTCTCCAACCTACTGAGTATTTTCTATTTTTATTACTCTATACATTCAAATCATTCTCATTTAGAAGATATAGATACCAATATATTTGATAAACAATCAATCTGTAGGATACTTCATGAAATGAAAGACAAGATTTCAGTGGAATCCAGACCACTTCATGATCTAAATATAAATTCACTGATTACGTTTCTGTACATTAACAATGGTACAATTCATAGCCTTTAAGGCAAGGAAGAAATATATTTTTCTTAAGCATTATTCAAGGGTGCACTCATCTGTGACTTTACTGAAAAGTAAGTAACTGATTACGAAAGGGAAGATACTGTAAATGCCAGAGCCAATTTAACCAGTATACAACTCTGTATTAACACTGGAAAACACTTACTTGTAAGCATAATGCCTTGCCAGCCAATGAAATATTGGAAATATGGCACTTCCATATTTGCTTATGACTTGGGAGACCATTTGGCCCATCAAATCTATGCTGGCTCTCAGAGCAATCTTATTGCCCTACTTATTTCCCTGTAATCTATTCTCTCTCATATGCCCATTTATTCTCCCTGATTCTCCCACTTTTGTCATGGGTTATTTACAGTAGCCAATTAACCTACCTACCAGCATGCTTTTGGGATGTGGAAGAAAACCTGAGCATCCAAGAGAAAACCATGCAATCAGTACCAGAGGCGAGGATCGAACCTGGGTCACTGAAACTACGGGGCAGCAGCCTGGACAGATTCTTCACCAAGGTATGCAAGGCAAAGATCCTAGAATTGGTGGGAAGTCCTACCTACAGAACACAGCAAAAAGTCTGTACTGAAATGAAATAAAATAAATGATAACTTGAGGCTGAAGTCTTTATGGAATAGAACAGTAATAATTCCCCTCACATATGCTCATGATTTCTCAAGGTGGGTCTGGCTCACTGGCTGCATTAGTGCATCTCCAGGAAATAAATTTGCTTACATAATGCTGGTTCCAATTCCAAGCAATTTATTTTACTCAGCGTACTTTCAGATCTTTGGAGAGATGTGATAAGGTCCTACACAAACACAAGTTCTTCTTTTTACTAAACAGAATTGATAACTAATGTTGATATTTTATTTTGGTACATATACTTTATATTGAACACATTTATCTACCCCAAGAGTAGTTGAAATAAATGACATATTAGGTATTCTGCTTTATATTACACAACATACATATTGACTGTGAAAAAAAAAACATTCTTCACAAGAAGAATATTACCTAATTGTTGAGAGATTGCAGAACTCTGAGATGGAGGAAACTGGGTACCCTAGTGGATGGTTGTCAAAATGCTAGTAGGCAAGTACAGCAAGTAATTTGGAAAGCCAACAGAACACTTTTATTGTAGGGAAATTAAATACAAAGACATGCTTCAGTTACTTAGGACCACATCTGGAATACTGTGTATGGTATTCATGTCCTTATTTAAGGATGGATGTAATGTTTTAGCAGTTCACAGAAGGTTTACAAGATTAATACGTAATCTGGACAAATTGTCTTCTGGCGGAAGTTTAGACAGGCTAGGCTGATATCCACTGGGGTTTAGAAAGATGTGACGATTGAAACGAATAGGATCCCGAGGGGTCTTGACACGGTGGATGCGGAGAGAATGCCTTCCTTTGTGGGAGAACTTAGAACACGGGAATCACTCTTTAAAAATAAGGGGCCACCCATTTAAGACAAAGATGAGACAAAACATTTTCTCTCAAAAGGACAGACTCTTTGGAACTCTTCCCCAAAGGGCGATAGATACAGAGTCTTTGAATATTTTTAAGGTAATGGTAGACACATACTTGATAAGCAAAGGGGTAACTTCATTTCAACCATTCCATAATTGATGCATAGCCTTTTTGTTTTGCTTTTTTCAACTGTGGTAGGAATGTAGTTGGATAATTCTGATTAATACAAGAACATAAGAAATAGGAGTAAGGAATTCAGCCTCTTGTGCCTGCTCTACCATTGTCTCACATAGCTACTCTTACACTTCAGTGACACTTCCTTGCATTAACCACATACCCCTTAATTTCCTTAATAGCCAAAACCCATCAATTTCTTTCGTGAATTTACTTTGTGAATGAGCCTCCAGAGCCCTCTTTAGTACAGAATTCCAAATATCTTATTTGAAGCTGTGGCCTTTGATTCTAGACACTGCAGCCAGGAGAAACACCAAATCCACCTCTGCCCCGTCAAGCCCTGCAAGGGATTTGCATGTTTATAATACAGCATCTCCTATTCAGGGGTACACATCAATTTGATACCTGGCATCACAAAGTACATTTACTAAATTAGTGAAATCCACATGCAGCAAACCAAATACCTTACCTGTTCGTGGGTACCTGTATGAATCACACCTTCGTGTCTCAAGCATGGGTGAAGTCACATGGATAATTTCGACATTTGACTCGTCATTCTCTTCATAAAGTATCCTGAAAATCTTTCCTCCATCTGGGGCTGGGAAAAGAATCCATCAATGAATCAACCAAATGTTAAAGTGATAAGTTTGAGTGTTTCACTTGTTTATGTGAAGAGGCGAGGCAAATCAAATCTTTATCTTTTTTTCCTGGGCTATTCAACTTGGCAAATAGATTAAGTAAATTTCAGGAAGCTCCAATAATACCAACTGTACACAACCCATTGGAAAGTGTGGACCTGGCTTCCTTTGAAGACAAGAGGTATTCCTACAGAGCTACAAAATTGTGCCCATTCTCAATTGCATCTGCAGAGTATAATTAATAGCATATTCCCTTTCACAGGACTTGTCAACTTGTCATGATTTGATACATAATAATGCAAGTACGAGTATTACAGGCGCAATTCTCTTCACCACATTATTGCAGAGAAATAGACATTGCACAGAAATAGAAATTGTACAGAGCTAAATAGACATAAGCTCAATACTATTACTCAAAGACAAAGTATATGCAGAATTCACTTTTGTTTCTGCACGACAGTCAAACTTATAGGTGTGTAGTTTTAACCTAAGCTATTGTTAACCAAATAAAACACTGCCATTTCATGAAATACTTTGATTGTCAGTAAGTCTAAGAATTCCCTTAAAGGTAGCCAGTGAGCTGTTTACAAATGCCTCTAGGGCCTCGCATCTCACCATCACTGCAGCTTCTTCAGCCCTACAACTCCTCAAGATCTCCACGTTCCTCCAAATCTTCCCTGTTGCACATTCTCAACTCTACCCACTCCTTCACCATCAGACATGCCTCAGCTGCCTGGGCACATCTCAATAGAATTCCCTCCTTCAACCTCCTGGCTTTTCTACATCTCTCTCCTCATCAAATTACTCCCATTAAAGTCTGTCTCTGAAAAAATATATGACCAATTGTCCTGATCGCTCCTTATGTGGCTCAGTCCTAATCTAGGAAGAGCCTTGGGACATTGTATTATACTAATGGAATTTGAAAAATGCATGTCACTATTGTCTAACACAACAATTACTTTTGCTGATTGCTTAATGGTCCAGAGTATAGCCTACTCAGGAGATGCTGAAATTATACAATATATTAGCAAAGATAATTGCTTTTTATCCATCTGTAGCTACACGAGTGATGGCAGCACTTCCATTATGTTATTC
The DNA here is from genome assembly GCF_009764475.1 of Pristis pectinata. Classification (NCBI taxonomy): domain Eukaryota; kingdom Metazoa; phylum Chordata; class Chondrichthyes; order Rhinopristiformes; family Pristidae; genus Pristis; species Pristis pectinata. The sequence continues at coordinate 12,913,303 of NC_067432.1, forward strand.
AAGTGCCCAGGACTTTTGTGTACTGTTAGACAATAACATTTTTAAATGAGGTCACTGGCTAAAGTGGAGGTGCATAGCTAACTCTCTCCCCTCCCTGTCAAGGAGCACTGAATCAGCTCTGGTATCAGCCACTTTAACGGAGCCTGCAAATTTAATCCAACATCTTTTGGGTACAATTGGCTAATTGGCATACAAGGTAATGGAAAGATGCTGACTTTAACATCATAAGAGGCTTGTTTAATTGAATACAAGCTGAAATATTTGCTAAATGGACACTTACTGTCCTCTGCAAAAGGACACCACCAGTAGCCTGTGTACCGGTCAAACTCTTCCTGGAGTACAAAACTGGAGATTCCTGCGGACTTAGGATCATCTTCTAAGTTTGGCAAACCTTCAGAACAGGAGAATGAGAAGGCAAATATTAAAATGTAGAAATTAAACAAAAACTGCAAATCTGAAATAAAAGCAGAAAAATTTGGGAAACTGCACAAGTGATTGTCTCTCCAAAGGCAATGAGTAACTTGTTTGTTGATAATATCTCCCAGCTGATTGTAAAGATTCTTCAAAGATCAATGAGGTAACATGCAATATACATTTTTAAAATTAAAAAAAGTCACAAAACGTTTGTTTACTTGAATTGTTGTATGGTTATTGTAGTTTTGACATACTTTGGCTGCAGATTGTAACACAGTGCTTTTATAAAGGTTGAATCAGAGTCTCTGGCACTTCAGCAAAATTCTGTGGATAATTCCAACTATTTTCTGGCAGATTTTAATCTATTTTGTTTCCTGCTGTTTGCTAAGTTGATCTTTTTCCTGTGTTTTATTTCAATCATTTTTCCACTTCTTTTCTATGTATTCTGCTTTCCCAGTTATACAGAATATATTGGTTTGCTTGTGGCTTTCAACTCCATCAAGGTCCCCACAAACTTCCTGTATCCCAAACAAAAATTTCCAATATCCTTTTCCCTCCTTCAAGTTATACTATGGACTAATTTTCCCTGTGCGAGCTATCATCCTATCACATCCTTTCTATCCATTCCTCTGACTCTGGACCACTGCCCATTTCTCATTCCTCTCCATCAAAGCTGATCTTTCCTTCTCTATAGCTCTTCTAAAACTCTTTCAAAACTACCTCACCATTACTATGGATTGCCTCATATTCCTTCTATTGCTACTCTCCATTGTGAAGGGCTCCAAGCCTTTGGTCTCTGTGAGAAATTCCACATTGCATGCTGACTCCACACATTTCAAGGTGCGGAGAAGTTCTGAATTTATACAGATTGCATCCTTTAGACTTCTGTAAGTCAGGAACTTTGATTGTGTCAACATCTGGAAGGAATTCCCCAAAAGGCTGAAAGTTATTGATGCTTTTGTGGGGACATCTTCCACAGGGAAGGTTTACTAATGTATTTAATTCCTATTCATAGACTTGTGGGAACAAGAGACAAGATTCTACAAAAACATTGGCTGTTTGGTCCTGTAGAGTATTTCTATTCATTATTGATCATTTACAATCAATGCACATTTCATACATCAAGCTGGTCGAAGCCAATCTTTGGCAATAAAACACTTCGGGAAACCATGAGGTTTTAAAAGGCACTGCAAGAATTCCAAGTCCAGATCCCATAGAACATAGAAAACCTACAGCACAATTCAGGCCCTTCAGCCCACAAAGCTGTGCCGAACATGTCCCCACCTTAGAAATTACCAGGCTTACCCATAGCCCTCTATTTTTCTAAGCTCCATGTACCTATCCAAAAGTCTCTTAAAAGACCCTACCGTATCCGCCTCTACGACCGTTGCCGGCAGCCCATTCCACGTACTCACCACTCTCTGAGTAAAATACTTACCCTGACATCTCCTCTGTTCCTACTCCCCAGCACCTTAAACCTGTGTTTAACTCCCATATGTTAACTTTGTACAGGATTATTGGAACAGATCCCATAAAAAGCTGTGGACTAAGTGCTATCAAAGAGAACTCAATTATCACTTTAAACAATTTACTTATGAGACAGGAGGAGAACATTTGGATAGTCTGGTCCATGCCAGTTCCAGGCAGAACAATTTCACGTCCCACTCTCCCTCTCTCCTCATTTCCCTACAGTCCTACAACTTATTCCTCTCACATGCCAATCAACTCCACTTTGATTTTTGTTTTGCCATCTATCGGCACTAAAGGATAATTTACAGTGGGCAATTAACTTACCAGCCTGATAATATGCTGTGGGAGAAAGCCAGAGCACATGGCAGAAACCCAAGCACTCACAGGGAGAACATGCAAACTGCACACACACAGCACCCGAGGTCAACGTTGAACTCGGGCTGCTGGAATTGTGAATTATTGGGAAAAATAAACACATTTCATGGTGGATAGAGGACAGTCAAGGTAGATTTGATATTATTGTGGCCACATGGTTATCAAGATGGATTCAACGTCACTGTGGATACAGGATTATCAGAGCAATTTCCATACTGTAAGTTGAAGGCTATTGGAACAGATCCCAAACACCACCAGGGATACAAGTTCAGGTCAATGCAACACTCTGTGAGACTCTCACTAATACCTTTATGTGCAAAAGTTAGTCGCCTTTCCTCTCCTGATTCAATATTAGAAATCCACAAATCATTGCTGTGGATGAATGAAATCCAAGATGAATCAGCAGGACAAATTTTGGGATCCATCCTGATGTTGGGGCAGCTGGTTTTCACTGGTGAAGGGTTTTTCGGCTCATTCTGTAAAATAAAACAGCCAGAGCATTTACTGATTCCTATCTACTGCTGCACCACCTTAAAGCACTTGAATAAATGATTTCCTTATTGCAGAATACACTGCTCAGCTGTGGAACACGACACCCTCCATCCTTTAATGGAGAGCTTCCAGTCTTTGTTCTCATTAAAAATCTCATTTCAGAGCACTCTTTACCTGATCTAGATTTCAACTAAACTCCGTACCACCATAGCAATACACATAACAAATTTCACTTGGTCGGTTCTATTCATCCAACACACAGTATCCATTCAAAGCAATCCTTGTTTTAGCTGCAAAGCTATTTTAATATCTAATTTAGTATCCCCAAGCTTTTAGTCACATGGAATCAAATCTCTGCCTATAAGAGAGTGACTTGCTTACAAATCTTCTTCAAATTCACATGTCAATGCTTTTGCACCATGAACCCTTATCTAATTTACCCAGCAACTCACAGAAGAAACCCTTTATCTAATATTCCTGCACGTTATGCAAGTCTGATCAAAGAAAGCTCATCCTTAAACTTTCTCATCCCTCCCTGGTCTTCAGCATCAGGGTATTGTGCAATTCTCTTTTAAATTTCTTCTTTGATTGGATGTGAGTGGAAAGTCTGTGTTTAATACCTACCCTTAACAGCTTAGATGGCAGTGAGCAGTACTTTAGAAGATACTCCCACAACGCTCTTGGGCAAGGAGTTCCAGAATTCTGACCCAGTAACAGAGAAGAAATGGCAATATACTTCCAATCAGAACAGAATAGAAAACAGCACTGTACCACTGGGTTTGGCCATTCATTAATTCTAACCCTGACACAGGTATCACAACTTTTAAGGCAATATAAAATTCCAGAAATACTAAGTGAATAGCACAATTCCCAAATGACATTATATGGGGAGTATTCTGCCAGAACGAGCCCACTAAGTATACACGTGTGAACCAGTCATCAGTTTAGAAGCTGTATGGGTAGATTACCAAGCAGATTAAATCCTATGTGACCTATTGAACAGATACCAATCAGTGTCTAGGTCAAACTGACAAGACAACATATGGATATTTAGCTCTAAAACAGATCAGACATTGCACATTAAACATGAATTTCACAAGATCATCAGGCTGTGGAATTTTGCAAAAAAACTTAAGACTCTGATACAGCAAAGTCACAAGCTTTCCTGCAGGGAAGTAACGCTAGCCAGTGAATCAACCCCTAGCAATATTACTACTTCAAAGTGAAATAAAGAAAGATTTGCATTTATATAATGTCTTTCAATTCACTTGCAGAACATCCCAAAGTACTTCATAGCCAAGGAACTATTTTTGAAGAGCTGTCATCATCATAATGTAGAACACAGCATGCTCCCTCAAACAAATAATGACCAGCTTATGTTTTTTCCAGTTACCCTGATTAGGTATCAATACTAGTCAGGACACTAAAATTATCTTTAACTAGGTTATCTGTCCTCTTATCCAAAGAACTATATTGGCACAGGGAATGTAAATGAGGAGAAAAGTAGCTCAAATTTGTAAAATGAGACTCACAGTGAACCCTGTGCTACTGCCGTCCACAGTGTAATAAATGTTGTTGCTCGCCTGGAACAGAAACATCCCACTTTCTTTGTGGAAATCGTACGAGGCAATGCCAATCGTTCCAATTCTTTTTCTTTCTCTTAGCAGCTCCTCTTCACGACAGTAAATTCCGTAATCAGGAATAGACTGGGTAATAAACAGGAAAAGCTCATTTAGTTTCCCTTATTTAACCACAAGTAAAATAAAAGACATCAGCATGATTCTCCTCACCTGAAAATAATCCAGCAGAGGATTCCACGGGAGTAACTGTGCAGCATCCTTGTTTATCATGTGGGGAATTTCCGAGTAGAACAATGTATTTTCCCTGTTTTCATTTGACATAGCTGGTAGAGAATCACATGTTCAAATCAATTATGCTCCAGAGCAAGTCACAGTAATATTACCAAGCAGAACTCTTCAAATCAACAACAGACAATAAATGACCGATTATAATACCTCTGGATGCAGCAAATATTCTCTAATGTAGTAAATGTCCAGAACTGCATAACCCTTAAAAAAATTTTGTATATTATGATAACTTTCCTTATATTGACATTTAGATCTCTGCCAGACATCAAAGCACTAGTAATGCCACAGCTGCAATATTAAACACAGGTTTGAAAACACTTGTATTAAAAAAGTAATAGTCATGAAAAGGTACAATGAAGATTGCCTTGGGTGGTGGCAAGATTACAGCAACAATGAAAGAATTGCAAAACCATGGCTTAATGCAATGAAGAAGTCTATCGGAAGTATTCAAATTTCTGGTAGACTTCATCATTGCATTAGGCCATGCAGCTTTAATGTCAGAGGATAAGAACTGAAACAATTGAAGTAATATGGACATTATGGAAGGTATTATGGACAGTTTAGATTTGTACTCGAGCATAAAGGGAGGAAGAAAGATGTTTGTACCTATAAAAGCTTCTTAACATATGGTATGTTTTACCATATATGATTATCAAACGAGTTAATCACAGGAACTAAGAAGGAATTAATAAATAGATGAATATAGCTGCAAGAGGCACAATAGATTTTAAAGTAGAGGACAATTGAATTACTAACACAAGCACCCTACAATGGATCAAATCATTATATTCAGTACTGAAATATTACATAATCAGTAAATGCACACGTTTTATACACCAATTTACCCATTACCTGCACTAATAAATGCAAAACTGCACATTCTCTCAAGTATACATATTAAACAGTCCCTGAAGTAAAATAATAAGCAACACATTCCCGATTTTATATTCAAATAACATTCAAACTTCATTGATTGATATACAAATATTTTCCTTTACTTTTAATACATTGAGGATCTGTTGCCGGCAGTTTAGGCTTTTCTGCTGATTCTTAGTTGCTCTCAATTTGGTAAAACCAAGCAGTATTTCACAGGGCAGCTAAGGAAGTTCTATTACTGTGGGACTAGAGTCATGTATAGCCAAGGCAATGTAAAGAAAGTGGCCTTCCTTTTCTCAAGAATGAGAGTTAACCAGCTGGTTCGCATGACAGTCCTGGAGATTTTCCAATGGTTTTTCTAAGACATCAGCTTTATATTTCAAAGTTTTGTTTTCAGCTGAATTAAAATTCTCACAATGACACTTTAGAATTTGAATTCATGTTCTCTGGACTATTAGTTCACTAAAAAAGTTGGAAAGCAAGATCTTCAAACAATGCCATATGTCAGTAAACATGAAGAAATATTTGCATTTTTAAAAGAAAGGTTTGCATGTATCTGCCTTTAAAGATCTCAGGATGTTCCAAAGTGGTTTAATCGCCAGTGAAGGACTTTTGAATGGTAATCACTGTGGTAATGTTGGAATAAGGTGCGTAAAAGTATCTATCAATGTCATTTTAACCATCTACTGGATATCGTTTACATTATTTATTATACTTTTACTGTTACATTTTCTTTGTCTTATTGTTTGTGCAGAAATGTCTTCCTTATTTTTAAAACACCTTTAAAGCATCTTTCAAACAAATTTGAAAAAAAGTTAATTAGTTTAAATGATATTTATAAATGGGTTTACTACTTTTGTTCTAAATACATCAAACAGCAATAAGGTTCAACACATTCCTCAGCTCAGCTTTCACTAAGCTTTTCCATCCAATTCCACGTCGACAGTCCCTGTGAGTCAGACTTAGTTTCCCAAAGCCTGCATTAACTCCTCTTTTGTTTCAAAGAAAACAATCTCATAACTAAAGTACCTCAAGTTCTCCCTGCCTGATAACACCCTTGTACATTTACTCTGTCCCCTCTCTAGGCTGTCACCTCCTTCCTACAATATGACAACCAGAACTTGTACGTTGGTGAGCATACAAGAGAAGACTTAAATGAAGGTGAGAGATTGGAGAGAAGAAAAAAAGTACAATACAGAAAAAAAGAGCAAGGATGTAGAATCCAGTACTCCAGCTAAGGCCCACCAATGCTCCCAGTTACTTTGAAACAGTAGATTCGCTGCTGTATGTGAAGTATGGACCTGGGTACTGGATATAGTATTGCCTATCAATGGGAGTGCAGGGTTCTCATACATACAAATTGCATCTCTGTGTATCTAGTACCTGGGTGAATGCAGCACTGTCCAACTTCAGAAACTTGAGCACTAATGGTCAAAAACTTTGCCAACACTTGCCATCTAGGGTCAAAATTGATGCTGGGGAGGGACAGAATTGATTACTGGAAAATTAATAGGAAAGTAAATTAATAATACCATGCTGTGCATTAAGGAATAAGCATGTAATTTACTGATGTAATTCCGGACAAAAATCAACTGCTATAAACATTACAAACAATGATCATAGAAATTTCCTATTAATACCAAGTAAAGAAACAGCTAAGTGGAATGGACTGTTAAGAGCAAGTTACTGAATATACCAGCCAGCAGTGGATACATCAAGACAAAAAACAGACTGAACCAGATGATTCTAATGTGACTACCAACCCTACGGAAAACAATGCAAATATAACCGATAAAACTGCAAGCCTGGTATTACTGAGGAACAGAAGCCACTCACCTAGATAATAGACTCTGTCTGAATAAAGTCCCTCTGGATCATTTTTCTTTACAAAATAAAAGTCATGAGGAGTTTTTGCCATCATGTGCCCATGCAGCTTCCTGCTGTCAGTGATTAACTTGCGCAGGCGGCTCCAGGAATGCCTCTCCACATAGTACGGCTCAAATGGCTCCAACTCTTCAATTTCCACAGCAGCATTTGCAGAGGCTGTTTCAAAAACCTCAATGTTTGGTTGCTCGGTTTCCATTGCTGCAGCCATCACCTCCCCTCCTGAAAGACAAGGACAGAGAATTAAATACAAAAATGCAGAGATACAACTACTGAAGTGTGCTACCTCAGCAACTGCAGCACTGCAGTGACTGACGTACACCTTCCTGTTACCCTTCACTCCACATGCAATATACAAAGCTTGAAGTAATCTAGCCCAGAAAACACTATCACACCTTTGATTTCCTGCAAGAAGCTCTCCCTCTTGCAATTACAAGCATGGTAGGTTCATAATACTAGCCAATCTCAATTTGAGATGGTTTTTTGGATCTGAAATATAGAAGCTGTGTGACTGATGGAATTGGGAACAGGAATGCATCTCCAGATGACCCAAGGAGGAATTCACAAGAGATTTTGCAGATGCTGGAATCTGGAGCAACACACACAAAATGCTGGAGGAACTCAGCAGGTCAGGCAGCATCTAAGGAGGAAAATGAATAGTCGACATTTCGGGTCGAGACCCTTCATCAGGACCCTGATGAGTCCTGATGAAGGGTCTCGACCCGAAACATCGACTGTTTATTTCCCTCCATAGATGCTGCTTGACCTGTTGAGTTCCTCCAGCATTTTATGTGTATTGCCAAGGAGGAATTGTTGCTTTTTATCTTTATTTGTCATGTGACCAGAAGCTCAACACATATACCTCATTGGTTCAGGTCAATTATCAACATTCGTCTAAATTCAGTTCTCATTCTGTGGAACTGAAAAGGTCAATGCTGCTTTCACTCTGGCAAACTCATTGATCCAGCAATGAAGAATCAGAAGAAAATACATTCAAAACCCCATTAAACTTTTAACTAGATGTGCATGTGTGTGCCCGACATGACAGCAGCACACCTCAAAAGCTCTTCATTTGTTCTAAAACACTTGGTGACATCACAAGATGTTAAAAAAATGGTGGTATGATTGCAATCCAATCAACAAATGTGCTGAGACACAAATTGGCACAATCTACTATTCAGAAACAACTCTACATAAAGCAGCAATGGTCATATTTTGCTGAGTTAAATAAGACAGAAGATGCAAGGACCAAGTTCTGAGGTTCTTTGATCATTTATTGGAAACCCCACATGATAATGCAGATGCAAAGAGAGAGAAAAAAATGCTGATTTTAAAGCTTTACTGGAAATTTATAAATATCAAACCAGACAGCCATGTTAAAAAATTAAGTGGCAATTCGGAACAAAATGTGCCATTTAAAAGCTTTTCACGTATTTTCTCCAAAGTACAATGCAGGCCATTCAACAAAAGACCAGTCCACAACTAGTCTGGAAGAGCTGACTTTGAGGAAAGGTTCCAGATTCCATCAGACGAAACCCTCAGGACTCCGTTGACGAGTTCAGGTCAGGATTGGGACAAACCACTCTTGGCAGTGATTTCCTGCGCTGTGTGTGTGGCCTGTGCACGTCTGCAGGGGGTTTTGTTGCCGCGAACGACGCCAGACCAGAGCAGATGGAGAATGTTCCAGGACAGCAGGATCCCTAAATTATTCCAACTGAGGGACGTTAAAGGTGCTAAATAAATTCATTTTAACTTGCAGAGATAGAATGCAATGCACACTGAGGAATGCACTGCTCCCTGTTATAAATCACAACAGGTACAGGATTTTATTAAACTGTAAATAAATAAAGTAACAGAACAATCGCAACAACATTTATTCAATCCTCACCCACACACTGCACCTCCCTCACTCTCTTCCGGGCTCTTCATGCACTTCCGCTTCCCACGCCAACGATACCAACACAAGAGGAGACGCGTTGCTTGTCCGCCCTCCTGCGGCAGAGCCGCCCGGAGCCGCAAGTGCCGGCGGACCTCCGCTGACAGCGCCGCCTGCGGCCGGCCTGCTCGGGCGACGAGCGCCGCTGCAGTTCATTGACCAGCGCCACCCAACGTTAACGCCGCGCTACATCTCCTGAAACATGAATGAAAATTTAAGGGGCCAAGCTAATCAGCATCTGAGAGTTGAGTCATGGAGTCATAAAGCACTACAGCACAGTTAAAGACGCAGTAGTGTAGCGGTTAGCATAACGCTATTACAGCCCCAGCAACCCGGGTTCAATTCCCACCACTGTCTGTAAGGAGTTTGTACGTTCTCCCCGTGTCTGCGTGGGTTTCCTCCGGGTGCTCCGGTTTCCTCCCACGTTCCAAAGACGTACGGGTTAGGAAGCTGTGGGCATGCTATGTTGGCGCCGGAAGTGTGGCGACACTTGCGGGCTGCCCCCAGAACACTCTACGCAAAAGATCTATTTCACTGTGTGTTTCGATGTACATGTGACTAATAAAGATATCTTAAGTAAAACTTTCACCTTTGAAGAACTTCTCAAATCAGTCTATGGCCAGTGTAATTTTGGGATATATTGAAAGATCCTTTAAACATGTTGAGTGTGAGTCTTCTAACTCCGATGGTAGTAACGTGAAGTAGGCATATCCCGGGTGGTGAGGGTCTTTAATGATGGATGCCGCCTTCTTGAGGCACCCCCTCCCCGCCATTGGGGACGTTTTCAAGGGAATAGAAACATCTGAACAGAAAACATCTGAATAGAAATCATCTGTGGGAAATAGAAACAGAGTTAATGTTTCTGGTTGAAGAATGAGTTCCAACGAAAGGCCTTTAACTTGAAATGTTGAATGTTTCCAGAACTTTCTGTTTTTATGTCAGCCGAGAATTTTGTGATTAAGTCTTTAGGATTGCTGGAATCTGTAGGTTACTCTTGCATTGAGCCTGCACAAACTCTTCACCATATGTCGCTAGCAAAATTTAAGAGGCATCTAAACAAGCAGATAAACGGACAGGGAATTGAGGGATATAGACAATGTGTGGGCAGATGTGCAATTTAAATTGGCATTGTGGTTGGCACAAACATAAGGGCTGTAGGGCCTGTTCCTGTGTTGTACTGTTCTATGTTCTATGTACGTCTTCTGTCCTTGCTGTCACCTTTCTGTTGTGATTCCGTTGGACTGAAAAACCTTCCTTGACAATGGACATAATATCATTTAATTCAATATGTTTTTGTTTAGTTTAGGATTTAGTTCTGCAGTAACTTTGTTATATGTTTTAAGTGATGGCAGTGAAACAGCCCACTGTCTCCTTTTGGATATTGTATAAAGTTAGGATATGATGAAATAGCTTTGCCTAAAACAATGATATGTCTGTTGCGTTTTCACAAACCAACAGGCCTGCTGATTTTTATAGCACTTTCTATTTGTGCTGTCATTTGCACAATTATTAGATCATAGTTGCAATGATTTTCCTTGACATTGCAATCCATTGCAATATCATTGATTTATTTACACAATCTTATTGCCCTTGGCATTTTTTATGGAAATGAACAAACATTTCAGTATCTGAATCAGTTCTCCGCATTCACAGAACTTTCAGCACAGAAACGAACCATTCAGCCTAAACTATCATCCCAAAGTAATGATAATTGAATTTAGATAAGCCTCAAAGACTTATGTTTCAAAAGTTAAACACAGGGATAATAGGAAGGAATGGGAACATTCACATGGTTGGGAGGCAAAGAGAACTGTGGGCACTGACATCCCCATTAATCATTAAAGATGCATGTGTAGATGTACAATGTACAGCTATTTAATATGGCCCCAAGAGCAGCCAAATATATGCTGCTGATAACAGGAGGTACATATTTTGCCCCTTAGCCTATTCTACCATTCATTGAGATTATGACTGATTTATTACCTAACTCCAAATACCCAGCATTGTCCTCTCTTTAATGCCTTTATAAAAACTTTCCTACCTTCATAAAACAATGAAACTTCCCTGCCATTGCATTATAAAGACAAAGTTGTCAACTCTTAAAACTGAGACAAGTATGAACCCCTAGTAAATAAGGTGAGCCAAATGCATTAACAACTTGGATTTCTTTTGCGTTATCTCTTGTTTTATTCTTTCCCTTTATTGCTTTAACTTATTGTGACAGTCACGATAACATGGCTATCTGATTTTTTAGACCCTTTATATGAGGCTGGTTATTTGTTTACTGCCTTATAACTTCCAAAGATCATTCAAAAAAAAATCACTTTCTGAACAGCTCACCAGCTCTTGAGTATTACTACACTGTGCAAGAAGTTCAAGCTAAATTATGTCATTGCTACTGCATTTATAACTTCTCAAACCTCCTTTGGCACTGATCTAGAAGGGACTATGTACATGTGAGAAAGCCATCAATGAGACAATTATTCTATGATGTACATACTTGAGTAATACTCTAGCATTGGCAATTGGCATGAATTTATTTATAGTTGCCCTGGGCATTTGACCAACTGTTTGAAAAAGCACAGCAAAAGATTTTGTTTGGGATAGATAAAGAATTTGAATTATAAAGGAACATTTAACTTATTGATTGTAATAATTTTCTTTGTTAGTAGTCCAATCTACATTTAATGTTTTATATGTCTACTAGATGATACATGAGGGGAGATGCTTCAGGATTGTACTGGGCAGAATGAAAGTGGAAACATCCCTGTTGCTTTGTGCTGCTAGTTCCACAGCAATATTATGGGTCAGTGGGGCCTCAGTTTGACACTTTTTGACTTCCTCTCCCCAATTCTGGGACCTTCATGTAAGACCAGCACAGAGCTGGCTGGAATTTGTCAGGAGCTACACTGGGATATCCAATTGGCACCTGCACCTCACTGTCCCAAATGCCAAATTTGCTTTGAACATAAGGTCCTCCTCCATATGCAACCTTCACTGGCTGCATGTAGTCCTGGACATGCCATTATCAGACACTCCTTCCTTCAACAATCCCACCCAATCAAATGGGCTCTTTATTCCTCCATCCCTAATATTCTCAGAACAATTAGGTGAATAAAAAGAAACAACACACATTCTTCCCAATGTTCCAGTGATGTTCCCCTAAGTTGCTCCTGCTAGTATTCAGCTATTAATGTTTAATTCCTGGTGTCTCCAGAGCAACCCAGACAGCCATTCCTCTCCCAACCTGCCGCCCATTTAGGATGACAGGCCTGTTTACTGCTTGCTGTGTGACATCCCTTATCATTGCAGACTTGGAAAACATGAAGTCTATCCTGCAGGGTCACCAATTTAAAGGGGAATCTACCCTAGTGAGGTGGAACTGTTTAAAATCTGTTGCTTTTGTTATGCTTGTCTGCCTTTTATAGTGATTAAAATGTTTTACCAAAAGAGGATTTTACTTTAGACAATCCTGGCCTGTAGAGAGTCAAAGTGATATGATAAGACTCTGTAGAGAGTCAAACTGATACATAGACAAATAAAGAGAATGCAAGAAGGCCAAATAATGAGAAATCCACTTAAAAATATATTTTGGCAATATTAAATCAACAGTCTAAATGATTCATTTGTGCCAAGAATACACAGAATATTTCAATGTGCTAGGAACTGGAGTCCATCAAAAGTATTTTTGTTTTTGGGTGGTATTATAAACACTCTCATCCATCTGTTAATGTTTCTATGGATAGTTTGGCCTATAACTCGCAGCCAATATTTTACAGTGCTTCTGACATACTGTAACAGCTCTCGCCATGAATTCTTTGTTGGTGAGGCGAAGGAGGAGGGTGGGAACGGGACAAATTGTGTATTACATAGAGCAACAGAGTTGATCCAGATCTCTGCACCTCTACCTGGGTGCCTCATTATCCCAGTCCTTGGTTTAATGTAAATAAATCAAAAATTCTTATCCTTGTAAATGAACCTCCGGATTCTCTCTTTCCAATCGTACAGTAACTGTTTCCGCACCTCCCCGGCTCCATTCAAGTGACTCGGGACTACAGTGGACTCTATTCCCTGCATACAAGCACTGATGGCCACGTCCACAATTGCCGACACTCCATGTTGTGGAATTCCCCCTTTGAACCCGGTGAGCAACTTCACACTGTGGAGCTCTTTGTAGACCGGGACCACACGGCTCCTCCATCCCGGCAACTGCGCCAAAGTCACGGCTAATTACTTAGGTTGCGTGCTCCTCATTACCAAGCGTGAAAGGGGGTCTTTTTTTTACTTTAGCACGGAAACAGGCTCTTCGGCCCACCGACTCCTGCTAACCATCAACTACCCATTTACACTAAAGCTACACTAATCTCATTTTATTCTCCCCACATTCCAATCAGCTGAGATCCTAGCCACTCAGCTACACACAATTTACGGTAACCAAGCGTCCTACCAGTCCGCGCGTATTTGGGGTGTGGGATGAAACAAAAGTCCCCAGAGGAAACCCCTTGTGCTCACAGAGAGAGTGCGAACTCCACACAACTGGTGCTGTGACAGTCAGAAGGGATCTTCTCACCGCATTACAGAGGGCGACAGTGCCTTAATGCAGCCAAGAATCCGAAGGACAATCGGTTACTGTGAAGGAGTTGGTGCAGGAAACGAACAATTGTTCTTTAGTGTCTGCTCCGTGAGTCACAGGACGGTCAGTGGCCACGGTGCACTGAACCCAAGGAAAGAAGTGTAAGTATCCTCCAGATTTTGGATGAGGTGGCTGGGGAGAGGATGTGCGACGTAAGACCTACATGGGCGTTCAGACCAGGAGAGAAATTCCAGGGGTGAGACACCACTGGCCCTAGAGAATGTAACTTCGGATTGACTTTTACCGATTTAACAACCCAGGACTTTGACATGTGACTTTACTTCCAACTGACATATTGTTTGTGGTCTTAAAACAGCCTTGTTTTCACTACTTTGCAGATAAACTAAATTGTAAGGTGCTGGAAATGTCCTTTGGCAAATCGGGGAATATCGAACCACACAACCTTTTGTTGAAAAAAAAACACCATGTCGTGTTTGATTTACAAGTTACAGCTTCAGCGGGATAGAATAGTGTTATGCAATTGGATTAATATTAGTCCATGTTGCTGTGTTAAGATTCTTAAGAGGGTGAGCACTAAATATATCTGGTTCCCTCTGCCTCCCGTTATGCATTTATATTGTTACAAATCTCCTCAATACTGACTCACTCCTTCTTAAATGCTGGTATGTTTTCAACCGCTATGTTAAGTTTGGCTGAGGGTGGATGTTTGAATTGCCGCAAGAGCCCGGTACATCCGTTCACATTTGTGCACCCCAGTGTCGTGTTTTTAAGCTGCAATTCTTCAGACCAACTGCACAGAAGGCCGCGTTATTCTTATCTGAAAAGAAATCCGAAAATCTTGGCTTTGTCAACGGCCTTAGCAACGAGATCTTGTATTGCTTTATGGACACGCTCATAAAAAGAATATTTTGTCATAAAGTTAAAGCTTTGACGCTGCCTGCACAATGCTCAACTTTTCCACTCTGCTTCCTGCTTGGTGACTGCAGGTTTTCCACCTCCTTGGAAATGAACTTTAGATTTGACACTTTGCATAAACAACAAAACTTTGTTTCATCTTTGTGAAACTAACTTCACTGCTTCATGCAGTCTGTTAGTGTTACACGTAAACGACAACTGGCATTTATGTAGCACAGTAGAGCACCCGAAGGCCCTTCTGCGGAGAAAAATTGACACAGGACAGGAACGTTCGGAATGTGGGATATGTCGCAACCATAATCTTAAAGAGAGAGATGCAGAGGAGGAGAGAGTTTCTTGGGGTTGGAGGGGGAAGTGAATTTCAGAGCTTTGGGGCTTAGATAAATGGAGCCAATGGTGAAATGAAGGAAACAGGTGTTGAGCAAGAGGCCAAATGCATTGGAGACCTCGGAGGGCAGGTGAACTCTCAGGTTAGGGAAAGCTGAGTAGAGAAAAGAAGATGGGGTGGGTCTGTATGAAAGAAGAGCAGGAGACTTGTCCTGCGGCCTGGCCAATATTCATCCCTCATTACTATATAGAGGTCACATCAGGGATATGGACGGAAATTGAAAGCCTTTTGGGGAGCGTGCACAAGCGTCAAGTATACAGAGGGAATATGTGCTCGCATTTCCATATCTTCTCCTTTATTGGATTTGACTTGAGGATGGGGAAGAGGGGTATTCCGGTTTGCTAGCGCCTCTGCGCCACTTTATAGTTTGTGGGGGCTTGCTGCGCCCAGACTACACGTTTCCTGCATGATGGACCGCGCTTCAAAACTCCTTCACTGACCGTAAAGCTTTTTTTGGGAAGTCAGAGAATAAAAATGCAATTAAAATAGAAAATGCTGGAATCGCTCAGGAGATCAGGCATGTGTGGGAAAAAGACAGAGAGTTAATGTTTCAGGTTGAAGCCCTTTCGTTAGGTGCTGCCTTACCTGTTGAGTTTTATCACCATTCTGTCTGTATTTCAGATTTCCAGCATCTGCAGTTTTTAAAGTAAAAATGCAAATTTTTTTATGCTGAACCGTGAAATCGTATTGTTTACTTTATCGTCAGTCTTCGCTGGTTAAACATTTGTAGTTGCAGCTAATTGTTGAGATTAGATTAATAGCCTCAGGAATTCTGGTTGTTCATTAAAATTCCAGTGCGGTCAATGACACAGTAGAAAAGTAATGGGGCCTTGACTCAGCACTGAAGGTTATTCGATTTAAAGCTCGAAATCACTACCAGCATAACACTTCCAAACTGAACATTTCATTTGAAGGGTTTTTCCAGAATTTTTTTTTAGGCAGAACATTTGTTGCAACTGAGACCTGACCTAATTAGAGAAAAAAACAATGTACTTAGTCTTTGCCAAGTGGCGTACCATAAAATTAAACGTCCCGGAAGTCATGCTATGGTGAAATCAGTGCAGCGTTTTATGAACATAATAAATTTGTGCATTTAAAAATATACTCAGTGAAAGGGCATGTTGCTTTTCAACCTCGGCACTGGGTCACATTCATTCGTGGGAACTTTTTTTTCTTGGACCTCCAGTCTCCTCCCTGTTGCAGCTGTACGCGTGGATAAATTGCTTTGGTGAGTTCAATGCAAAGTTTTCCGCTGACGGCACTTGTCTGGGGAGATACGTTGGCTTCCGTGGCACACTGCAACCTGCAGCTGATGTTCACCAACCGACCAGCAACAACAACAAAGGGGTGGGTTTGACGCCACTGTTTTGAAATTACTATTTAAAGTGGAGAACTGCAGGCTTGTGGCGATGTTTTGTGTGTGCATGTTGGGAAATGGGAGGTGGGTGTTGAGAGATCGAATGGTAATGAAATAATAAAACAGAAAATGTTGGAACACTCAGCAGGTCAGGCAGCATCTGTGGAGAGAGAGTCATGGTTAACGGTTCAGGTTTGAGACTCCTCTTTCCCAGTTCTGAAGAAGTTTCTGACATGAAACGTTAACCCTGATTCTCTCTCCACAGATGCTGCCTGAACTGCTAAGTGATTACATCACTTTCTGTTTTTGTTTCAGATTTCCAGCATCTGCAGGTTTTTTTTCATTTAAATATAATGACATATGGTAATGCCACTCATGGTTATTTGGGCCTAGGATGTAAGATCGGTGCTTACTTTTTTAAAAAAAAGATGGCCTAATAAATATGAAATGATGACCTTGGCTCTTCATTGCGATGGTACAGTCATCACACTTGGCTTCATCGGCCTTCTCAGTTGCCGCAGAACTGGCATGAAAGAAGTTACACCACGAACAACCATAGATGGAGTCATAGAGTTACACAGCAGGGAAACAGGCCATTCGGCCCAACTTGTCATGCTGACCAAAATGTCTATCTGAGCTGGTCCCATTTGCTTGCATTTGGCCCATATCCCTCTAAACCTTTTCCATCCATGTACGTGTTCACAAGGGACTGCATACGAAGATAGTTGGAACTATTAATAAACAGGTATACATTGACATAGCTTAGATGGTTGAAAGGGGATCAAAATACAAACAGTTTTCTCAACTTTCTGTGTTCATTACAAAAACATGGAAAGATGTAATACCATCTTCTATGGAAAAGAATTTTTTTTCTAAAGCAGTGGTTTGCTCAGAGCTGGAGCACTGTTCATTTCTATCCACCATTCCTTAGGGGAAAAATATGAAGATCCTTGTGAGTACACTAACTAAAATATCACCAGGGATGGGGAAGTGCTGCTGCTAAAACTAAAGAAACTGGGATTATTCCACATTGAGATGTGGTCAAGGTCATAAAGCCCCATGTTGTTGCGGTGTAGAATGTGCTCCCCTGAAGGGTGTTGAACAGAGACAACCACATTTCAAAGGGGAATTGGATATACTCTTAGAAATGGAAACAAAATGCAGAACTTCGTGGAAATTACAGGCGAGTGGGGTTAATTCGTAGTCTTCCAAATGGCAGTCTCAAGTTGAATTGCCTCAAATAAAACAAAGTGAGGAAAATACTCGGCATGTCAGGCAGCATCTGGGGAAAGAGAAAGTCAGTTGATTCACGTTGGAAAGAAGGGGGAGGGGTCGGATGTCTCCCTGCATTTTAACGCATGCTTCCTTTGTCACTTTTTCAGATCTGACGTTAACGATCAACCCTGATTCTTTCCCCAAAGATGTTGCCTGACCTGCCGAGTATTTCCAGTATTTTCTGTTTTTATTTGCTTTCCTTGATTTGAGGAATATTTCATTCTGGTTCTGCCCCTTCCCTAATTTTGTGGGCTGCCAAAGTCTAGCTCCCTGCTGGAAACACGACCCGCCAATGAGTTACTCTCCGCTAGGTTCGTGCCCGCTGGGGAACAAAACAACAAGCTCTTCTCTTTTTTTCTTCTATTTTCTCTTCCCACAGATGCGACCTGACCCGCTGAGTATTTCCACCATTTTCTGTTTTATTTTAGTTTTCCAGGACCTGCAGCTTTGTTTTTTTCATATTCCACCCCTAGTTCCTACCCACGACACCAAACAAGAAAGTCAATGCCCGTTCCAGTCTCATTCCATGTAGAAGCAGCCATAAGAGTGCCCAATATAACAGTGTGTCACAAAGCTGACCTTCGGTATGGTAAAAGATTTTTTGAGGGAGTTTGAAGGTTATGTGACCGCGGCATCGATGGTTTTACGGGTGTCATTCACCTTCTAGTTACAACGGGGTTGAAGGTCGCAGTTTTGACTTTGCTCCTATTGGTCTAACACAGTCAGTCGGCAGTCTACTAGCAATCTGATGCATGCTTTCCTGTCATCTGGGATCGACACTATATGACATACAAGGTAAGTCAATGAAAATGCAGTGGGGAAGTATAACTGACGTACTAATGTAAGAATACATCTATATGTTCCGAGGATGTATTTAATATCGATGTAACTTAAAATGTGCTAAAGAAGGAACTAGTTCCGTTTTATCGACGTGGGATATGAATTCTTTTACATACTTTGGCAGCGAATCTTGCTTGGGCTGCGATTAGCTGGAGGAAGTACTGTAAAACCACGGCAAATTGAGATGTTAAGGTACTATACTTATTCCATTGATAACGTGCAAGAACGCAGAACTCGTGTTTTTAAGACCACGGGATGACATTGGTGTGCAATTATCATTACAAAGATAAAACTAGTCTAATTTATTCAGGTCATTGAGAAGCTCACTTGTGTTACGCAGAGTGTGCGATCAATTAGTCTCTAAGAAATTAATTTAAGCATTCTATTTTTAAATACCGTTGAAGTGTGAGACAGAGATTTACAAAGACGACACCTGCACTGTGAAGCAACGTGATTCCAGGAGCTACTTTTATTGCTTTCTGCATGTCTAAATATCTCCGTTGCGGCAGCGTTTGCTCAAGGAAGAATGAAGCCAACTCCGGAGCAATTAATTTTAAAATGCCGCGGGGTATGTTCTGAGTTCAGGCAATACCCTGTAAATCTCTTGCTTCTTTAAGCAAAGCTTTGCTGTGTTTCACACGTTACATTAAACTTAATCACTCAGCGTTAATCTGAAATCTGGATTTTCTCCTGTGGAAACGGGAGCCGGGCAGTTAACTACAACAGAACGGTTGTCAGACATCACAAAGGACCTATTCTTCCCAGACATTATTCAAAGTAAACGTTCTTCCATCTAGATTTATGCGTATCATATTGTATCCAATGTTGGATTATTTTAGCCAATTATAGAAAACGCCGAATTTATGGATACTAATACTAAATGTGACTGTCACAAACCAGCAACAAAAGAAACACACTGAGCATGATTCAGTGTTAAAAACTATTTTATTAATCACTACTTATGATAATACGTAAAATAAAAGTAAAAAAAAATGTTAGTATGTTAGAATTCAAGAATGTTAAACCTCGAACGTTAACCCCAAAACTAAACTCTTCGTGTGTGTGTGTGACAAAGTCCAAAACTCCCAGTTCCGGAATGGTTCTTAAAGTTCAGTTCCGCAAGCCATAAGGTGAAATATGAGCAAGGGCTTCTTCAACAACCACCGTTGTCTGAAGATAAGATGTAGATGTAGAAAAACAGAGAGAGAGTACATACGAAATCCAAATGTTCCACGATGGAACCCAAACGACACTTCAGTGTTTACTCGGTAGTGACTTTCCTCACCCTGAAAAGCATCCGAACCGTGGTCGTCCACACACAAATACCTGTTTCCTTCTACAGGTCAGCAACAAAGTGAACTCCACCGGATTACTTCCAACTTCCATACATGGATTTCAGTGGCAAACACAGTTATTGTTTCTCATCCATCGATAGAGAAAACAAGCAGGCTGGTGTCTCTCTCCCTTCTCTCTCTCTCTCCTTCTTCTTCAACAACGTCATTACGTCCTTTATCTTCTATTGACGTAAGCACGCCCCACACACACATACACACACACTCTCTATCTTAAAGGGACTTTCACTGAGTCCGTAACACCTCCCACCTAAAAAAAAAATTTTCCCAAGAAAATTTTAACCGCGCATAGTTAGTAATGTTAATAATTATCATGCTACACAACTACAGACTATCAGATTAG
Source organism: Pristis pectinata (assembly GCF_009764475.1). Lineage (NCBI taxonomy): Eukaryota > Metazoa > Chordata > Chondrichthyes > Rhinopristiformes > Pristidae > Pristis > Pristis pectinata. The sequence goes on from NC_067432.1 coordinate 12,933,682, forward strand.
TACAGATACATGTTTCCCATTTAACATCGGGAAAGACAATCAGCAATCACATTATCTTTGCCTTTAATGTGAGTTATCATGAGATCAAACTCTTGCAAAATTAAACTCCAGTTTAACAGCCTTCTGTTCTTGTTTTTGACTCGGCTCAGAAACACCAATGGGTTATGATCTGTATACACAGTCAATGGTTTCTGAGTGGTGCAAACATATACACTGAAATGTTGCAAGGCTAAAACAAGCGACAGTAATTCTTTCTCTATGGTGGAATAATTCTTTTGATGCTCATTAAATTTCTTTGAAAAGTAAGCTACAGGATGGTCAATATCATCAAGGTCACCCTTCTGCAACAACACAGCTCCTGCAGCTTCATCACTGGCATCTACTGCTAATGAAAATGGCTTTTCAAAGTCAGGTGTTCTGAGCACAGGATGGTAGCATAAAATGGCTTTCAGCTTCTTAAATGCTTCTTGACAAGAATCTGTCCAAACAAACTTTACTCCCTTCTTCAGAAGATTAGTTAGGGGAAGAGCAATATCAGCAAAATTTTTACAAAATTTTCGATAATATCCAACCATTCCCAAAAATCTTCTAACAGTCCTCGTACCTGTGGGAATAGGGAACTCAGATATTGCTTGAACTTTTGCCTGAACAGGAGCTTGCTTGCCTTGACCTACAACATAACCAAGATACGTCACAGTGGCATGGCCAAATTCACTTTTAGCCAAGTTAACTGTAAGGTTAGCCTTGTAGCAATCTTTATCAGATCATCCTTTTTCGCCACCTCCAATCCCTTTTGGGTTGGTGACTCCAAAAATGCCTTAATATCCATTGCTGCTGGTTTCCACACACACAAGCCAATTAAAAAGAATTTATCAGACCTCCCTCAAAAATCTTTGGATTGGATCCCGGACGAATCTCGTTAACCTTGGGAACTATCCCGGACGAGCCCCCAATTTTGTCACAAACCAGCAACAAAAGAAACACACTGAGCATGATTCAGTGTTAAAAACTATTTTATTAATCACTACTTATGATAATACGTAAAATAAAAGTAAAAAAAAAATGTTAGTATGTTAGAATTCAAGAATGTTAAACCTCGAACGTTAACCCCAAAACTAAACTCTTCGTGTGTGTGTGTGACAAAGTCCAAAACTCCCAGTTCCGGAATGGTTCTTAAAGTTCAGTTCCGCAAGCCATAAGGTGAAATATGAGCAAGGGCTTCTTCAACAACCACCGTTGTCTGAAGATAAGATGTAGATGTAGAAAAACAGAGAGAGAGTACATACGAAATCCAAATGTTCCACGATGGAACCCAAACGACACTTCAGTGTTTACTCGGTAGTGACTTCCTCACCCTGAAAAGCATCCGAACCGTGGTCGTCCACACACAAATACCTGTTTCCTTCTACAGGTCAGCAACAAAGTGAACTCCACCGGATTACTTCCAACTTCCATACATGGATTTCAGTGGCAAACACAGTTATTGTTTCTCATCCATCGATAGAGAAAACAAGCAGGCTGGTGTCTCTCTCCCTTCTCTCTCTCTCTCCTTCTTCTTCAACAACGTCATTACGTCCTTTATCTTCTATTGACGTAAGCACGCCCCACACACACATACACACACACTCTCTATCTTAAAGGGACTTTCACTGAGTCCGTAACAGTGACATTGGCGTTTATTTCAGAATTTAACTAATCTTTAAATGATTAAATATAAAAACTAAAAGTAAGTGCAAAATACAGGCCATTCAAAAGTCCAAATGCAACGTTTCCTCCTATCATGATCTATGTTTAAAATTTAAAAGAACTCAATGTAGCCAAATACATTCACTGTGTAATATATGACAACGTTTTGCGGAATTCATACTGTTACATGGAGTTATATAGAATCAGAATCAAAACAGGCCATTCTGTCCAATTGATCAATGTCAGAATTCACTCTGCAACCTCTCCCTACATTATCTAAGCTGCCAGCAAGTCTTTCTATACCTTTCTCCCTCATCTGCTTCGCCATAACTGCCCCAATGTTAGTTACCCGAACCACTCATGTCGTAATTAGTTCCACATTCTACCTATATTTTGGGGTAAGAATATGTGAATTCTTCCTTTTTATATTTTTATTGATTTGCTTATATTTCTAACTCCTGGCTTTGGACTCACCTGTCAAGTGGAAAGCTCTTTTAAGTCCACCTTAAGTTAAACTACTCTACAGTTTGAATTACTTGTATTACACCCTTTCACCCTGCACTTTTCTAGATGAAAAAGCTGCTGCCCTTTCATTCTTTCCTGAGGGCTTTAACCTGTCAGTTGTTGAACCTTGTAATCATGCACGTAATGAATTCTGAACCTGGGAAATACCACATTAGTTGGAATGCTGGTCAATCTTGATATGAAACTGAGTAAATCCACTCGATTTCTACACCAGGGAAACAAAATGGCTTAAAACCAGAAAATGCTGGAAACAGTCAGCAGGTAAGGTGGTACCTGTAGAAAGAGAAACAGATAACTTTTCAAGTTGAAGACCCTTGGTCAGAACATTAGCCATTTCTGATGAATGGTCTTAGACCCCAAACATTAACTCCGTGCCTTTTTCCACAGATATTGCCTGACCCACTTAGTGCTTCCAGCATTTTCTGTTTCTATTTCAGGGTTCCAGTGTCTATAGTTTTTTTAAGTTTTCATACAAAATGGTTGTTGATAGCTGTTTAGATTCATCTGAAAGCCATTCCATATATTGGCTTTCAACAGCTTGATAGCTTGTATTGTTGCTCCTTGTTTAATGTAATAATGGTCCCAAACCCTGATTGCTACATTATCTGGTGGTTACTGAATTCTGAATCTGTTCAAAGTCAGTAGTTAGTTCAGACTGGTACCTTTGTATCCGTGTGTTGTAAACAAAATGATAAGAACATTTCTAATTATTCTTTATATCTTTTCAAGAAGATTTCTTTAACTTATCAATATTGTTATCATAAGATTATAATGAATACTTGATTAGATTGTCCTGAAGTTAGAAATTGTAATACTACTATTGCTGAGTCTGAGCCTGTTATAAAAGAAACAATGAATTACATTTAAGGTACTATTGAGCCAACTGGCCAAGGTTAACTCTAGAGCAGTAGTCATTTTTGGGATGGAATAATAGACTAATTTGAATTGGAAAACTTTAATCATATGGTAATAAGTGTCAGAACAATTTGGTTTTGCAAAGGACAATATCTCGGTGCATGCCTTCCTTGGTTGTTACAAATGTTACAGAAACAAAGGTAGACTTTTAAGGGCTTCACTTGAAAGAGCAGGAATTATATGAACCATGTTTGAACAAATTGCGTTTGCTAACTTAATGGAAAAAGGAGTTCATGAGGTAAGGGATGGATCAATGAAATTCTTCTTGTATGGATTTAATGTAGAATTGTCATATAATGTCATATAATTGTCATATAATGTCATATAATGTAGAATGTCATATAAGACAATGAGAGAAATGATTTACAAACAGGCAAAAGTGATTGGATTCTAAGTTCCAACCCCAACCTGATGAGACTAACAATAAGTGTGACTATTTGTATTAAACTTCCAATATATGCGTAATGTAACATTAATGTTCAGGAGTTTTATTGAAAAACATTCACAAATACCTAAAGAAAGCCATTTGCCCCACCTTATTTTAGGTGTCTATAAAGATCATCCATTGAGTCTTTGATCATATGGCTCAATGGATGATCATATAATTGAGTCATGTGTCACCTTTGACTTATTCTTCAGGTAAGGAAGATAATTGTGAAATTAAGAAAAATATGTTAAGCCTTCATATCCAAGCGGTTCATCAAATTTATTTTAACAATATTCAGGTCACCATACTGCTTTTTTGAATTCTTTGATTAGTGAGTTCAGTTGCCTTGAGTTTCTATACATTCAACGTGAAACTTTTGGGAATTTTGCGATGAAACCATTTTTGCTTATGGTACACTGACTGCTGTAACTGACTTTAATAAATAATATCTTTAAGCAGCAAAGACTATTCATTTCAGAACTGTTGATAGAATGCTGGTGTGTTACGTAGACTAAAAACAACACAAGTTGTTGGCAAAAAAACAAACTACTTGACGAACTCAGCAGGTCAAACAGCATCTGTGGAGGCAGAGGGATAGTTGATGGTTTGGGTTGAAACCCTGCATCAGGATTGAGTGTAGATGGGAGATAGCCCAGTATAAAGAGTTGAAGGAGAGGGGTGAGGCAGGAGCTGGCAGGTAACAGATGGGACCAGGTGAGGAGGGGGATGATGGGCAGATTGATCCAAGCTGGAGGAGGGGAGAGTAGAGGCATAGACAGAAGTTAGAAGGTGAAAAGTGGAGACAACAAAGGCTGCTGATTCTGGAGTCTGATAAGGAAGTAAGGTCAATAAGTGGAACCAGATAAAGGAGAGACGATAAGCAGATGAAACCAGTAGGGGAGGAGATAGGAGACCCAGTGGGTTAAGTGTCTGGGTGATGATTCCTGCATCTCTCCCCCCCCACCCCCCACCCACCCGTGTTCCTTTCTCTCTCCTTCTGATCCACCCAGGTTCTCTAACCAACTCCTCCCCCCACCCCCTCCCCCTAGCACCAGACCCTCCCTTACCCAGCCCCTTTCCTCTCTCCCACCTGCCCATCACCAACATCATCTGCTAGCTACTGTCTCATCCCTCTCCTTCACCTCTCTATACTGGCTATGTCCTGTCTATACTCTTCATCCTGATACAGGGTCTTGTCTCAAAATGTCGACTGCCTCCACAGAAGCAGCCTGACCCACTGAGCTCCTCCAGTTGTTTGTTTTTTGCTCCAGATTCCAGCGGTGTCTTCATAATTTATTGACAGTTTATCTACAAGTAAATTATAGCATTTATCAATAAATTTTGGGAGCAATTCATTAGCTTAGTATGTTGTTGCTTGCCTAATGAATTTATCAGTTAGCTGTGACTTTGGATCCATCCCTTCATTATCTTGATTGAATCAATGTCCATGCTTAAGGAGATGATTTTCAGGATATGAGATTAAGATTCATTTTACCTCTGTTCCTATAGGTCTCATTTACGTTGGACCTTGGACATGCCTGCAACTGGAAGACAAAAAATGAGTGGTTTGGTGAAAGACCTTTTGGGTTGGTTCACTCTGTGTCTGCTACTGCAAGGTAATGACTGCTGTGAGGGAGAAAGTCTGCAACATTCAATAACAAAGTCTACCTCATATAGAAATGAAATCTTGTAGTTGCTTATGGGTGCAGAGGACATGGAGTAGAAGTAGGATATGTTTTGTAAGAGATAGATATGATTTTTCATGCATAAGTGTTGCACAGAAAGAAGCCATTTAGCCCATCTTGCTTTTGTCATCTTTGGAAGAACTTTCCATTTAATTCTGCTTTCCACTCTTTTTTCCAAGGACCCCCAAATTATTTTTCCTTGCAAGTTTATTTTTCTTTGGGATAACCTTTCAGACTACTGAGTGATAGGAGGACAAGCTGATGTGTGGAGAGAATTACAGAGGAGCAGGTATATTTTGGCTATTTGTTACAAAGTAATTACACCAATCCATTTTTAGAAAAGTTTTATTGTTGCCACATGAGAGGAACATAAGGCAAATTTTCCTCTTCAAGAAATTCCAAATCACTCATGTTTTTCCAATCAGAGTTAGTAAGCCAACCATTACACAACAGAAATTTCTCCCTCCTCAATCATTATGTTCACAAGTGCCTTGGAATATCTATTGCTGCTTTATTTTGTTTTCTGATAATGGGATCTGCTGGCTCCTTTGCACAACAGGAAAATCTTTATGGTGCTGCAAACTTGTCTCACTTTGTAACTCAGAGCTCCACTCCTGGAGAAGTTAATTTTCAATGTTGGCAAAGCGTGGGTGGGAGTTTCATTCTGCCATTGAAGAGAATTCATACAAAATATTGAACCTACTCAGAGTTTTTTTTCAAACCTTGCGGTATCCTGGAAATTTTTTTGAGCAGTCACTGTAAGCTTGGGGTGTGAGATTGGCTCTTCTGGTGATGGGAAATTCAAGTTCTCCTGGACTGGTTGGATGAATATTGTTTCCAGTTCAGATCCTGATCCTGAATCAAACAGTTATTTCAACACTGGGAACTGCTGTTCATTGAGGGAACAAAAATGACCATATAACCCCACCCTTTGAAAAGAGAGTTCAACAACCTCTCTAATGATGACATGAGCACAGCCTGTGATAGCAGTTAGCCTTTGGAACAGTTTAAAAAAAAATTTTTCAAAGACAAAACTGCATTGAAAACAATCCTGCTTCCTGTTTTATTGTATTTCTTCATTTCAATTCTTTTGATTAAAAATTGCGTTATAAATTTTTGTTTCCCCTTCTTTCCTTAATCTGCACAAATTCATTGGTATTACTGCTCTGCTGTTTCACAAAGATGTAGATGGAGTTGATCTGAGTATAATTCTTTATCCTCTGCTGAAGTTCTTGTCTTCACTAAGTGCAGTAACACTGAGAACTCAGCAGGCCAGTCAATCAGAGCCACAATCCACCTCGTTGGCTTGTGTGTTGGCACTTCAATGCCACCAACCTTTCTCTTTTTGTTGATGCCTCATGTTGCACATAATTATGGCTTAAAAAAAGCCAATTAACCTTAGATCAAGCCTTCACCTATGTTTCTCTGGAAGTGCCCTTGGAAGATATGGAAATAGTTTAGCTCACATGCCATTCCAGTTTTCCTGAAGAAAGGCATAACGTCAGCTTGGTGAGTTGCCATAATGCTACTGCTTAGATTGCTAACTCATGGCATGGGCCTGATACTCAGGCATTGGATTCCTTGAGGCCTCAGACTTTGCTTAGTCTATTGGTCAAAAGAAATGATTTAAAACTATAAACATCCAGTGTTGACACAACCATATTTGAAAAAAAATTAAACTGGCTGTTTGTATTCATCTTTTTAAAAAGGTGGAACAAACCATTAGTAAATACTTGTATGGTTTTTCATTTTGAAACCACCTTGATCCCTTGCACAACATATTGCCTCATCATTCTGCCATGTGGAAGATCCTGCCAAAATGGAGGCACATATCCGATATAACTGCTGAACAGAAAGGGAATTTATAAGAAGTAATGACACAGCCAGTGTAGAGTATCATTTCTAGGTTCTCAGTGCTCTGCAGTTTTCACGAGCACTAAAATCATGGCAGAGTTTCTCTCCATCACTTTTCCTTTTGTTTTCTTTCCCCAGACAGTCACCCCATTATAACTACATTGGAAGAAATGCCTGCTGTTTCTACCAATAGCTAGTGTCCTAATTCCAAGTGATGTTGGTGACATTAACCTTCTAATCCTTGTTGCTATCAAAATGTGAAATGCACAGACTTGTGTAGTCTTGGATCCATAATCACATGACTGCAGAAACTGAGTCCATTTCAGCAGGTAATGAAATACAAGACAATTAACAAAGTACAAATCAATGGATTTAGAAGACTAGTGTCTTTTGACAGCATTAGGTGTTGGTGCACCAGGGACTAGTTATCTTATACTTGACACATAACTGCTGGGGTGGGCAGGAAAAATGTGAGTTGCCTGGATTCTAAGTAGCAGCCATTAATATCGACAGATAATTTTTTGAAACTGAGAGGCTAAACTCTTGTCAAGCCATTTAAAGTTTATATTTTCAAAACAGCAATCACCAGTTTAGTGGAGAAAGTTGTCTGTGATCTCTGACACTCTACAAGTGTGAGAATATTGGCTGTCATTTCTGTTTATCTCAATAGCAACCAAAACTCCCGCATCCATTTGGTGCAATAAACCAGTGATTAATTTCTCCACCAAGTATATCTGAAATATTTATTATATTGAGCTATTGCCCAACATGGGATAAAATAAAATAGAATCTGTTTCCTCCCACTGCAGGATTTGAAGAGTTGTCACAATTTGGGTGGTTTTTGGTGCTGCTCTGTTCTAGCCATCAGGGATCCTCCATTATCAAGATTTGCAATTATTAGCTGAGTGTAGCTACAAAAATCAATGGATTTAACCAATTTCAAAAATATCCAAAACGGAAATGCAGAATGTTTTTCAAATGATAAGGGATTGAAAGTGAGACCTGAATGTCCTATAGAAATCACTGATAACCAATTAATTGCGGATCCTTCCCCATATTCTGGTCCCTTTCACTGTTCCAATGCCAGGGCGCTAGTTCTAGGAGTGGAATTCGAGGCTAGGATGGGAATGAGATTGCTCTGTGAGTCAGCATGGACATGATAGGTTAAATGGCCTCCTTCTATGTCCTAAGGAAAAATGGAAGATGTCATGACCTGGATTAACATTACTAGATCTTTTCAGAACCATTAATCATTTAGACCTAAGCCACTGCTTTAACACAAAACCACAAGAAAAAAGAGCAGATATAGGCTATCTGGCCCCTCAAGCCTCCTTCACCATTCAATATAGTCATGGCTGATCTGCCTTGGGCTCAGCTCCTCTTCTGTGCCGGTTCCACACAGCCCTCAGTTCCCCAGTATCTCCAGTAATCCAATCTCCAAAACCCTCTGGGATAGAGAATTCCAGAAATTCACCATCAGCGAGGAGAAATCCTATGGGCCTCAGTTATAAACAACCACCCTAGTATCTTGTAATCATGTCCTCCCAAATGAAACTCTCCCAAAGGAAACAGCTCAACATCTACACTATCTTGCTCCCTAGAATTTTATTTAAAGAATCTACCTATGCTTAAATTATTCCTCAATCTCAAATTATGCCGTTTCCATCATAAAGATAGCAACTCTTTTGACGTTTTTCTCGGAATGTTTGCAGGAGTTGACGTTTTTATAATAAAGAATGTTAATGATCAGTGCTTGGAAGCTTCTTTGGGAAGCAGCCGCGTGCTGACCAAGAAATGCAACCCTGGCTCACAGCTCCAAGAATGGAAGTGGAAACAAAACTGGCTTTACAATCAGGGGGCCAAAAGATGCCTTTCGGCAAATGAGACTTTCATCGTTCAGACTGCGGTTTGTGAAAATAGGATAAACCTAAGGTGGAATTGCCAGAACCACTTGCTCATCCACATGAATACGACTCAGTTTCTGACCAGCGATGGGATAGTGGTGTCGATTTCCAAAGAAAAAAGTAAAAAATCCAAATGGATTTCGACAAACAACACCAACATCTGCGAGAAGCAACTTCAGGGTAAGAACAAGAAAGCAGAAATGGATCTCAGGAATACAAAGAAACTTAAATCTTTTAGGAAAATGAATAGCCTGAGATACTGGAAATCAGAAATGAAAACATAAAGTGCGGGAAATACTTAGCAGGTCAGGTAATATTTGTGCAGAGAGAAACACAGTTAACCTTTCAGGTTGATGACTAATCTTCAGAACAGTTCCTCCTCAAAAATGATGCCTAATCTGTTTCTTAGCATTTTTCTGTTTCTTAACTATTTCTTAACTATTTGTTAAGATCTGTTTCTTAACTATTTCTCAGCAATTTCAGTTTAATTCAATTGCTATTTGTTGCACTGCCTGCAGTATAACTAGTTGATCAACTTTTAGGTACACTGATTGAAGACTGACCAAACGATCATGATTGGTACAGGATGTGAGTTAACCTTGCGTCATGCTGAAAGCAATAAGATTGAAGCCCTTTTAAAGTTGTTTTTGTAACATTTTCCAATCCACCAAGTTTTATAAACCATTCCCCTCACTGATCTGAAGAGATTTCAGAAGCTAAACATCTCAAACCAAATATGTTTGTAAAAAGTAGAAGGCAATTTTGAATTATAAAACAAGATTCATTTGAACCCCTAGGCTCCCTAACATACGCAAATGATGCCAGGAATAATGCAATCCCAGCATCTGGTTATCTGTTGTTCAAAACATTGATTTACTGCAGCCAATCAAAAGCAAGTCAAATCCTGATGGAACTGTTACATCTCAACAGCTTTAAGAACTGCAGAAACCCCTTTATTGCAAAAGGTGAATTGAAGCTTAGTTAAGCTAGTGGCAAATGTATTGCTTTTTAGCTTGGCCTGTAAACCGGTTATGCTTCGCAATTGTAAAGCAGCATACAAGGGATGGGACGCATTTCAGACCCACATTGGTTTGTCCTTCCATTTACCTCTCCTTTATTTCACTCTCTTCCAGCTCTGCTCCTGAAGATGTTGATTCTTGTTGCTGGCAAACAGAACCCTTAAATCTTTTCCAATTGACTACTTTTTGGAAAAAAAATGGGTTTGGACTGTGAATATTAGCATTTACTTATGCATCCTGTGTCGTTGTCACCCAAGGTTCCCCAACAAGGGAAACCAATGCTAGTTTGTGAATAGTAAGACCTCAGTGTGATAATGATCAGATAATCTATTTCAGTGACATTGTTTGAGGAATAGTTTTAAAGGCATTTGGACAAGTACATGAGATTTAGAGGGATATGGGCCAAACACGTCAAATGGGATTATGGAGATAGACATCTTGGCTGGCATGGACAAGTTGGGATGAAGGGCCTGTTTACATGCTGTATAACTGTATGAATCTATGATAAAAATTGGGCAGGACACCAATAAGAACTCCCTTGCTCCTCTTTGAAATTGTAGAAATGGAGGCTTTTATTTGGAGAGGGCAATCAGACTTTGGTTTAACTTTCCATCTGAACATGGCAGCTCTGACATGACTGCCCTCATCTGTACTGCACTGTATTGTCAGCCTAAGTTTTGTGCTCTAGTTTTGAGAGTGGAGCTTGAATGCACAAACTTCTAACTCGGATACATGAGGTCATCCAGTGTACCAACACAAGGATTTAACTGGTTTGCAACACTGGTTGTGGCTTTGAGACTGTACAAATATAAAATCCTGATGCATATTTTCTTGTATGTCATTTCACTGAAAAGACAACCCACAGGTAACATCAGCAACATTGAACAAAACCCGTAATAGAATTGGTGTTGAGAATCACAATAAGACTCAAAAGGAAAAAACTACTTTAGCACAACAATCACATGCAATAGAAGATCGTAAGTGTACTTGAACTTTTTTTTATATTTTGTGTATCATTTACTTTAAAAGTGTATGATTGTGTGGTCAGGACTTGCACATTAAAAGATCTTGAATGACATAATGTTACATTTATAGTGGCTCAGATCTTTCAAGGTCAGTTGTAAAATTAATTGAGGGAATTTCCTGGAGGGGATTTTCTTTCAATTCAGCTGATATTATTTACAGTTTCTAAAACTCCACTGTTAAGAGGCGTTTTTATATCAGTAATGACTTCATCTGGGGGTGACCCAGAGGCAGCTGATCTGATGGCTTTGGATCAGTGCAAATGGGTCTCTGCAAACAAGTTCCTGGATACATTTGGACAAATGAACATTGGTTAATCTTCAGAATCAGCAAACCAATACAGTTGTTCCAGCTAACAGCAAAAACATTTCCAAATTAAGAGCTTTTTACTCTCAGATTTTATTCAGAAAAAGAAAAGAGGCAAGTCCATAATACATGTATGTCCAGCAATTTCCCCTTCCCATCCTCACCACAACCCAACATCTTCTCTCCCACTTCCAAATCCAGGACCTATTCTGCTAAGACTGTGTTCTCTTCAGCAGCGGAACTTCCCTTTTCTGAGAGAGGTAGTCAGAATCTTTTTTCCTATGGTAGGGCTATCAAAATCAAACAGGCATAGGTTAAGGTGAGAGGAAGGAGTTTTAAAGCGGATTTGATGTGTAAGTTTTTTTTAACCACAGAGTGGTTGATACCTGGAACTCGCTGCCAGAGGAGGTGGTGAAATCAGATACAATCACTGCATTTAAGAGACATTTAAACAGACACTTAAACAAGTTAGGTGTAGAAAGGTACGGACCTAATGTGGGCATATGGGATTGGTGTAGATGGTTAAAAAGGTCGGCATGGATGTGGTGGGCTGAAGTACTGTACGACTCGATGAGAGTGGATATGACTGGCAGACTTTCCATAGGCAGCATTAGTGAGGAGGTTTCAACAGCTGGCTGAAATGGAAACTCAGCAGACAATTCAACATTTCCAAAGGGAAAGAAAATGTTAAACCCCTCGTCAGAATCATTGACCTTTTCACATTTCCTGCATTTCATATCATAGAAATGTTCTGGCAGCCACTTGGGCCATTGAGTGTATAACAGCTTCCAGAAGACTGATTCCCATCAGTCTCATTCCCCCACACTTTTCCCATGGCACTGCAAGTTATCCTCTCTCAGGTACCTGTCCAATTCCCCTTTGAATGCACAGATTGATTCTGTTTTCACCACCCTTAATGGCAGTGAATTGAAGGTCATAACCATTCCCTGGGTTTTCCTTTAATAAGGTTTCTCCATGTACAAAATTTGAACCTGTGTTTCCCAGTCCTTGAACCATTTATGAATAGGAACAGTTTTTGTTTCCATCTACCCTAACTAAAGCCATGATGATCAGGCACGGTAGTGCAGCGGTTAGCATAACGCTTTACAGCGCCAGCGACCCGGGTTCAAATCCGGCCACTGTCTGTAAGGAGTTTGTACGTTCTCCCCACGTCTGCGTGGGTTTCCTCCGTGTGCTCCAGTTTCCTCCCACATTCCAAAGACGTACAGGTTAGGAAGTTGTAGGCATTCTATGTTGGCGCTGCCCTCAGAACACTATGCAAAAAGATGTATTTCACTGTTTCGATGTACATGTGACTAATAAGGATATCTTATTTCTGTAGCAGATCTCCTTTCAAGGAGAACAATGCTGGCTTCTCCAGTCTAACACCATAAGTTTTTAAAATGCAAAATTCTACTACTTATTATTGATCAACGTTGTTCAGGATTGTAAACTTTTGTTCATTCTGAGTACATTCAGTGATATTTCTCAAATACATGTTCAATGGTATTTTATAGAGCGTTCCATACAAGCTTCCAATGATATTTACTGCAGAATTTTCCCATCTGCCTGCTGCTTACTGATCTATTCAGTTCCAAGATAAGTAAAACACTTCCATTTCAGTTGGAAGTATCACACTTTCAAAGAAGATTTCACATGAAATTATTCACAGAATTGTACAAATGTTAATTAAAACACGTAAGATTTGTGAGTTGAGGAATGTATGTTTAAAAACTATAATTGAAGATACAACAAATGATTTGCTGGAGGAACTCAGCAGTCGAGTAGCATCTATGGGGGGGGGGGGGTGGAGGAATTATCAATGTTTTAGGTCAAAACCCTGCATGAGGACCAAAGTTCCATTAAGTTCCTGATGAAGGCTTTCAAACCATAATGTTGACAATTCTTTTCCTCCCACAGATGCTGCTCGACCTACTGAGTTCCTCCGCAGATTGTCTGTTGCTCCAGCTTCCAGCATCTGCAGTCTCTTGTGTCTCTATAACTGATAGCAGAAACCAGTCAAGGGAAAATGAGTTGGAGACACAAGTGACTACAGATGCTGAAGCAAAAAATAAACTGCTGGAAAGCTCAGTCGGTCAGGCAGCATCTGTGGAGGCAAAGGGATGGTCGATGTTTTGGGTTGAGACTCTGCCTCAGGACCCTGCATGAGGGGGGAATGAGTTGCCTAGAATAGCCTTTGAAGTGGAGGTATAAATGACATGGCTGTGGAGGTATCTCCACTAAAATGAGATTGTCAGAATTTTATCTGTTCTCAAAATGAGGCTGTAACTCACAAGGCCAGTGTTTATTGTCCTTACTGCCCTGAGAACGTGATGTTGGTCTGTTTCTGGAAACCTTTTGGAAGGCAGTTGAGAGCAGCATCATTTAAGGCAGTGGTTTCTTTCCCTAAAGGATGCTGATGAACCAGATGAAGCTTTTACAACCTGATAACTTCAATTTTATTAATTCTAGCTTTTTATTTCCAAATATTACTTTTGAACAATTCAAATTCTCAAACTACTTTGGTGGGATTTAAATTTACTTTCTATTATCAATCCAGGCCTCAGATTACTAATGCAACAGTATTATCACCAATCTACCGTATCAGGTACCTGAAAAGTAAAAGAAAATTCTGCAGGTGCTGGAAATCTGAGATAAAAAACAATAAAAAATTGGAGACACTCTGCAGGTCAGACAGCATCTAAAGAGAGAGAAACAGAGGTAACTTCATAAAATATGTCAAAATATTCTGGGTCAATGGCTTTCCATTTTGATAAAAGGTCATTGACCTGAAACATTAACTCTGTTTCCCTCCCACAGATGCTGCCTGACCTGCTGAATACTTCCAACATTTTCTGTTTCTGTCAGGTAGATAGGATTCTATTAAAGTAAAAGATTTGTTGAACCATATGACCTTTTTGTATTCCTAAAACCTTTTGGGTAAGATCATGCTGTTCCTGGCCCACTACTCAGAGCCTCTGCCTTAGTGGTCAAATGACCAGAGTTTCTCTAAATGTGCACAGTTGAAACAGCACCTGAGTTGTCGGAGCAGACTAGGGCTCAGCCAGTACACTGGTAGCCTCATCCTGCAGATGAGTGAAAGAAAATTCTTACGGTCACATTTCAATTAAGATCCCTCTACAGTTATCTCATTCAAACTTTTGTTTCAATGGCCGTGCTAAGCAATACATTCTGCCCTGACTGATTCCTCTTATCAACAACCATCTGATAGCAAGAGAGTTTTAAAAACTATTCCCATTGATAAAAATAATTTTTTAATCTAATTCAAATTTAATTAAAAACATAACCAAAACAGTTTTAATTACTAACAATGTAAATTTAAATAAAATTCTTCAAAACTTAGCTATGTCTATCTTTATCCCCAGGATTCCACTCAAATAAATGGGATCAACATTTGTATGCCAGTCCTACCTGATATGCAGTAGAGGGGCCTGATGCAAAGTGCATCCATACCCCTTTTTCAGCTGGGCTCAATGGTGAGTCCAGTGACAGAGCAAAAATGTCAGATGTGCCAGCATCTGACCTCCAGGTTGTCCTGGGTCTTCACAATTGGCCAAGCATGTTCACTAAGGGACCACAGACTGTCCGTCAGCTAAATTCAGCCCTTAATTTTCTTGCTTTGCAAATACTGCTGTAAATATCATTGGTAATATGAGGTGCATGGGTCTCTGCAAATCCATTGTATCAGAATTCAGCCTTTTGATAATCTTAGAAATGCATAGCAGGTTCATGAGAGAGAGGACAAGTTAATGGCTGGATAGATGTGGTGGTGAGCACCATAAGCAACAATTAATGATTTCAGTTCACAATTATGCTTGTATAAACTGCTTAAAATTCATTTTATTTCTTGCAGCCACTAACTGGAACTATTCCATATTAGCACTTGCATTTGTGACACTGTTTCTGGCATTCCTCATCCTGGCATTAAGCTCCAGGGCTAACAAGTAAGTCAGACCACACTGATTTCCTTCATACGTTTTGATAGTTTGCAAAAAAAATCTTGTATTTCTTCTCCCTGCAACAAATTACAGTTAAAGCTGAAAGATCATGTTGAATATAATGGTTGTATATTGTAAAGAATCCTCTTTTACACTAGAGAAGCAGATCATGTTGAATGTAACGGTTGTATATTGTAAAGAATCCTCTTTTACACTAGAGAAGCAGATCATGTTGAATGTAACGGTTGTATATTGTAAAGAATCCTCTTTTACACTAGAGAAGCAGATCATGTTGAATGTAATGGTTGTATATTGTAAAGAATCCTCTTTTACACTAGAGAAGTGTCACAAAGTTGCATTAATCAAATTCCCCAGTAAACTTCCCTATTTATTTCATTCATTTCCCTCCCATCTCACCATTAGTATAAGAATGTTGATATCAGAACCTACCATATATACACAAAGAGGTAGCTAAGAAGCCTAAACAAAGGATACAACTGTTTAGTAGATTTTTTTAATGATTAGGAGAAAGGCCAGAATTAGAAAACACATTAAGTCAAAACAATAAATGCTACAGTGGTTGTTAGAGATGGGAAGAAAAAGCTGCTGTGATTAAATTGTAATTTAAGGTTATTATTGTAAGATCTGTTCACCAGCTGCAAAAATATTTCTTTAATAAGTAAGTGATTTGGACTCTGACCTCACAATCAACCTTGCTGTGACCTTGCACCTAATTGCACTGCACTTCCTCTGTAGCCGTGACATTTTACTCTGTACTGTTATTGTTTTTACCTGTACTACATCAATGGACTCTGTACTAACCCAATGTAACTGCACTGTGTATTGAATTGACCTGTATGATCAGTATGCAAGACAAGTTTTTCACTGTACCTCGGTACAAGTGACAATAATAAACCAATACCAATGATGCCTTGGCACTGTTGCTGAGCAGAATCAGATATTGGTTAAAAATCTGTTTAGTTCCTGATCCATTGAGTGAGGCTCTGGTTTCCTGCAGCGATGGGAAACAGAACACAGGGAAGAAATGGACCACCTTCCCCCAGCCAATGAAGAAGGCTGACACAAGAGACTGCAGATGCTGGAATCAAGAGAATCTGAATCTGATCTGGAAGTCGGGCAGCATCTGTGGAAGCAGAGGGACAGTCGACATTTCGGACTGAGACCCTGCATCAGGACTAAGGCTGAACCAGGCTGTTTGCAATGCCAACATCCTATTCAATATGAGGCAGTACAGTGACACAGCTTGTAGACCTGCTGCCTCAGAGCTCCAGTGATCTGGGTTCATTCCTGACTTCTGGTACCTGGAGTTTCCTTTGAAGATACTCCTTAAAATGTTCCCCTCATAACATCTCTTCGGTCACTGTCCATTTCTCTGCGAACCACATTGGGACATTTTTCTACAGTTAATTTACTATATAAATCAATTTGTTGAAAAAAATGGGGGTAAAGCAAACAATTACAAGGAGCTGATTATAAGACAGAAATTGGTTCTAAGCATAAGATCTACAAATTGACTTTCATTATAAAAACAAGGGTGGTGTGAACAAAACCTGTTTTCAAAATAATGAAGATTAGATGGATTGAAGTATTTTGTGTTGATATAGCATTGGAGAAGTTGGGAATGGCAATTATAACACTAAGATAATATGAAGACTTGTTGGGTTATCGTCTAGTGAGTGATTCTGATAGATAAAAGGGGAGGGCACTTGGACCATGCTCGCTCATCCAGTCAGAACGTGAGGACCTTTTCTCTTTCCGTCACATCCTCTGGTGGAGTCCTGAATGAGTCGAAAAGGAAGACATTTTCTCATTGGCTGGAAGTAGTGAACAACATACAGCTGCTGCCTTGTTGGTTTACTGACTGAAAGGCAATCTCACTTTCTCTGTAAAAGCATTCAAAGGGTCATTATCCTTTTCATGAAGAAGTGCTTCCCAATATTTGGCCTAATCTCCCCTTTCACCAGCTTAATCAGGTCTATTCTATGAAGCCATTGATTGGCTCAATAGTATTTATATAATATTACCATCTTTTCCATCAGTACAAGTCCCCCTCTCAGTCTCCTCCTGACCAGGCTAAAGAGCCACAGCTTCCTTCGTCAGTTGATTTGTGTAAAAGGAAACCAGAGAGAGATCTTATTGATTAGACAATGCAGAGAAAACTGGAAAATTGTTCATTTTAGACCTGTAAATGGGAGGGACTTTCTCATTTCTCTGTTATGCGCTCGGACCATCATTCACCATTCTCTCCCATCCTTTTGCTATTGCAGGCGACGAAAGATTAAGGCACTCAATGAAGCAAAGGAGAAGAATGAAACAGAGACGGACTTGACCCAGAAGGCAATGATACAATATGTTGTTGAAGTTGACAATATTACCGAGACAGACCTGATGTTACAGAGCAAGCAGGACTATAATTCCTTGTACCCAGTGCCACAGACTTCATCTCCAAAGGTCTCACCAAAACCTGGACAGATCTTGGTTGAATGGAAGGATGGAAATATAAGTTCCCTCTTCACAGACGGAAAGGAAGATAATGTGTAGCACCCCTCAGTTACTGGACTGTGTTTGGCTTAAATAATTTAATTACAAGAATTATTGACTTTTATCTTAAAGTATTTCCAATAAATAAAAGGAAAATTGGGTAGCAATTTGGCTACAAAAGGGGGAAAGGTGAGTGAAGATTTGGGGTAGGAATATGCCACTTGGGTTATTGCTGGGAATACTATCATTCAAAATTTACTCAGGGCTTAGAAATAAAATTTAAAAATTTGAAAAAAAACACCAAAATGAGGGCAATGTTTAATTCCAAGGAGGACTGTGACTAGTGCATTGATAAATCTAAAATAAAGCAGAAAATATTGGAAATCCTCAGCAGATCAGGCACTGATGAACGATCATTGACCTGAAGCACTGACCCTGTTTTCCTCTACACAGATGCTGCCTGACCTACTGAGTAATTTCTATTTCATTTCCAATTTGCCTTGTAGCATTTTGTTTTTGCATTAATGACTGAATTGGAAACTAATTTTAATTTGCCAAGTGTGAGGTATTATCTTCAATAGAAAGATACACTGTTTGGAAAATGAGAGTCTAAACTGGCTAAACAAAGGAAAGGAATACATACAGTATACCCAAACTAAACCCACACGTTAACAAGATCACAAGAAGGCAAGGGCAGAACTGGAGTTTAACCCTTTAGCAATAGAATGCAAAAGCAGAGAAGGATATGTTAAGTTTCTTCTTAAGCAGTCCCTCAGGTTTGAGGATGACTTACTTCCAATCCAGTTTTGTGGATTCTGGCCTCTTTAACTACCTCAGTGTGGGAACCATAGACTCTTCCACAGATGGGGCAGGTGGTGGCCTACTGGGCAGGTGGGCTGCTTACACAAAAGCCTCTGTGTATTCCTGATAGCATCCCAAATGCTCCATTTCCACTTTCAGGGGTCATAGGATAGAGATTTCCTGTGGCGATATTGAATTTGCTTTGAGCATATCCCTGAACCATTTCCTCTATCCCCCGTCAAGCACTTCCCATGACTGACCTGGGACTAGAATGTCTGTTTCAGTGGTCTGGTGTTGGTCATGTGATTAACATGGCCTGCCCAACATAGCCAACTGTGTATTACATCTTGGTTAAACTACACATCAAAGTTATGAAGGAGTACAATAGCATAGATGAACAAATCCAACAAAAGCATTCAGGGGAAAATTCTTGAAGAGTGGTAAGTGTGTGGAACTTGCTACTACAAGTAAAATTTGAGAAAAACAGCTGCAGAGTTGGTTTGTAGGTTCCTTGTATCTGGTGGTTCTGTATCTGGCCTATGTTAACAAGTATGTCTTACTATCTCTGTATGTGACTAGTGCTTGTACTTTTGTCCAATCTATCTGGCAAAATAACAATGTGACTGTGACACACAATGCTATTATGCAAATCGGCATTCATATTGAATGATTGGGGGTGGGGGGGGAATGGTTAAGAGGCACATGTTAGTTGGAGTCTTTGGAATTTGCTGGCTGATTACCAGTGATATGGTATTCACTTTGCACAAGTGTCATCTCACTCTCCCTTAGCTTCTGCAATGCTTTGGAGAACACAGTAAGTATGCATATCAATTGTTCATAGAACTTGCTGCAGAATGCTAATCTGGTGATTAAGGATCCAAATACCTTTTAGCAAAATGATAACTGCCATTACAATTATCTGGCCCCAGATGGCAGCAATTTAAATTGCCCAATCTCATTTTCAACATCCAGTCAACTCAGAGAGTTTAAAAGTGACATATGATTAAATCTTTTCTCTTACTTTCCCTTTCAGTCATTCTTTTCAATTAGAGTCATAGTGTCATTCAGCACGGAAACAGGCCCTTCAGCCCAACTGGTCCATGCCAACCAAGATTCCCATCTAAGCTAGTCCCATCTGGCCTATATCCCTCTAAACCTTTCCTATCCATGTACCTATCCAAATGCCTTTTAAATATTGTTATTGTACCTGCCTCAACCCCTTCCTCTGGCAGCTCATTCCACAAATAAACCACCCTCTGGGTGAAAAAGTTGCTCCTCAGGTTCCTATTAAATCTCTCCCCTCTCACCTTAAACCTGTGTCATCTAGTTCTTGATTCCACAGCCCTGGGAAAAAGACTGTGTGCATTCACCCTAACTATGCCACCAGCGACTTTATACACAGTTGGCCACCGTTCTTGCCTCCAAGCCAGAAGGTTCAAGAGCTCCCCCCCCCCCCCAAGATACTTGAGCACAAATCTCACAACATGTTCCAGATTAATAAGAGAGTGCTTCATTGTCAACAGTGCCATCTTTAAACTAAGACCCTCTCTGCTCTCTCAGGTGGACACGAAAGGTCCCATGGTCCTATTTAAGGAGCAGAGGATTTACCTCCAGCCACATAACTAAAACAGAATATCTGGTAAAGATGACATTGCTGTTTGTGGGAGCTTGCTATGCATTAATTGGCTGTTGTGCTTCCTTATTACAAAAGTAAGTGCACTTCCTACCCTGTGCCATCAGCAAGAAGGTTGCTATAAAAATGCAAGCCTTTCTCTTTCTTTCATTTCATTATTCCAAGATTTGCTTTCCTTTCCCTATTTCTCATCCATTAGCTGCTTTGGTTCAAATTTATGCATGTCCAGAGTTTCTTTCTTGAATCTCATTGATTAAGGAGATATCCTGATCATGCCATCCATTAAGATGCCTCACTACTTCACTGAGTCGTTAATGGCTCTCACTCCCAACAAGTCCAGGTGCAAATATTGACTATAAGCTGAAGGGTCCAGAAAATTTCTTGCCTACCAATGCCATGGGATGGCCAACCCATTGTACTTATTGGTCCATTGTTGTCTAATACATGCAGAATTATTTGATTGTATTAATGTTGGAACATTATTCAACAACATGCATAGCTATGAAAAAGGAAAACCTGAAAGATGTTTTAACCCAAAATATTCCTTTTCTCTCCAGATTCAAAAGTAAAGGAATGGGTTCTGGATAGTTGAAAAATGGTTTAGTATGTTTTTGTCAGATTATCAAAATAAAGGGCTTTTATAACTTGTAGTGATAAAATACTTTTGATTCTTTTTGGAAGTTAAATCAATAACATCACTTAAACCATCTGTTACTTTTAGATTTTTTTCTGCCTGTATTCTGTTTTATTCAAGTGAAGAGCTTAGTGGGAATATCCCAAGAAAGCATCATTCACATTTGTGGCAGTTGATTCTTCGACTAATCTGGGGGCCAGCCGAGAACCTCCAGTGCCAAACTATTTCAGTATTAGTTGTGCTGCCAAGCACCCACTTAAATTAGTAAGTTGTAACTTGCTCTTTAGCCTGGTCTCACATAAATTGTCATAGAAATGAAGTCTCCTTCTGAAATCTGTATAAAGTGGCAAAGTCCTTAAAGGGTGGAGTGTAACTGACTAATTACTCGTATTATACTGTATCAAAACAATTCAAAAAGATGAGCCACACAATCTTGCCATTTTGTACTTTGTATTTACAAATTTCTAGCATAACTTTGATACTTTTCTTTGTACTGGAAACAGTTTTAATTTAAGTAAAATTATATCAACAATTTTTGTTGAACTAAAAAATATTGTGTAGTTGCCTTTTTTTTAACTACTTGAGTTCTAGTTAGATATATGACACTTACTGGAGCTATTCTGAATAGAAGTTCTTTTCTTTGTGTCTGTTGCTGTCAATCATGGAGATATCAAGGGGCCAAGGTCAAGGAGGGATATGCATTCATAAGTAGGTAGATTAAGGAAATGCCATTTGCAGCTTTATGTGCAACAAATGCAAAATCAATGCATATTGGTGCAATGCAGGCAAATAGTGGAGACACAAACGACTGCAGATGCTGAAATCTGGAGCAAGTAACAAACTGCTGGAGGAAGTCAGCAGCAACATATGTCGAGGGAAATGGACAGTGGATATTTCAAGCCAAGACCTTTCATCTGGGCTGGCAAATAGTGCATTGATCTGGTTATAAAAAGGCAAATCAACCCTGAGATGTCCTACGTATTTTGAGACAGCAGGCTTTGCTTGTAGGGGGATCTTCATGAACTTTTACCCTGAACAACTGGCTCCACTGCTTCAATAGATATGGTGAGGTACTTTGTGCCAAAACAGTGGACATAATTTTGAAAACTAAAACAGCCAATTCAATTGTTCACTGAAGTGCTCTTATATACAGGTTTAATAATGATGCAAAGCAGCATTGATTTTGCACCTTCACCTAAATTCTTATGTTGTTTCAGAGGATTTGGGTCATCATTGCGTTCCAAAAGGGAATCATTTGAAATCCCTGTAAGAGGATCATTTTATGCCACTGTAAACTGGACGAGCATCTTCCTGCTCTTACCGCAAGTTAACAAAGATTCCCAGCTAACTTGTTCCAACCTCAGTTTGTGATCCTTCCATGTTCATGCTCCTTCTCCACCCCTTCCCAATCCAGGAGTTTTGGGGCCTTAAACTTAACCCAAAAAGGAGAGCAGTGCATGCAACTAAGAGATGGTGAGCAGATTTCATATCTGTGCCACAAAATGGATACCACCAGGCTGGAATCAGGATTGCAAAGTGTCCTACAATTATCACTGCAGAGAGAACATGTCAATGAGCAGTACAGCTGTATGGGAGGATATACACATTATAAAGGCAGATCTTTGTTATTGTTGGACCAGGCATACTTGTCAATCTATTTAATGCATTTGTATGTAATTGAAATTTAACTTCTGTGTCTAAATGCAGGGCAGGCATGGTAGTGTAGCAGTTAGCGTAACGCTAATTGCAGCGCCAGCGACCCAGGTTCAATTCTGGCTGTTGTCTGTAAGGAATTTGTACGCTTTCCCTGTGACCGCATGGGCTTCCTCCGGGTGCTCCAGTTTCCTCCCACATTCCAAAGACAGACAGGATAGGAAGTTGTGGGCATGCTATGTTGGCACCAGAAGCGTAGCGACACTTGCGGGCAGCCCCCAGAACTTTCTGTGCAAAGGTGCATTTCACTGTGTGTTTCGATATACATGTGACTAATAAAGAAATCTTATCTTAAATGTCTACTAATTCTATAATCCACACAAAAGCAGTAGATTACTTCCACAAAGAGTTCCTTAATTGTGTTTCTGTGCAGGAACCTGGTTATGCCCAACCAACAGTATTTGCCTCAGATACCCCAAATCCACCTGGCTGAATGCGTTACCAAGTCTGAAATCCATCTTTGAGCTGCTCAGCTGGTGGTGACTGAAATGGTCAGCGTTGGCAGATTTCAATTCTTCAAAGAACTTGCCCAAGAGGGTGGCTTGACCTTCACTCCAGACCCCCATGCACTGTCGTCAATGAACTACTGTGGAGGTGCAGCCTATCTTTGAGCATACAACACATGACAAGGATGCACATAAGTAAAGGCTGAACTCAACCATCACGCGATTGAAGAGAGAGTGCAATGTTAATGTTGTTAAATTACAGAATAGACACCCACCTGTTGCAGTGGACTGAGATTCCATGCTTTTAGAAAGGAAATGGACCAACTGTTGTAACAGGGAATGATCGAGTGGCACAAGGGAGAGCTAAACTGGTCAGTGTGAGTTCTGAGAGAATATTAAGTTATGAAGAAAGAACAATCTTCTGTTTCTAGAGCGTGTTCAAGGACATGTTGCTATGTTGCCATTAATCAATAACTCCACTTACATTAGTTTATTAATAACTTACTCCAAGCCCTATTTTTTTCCAAGGTTCACTCTGACCTCAGTCAATCTCTTGGGTTAGTAATCAAATATGGGAACTCAAATTGATATCCCTTCCTTCCGGTCTTGGAAACTGAAACTTGTTAGAGCTTCCTTGCATTGCTCTGTGACTCCTGAGGCCAGTGATTGAATTCTGAACCCTCTCAATCCATATGGACGAGTACTTAGCTGCTTAGTAATATAAATGGGCATATTTAAGGAGGAGAGAAGTTATCTTTGATTTGATTCATCAGCTCATGGGACACAGATGTTTAATTTTGCATGTTGTTTCTGGGATTGGAACTCCAATTTGCTTTGACACACAGCAATATTTCTCTTCAGTATTTGTCATGAGGTGTAGACATTGTTGGAAATGCTAGTTTTGATTGTCCATCCCTAATTACCCCCAAGCTAAAGAGACAGGAGGCAGTGAAAGTCAACTGCACTGATGGTGTTGACTCACTAACAAGCCAGACTAGGTAAGGATGCCAGATTACCTTGTCAGCAGGCTATCAGTGAAACAGACATTTTTACAATTGTGTAACTTCATGGCTCCTGTTTTAAATCCATAGTTGTTTAATTACATGAATTTAAATTCTCCAGCTCCCCTGCTGGGATTCTAACTTGTGTCTTTGGATCAATAGTTCAGAAGTCTGAATGGACATTCTCTCTTCTCCCAGCTCCCATCGGGCAGAAGATACAAAAGTCTGAAAGCATGTACTACCAGGCCAAGGACAGCTTCTATCCCATTGTTTTAAGACTATTGAATGGTTCTCTAGTGTGATAAGATGAACTCTTGACCTCAGAATCCACTTCATTATGGCCTTGCACTTTATTGTCTGCCTGCACTGCACTTCCTCTTTAAATATAACACTTTTTTCTGCAATCTGTTATTGTTTTCTCTTGAACTACCTCAATCCATTGATCTGATAAAGTGACCTGTATCAATGGCATGCAAAACGAAGCATTTCACTGTATCTCAGTACATGTGACAATAATAAACCAATTTACGTTTGTCCAGTAATTTAATCATTACACTATCACACCCTGCCGTACCTCAGATTGAGTTTGTCTGATCTCTGAATTGTGGGTATTGTTTATGATTTCTATTCCCCATTACTTACAGCCTCTAGTACACTAGTTTAGGGCATTTCTTCAACAGAAGACAAGTTATTGTTGGCTTCTGTTGGTGAACTATTGATATAGGAAGTGATGATAAGTCATGGTTGAGAAAAGATGTGAAATTTAGGCTAAAGTACAAAGAAGCAAGAATACACCCAGAAGAGAATAAAAAGCCCACAAAATAATACTCTGGATGTTTATTAATCCAATGTCATCATGTAAAATTTTGTTTCTCTTTCATATTATTCAGAGAACAATTGAAGATAACTTTTGAAATATAGTTGTTCTGCTAATAAGCAGCTTGAATATTCAAATATACTGTAAATAAAATATATGATTGAAGAAATGATTGTGCTGTTTTACTTTTACAGTCATAGAGCAATACAGCACAAACACTTCATGGATGAAAGATAGTTAACAGACATCTGGTGCCATGTGTTGAATACTGTAACAACAGTGGAAACTATTTAGTGGGGATTACAAGCTGAAATATTTTGATTGGTCAATTGTTGTGGTTGTTTGACAAAGGATACCAGAAATAATTTTCTTAATTCTATCTTCAAAATCAACACCTGTTACA
This sequence comes from Pristis pectinata, assembly GCF_009764475.1. Taxonomy (NCBI): domain Eukaryota; kingdom Metazoa; phylum Chordata; class Chondrichthyes; order Rhinopristiformes; family Pristidae; genus Pristis; species Pristis pectinata. The sequence goes on from NC_067432.1 coordinate 12,958,935, forward strand.
TGCAGGCCAAATAAAAGTTGTGAAGTTGTCTGATCCAAACTTACAACCCAGTGCAGTAATATGAACAATTATTTTCTCTGAATGACCTTATGACCTTGAAGTGAGTTTGTTACTTAACAATTATCAAATTATGAGCAGTGTTAGTCTGTAAACACACGTCTACTGGGAAATCCATATGTACTTTTTCAAATTGTTAACTCCAAGTTCCCAGTCAAGTTATATAACATCCTGACTTGGAAATATTTCATGGGTCCTTCACCTTTACAGGATTGAAGTGCTGGAACTTTCTTCCTGTCAGCATAGTGGGCCAACATACACCACAAGGTCTGCACTGGTTCAAAAAGACTTCTCACATGACCTCTGAGGGATGTTAACAACACTGACTTCATTCTATCTTCAGCAACAAATAAAAAGTACAGCTCGTAGCCTGATAGGCAACAGATACTGGTTACATTTGTGAATTTATTGATCTTCTGTGTATCTTCTTCATTATTAAAGTAGCAAAATATGATTATTTCTTGAATGATTAATTTTGAAAAATAAATATAATTTTCAATGCCAATCCTTGAAAAGCTTGTTCCACTGCCCTTATTACCACAGCATCACGTTTACCTCTGATAAAGTATCCTTGACTTCCCCTTATCATCTCGTCTGCACAGGGTTATTTGCTTCAGATTACTGCGTAGATGCCACATTCTTTCCTTCATGGAGTGAATTCCTGCAGCAAATGCTGCAACAAAAAATTCTTCACTCTAATTATTTTTTTCCTAAAAGAACTGGCAACTAACAAAAACAGACACACGTGACCATTGTAGGCCATTTACTCATTCCTACATCCATAAGTCCTTAAGCAAAGATGACATCAATGCCAGAAGAATGGTGCACAGTTACTTTGGTTGATATCATAAAGGTTTGTGACAGTTTTAGTTCCACATACGCTAACCATAGAACAAGATGTATGACCTGCCTAGTTGATAAGAGCTGGTTACATTGAGCTTTGCTATTCAATGTGGTGGTTAACATTTTTAAAATATCTTGAATCCTTTAAGCAAAGTTAGTGTAGGAGTCCTCCGCTTGCTTTGAGCTCTTGCTGACTTCACGGTGACAAGTTTAGCTGAAGTGATGGTGGGAATTTCCTTGTAGGTGGCAGTGGAGAGTCGCTGTGTTCCAAATGCAGGTGGGTGGTGTTTAACAGCATGGGCAAAAGCAGGTGGGTGGGGAATGCCCAACACGGGCTTTTCTTCAGAAATAAAGAGGGGCCTGACGGGAAGGTGGCGCTCCATCTCTCGTCTCACCTCACGTACTAACTCATGGAACACATGCTGTACAGGTTCAAAGTCCAAACAGGCAGAGACTTCATAAAACGAGCAGTTATATTTGGATGCCAGTGAGAGTCCATCAGATTTGCTTACTTGTCTGTAAACACAGAGCAGATATTCTTGTTCAAGATTCATTAGCACTGCAAGTTAATAAACGACAAATACCTAAGAGACTATGAAACATCAAAGCAATCTAAAATAAGGATCTTCAAATGTAGATTGTTTTAAATAAATGTAGTACTCTCCGGAACTATACAGTGCTTTGATCATTTCTGATACTGCACTTAAGATAGGAAGTTTTAATGTTACTGTGTACAGAACATAACCAAAAACTTGCATTCTAAAAATCTGAAGCAGGGGAAAGCATACAGCCTTCTCCAACCTTTTCTACCATTCAATATCATGGCTAATCCCATACTACCCCTCCTATCCTATTCCTGAGACTACAACATTGGCATGGCAACTGCTCTGCCCGAGACTGCAAGAAACCACAGAAAGTTGTGGAGACAGCTTGGCACATCATGAAACCCAGCCTCCCTGCCATGGACTCTGTCTACACTTCTCACTGACTTGGTAAAGCAGCCAACATAATCAAAGACCCCTCCCACCCCAGACATTCTCTCTTCTCCCCCCTCCCATCGGGCAGAAGCTACAAAAGCTTGAGAACATGTACCACCAGGCTCAAGGACAGTGTCTATCCCGGTGTTATAAGACTATTGAATGGACCTCTTGTACGATAAGATGGACTCTTGACCTCACAATCTACCTGGTTATGGCCTTGCACCTTATTGTCTGCCTGTACAGTACATTCTCTGTAACTGTAACATTATATTCTTCATTCTGTTGTTTTCCCTTGTACTCCCTTGACGTACTGATGTGATTCAATGATCTGTAATGGCTTGCAGGCAAAGTTTTTCACTGTATCTCAATACATGTGGCAATAGTAAACCATTTCCAATCCCCCCCAATCCTCAAATTTTTTGATATACACAGCATGCGAAAATCTTTCAATCTCAGCCTAGAATGTATTTAACGACCGAGCATCCACAGCTCTCTGAGGTAACAGACGTAAAGATTTACCACCATTTGCATGAAGAGCTTTTGGGGCTTTAAAAGTCCAGGCAGACAGTACAGATTTATAGAAATCCTGATGAAACTTTATAAAACACTAATAGGGCAACAGTTGGTGTACTGGAATATTGAGTTCTGGGTGCCGCACTTTAAAGGGTTTAAAGATTTTAGAGATTTACAAAAATTATTCCAGGGACTTTGATTATTTGGATGGACTGGAGAAGTTAAGGTTGTTCTTCTTGGAATAGAAGAGGTGTGAGAGGCTCTGGCAGGAGGTATTTAAAACACTGAATAGCACAGAGTGAGTAGATAGCGAGGTACCTGTTCCACTGGCAGTACAGTCAAGAACTGGGGCCATTGAATGAAAGCATCTGGCAAACAAAAATTGTGACATGAAAAACAATTTTTACCCAGTGAGAGGTAGGATCTGCAATGCATTGTCAGTGGAGGCAGATTAACTGTAGTGTTCAAAAGGGTGCAAACATTTTAAGACCTTTATGGAGAGAGTGGGACAACCTGGATTCTTTTGCTTAGAGCTGGTATGAATTCAACAGGCCAAATGGCCTCTTTCCTTGTTGTAACACTTCTGTAATTCTAACCTCAGTCCTCAAACTCCAGTGTCCTATCCTGTGACTATACCCCTTCATTAAAGACCCTCCAGCTAGAGGAAACAGCTTCTCAATCCCTCTCAGAACTTTATATCTGTCAATGAGATCACCTCTCATTCTTCTAAACTTCAGTGAGTGTAGGATAACCTTACTCAGTCTCTCCTTATACAACAATCCCTTCATCCTCAGAATCAATCTGTTGATTCTGTTGTGTACCAACTTCACAACAGGTATCAGCCCCGTAGGTGCAGGGATGAAAATTGCACACCGTACACCAAACAATGTCGTACCATAGTCCTGTACAACTGCAGAAGACGTCCCTATTTATGTACTTCTGTCCCTTTGACCGACGTACCATTTGTCTTCCTAATTACTTGCTGTACCTGCATGTTTACATGGTGTCTCATAAATCAACACACTGATTTACACTAGTTCTTCGCCATTCCAAAAATTTCTATTTTCCTATTTTGTTGCCAAGGTGAATATGTTTTCATTTTCTCATATTAAACCCCATTTGCCACCTTCTTGCCCATTCTCCTATCCTGTCTACTTTGACAGACTCATCACACATCAGTTTTCCACTTAGCTTTGCATCATTATTACGGACAAACTCTTGAATTCAAATACATTTCCTGCTGGGTTGGAAGAGCAGCTCTAACCACTCTTGCAACATAAATATAGAAAAATTTCAAGACCCAATTCAAATTCCTTTCAGAGAATGATTGTCCAACAGAGCTGTGCTGTAAAGAAAAATTAAAATGAATCATAAATGGGAGAATAACTGTCACTGGTGACTGTTCAAGTCTGACTGCATTATAGAGACATGAGGTAGGCAACTGGTTACAGTGACATCACAGACTGTGGATTAATCACCTAACATTCTGCTTGGTGAGGAATCATATCTGGTTCCTAGATGACCAACATAGAAGGCAATGAAATATTAATAGATCTGGGTGCAGCCCTCAAGGGCATTTTGTTTTATAGTCATCCATATTTATGCACCTTCTGAGTCTTTTGTTTAGGTTATGAGTGCAGTGAAATCTAATACTTGTAGAGTAAGGTTTGCAATATCAAAGCCATGTGTTGTCAACTTCATAGGACAAGGTTGCAATTCATGTTTTACTTTTTCATTTTAACTTGGTTCCATCTCTGACAAACGTGAGAGGACTGGAGACCACGTTATTCCCTGGGACCAACCTTCCTGATGTTGCTCTAAAAACAATATAAGGAGGCAAAACAAAACTCAAAGAAAAACACAGATATAGAGGCCAGTTTGCTCTTCACAAGCTTATACCTCATCTGAGGTTTCAGTGCCTGTGACTCAACTAACTGACCAGACTCCAAAGAAGCAGATCATTTTTGGAAGTGTTGCATATTCATGTGGAGGGTTAGATGTGACACACTTTTCTTACTTGAGGCGGTGTTTAGGGCATGATATGTTAAACTGGAAGGTGTCAGTAAAGAGGATATTTACACATTTTGAAACCTATAGAATTTCAACAGGACCCAACAGTAGATATGAGGATGCTGTTTCCACTGGGAGGCGTCTCAAACCAGGGTTCACACTCAGTTATCAATGAAAATGTCAACATGTAGACCATTACTCACTGGATGGATGGCCCTTTAAATTCCTGTGTTTCTCAGTTATGAGTTTTATTTTAAATTACATCTCTTACCTGTACCTCTCCATGTCCAGTTTATTCCCCAGCAGGATGATCGGATAGTCGTGTGGTAGTCCTTTAGCATGGCTAGAAATTATATCCAGATAATCCAGGCACCCTTCAAAGCTCTTCCTATTGTCAATGCTGTAGACAACTATGAATGCATTTGCCCAGTTCAGGTAACGTTCAGAGTTCATTGGTTTGTTCTAGTTTTCAAAATATGAATGTTTGTTCGTCATTATATAGGCATAGCATGACTAAAGCAAAGAAATACATGATAGATACTTGTGACAGCACAGTGGCACAGCAGGTAATGCTACTGCCCACAGCTCCAGCGACCTGGATTCAATCCTGATCTCCAGTGCTGTCCATGTGGAGTTCGCACATTCTCCCTTCAATCACGTAGGGTCTCCTGGGTGGCCCACTTCCCAGAGTTGTTAGGTTAACTAGCTACTGTAAACTACTCATGGAGTAGATGGGCGGCAGGACAATCAGGGGAGTTATTGGTTATATGAGAGAGAATAATTTACAGGGAAAATAAGTGGGATTCTAGGATTGAGGGAATTTCCCTGAGACCCAGCATAGACTCAAAGGCCCAAGTGGTTTCCTTCTATGGTGCAAGAAAATATGAAGAGCACATGCAAATGCTTGCATGCACACACGCGCACACACACGTACAGACTCGCACACACATGGATGCACACACAGACACACACATGCACACGCGCACACAAACACACGCACGCACACATACTCACACACAGACAGATGAACACACACGAACGCACGCGCGCACACGTGCATGCAAAATAGAGTTAATTAACATTTCTTCAGATGTGAAGAAAGGAGTGAAGGGAAGAAAAACAGTCTGCAAATGTCTGGAAGGCAGGAAAGATGAGATAAACAAGGAGTAAAGAAAGGTAATTATGGGACAAGTACAGTAACAAATGAACATGCTCCCTCTGGATCTATATCCTTTTGAGTTTAGAAGAATGAAGAATGATCTTACTGAAACATGCAAGATCTGAAGGAGGTGTGAAAGGGTAGATGGGGTGTTTTCAGTAATGGGTCAGTCTCAGACAAGGGGATAGAGTCACAAAAGAAGGGAGCTGTCATTTAAAATGGAGGTGTATAGGAATTTCTTTTCACAGAGGGTTGTGAATCTCTGGGATTCTCTACCCTTGAGGGTTGTGGAGGTATTAAAGTGGAGGTAGATAAGTTTTTAAAAGGTCAGGGAACGAGGGCTATGTGGATGTGTCACTGAAATGGAGCAGAGGCTTGGGCAGATCAGCCATGATCATTTTGAATACCAGGGCAGTCTAGAGGGTCAGAGTGGTCTAGTCCTGCTCCTATTTTCTTGTGTTCTTGGAGGAGGAAAAGGTGCAAAGTAATGATTTAATTGTTACCAGAGGAATTTAGAGTGGAGATTGAAAATCTATAATATAAATAACAGAAGTGCTGATTGTCTCAAATTGTTGAATTCAGTGTTGAGTCGGGAAAACAAATGTGCACCATCAGAAGACGTGGTGTTGTTCCTCAAGCTTATACTGAGCTGCACTGTAACAGTGTAGGAAGTCATGGAGAAATCAGAGTGGGGGTGGAATGGAGAATTAAACTGCCAAGTAACGAGAAGCTCAGGGTCACACTTACAGACTGAACAGAATTGGTCACACAATCTGCATTTGATCTCCCCAGTGTTAATGAAGTACAGTCTACCAATTTGAAAGACATGCAATCATTGGTTCACATGAAGATAATGTAGTCCATTCCACCATGGTTGACAGAGCCTTAACCATGTCTACTCCATTTCCCCCTTCTTCCCACTTCCAGACCCAGAATTAGAATGTCCTCACTTTCCTTCCATCAGCCTTCACTTTCAACATGATATTATTACCAAACACACCTTCTGGTTCACTCCCCCAGCCTTACCAAATCACTTCTCTTCCCATGGCACCTACCCATGCAACCAGTTACAATTCCTGCCCTTACACTTTCCACTAACTGGGCCTCCAAACATTCTCTCCAGGTAATTGCAAAGCACTCACAATGTGTTTAAATGCTCTTTGACTACACAAGATCAGTACCCAGAGTTCTTTCTTCTATTTTGTGTGGATTTAAAAACTATCCAATCTATCAAGGATGATTTAAAAGTGAGAAACTTAAAATTGTTTTCCTCTCCAACATAGTGCATATAAATTTAATTTTTAGAAAAAAGTCGTAAAAGGGGTACAGAGGTGTTGAAAAGAATGTCAGCAAACGAGCTCAGGAAACTTAAAATATACAAGTAGATTCAGTAAACAACAGGAAAATCCCAAGGAAATTTGAAAATCAATGGTCTTCCTAAAACTTCAAAGGCTTTTATTTTATCATAATAATTTATCTGTTTATAACAAAATTTGTGTTATAAACATTAGTTTAATATCCACAAAATGACTGCTGGCTGCAGATTATAACAAAGCCTAATTTCACTTGGAAAACACCCATGACATAGTTGTCTATTATAACCTTTGTTAAATGGCACCCGAGCTGAAAGAGCTTATTGTTTAATTGTTTTGAAGAAGAAAAGGATAACTGGAAGGGATGTAACTTTCTTTTAAAGTTATATTAGATTAGAGGGTGTGAGCTATAAGGAAAGGTTGAGCAAACTTAGGTTGTTCTCCCTGGAGCGTCAGAGGCTGAGGGGAGACCTGATAGAGGTTTTTAAAATTATGAGAGGCATAGATAGGGTAGACAGTCAGAATCATTTCCCCAGGGTAGAAATGGGAAACACCAGAGGACATGCTTTTAAGGTTGGCGGGGTGGGGGGGTGAAGTTTAAAGGAAACGTGAGGGGCAAGTTTTTTTTATGCAGAGAGTGGTTGGTGCCTGGAATAGGTTATCGGGGTAGTAGTGGAAGCAGGCAGTTTGGTGGAGTTTAAGAGGCTTTTAAATACACACATGAATATGAAGGGATTGGAGGGATATGGATGATACACAGGAGGTGGATATTTCGTATAAATTGACATCAAGATCGGCACAACATCATGGGTCAAATGGACTGTCCAGTGTTGTACTGTTCTATGTGTAACACCACTTAAAAAACGTATATGAAGAAAACAATGCTTCAGCAGTCATGTAGATGGGAAAAAATTTTACTTTTCCTTCTGAACTGGAAATGCTGACAGCTCTTAGAAAAATATCATCATGTCATCCTGTCGATGTAGTTGGTTTTAATTGTGTTTTGTATAAGTTCAATTGCAAGGGCAAAAGTGTAGACTTATGGTTATGTCTGCTGGCTTTAAATTAATTAAACCAGCAAAAATTAAGGACTTCAAATGTTCAATAAGTCACTCTATTGTTTACTTAAACATTGTTTCTTTAGCCCTATGGAGCCCAGTAAATGAATGGTTTGGTTATTTGAATCTGTAGAATGAAGTGGCTAAATCTCTGTTTGGTTTATTCGTGTGGTTACAAGGTCTGCTTCTGCTATATTACCTGATCGGCTGTATCCATTATTTTCAAGAGAACTGACTGGTGGTCCACAATTTCTTCCGTACTGTAGGTATCCTCTGCAACAGCATATCATCAGCCCTTGTCAGTCATCAGATCATTGTGTAATTGAAACAGAACAAACTCACAAAATGGAAGAATGAATTTGTGAATGGCACAAAATGGTTGATCTGTGTTTTAATTTAGAACGCAAAAGAAGTCTTTTCTGAGAAACGTTCATGCAGAAATAATTTATCTTAATAATGTGAAAAAGTCTTGGAGTTACACTAAATACAGAAAAAAATCCTCTGTTCCTTCTCCCCACACTTCCTCTTAAAGAAAATAAACATCTGGTTCGTCAATCGATAGGGTGGTGTTGCAAACTGATGCCTTCGCATTACTAAACTACTCTTAAGGAAATGAGTGGTGAAATGAAATTGACCAGCAGCATGTTAATACAAGCATGGATATCACCAACTATTTCTTATATACAGCAACTACTTATATACAAGTGGACCTTTCAGTAATTTACTGGCAGAGTTATATTTGAAGTGAGGTATTACAGAATATGTAACCAGTTTTATTTTTCCAAAACTAATGGAATCTTGGATAGACTATTAACTGCAACCAAATGTTTTAGCTGTGGCATGTTTGCCCACTAAAGAAAATGTGCTGAAGCGTTTGTGTTGTCGAGATCGTCTCACTGATAATGCCCATGACAATTGCTGCTTGAGATATATCAGAGCAACACGGGACCTGCAGCGGCTGGTCCACGCCCTGTACCCTCCCACTCTGATTACTTCTCCCTCAGCTGTACATCCTCTCGTCTTAATTGCAACACCGCTGACCGCCTCAATGCACGCAGCAGCATTCCCACCACGTGAGAAAACTGGGGAATCAGGTGAAGTCAAAAAGCCAAATGTTGCTGCAACTCTGAAATAGAACAGAAAGTGCGGGACCCCAACCAGCGGGTCAGGCAGCATCTATAGTGGGGAAAACAGGGTCAAAGCATCAGACAAATTTTCATCAACAAACTGACCTGTGGAACATTTCTGTCTCCAGAGTCAGTGCCCGGCTGCATTCCTTGCTCTCGTTTCAGATGAATTTGTTCAACTGCCCACTTAATCACTCGTTTCCACAAAAGAAAATGTTTAGACTCGGCGGGGAACCGACACAAGCCAAATGGAAAATGTTAAGAAACACCGTCACAGCTGCAAGGCTGAACGGGTCCAAAACTTATTCGGTGCCGAGGAACACTTGCCGACCGTACCCCGCTAGTCCGAGGGCTCCTTTGCTCCCGGACCGCCGCCCTGAAACTGCAGCTGCAGAGTAGTGGACACATTGCGGTCGGCCGTACCTTCTTGATGCATTAGAGGTTTTCTTCGAAGCTTTGCACTTGTTCTAACCTGGGATGTCTTTGTCCTGGGAATGTGTGAGGAAAGCTACCTCTGTATCCTCAAGATGTAACTTGCTAAAGATCTCCCAAGGTTAACTTTTCCAAGTGGACACATTAAAATATAAGTTTATAAATGTTTGAGGAAAATCGGTGGCACTTACCCAAGTAAGGATCATACTCGCTTATGAATCGTTTAGTGAGAAACTTCACGGTCAGAGCTGAAAGATCAGAACGTCAGTGTTTAATCTCACTTGCAGTGGTGTGGGACATTGCTATAAACTTAAATGGCGTAGATCAGGTACGGAAAGGCGTTCGCTCGCAGCTCCCAATATTGCAAAACAGAGACAACAAATTCTGCAGATGTTGGAATCTGGAGGAACGCACACAAAATGCTGGAGGAACTCAGCGGGTCAGGCAGCATCCGTGGAAGGAAATAAACAGTCGACGTTTCGGGCCGAGACCCTTCATCAGGACTGGAAAGGAAGAGGGCAGAAACTGCTTCGGGTCGAAACCCTGCATCAGATCCCGAAACGTCGACAATTCCTTTCCTCCCACCCCCCACAGATGCTGCTCGACTCGTTGCACTCCTCCAGCAGACTGTTGGCCCAGATTCCAGCATCTGGTGTCTCCACTGCAAGGACGGTCGCTGAAACTTCCTCTGACCACCGATATTCCCATTCTTGCCAAGTACCTGGTTTACAGGAAATGGGTCCCAAAGAGGTCAGACCCCTCCCGCCCTGTCCTGTCCCGGGTTTGCAGTGGGATTTGGAAATGCCCGCACACCGGTGGGAGAACGGTGGTCAGAACTCACCAGATTTGCCGGATCCAGCGCAGCCCAGGATCACGATGCTACAGTCCGGAGTGAGAGGCTGGACAGCCCTGTCCCGGTCCCGGTCCGGGGCGGCGGGCAAAGTGACCACTCGGACTTTCCCAAACATCGAGGACATTCTCTCCCCGTCTAACACATGGTAACTCTCAATTGCCTGCAGTCCAGCACAGCTCCCCACACACCCCCGCCTCACCGTCCCTGAGTGACGCCCCGCTGGGCTCGGAGACCCGGGCCACAGCAAGGGTGTTTGCAAGCTTTGCGGAGGGCGCCGACGCTTTGAACCGCAGCCGCACTCCTTGTAAGGAAGTCCCCACTTTCGCCTTTACGTGAACATCTGCACAGAACCGCCTGGACTTGTAGCTGTGGGTTGTGCAGCTGGGCTGGAAAGGAAGCTGCTCGGAGATCAGAGCCTGCTTTCGTGGTCAGGGCATGAATTCAGGGGCAAGAGCTCCCAAATCTCACGCATTCCAATAGAGAAGATCCCTCCCTCTGCAGCCCCGGCACCTCGATTCTTCCCAACAACTTCATGAGAATATCTCCGCCCACCCCGATTCATTCCCCGCACAAGACTGCGCCAAGGAGCGGCTAACGTGGACTGTGGCAACACAAAAAAGCGCTGGCGGAACCCAGCGGGTCAGACTGCATACAATTTCCCTCCGTAGATGCTGCCTGACCCGCTGAGTTCCTCCAGCGCTTTGTGTGTGTTGCTCCAGATTCCAGTATCTGCAGAATCTCTTGTGTCTCTATTGTGGATTGTAGTCATTTCTTAATCCAGCATCTTTCCCATCTTCATATTGTTACGTACCAACAACAATAGAATCACAACGAACCATGTATGTGTTAGAAACTATTTTTTTAATAACTACTTGTAATAATAAGAAAAGTAAAAACGTTAGATATTAAACATTGACCCGAAAACTAAACTCGAAGTGTGTGTGTGTGGCAAATTCCCAAACCCCAAGTCTAGGAATAGTTCTCAGAGTTCAGTTCAGCAAGTTATAAGGTGAAACCTGAGCAAAGGCTTTTGCAAAACCACTGTTGACTGAAGAGAAAATGTAGAGAGAATGTAGAGAGAATTTACAAAATCCACATGTTCCACGATGGAACCCATACGACACCTCAATCTCCGATGATCTCCACTGCTTTGTTCCGAAGTATCTGCCACCCCGGAGGCATTCGAGACGTGGCTGCCCACAGTAATACCTGCTTCCCACTACAGGTTAAAGACAAAGTGGACTCCAAAAATCCATACATGGATTTCAGTGACAGACACAGCTATTGTCCTTCATCCATCGATACAAAGACCAGCAGTCAGTGTCTCTCTCTCTCTCTCTCTCTCTTCCCCTCTCTCTCTCTCTCTCTCTCTGACTCTCTATGCAAAACAACCAGCATGCTCCAGTTATAGTCTTGTTGTCTTGTAGATAACACCACACACACACTACTACTCTACTGTCCAGGTGTCTTAAAGGAACATTCACCAAGTAGCAACCTGGCTCGTAACAATACACCCGCTGCCAAGTTGTCCTATCCCCATCTTATTCCATCTCTCTGCAGCTCAGGAATTATTGAACATTCAGATTTCGGATCACCTTTTAAGCAGCATCAAAAGTGGCAGTTAATTTCCCTTCTGTGGTATCACAAAATAATAATGTCCTAAATTAAATCCATTCATATAACCATAACCCTCTGACTCAAATGTTACTACCTTCTTACTGGAAATACTCAGCAGGTCAGCTGCAGCTGTGGGAAGAGAAACATTTTTTTGTTTTTCACTTACTGTTCTCAAGTTCAGGTTTATTGTTGTTGCCACAGGCACACACACACGGGATAAATGCCGTGAAAATTAGCTCTTTGCAGCAACAGCGCAGTACATTACAAGACGAGGACAAACATTAGTTAACATGAACTTAACGTAAATTATACATAAATTATACTTGTGCAAAATAAAAAACAAAATAAACATAGTGACACTTTGCAAGAATGAGAGAGAGAGAAAAAAAACTTCTGAGGTAGTATTAAGGATTTTCAGGTGGGTTCAAGAACCTGACGGCAGTGGGGAAGAAGCTGTTGTTGAACCTTGAGCTGTGGGTCTTCAGGGTCCTGTACCTCCTCCCTGATGGCAGCATCAAGAAGTGGGCATGGCCCGGGTGGTGGGGGTCACCAATGATGAATGGCTTAATAGCAATTTATATGCCACACAGCATGGGTCGAACAGCAAACAATGGGCTGGAGGATAAGATAAGATACCTCTATTAGTCACATGTACATCGAAACACACAGTGAAATGCATTTTTTGCGTAGGGTGCTCTGGGGGAAGCCCACAAGTGTCGCCACGCTTCTGGTGCCAACATAGCATGCCCACAACTTCCTAACCCATATGTCTTTGGAATGTTGGAGGAAACCAGAGCACCCGGAGGAAACCCACGCAGACACGGGGAGAATGTACAGACAGTGGCTGGAATTGAACCCGGGTCACTGGTGCTGTAATAACGTTACGCTAACCGCTACACTACCTTGCCTGCCCACCTACACTACCATGCCTGCCCACCTACACTACCATGCCTGCCCACCTACACTAACCGTGCTTGCCCACTCAGCTGGTCAAGAGTTCCTCCAGCAGATGTTGCTCCAGATTCCAGCATCTGCACTCTCTTGTGTCACCATGGGTAGAAGCTAGAATTATGCAGTGCAGGAGCCATTCGGCCAATCAAGCCCATAATGGATCTTTGAAAGCTGCTGGACTGGTCCCACAGCCCTGCAATACTTTTCATTTTCAACCAGGGCCATGTGCTTGGGCAGAGGTGGGCAGGGGCAAATGGTCATTCAGCACAAGTGCAGAATGTGCGTGGGTTTAATATCACCCGTCCCCCCCAAATGTGGCCAGTCACATACTAAGAACATAGAACAGTACAGCACAGGAACAGGCTCTATGTCCCATGGTGTCTGTGCTGAGCACGATGCCAAATTAAACTAACCCTTTCTGCCTGCACATGATCCAGGTCCCTCCATTCCCTCCATATTCATGTGCCTGTCTAAAAGCCTCTTGAACACCACTATTGTATCTGGTTTCACCACCACTCCTGGCAGCACGTTCCAGGCACCTACCAATCTCTGTGTAAAAAACTTGCCCGGCACATCCCCTTTAAACTTTCCTCCTCTAAGGCTATGCCCTATAGTACTTACAGTCCCTTTTGAAAGTTGCTGTTTTCAGGCATTGCAGATCACGTGCAGCCTGCGACATTTCTGCTTATCTCCTCTCTGCTTCTTTTGCCGATTAACCTTCTGGTTACAGAGCCCTCTGGAGTGGAAAGAATCCCACCGTATTGTTTTTCAACAAGGTGATAGAGAACCTTGTTCTACTGGGTGAAGTTAGTCACATAGAAAACATTACATGCAATAAAGAAAATGCCGGAGGAACTCATCAGGTCAGGCAGTACCTGTGGAGGGAAATGGATATGGATTTACCCTCAATGTTGCCTGTCCATTCCCCTCCACAGATGCTGCCTGACCTGATGAGTTCCTCAGCATTTTGTTTTTTTTTGCTCCAGATTCCAGCATTTGCAGCCTCTTGTGGATCTATTATATGAACACATGACAGGTTTACATTTGTGAATACATTGCAGAATATATATATATTTTATAAATGAGTAAGATAGATTCCTCACTGAATATATTTAATAAGTGGATAGATTTCTCACTAAATATATTTCAGTAGATTTATAAGTACTAAGAGTATTGAGGGGTATGAGAGAGAGTGGGAATATAGTACTGAGATGAAGGATCAGCCATCATTGTATTGAATGAGATAAGATATCTTTATTAGTCACATATACATCGAAACACACAGTGAGATGCATCTTTTGCGTAGAGTGTTCTGGGGGCAGCCCGCAAGTGTCGCCACGCTTCCAGCGCCAACATAGCATGCCCACAACTTCCTAACCCGTACGTCTTTGGAACGTGGGAGGAAACTGGAGCACCCGGAGGAAACCCACACAGACACGGGGAGAATGTATAAACTCTTTACAGCCAGCGGCCAGAATTGAACCTGGGTCGCTGGCACTGTAATAGCGTTACACTAACCACTACGCTACCAAATGGCAGAACAGCCTCAAAGGGCCAACCCCTGCTCCTATTATTCTATATTTCTATGTGATGGAACAGTTCAAAGGAACCGTTGGAATTTAACTGTTAAAGTTGTGATTATCTTCATTTTATATGGATGGAAGTGATGTAGGCTCAAAACTTTTCGTTTCTAAATCTCCAGCTGGAAAGCTGCCAGTTACATAAAATAAGGACATAAAATGCTTGGTCGGGCAGCATTTGTAGAAAGAGAAACAGTGTGAATGTTTCAAGTTCAACACCCCGGTGTAATGGCATGGTTATTTCCGCCTCTTGCTCTGGTTTCCTCTCACATCCTATTGATATGCGGATTGGCGGGTTAAATGACCACTGTAAATTGTCCCTGAAGTTTAGATGAGTGTAGAGTTTGGGGGTCATTGTTAACAATGAAAGGATAATAAAGTAGGATTATTGTGGGTGGGTGCTTGATGGCAGGCATGGATTCAGTGGGCCGAATGGTCTTTTTCATACTTTACGGCCCTTCAGCTTGAAATGTTAACACCGTTCCACAGATGATGCCTGAACTACATTATCCCTTTATGGATCAGATTTTGAGCATTCTGCAATACTTTGCTTTTCAATTATTTAGAATCTCTGGTGCTCCTACAAACTTGGATTGAGAGCACTTAAATTGGCAATAAACTTGCATTTTTTACTTTATTGGCCCTCAGTGAGAGTTATTGAAATAAATATCCATACACTACATTGAATAGGGAGGGATTGATGTTCAGCAGTTTTACTGAGATAGAATGATAAATGTCAGTCTCCTTTATTTATTTAAATTCAGCCTTGTTGAGATTAATTTATTCAAATAATCTCAAGTAACACTATAATATTAGAATCATAACACATATAAAAATGCATTTTAGATCATTGGATTAAATTCAGGGACAATATTTATCAATCCATTGCAGATATTCATTGAAACTGCAACAAAAAGAAAATTCTAACATCACTTCCAAAGTTACCTGCTACTAGTTTGAACTAGTCACTCTTGTTGTTTCCCCGTAATTGAAAATGTATTTTAAATGAACATTTTCTGCTAATACATGCCTCTTTATAATCATCTCTTAGACAATTCATTTCAAGACATGTCTCTTCAGTTTACTGTTATGCAGCCCCTGTCTCTGCACTGCATCTAGTGATTGATCATCTCTCTCATATCTCAGGGCCCAGAAGATGGACATCAGAATCCGAATCAGAATCGCAAGACAGGTCAAGACATAAAGACATTAAAAAATTACTGTAAGTTACAAAAATAAACAAATAGTGCAAAAGAGGAATAACAAGGTAGTGTTCATGGGTTCATGGACCATTCAGAAATCTAAAGGCAGAGGGGAAGAAGCTGTTCCTGAAATATTGAGTATGGGTCTTCAGGCTTCTGTACATGGTAATCCTGGACATGGTACTCCAAGACCAATCTGAGCAGGGACTATTCACTTTGATTAATATTTGTATTCAGAATAGTACTCTCTTAACTATGTGGGTTAATTTCTTCAGTGCATTATCTGAAAATACCTAGTGCTGAGTCTACAAGGCACCAATCCCTGGGGCAACACACTCAGTGTTTCTTCCCACCCTCTGATTACAGCTCTAATCTGTCTCTGTTGCACTCTAATCTTAATCCAAAAATATCCAAGATTTGAACAATCCCCATTGCTTTGATTTTAATCTGCTTTTGGTAGAATTTGATCAAATGCCATTTGGAAATCTAAGTATATAATGCCACAAGGTCTTATGCTGACTTCAGTTGACAGTTCCTGAGGGAAAAAACAGGGAATTTAGCCATTTTAGGCAGGATGACTGCTTAACTCTAGGGATAAATACCACTTAACTCTGGAGGATTGAATTGTGACCTTTCATTTTGCCTTGTCTTTAACCTCATTTTTATCTATGTCCTGAATTTTGTCCTAACTCTCTTTTTGGGGGAGGCTTTGAGACATACTGAGGAGCTAATCATCCTCTCTTTTAAACTTATTGCATCGCCTAATGTTCTCACCTCTATCTGTGCCACTGACATACAGAAAGAATGTCCTATATTTGTTCTCTAGTGATGCTTTATGCCGTCCTCTCTTTGTCTGTTACATAACAACTCTAACTTGTTTCCATGTAATCCTGCACTAATCTCAGAGATCCCTTTTCCTTTGTCCCTGCAGAATTTGTAAACACCATTCATTGAAAGGTACAGAAAATTATATTGTGATGGCTTTAATACTGCCTGGAGTTTTTTTGTTCAAAACTTGCTCAAGCTCTCAACACTTCACAGATTTTGGCCAGCAACATTCCACACACAGATGAAAAAGCAAAATAATCACGTATCTGGCATTCTTGAATCCAGCCTCAGCAATGATCAATTGGTGAAAATACTTGATGAAAAATGCAAAATATTTTTCTAAACAGGGGGATGTGCAGGAATTCATGCTTAAAATGATTGCATTCTTACAGCAAGGCTGTTTGATCCATTGAGACTCCACAGTTTTTTTGTAGAGCAATCTTGTCAGACCTGGTTCCCTTCTCTTTCCCCAAAGCCCCGCAAATTAAATTACCTTTTCAATTCCCTTTTGAAAGCCCAAATTGGCTCTTTTTCCAATGTCCCTACTGGTAGTAATCACAACTATTCTCTGTGTAAGAATTTTTTCCGTCATGACTTACCTTTTGCCCATCACTTTAAATCCCCTGATGCTTGATCCATTAATGAGAATTACCTTCTCTATTTACCCTCTCTAAACTGTTCTTGATCTTATCCACCTCTACTAAATCTCCTCTCAACCTTCTCTGCTCCAACTTGAACAGCCCCAGCTTCTCCACTCTAACCTTGTAGCTGAAATCTACATTCCAGTGGATCTCTCCTGCATCTTTCTATGGGGTCTTCACGTTTTCCCTGAAGTGTAGTGACCAGAGGCAACTCTTTCATTGTGGAGTCACCAGTGTTTTATAGAGGTTCAACATCTGTCTTTGAATTCTTTGCTTCTATTCATGAAACCCAGGATCCCATATACTGTACTAAATGCCCTCTCAACACATCCTACCACATTCAAAGATATGTACAGTATATATGTACAGTATTTACATCCAGGTTCCTCAGTTTGTGCATATCCTTTAGAACTGTACCAATCTATCTGTAATGACCATTAAGTTGCAAAGTCCATTAACCACTGTTCAATTGCTAATCACATCAAGTAACATGTCTTCTTTTGTATACTCGTGACCCAGACTGGAAAGTGTCACTCAATGACCTTTAATATTTCTGTTGTTAAGTTCTTGCCTTCAATGGGAAAGTGCTACTATAACAAATCAGGTTTTTCTTGACTTAGAAAAATTAATTGAACATTATATTTTCAAACACACACTTACAATTTTTAAAATTAATATTTGGCTGGATTGCCATTTTCTCTGTGCATTGAGTAAATGGGTAAGTTCCCACATGAATCAAGGGAAACATCGGAATAGTAGAACCGCCAGTTCAACTACTTGCCCAACCTGAACACCATTTACTTCACGAAAGCAGGGAAACAGACTCGTTCGATGCATTTGCATCAGCAGTTTAATCTTGTTACAAAATAATTACAGTTTTGCATGTATTAAACACAGGTAACTCTGGAGCGAGGCCAAATGATGAAGTGAGGCAGTGTGGGACTTCCTGAGAGAATAGTTGCTTCTTACCATTTAAGTGTAGATCTGACATCAAATCAGAGTGCAGAGGAGTGGATAGGGAGTCCATTGAATTCATTGGTCTCTCTGTAAGCCAACCTAATATTAATTAAGGGAGAAGAAATTCTTTCATTCTGCTCTCTACATATTTTTGTTGCTAATATTCAGGTTTGAACTCTTCTCTGTTATGCATCCAGGCACTGGCAGTGCTCCTTTCTAAAGCAGACAGTGAAAACCCCATTCAAGCAAACACCCAGCAACATGAACAGGATTCTGCCTGGTTGGAAACTGAAGTGTGAATGCAAATCTGATAGTTGGATGTACTGAGATCACCTTCATACAGAAACCCACACACACATACACACACACACACACACACACACACACACACACACACACGCGCACACACACACACACGCACACACACATGCATGCACACACATGCACGTACATGCACACACACTCATACACATACATGCGCACACGCATGTGCACACACACGCGCATGCACAAGGACGTGCACACACATGCATTGGCACAGACACACACATGCACACACATGCGCGTGCACACACACATGCACACACACGCACACACACTCATACACATACATGTGCACACGCATGTGCCACACACACATGCACACACAAGGATGCGCACACACACATGCATTGGCGCAGACACACGCATGCACACACACACATGCACGCGCACACACACGCGCATGCACACACACACACGCATGCACACACATGCACACACACACACACACACACACACACACACACACACACACGCACACTACAAACCAAGGGTGAAGTAGTAAAATAGCGGTCAGCGTAACGCTTTACAGCGCCAGTGACCCGGGTTCAAATCCAACCACTCTAAGGAGTTTCTATGTTCTCACTGTGTCTGTATGAGTTTCCTCCAGGTGCTCCGGTTTCCTCCCACATTCCAAAGACATACGGGTTAGGAAGTTGTGGGCATGCTATGTTGGTGCAGAAGCGTGGTGACACTTGTGTGCTGCCCCCAGAACACTCTACACGAAAGACGCATTTCACTGTGTGTTTCGATGTACATGTGACTAATAAAGATATCTTATTTTACCTTATCTTATCTTATCTTATCTTATTTTAGAACAACTCTGATAATCCAGCATCTTTTGGCCTTCAGTAGTGCCGGACCAGTGAATTTTTTGGACTATTGAATATGACTTCTATTAATACCCAAAAACACTTATTTCAACTCTTTTTACATGTTACGCAGTAGTGTAATAAGTTTTCCAGTGAACCCAATGAGTTTAAAGGTGCTGGGAAAGAAACATGCACTCCAGACCCCGCTCCAGCTGGAAAGTTCTGCATTTTCCTGACCCCTAGTGTTCTGGAGCCCGACCCCAGCTCCAGCTGCTCACCTGACCTACAGACCAGCTGCATTCCAAATCCTGGCTCTGTCCGCAGACCCCACTTGCACTCTGGACCAGCAGCTCACACTCCAGACTAATGAGTGAGCCAGACACCACACCATCAGGATTTCTGAACATCCAGATTATCAGAATTTTATTGTAGTTTTAACTCCTGTCATCTTTCTATATTCCATGTTATCACTTATTCCAGCTACTAACAAGGGTCGGTCTCAGCTGTGGTCCAGTCTTAGCAGGCTCACCTCTAATTTAGAAAGTAGTGGGGTTCAAACCTTGGAGACTTGAGTACAAAATTTGGTCAGATGTTCCAATGATTTTCTCAGGGAGTGCTGTACAGTTGGAGGTAACGTATTTCAGATAAGGAAATAAACTGAGGCCCCATCTGTTCTCTCAGGTGAATATAAAAGACCCACTGCACAATTTCAAAGAGCATTGGAGTGTAAGCTTCATTCCTTCAGCTTTTAATAGCTTTTGAAGGTTTAACTAAGTAGTCACACAGCACAGAAACTGGCCCTTTAACCACCCCCCCCCCCACCCCCAGATCCATGCTGACCATTATACACAGCAGGTCAGACAGTACCTGCAGAGGGAGAAACAGAGTTAATGTTTCAAATTGAGCACCCTTCATCAGAATCGTAAAAGTGAGAAAACAAGAGTGTTTTGCTTAAACTAATTGAACACTGACTATCCAACTCATCATATGGAAGCAAGAAGTATCCTTTCAGGAAGATGGCACTGCTATTTCTGTAGAATTAATACTGAAAAATGATCTTACTCTAACTGGTACCTTGTGCTTATAAGGGAAGAAAGAATTTAACAGTTTCTCCCAGATTATTCTAACTTTCCAATAAAGGGCAGCATAGTGGTTCTTCAGGTAATGCATTGTCTCACAGCTCCAACAACCCAGGTTCGATCCTGACCTCTGGTGCTGTCTGTGTGGCACTCACACAGTCTGCCTTTGTGGGATTCCCCTACATACTCCGTTTCCCCCTGCATCCTACAAAAGTGCTGGTTGTTATGTTAATTGATTACTGTAAATTACCCCTAGTGTAGGTGGCTGTTCAGAAAATCGTGTGTTCCTGAGCTTGTGTAAGATGATAGGTTACAAGGAAATAAGTGGGGGAACAGGACTGATGGGATTGCTCTGAGAGCTGGCATAGACTCAATGGGCTGAATGGCCTCCTACTAAGAAATGAGCTCACTGTGATGCATTATCTATAACGAATGAATATCAAGCTTGTTTAGATTGCAGCTGTGGTATCTAATAAAGATGACACTTAATCGCTAAATCAAAGAACTTTTAGTTTTGTGGTTCATAATGCCTTACAGTCCTTCTGAATTTATTAAGTGAAATCTGCAGTTTCAATGCATTAACCCTGCTCACCCAAGGCAGACTCAGTATGGCTCCTGAAATATTGAGCCTCGTGATATCTCCTTTTGGAATATTTGTTAATCTACAACCTCAGTTAATGGGCCAAAAGTCTGAGCTTGGATCAAAAATAACCAACTTGGCAGCATTGCCCAAGTTAAAGCCGTTTGAGTCCACTTATTCATCTCTAAAGTCAGTTCTACATTCAGAGGCATTACCAGTGTTGGAAACATAATGACAAACTTTGGGATATTTATGGTCTAGTTGTTTTGTTTATTCTGGGCTTTGAGTCATTCTGCACTTTGTCTCTGAGCAGCATGGAACGTTCTAGTTATTATTGAAAACAACACAAATCGTTTCAGTAAATCAAATGCATTATGGGAAAGTGGGGAGCAGTACCACTGGTGGTAGGGGCTTGGTGCGTGGGATTACTGCCTCCAGGTCAAACATAACTGAAGTCTAAACTACTGCAGCTGTGATTATGAATTTGGCTGCAGAGTTACAGAACTGTTTTAAGAAAATAAATATTTAAGTATGAAGAAAGCCATCCAATTCATGTTGTTCAGTCCATCATTCAAGACCAATTTAAGGTTACAAGATAACCATTCACTTCATTCCTAAACCGAAAGGATGATTAAAGCTAACTTTCAAAAGGGAATTGAACCTTAAAAAAGAAAGTAATGCAGGACTATGAGCAAAATTGAAAGAAATTAGTTAATTCTTTCAGAGAGCTAGGTACCTGATGAGCCAAATAACTTACTGATGTAAAAACAAAAAGTGCTGGAAACACGCAACAGGTCAGGCAGCATCTGTGGAAAGAGAGAAAAGTTAATGTTTCAGGTTGAAGACCCTTTGTTAGATGCTGAAGGATCTTAAACCTGAAATATTAGCTATTTCTCTCTCCACAGATGCTGCCTGACCTGCTGATTGTTTCCAATATTTGCTGTATATTTATTTTCGTTGGTTACTGATGTTTTATAGAATTCTATGAATCTATGACATCATATCCTTCCACTTATTTTTGACTGAAACTTGATCAAATTGGTTTCAAAGTGCTTTAACTCAGCCAAAGATCACTACGCAGGACTGATGTCACTGAAGATTATCGAAGTGTCAGGGAGAGAAATGTCCAGTTGGGCCATTTGATGCATTAACTCCTTTTATGGTATGGCTCCCTTCTAGTCCTCTTCCTTCTGAGTTCCTCCTTAACCATCACCCTCATCAATTCTCTTCTTTTTGCCTTTAAACCTTTTACTCAGCCTCACACCCAATTCCCAGGGAATGTCCACATCTTGCCGCTCTTATTTATGTGAAGCCCAAGGCCCTTGGCCCTACACATTCGGGCAGAGTGATTGGGACGTGCACCCAGTCTGTATTGGTGGGTCAGCAGATTTACTGTGTCTTGGTGACTGAATCTGAAGACAATGCTGCACATGTGGTTTGACCACTGATTATAAAGGTTCACCTGAATGTTCTGAGGCTTCACCTCACTGGTGGAATTTCACTGTCAGCAGGAAACTTCATGGCTTCCTCTGTAATAAAGAGGTCGCGAGGAGAATGTGTCATTCTGGGCTTATTTCACCTGTTTCTCAAACACAAAAAAGAAGAAAAATGATCCAAATTTGGTGGTTGTGTGTGTGTGTGTGTGTGTGTGTGTGTGTGTGTGTCTGTGTGTCTGTGTGTGTCTGTGTGTGTGTATGTGTGTATGTGTGTGTGTGCACGTGTCTATGTGTGTGTGTGTGTGTGTGTGTGTGTGTGTGTGTGTGTGTGTGTGTGTGTGTGTGTGTGTGAGTGAGTGAGAGCTGGGTATTGGAATCCAAAATAAACCTAAACCAGTTTCTAGGCCCAAATGTTTCCATCCATGGTACTCCTCAGGACTCTGCTGCCGAGTTTCAGATACCTCCTCCATTCAGAAGACCGACACTATCATCTTAGCAAATACAATACACCCCATATTTCCTTACAATGCCCATAAATGCACACAAAATGTTGGCTCATGTTACAGGCACTGCCAGTGATACAAACTGTAAAACAGAGTCATACAGCACAGACAACTCATCTATGCGAACCGAGATCCCAGCTAGTCCTGTTTGCCCACATTTGGCCCATGTCTCTCTAACCCTTTCCTATCCATGTACCTGTCCAAATGTCTTTTAAACATTGTAATTGGACCCACCTCTACCGCTTCCTCTGGCAGCTCGTTGTATGTACCCACCCCTCTCTGAGTGAAGAAGTTTCCCCTCAGCTCCCTTTTAAATCTTTCCCCTCTCACCTTAACCTTATGCCCTCTGGGTTTAGACTCCCCCACTCTGGAAAAAAGACAGTGACCATTCACCTTATCTGTGCCCCTCCTGATTTTATATACCTCAATAACTGGAGTTCAGATCCAATACAGAATGAACTCTAAAGCAGGCTGGTAGAGATGCGGGAATGGTTTGTAACCTTGTCCGCCACTCTCGGGTTTCATCTAAAAATACCTGCAGCCAAGGACTGCTCTCCACAGCTGAGATATTAATAGCCTAATGGCGGAGACTGTGGGTACAGTCAGCCCTTCAAAGTTTGTAAAGAAGCAACTGAAAAACTGGAAGTTACTGAGGCTTGTGTTTGGTTTTATTGCTGGTGGAAGTGTGTCAGAGTTGCCATGGCCCTAAATGCTACTTCAAATGACTCTGCTAACTCTCTGAAGCAGGTGATTGTTGGTCGGAGGGTCTGAACCGGGTCAGGCTTGACTGCACCATGCAGCTGGCAGCGGGTTACGTGCGGGTGAAAGTGGAGGACGAGATCTTTACTGTGGAGAAGCGAATGCTGATTGAGGGCAGTGAATATTTCAGGGCTCTCTTTGAGTCCGGCATGCGGGAGTGTTCGCAGGAGGAGATCGGGCTGCAGCAGTTGCCGGCCTCTGGATTCACGGTAACGATGAGGGTTCTAATGGGGGAACGCCCCATTCTGGACAGCGACGAGATCACCGATGCCATTGAGTGTGCAGCCTTTCTCCAGGTGAAGCCTCTGACTGAACATCTTATCCACATCATCAGCTCCAAGAACTGCATTGTGATGTTTCAGACAGCGGCGGTGTATGGGCTCTTCGACCTTCTCCATGTATCTGCTCTGTTTATTCGAGACGTGTATTCCAATGTAAGGGAGGATTTGAGCTTTTTGCCTGAAGATCAGTTGGACTATATTGAATCCCTGTCTCCCAGCACATTCGTGGCCGTGGCCACTCACTCACCCTCCGCTCAGTATCTTGATGACCGTTCCAGAACGATTTGCTACTTGGATGAAGCAGAGAATAGTTGGAGAACCTTGACTTCGTTACCCGTCAAAGCTAGTACATCTCTCGCAGGCATTGCTGTGGTGGACAATAATATCTACATAGTTGGAGGAGTTGATGGTCTGAGCAAGCAGATCGTAAAGCTTAATTTTTGCTACAATACTGAAAGGAATAGCTGGAGTGAATTTCCCAGTCTGCAGCACCTTCGTCACAACCTAACACTGACAGGACAAGGTGGCTGCCTCTATGCTATTGGAGGAATGTACAAGAATATGGTGCTTGCAACGGTGGAGAAGTACCACGTGGCATCCAACACGTGGTCCTTTGCTGCACACCTTCCTAGACCTGGAGAGGGGATAGCGTGTACACAAGCAATGGGTCGGATTTTCGTATGCCTTTGGTTTCCAATGGACACCACGGACATCTATGAATACAAGACCCAGAGAGATGAATGGCTTCTTGTAACCACACTCAAACGCCAACAAAGTTATGGTCACTGCATGGTCGCCCATATGGACAACCTGTATGTTATAAGGAATGGACCAGCAGATGATTTTTTGAGGTGCTTTATTGATTGCTTCAACCTCACCAGGCAACAATGGATGAGCTTGTCAGGCTATTATTTCAACAGTAAAGGTGCACTTTTCACAGCAACCATCAGAGGCGATAAGGTTTTTACAGTAAACAGAATGCTAACCCTGATCTATGACATACAAAAAGATAAGTGGAAACCAGCAAAGGAAGGGGCTGGATTTCCCCGAAGTGGTTCCATGCATACCTTCCTACTTCGGCTACCAAATAAGGGACCTGCTGCCCTGCACCAGAACTAAGATGGGGGCTTGCAATGCTCCTGATGTGAATTTTGATTCTATACCACAGATAAGGTAGGCAAGGGGAAAGTACATTTTGAATAGCTAACTCAATCATTAGTAGGACCCGCTCAAAATATTTTCACTTTCCACAGGTCCAATTATTACAGTAATGGCACAGTTATCTAAAGGAGACATCAGTCTGTTCCTTTTCTGACTGTATCAGTGATGAAACTCATTGGGTCAACATGCAAGTTCATTCCATATATCTCTTAAATGCTAAGATTACGGTTTCCCTAGTTTACGATCACTCCTCATGAATTTTTCTCCTCGGGAACGGGAATCCTGTGTAATTAAATGAGAAAGCTTCGACAGTGCATATTGATGTTAAGCTCAACCAGGGATTAGCAGGAACATACTTTTGTATTGTCTTCTTTCAGCATACGTTCGCTAGATTACATTTGCTGCACCAAAGTGACAAACATATTATTAGAAAGTAAATAGGTGAGTTTGATGATGCTTCTGACTTGGGACGGAAAATTTAGAGTAATCTGCCAATTCTATTTTGTTTCTTCACCAGTAACAATTAACCTCCAGGTGACCCTAGAACTCCATGCAATTAAGCTTTGTGCCCTGAAAGGATCAGGCCTATTAAATGGTATTCCAGCATTGCAGTAGGATAACTGATAACACATTATGGGGGCAAGTTTCTGAATGAACAACTTTGACAGGCTGGTGAATGAGTGGATGGCTGGCAGATGAAAGTTAGTGCTGAAGACTGCAAAGTGTTGCATTTTGGTTGGAAGGAAGAGAGGAAGGCAAAACAAGCTAGAGAGGAACAAGAGCAGAGATGTGGTGGTGTATGTGCGTTGTTTGTTTAAAGTGGTAGGCTGAGAAAGTGGTTAAAAATTGTAGGATACTCAGATTTAAAGAATACAAAAGCAAGGAAGTCATGATGAACTTTCATAAAACACTGCATTCGAGTATCCAGTTCTGGTTGCCCCACCAAAGGAAAGATATAAAGTCTTTAGGGAGAGTGCAGATGGGATTCACTAAAATGATTCCAGGGTTGAGAGGCTAGAGGCAGGGGATATGCTGGAAAAGCTGCAGTTTTCTCTCCTTGGAACAGAGGAAGTTGCAAACAGATCTGAGAGAGGTACCTCAAATCAAGAAGGGTTTAGACAGAGAGAGAAACTGTTCCATTGGTGGACCGGACACAAACCAGCTGAAAGAAAATAACTGAGATTGGCAAAAAAACCAAGAGGGACATTGGGGAGAGGGTATTCTTTTAGCCAGCTGGTTGGGATTGGGAATGCCGAGGTCAAAGTGGAGGCAGATTCAATTGTGTCCAGAGGGAACTGGATGAGAATCTGAAGGAATGAATTTGCAGGGCAATGGGGGAGAACGGAGGATTGGGACCACCTCTATTGCTCTTTCATAGAGCTGGTACAGCTATTGTCTATTTCCAAACTATAACCATAACTGGCATTCAATAAAACAATGTAATAAAAAGTAACTAAAATATTCTTCAGCAAAATAGGTGTAAGAATAAAAAAAAATGCAGTTGTTTTTCTTTATTGTGTTCTGCCTATTGTAATTCTCAACTAGTGCATTTCCATGGTATTAAGACACAGTCCATTCAGACTTCTGAACTTCATGGGTAGCTACTGATAGGTCCAGTCTAAATAAGAATTATTGTCATATTCACTCCCTCCAAATTGGTCATAGTTCACATTAGACAGTGTTTTAAGTAGATCTAACCTCCAGCTCCCAGTATTAATCCTTCTAAAGAACTTATATTTCTAGCACTTGTGTTAAAATGCCTCAATGATTTATTGAAACCTTTTTGTTACTCCCTCTATACCATAAATTAATTTCTTTTAACTATTTCAAAGCAGTTGTGATTTTATCCTCATAAGGTGTCAACATTCGATACAAATAGTACTTCACTCATGGTGAATTTGCTGGTCATCTGTTTTACTAGCTTAAATATTGGCCATTCAGAGTTTCCACTCCTGGTGCCAGTAGGAGATAGACCCAACCTAATTAAATATTATCCCTTTCCCATAGATATTACCCCAGCTCTAATAAGTACTTAGAAATCAAGATACAAGTTCGTTAGTGACCATACAAGATAGTTTTATATGTGATATCTTTCTAACCAGTCTATATAATTTCATCTTCTTGGAATACCAACCTTAACTTTTGTGAAACGTTGTATGCTGGTTATTTTCCAGGATCTGATATAACATAGAAACATAGGAGCAGGAGTAGGCGATTCAGCCCTTTGGGCCTGCTCTATCATTTAACATGATTATGGCTGATCATTGACTTCAGTACCCTGTTCCTGCATTTTTGCCCAAATCCCTTGATTCCTTGGTATCTGAAAGGATCTTCACACTTTCCATTAGACCGTTGTTAAGTGGTTTATTTTTAGAAAACTGCAACTTGTTTCAAATGTATTTCAGAGTGATATTAATTTGATAATGGTGCTCAAACTGGTGGATGGCTGTAAGTCAAATGACAAATATAGAAATATATGCAAAGCACCTTCCAACAAAACAGGAAAAATAAACAATGACAAGAAACTTTGGTACAAGAAAGAAATTTTAAGCCTTTAATGAATAGATGAGCCTCAATACATAAAAAATACACACATAAAAATTTAGATATCTCTTTATACCTATAAAAGTACAATAATTTCTACTTTATAAAGGAAAATCTAGGTTTGTATTAACCAGTAGTTAAGTTGTACAGGGGAGTGTTTGCTCCATGAGTAATATTTGTAAATTATTTGATATATTGTTGGCTTAGAATGTACCAGGTCATGCATGCTTCTTACGGTTATGGTTAGAGTAAGAAATACTGAGTGAAACCTTCCCTTTGAATTAAGAAAATGAATAGAAAGAAGAAACAAACTTTCATGAGTTGTGTTAAATATTGTGTAATCCATTTGGACATAGGGATAAAATGGGTGGGAGCTGCTGCAGTTGATTTTATTGTAGTTCTTCTTTGATCATGTTCAAATTCTTCCATTTGTCCAGTAGCTCTAGGGAAAGATCTCCATATATAGATGTGTGTGAGCATTGCCAAATGAGCTGGATCTGAGATCTGCAATTTTTGAATCACTATTTGCTTGCTGTGATTATTTAAGAATCTGACAACTAGTGCAAGGTGAAGATACCAATGACGGTGACATCTCACCAATTATAAACAATTTGTAAAGAGCATTAACTTTTAGAGCTAGGAGGCCATTCAGCCCTTATTGAGTGAGCAGTAATTTTCTTGCTCTTAGAGCCTTGGTTTTATTTGGTATTTGTTTGCCAAGTTGACCATGGATTAAAATGTTTCCATTAATGAAAGACTCAAAACACCATTTTCTTCAAATTGATACAACTGATTTCAGCAAGAACTCCATTACAATGTGTATAATTTTACAGGACATGGCTTTCATTTTGAAATTGATTGGGACACTTGTTGACAACATTCAGTTAGTTTGACTAGACATGTGGCCAGAATTTTCTATGGACACGGTAACCTCTAAAGAATGCAGATTAATGCCAGATAACCATTATCAGCACACCACCTTCAATTCCCCAACTATCCTGAGGTGTGATCCAAACCAAAATAAGCACCTCCTGAAACTGTAGATTAATCCCTGAAGTATAAATCCTAATATTAGACAACCATGTGAAACTATGCCATCGATTTGCTCTCCTTTAAAGGCGATACTGAGGAAATGCAACCTCCACACATGCTAAGAGACTGCCTTAAAAAAAATCAGTCCCTCTTCCCATTGTATTGCTGATACAAACAGAAGTCAGGAATTTTTACCAGAAAATCAATCCTGATATTAGCTGAGGAACAAATCCAAAAGGGGACAAGAGGGAAGGGACAGAAGGTGGGAGGAATTCTTAAGGAGGATAGTGGGGAACACTGTGTGCATTGTCTGTGGTGACAGACAGAGGAGAATGCAGCTTTAACTGAGGGGGGAATGTCAGGAAAAGAGCCAGAATTAACAGAGAGCAGAAATGGAAACTAGTAACAGAATGAAGGAAAATGAGAAATCCATCTTGAGGTGAGGCAAGTGCTAACTTCATTAGGGAGGGGGAACGAGGGTCAGCAGAGTTTTGAGGGTTGTGTCAGCTTTTATGAAACTCCTGTTTCAGCCTGATGTTTCTGACTGTCACTGTATATTCCTAGAGGGTGACCAGCATGGTGCTGGGGCAAGTCTATAAAAATATCCCAACTGAAAATAATTCTACTTCAGACTACTTTCGACACCATTGGAAACATGTCGTGTGTGTAGAATACTCAGATCTTTTCTTTAATTCCTGGACATCACTGGCAAGGCTAGCATTTGTTACTTGCCTCCAATTGCCTCTGAACAGAAAACATTTAGCAGTCTGTTGTATTACAAACAATGAACCTTGCTTTGATGGCACAGAGGGGGTGCATTGTTCATTGGGAATAATATTTAACAGTTTCTGAGTTACAGAAGACAGAAAATTTATGGTTTTTTTTAAATTTCCATCTCCTGCACATTATGATTCCATGAACTGAATGCCCATTTTCATGTCTCAGTGATGTTCTCAGATGTGCTGATTGGGAGAAGGTACAATGTATGCTGTTGGGCCCAATATTAAAATTCCTCTGAGGAACACCAGCCTGATATGATCTGTAATTCTTAATAGCAGAAATTGAGTTATGGCAAACCATAAATTAAACAGTGCTGGTAACGTGGCTACATATATGTGTGTATGTTGGCGTGGAATTATTGTTTCCATGGTTACAGTTCCTTCTAATTGAAAACATGACTGGAAATTAAGATGGAAGCAATTACATAAAGGAACACCTTGATAACTATCTTAAGAAACAACTCAAATATGCAGCATACCTATTACAATAATTGCCAATAATGCCATTAATAGCTACCAAACATATTGTGCTGAATTTTGGCCAGTTACTTTGTCTGGAGTTAGAAATAAAAGCTGCTTTAACTTTATAAAGAATTCTTTCTGGCCCTGTAGCTTTTTAGAGTTCTGTTGTTCAGATACATTTTCCTTTTCTCGTTCATTTTTAATGAAGTTTTTTGTTGCACAGCTTCCTCCTTCGCTTGCTATATTACTCTGATAAAACTCGTGAATAGCTCTCAGACCAAGCTGCACAGGGCAAAACATTCCTGCTCCACAGACTGACAGTGACAGCCAACTAATCTATACCGACTGACCCGTTATCTTTTACAAGTTGCCACTGACAAGTTATATATAGGTAGAATGGTCCTGAAGCTGATAACCATGAACAATTACACATGCTGACAAGAGGTCAAGTCTTTTGATTTCCATTCTTCAAAGAGAGATCGCAATGGCAGAGATGTTCAAAGTAATAGGCACAGAAAGTCACAGATGTATTCCGGGAAGCTAAGTATTCTGTGAAAACCACTCTGAAATGTTATGCTGCATGCCTTGGAGATATTTTAATATTGATTCCAACAGCACACATAGTATTTCCTCTCAATTCACTCCATAATCCTGCACAGCTCTACATTGTCCAGTTTTTTTGGGGAGAATCCTCCTTTGGGTTTGTGCCCTGATTTTCTTAAGTAGTTATTTTCCATTTTATTTGGCAAAATGAACCTATTATACATACCTACACTGCTACATACTCATGACTAAGTAATTTTGTTCATTTTTCAGGATCTGGACGTCACTGGCAAGAACAGTCTTTATTGCTCATCCCTAACTACCACTGAGAAGCTGGCAATAAGGCTGTTTTCTTGAACTTTTGACCTTCTTGAATTTCTACTAACATAGAACATTACAGCACAGTACAGGCCCTTCAGCCCACAATGTTGTGCTGACATTTTATCCTGCTCTATCTAACCCTTCCCTCCCACATAGCCCTCAATTTTTCTATCATTCATGCGGCTATCTAAGAGTCTCTTAAATGTCCCTCAGGTATCTGCCCCCACAACCTCTGATGGCAGTGCATTCCACGCACCCACCACTTTCTGTGTAAAAAACTTATCTCTGACATCCCCCTTATACCTTCCTCCAATCACCTTAAAATTATGTCCCCTCGTGTTAGCCATTTTCACACTGGGAAAAGTCTCTGACTGTCCACTCAACCTATGCCTCTTATCATCTTGTTCACCTCTATCAAGTCACCTCTCATCCTCCTTCTCTCCAAAGAGAAAAGCCCTAGCTCACTCAATCTATCCTCATAAGACATGCTCTCCAATCCAGGCAGCATCCTGGTAAATCTCTGCACCCTCTCTAAAGCTTCCACATCCTTCCAATAATGAGGCGACCAGAACTGAACACAATACTCCTAGTGTGGTCTAATCAGAGTTCTATAGAGCTGCAACATTACCTTGCGGCTCTTGAACTCAGTACCCTGACTAATGAAGGCCAACACACCATACGCCTTCTTAACAACCCTATCAACATGCGTGGCAACCTTGAGGGATCTATGGACGTGGACACCAAGATCCCTCTATTCCTCCACACTTTGATTTTCTGTACATCAAGAATTTAAAAAGCTTTAGAGCTGATTTCCTACTGAATGCTTTCTTATATAAGAATAGAGTGATCACTAGGTTATACAAAACCACAACAGCTTATTCCCTATTTTTTGCAAAGTGCTCATGTTATTCTGGTCGGATTGAAGATCACAGTAGTAACTCTTTAGAGCTCTTGTTTATTTAATAGGCTAAAGGCCAATTATTATAATTAAATGGAATTCCACTTAACCCACAGAGTTATTGAAGGTCACATCTGTATTGTTGTAGAGATCCTAGTCATTTGACACAATAAGGTTTACAACATGAAGTGTTTGCTGATTTCACAAGGGAAAGACTGCACATTCTACAACAGTATGGAGTCATAACTTATTAAGCACAATAAGGGTTAAAACATTTTCCCCAAAAGCATAGTGTCCCGGCATCAGTAGATGTATCTGCATCTAATTAGCTGGGGAATGGTTGGCACATTCATAGCACAACACCAAGGGAGTTTGTAATAACGTTCCCAGATTATTTTCATCCTGTGGAAAACTCTGCCTGTGAGAAGCTGCAGTCATTACAGTTGGAGCAAAGGGTTTTGAACTTTCCCTACTGGATATCTATAAACAGATGGGCTTCGATTTCAAAGCATTTTACTCTGCACTCAACGCTTGTTTTTCTAACCAGAGCAGTGTTTTCCTCATTACTGTGCAACATCAAGGTCTGAAAGATTTTCTGCTGAATGTTTGAGGAAGATTAAGTCTGTCAATAATTTATAAATTTCACCACTGCAAAGAGTACTGCAATGTCTGAGATAGTAAAGCTACAGCTTTCTGAGGGTTGGAATGAACACAGCAACAATAATATCTCTATAAGAACTGTCTGTCTGGTTTTGCAGTACAATCATGTTACATTGAACCTATACAATATTTTATTCCATAAATGATTAAAAGTATTGTATACTATATATTGATATGATCCAAATGTTCAATGTTATGACTATAAAATTTTTAAACTCAATATGTGCTGGTTCTGAGTTTTTTTAATGATGTAGTTGAAAAAAAGCTGTCAATCATTGTGCACATTAAGCCCCCGAAGAAACATTCCTTTTGTGGTTTCAGCATGATGTTTGGAATATATTAATTAGGCCACTTTGATTAAAATCTTATGTTCTTTATTTAAGCAGAGAAGTCCTTCGTCTGTTTTGTTTCCCTTCTGCTCTTGGTGCTGCCCTTACATATAGTTTGGTTCTGGGAACAAAAGGAACTCTCCTGTAACTTGTTCAGATGGCCGTTCTCCACATATGAAGTTGGTTATCTATAAACTGGAGTTTGACATAACCAAGCTTAATGTATCATTCTCACACTCATGCTTCCAGAGTGACTGAGTAATAATCAGAAATGTGGGGACTGACCACTCTGCACCTCCTCGCATCCGTTCCCCTCTATTCCCCCACCCCTGGGGATGCTGTGGTGTCCAATTGCCAAGTTGTTGAAAATAAAAAGCATTGTTAAAGGAGTTTAGTTTTTGGATCAATTCATCAAACATAGAATATGAACAAAAAACAATAGATGGTAGTTTTTATGCATGCTTTTTATTTCTATGAACATGTTTTATATTAATAATTTAAAAAATAAGGCTACCACGCACGTTTCCCATTGATTTTTTATATTGAGCAATGCCTTGTGACAGAGTTGAGTTGTTACAAATGTTTACATGAGCAAAACAGCAGGAAGAAAATTAATTCATAGCATGATAAACAAGTTTAAAATGTATTGCATGCTTTGTACATCACATACAAAATGAACCAGCTTAACCCTCATGTTTGTGGTTTAGAATGCAGAAGGAATGAATGAGCCACCTGTTAATACATCCATAAAAATGAATGGGCTGAAGTCTAAAATCGGAGTCAAGGGAATTTTATACCAATGCAATACCTGTAAACAACATACTAATATCTGAAATCTAATTTCAAGACATTGCTTCTTTGTGTTTGAATATGTCCAAGACTGGCAGTAACCAGTGCTTCTGTGGAAGTAAAATCCTAACTCTCACACAAAACAGGACAGAGAGTTCAATAAGTAATACCAGAATTATCTCCTAACAACATAATGAAAAACCCAGTCTTGTACTTCTTTTCAGTTGGGAGGGTGAGTTCCAAAGGATGTGTAATGGGGGACTAATATCAAGGTGAAAATGACTCACAAAGTGCCTTTGTTTGAATAAATGTTGCCAGAGTCACATTAGCACTTCCATTTTCTTAAAAGGTTTTCCACAAGCAGACAGCAGGAATAAAGAGCTGGTAGATTTGAAAATTCCACTTCAGTGATTCTAGTGAACAGTTTGTGTCCATTAAATGTGTGTTGAATCAAAATGCCTGGTTAAAATGTGGCAGATTGTTGTAATGAGCGATATGGTATGGTTCAACCTCAAGGTTTTTAATGTAATAAGATTCAAGATTAACAGGATTCAGATTGAGTTTACAATTAATTTCTAACTGATTTTGTTTCTAATGGGCGGTTTTTAAGGTGCTATTTTTAATGCAATTCAGACTCTTGTTATAAACCAGCTGCTCCTTTAATATGACAGATTATTAATCTAATGACTCATCAAATTTCTCTTGTTTCAATGCAAGCATATCAATGTAAAGAAAACACTTTCTTTATAAGAATTCTGAGCCACATTCTAAGAATAATCTCAGTGCTAACACAAACACTGTCATGCTGTCATGCCATGCCAGATTAAACCATGGAAATCAATGCTCGTTTTAAATTGGATCCAAACTTTGATGTTGATGACTGCTTAGCAATTATACAAATGTAAAGATTTAAAAGTATTTGATGCATTATTTGCATAAGAAGTGTAACAGTTTCAAAACTCACACTTTGCTGTGTATTCCAGCAAATTATTTAGGATTGTGCAATTATTTTTCCCCAGACCCTTTTTCAAAAACTGGTAGTTCCCTCAATGTGTTGTAAGTAACTGATACTCACACAGGGGTCCATGGCTAATTCTCTGTACCAGGAAAGTTACCAGAAGTCATCTGAAGGGGGTTTGGCATGTAACATAAGCATCTGCCTTTCAATTGGCTTGTACTTCCATCCTTGAGTTTCTCTTCCTCTTCTCTTTGGTCCAGAGCTCCAGCCTTGATCTCTCCTGATTGGTCCAGATCTCCAGCCTCTATCCTGTGCTATGCTGTGGTACAACACACAAAGTGCTGGAAGAATTCAGCGGGTCACGTAGCATCAATGGACTCGGTCCAGATGAAGGGTCTTGATCCGAAATGGCGACTTTCTATTTCCCTCCATAGATGCTTCCGGACCCACTGATTTCCTCCAGGGTTTTGTGTGTTGCTCCAGGTTCCAGAATCTGCAGTCCCTTGAGTCTCCACTATGCTGTGGTACCGTTGACATGCTCTGCTTGGCTAAATCTACTCTATCTGGTATCAATTCAGTCTTCAGGATTGTATTTCCCAGCAATATCAGGTGGATGTCTTAGTCTACAGTTTCCAGTGCTGATCGCAAAATACTCCTTTCCTCACTACCTGTGTTCAACATGCAAGTATATATGTGTGCACTAATCATGCTCATCATGGACTGAAAGAATGGGTGTTTGTATGGGGGTGAGGAACTTGTTGGAAGTTTTTTTAACCAATTATGGAGGTCTTGGAATCAAGAAGGTTGACTTATACAACCCAATCACTAAAACCTTCCTGGAGAATCCCAGGTAACCCTGTGGAAACCAGATGCCACTTTATGCAGAACTTTAAAAAAGATTTGCCATACTATCCAAATTCAAGAGAACCCGTGTCAGTGCCAAGTTGTGATTCTTTTTCTCATAATCTGGGTCTCTTAATCATCCATAAGAGAATCTACTGCAAAGTCTTCTCTTTCCATTAACTAGAGCTTCTCCAGGATCCTCCCTTTGGATCCCTGTTATCCCTTACTGTTGATGTCACCTGCAGGTTCACCAGGTTTTATACATATAACAACAATAGACACCTTACTCCATTGCTTCCCTGCCCTGTGCATTTCAAACTGATTGAATGACCTCCGCCTCCATTAATTAAACACACATTTTGATAATCCCTTGTAATAGCAATAACTGCTCCTGACTTTATGCTATCCAAAAGGACAAGTAAAGAACAAATTGATCAGCACTGTGCATTGGTGATCACTGATAAATTTTGCTATATATTAAAAATGAATTAATTTGCATAGATACATAACATGCTTTCAATTAGGCCAGTTGAATATTTAAACTTTCCATAAAAGAAATCCAAGGTTACTGTTAAGATTACAACACTTAAATGTGCAGTACCAAAACCAGAATATGTGAAATGTAGCACCTTCTTTTTCTATCTGGAGCGCATCATAAGCTCCTCAAGTGCCTTTTCCCTATGGTTGTTATGGATGAGAAGAACTTCCTTAATATCTTCATGTTGAAAACCCATCTCATCGAACTGCGTCATAAGAATCAAGAACTCCTCTGCCTTTGTACAAAAGGGTGCAAGAAAAGATAAAGGAATTAGTTAAGTTTGGCAGCAAACTGAAGCAAGCTAGACAATCAGCTCTGGACATCTTTGAAGAATGTGGCAATGGAATCCAGACAAAGACTAACTGAGGTCCTATCACATAATCTGAAACAAAAACAGAATGGACTGCAGGGAAACTTCTCTGTTTGGTTTTATGAAGTTTCTGGAGCTTTCACACAAACTTAGATCTCATAATTGTGCATTTTGTTATTAAATTTTCACCAGCAATTTGAAAGCAATTCAAAGTTTCATTACTTAATTAATAAATTCCACAGAATGACCATAAATGTAACACTTCCAACAATGGAGTTACATTTTTCTGCCTCATATTTAGCTTTCAGAGAAGGACAGCTTTCTCAGAATTAGGCACTTTAAATGCAAAACATTGATCATTCTTTGTTCATAGCCGATAAATAACAAAAGAATTTCATTATATTATGCATTGTATTATGTGTATTACACATCTATACATTTACATTATCAGAGCCTAATTTAGAGGTTAGAGGGAGCATTTAATTTAGATAGATCAGAATAGCAGGAAAACAAGATACAAGATGTTTATGGGAGATGGGAACAGAAGCAGAGACCAAGCCATAAGTGACTCAATTTTCTTTTACGAAAGCCAATCCAAATCTAAGCAGGGCTATCAATTGATAAAATGCAAACATCAAACTTCCTTTTTTCTATTCTCAGTCTAATTTCTGTTCTGCTCTTGAAAGGTAGAACCAACTCTACGCAATAATCAAGATAATGTGAATTCAGCTCAATGTAAGTGCCTGTGTTAGCACCTACATTGTTCTATTGCTTTGACTATAGGATAAAATTTAAACAACCTGCCTGATCCTGCTATCCCTTTCCTCCTGCCTGGAATCACTATAGTGCCAGAAGTGGCCTTTTCATATAATCATCTCAGCAGCCTCCACATTCAACAGATCATTCTCCGTAATATCCTCCACCTTCAAAAAGATTCCACCACCAGACATTTCTTCCCCTCTCCTCCCCTTCAGAGGGATTTTTCCCTTCACGACTCGTTGGTCCACTCTTTTGTTCTCACCAAAAAACCCCCAACCCCCACCCGCGCCTTCTTACAGCACTTTCCCTTGCAACCACAGGCAATGCAACACTTGCCCTTCCACCTCTTCCCTTCCCACCATCCAGGGACCCAAACAGTATCTCAGGTGAAGTAGCGATTCACTTGCACTTTGTTCAATCTAGTGTACTGCAGTTGGTGTCACAATGTGGTCTCCTCTACATTGGAGAAACCAAACACAGATTGGGTGATCGCTTTGGGGAACGCCTGACCTCATGTGCTGGGCATGTCCTCCTG
Organism: Pristis pectinata; assembly: GCF_009764475.1. Lineage (NCBI taxonomy): Eukaryota > Metazoa > Chordata > Chondrichthyes > Rhinopristiformes > Pristidae > Pristis > Pristis pectinata. Next base: position 12,996,288 of record NC_067432.1, read on the forward strand.
CTCAGCATTTCACACCACCCACATCCTTCTGTCTGTGTCCTCACTCTCTAGCTGCTCCCATTCACACATTGACCAGGTAATCTTGTTTACAGCTTGTCCCCATGGTCAGTCCAGTTTTATCCCCCCAACCAACCTCCCTGCAGTTTAACAAACTTCCTTTGTCTCCTTCCCAGTTCTGATAAGGGTCATTGACCTGAAATATTAATTCTGTTCTGTTCCCACAGTTACAACCTGACCTGTTGACTATTTCCTGCATTTTCTGCTTTTGTTTCAATTAAATCAATGCTCTGTCTGCTTTAGAGTCATAGTCACTGAGCACTACAGCACAGAAACAGGCCCTTCGGCCCATCTAGTCCATGCCAACCTGATCTTCTGCTTAGTCCCATCTACCTGCACCTGGACCATATCCTTCCAGACCCCTCCCATCCATGCACCTATCCAAACTTCTCTTAAATGTTACAATTGAACCCACATCTACCACTTCTGCTGGCAGCTCGTTCCACACTTGTACCACCTTCTGAGTGAAGTATTTCCCCCTCAGATTCCCCTTAAATATTTCACCTTTCACCCTAAACCTATGTCCTCTAGTTCTAGTCTCACCCAACCTTAGGGGGAAAAGCCTGCATGTATTCACCCCATCTCTGCCCCTCATAATTTCGTATACCTCTATAACATCTTCCCTGATTCTCCTGTGCTCCAGGGAATAAAGCCCAAACTTATTCAACCTTTCCCTATAACTCAGGTCCTCAAGTCCCAGCAACATCCTTGTAAATTTTCTCTGCACTCTTTCAAGCTTATTGATATCTTTCCTGTGAGTAGGTGACCAGAACTGCACACAATACTCCAAATTCAGCCTCACCAACGTCTTGTACAATTCAACATAACATCCCAACTCCCATACTCAATGCCCTGATTTATGAAGGCCAAAGTGCCAAAAGACCTCTTTACGACCCTATCTACCTGTGATGCCACTTTCAAGGAACTATGGATCAGTATTCCCAGGTCCCTTTGTTCTACCACACACCTCAGAGCCCTACCATTCACTGTGTAAGTTTAACCCTGGTTTGTCCTCCCAAAGTGCAACACCTCATACTTGTCTGCATTAAATTCCATCCATTTTTCAGCCCATTTTCCTAGCTGGTCAAGATCACGCTTTCTTGGGTAGTTGGCACTATTTGAAAGAAGAGCAAGAGGGTTTTCACCACAGCCTTAATATTTATTCATCCATCAATGTGACTAATAAAATTTACTCAATCATTTTTGTTGTTGCTTTTGGGAGCTTGCTATGCATTAATTGGCTACTGTGTTTCCTACATTACAACTGTAATTGTATTTCTTCATTCCTAGTTTTGGGATGTCCTGAAATAAATGAGAAAGAGACTATAGAGACACAAATTGTTATATTGATGTCTCAATTCATTTGAAGTAAACTATTAATGTTTTGTTTTATTTGTGGTATCTTAACCAGTTCAAATCTCACAGTGATCCAATAATGTAGGTATTGCTTCACTGCATCAGTGAGAGACTGCCAGAGGTGTGGGTGTGGTTAAGTTGTAGCACTCATGCTTCTGGGTTGGATAATAGGCTGCCCTTCAATGCTGTTGTTCCCAACCTAGGGTGCATGGTCCTCCTTTAGAATTGAAAGTGGGCACCAAAATCTGCAGGCACTCTTTAATAATGTTGAGTTAGTTTAATTAAAAACATTTGCTAATAAATTAAGAAGTATTTTCAGCATGTCAGCTGCTCTAGCTCTGGGAATGCTAACAGCAAGCCCCAGGACAGCCCTGACTCCTTAAAAGGAACAACCCATGATATCATCAGGTGTTTGTTATGGGGAGGTGAGTGTTTTACTGAACATGAACAAATGGGAGTTTTCATTCAAGAATTTGGGATTCACTGCTCTGGTTGTGACATGGTGCTGCTGCACTATCAACAAATGTATTCCAGAAGGATGTAAACGATTCCATGACACTACTTGAGGAACGGGAGGTAATTCTTCTGAAGCCCTGGCCAACATTCTTCCCTCAGCTAATCCCACCAGAAACAGATTGATCTGCTATTCATACATTTGCCTTTAAGAACCATGCTTTGTGAAAATGGGTCACGGGTTCTTGGATTACAACAGCAATCAGTTCAGAAGTAATCTGTTGCTTATAAACTAATTACGGTTTTCTTTGAGATCTGGTGAGTGTCACAAAAATGCAAGTTATTCCAAATGAAAGCTGACGTTCCTCAATTTAGAATCTCCAACCTTGGTGGAAGTGCTGATGATTTACATTTTCAAAAGTGATTTACATAGGATGGGGTGAGTAGGGAAAGATTGCTTCTAAAATGCAGCAGATTAAAGATCCTCAAACCTTTTCCTCAGAATTCTGAAAAATCTCCATAGCTTCTTCAACAAGTCTCTCCTTATAGCCCTCCTTACAGAGACGGTCCCAGGCACTCAGATACTTGAGGATCTGGCAAGAAACCATTAACTAATGAAAGGATCAACCCAAACCTTATTTCTCACATAAGTATGAACATAAGCCAACAATGAGGTCATGAACAATAATGATTATTGATATTTAACAACATCAGCATAACAGTCACAAACAATGTGTCATGGAATCAGTTGAATCTGGCAATCATTACACAAATTATTTCAATCATTTTAATACTGGTAAATTCTGGATTATAAATTGGAAGAAATTAAAACAATTTCATGTTAACCTAAATTATCAAAATCACTTTATCTGAGAACTACTTTCATTTAATCATACCTGTAATACTTCTCATTAAAATTTTAAATATAGCTTTTACTATTAATTTACAAACATATATTACATATCCACATAAATATCCACTTATAAAATATATTTGCACACATAAAATTGGCTAGATTCTAGATCACTTCTATTTAATTCTAGAATGCAATTAAATGTTGAGGGGTTTATAGGGCTGAATCTCAGATGGCAGACACTGTATCCACTGTAGTTGGGGCTTGATTGAAGACTTACATTTCAGACTTAGCAAAATCCTGCAGGACTATATCCTGGAATTAGGTTTTTAAAAGTTAATAAAAAAAATAGTGAGTTCCCATTTAATCCAGAGACACAAGAGATGCTGGAATCTGGACCAATACACAGACATTCCTCCAGCATTTTGTGTGTATTGTCCCATTTGATCCATATGAATACAGTGTACATACGGTTTGAAGGTACATACAGTATAATGGTGCAGAGCTTCTTCTTACTCAGTATGTCAATGTTACTGATTGTGCAACTAATGAGAACTCAGTTCTTCAGCAAGGTGAGTGTTACTCACCTTATAATGAATAGAACCAATGTTAATGCAGGGCTATAATGGTCACTCATTGTCCAACAACGTGACCCCTCTGCGTAATCAGCAGGGCAAGACCTACTCATTGTCTGAATTCAGAGTATCCATATGGCTGGCATGGATCCCTGCTTTATCCAGTAATGTAAACATGACAGACTATATTAGTATGGACGACATGGTTGGCTTGGATGAGTTGGGCTGAAGGGCCTGGTTCCGTGCTGTCTAACTCTGTTTCTCTAAATAGCTGACAGAACAGATTCGTGACCTCTGAACTAGGCTATAGAATTCTGCTTATTTTCAAAATTAATATGAACAAAAATATAATTCAACAACTCTTTGAGAATCACTGAAATCTGGTCAGATACAGAAAAAAAAACAGGCTTGGAAAGTGGTGATGGCTTATCAATAGAACATGTTCTTTACTTTCAAAACATTTCTAAAGTTGGACATTAAAAAGGTACAAGAAACATTGATGGAGCCAAAAAAAGTTTTCCAGCTCAGTTTCCCTCATTAGATTTACTGTGGAATTAGTTTAACAGGAACAAAGTGGTTCCAGCTGAAATGATTATGCTCAGGATATTTTAGCACATATAATGCAGAATGATTACAGTTTTCATGCTGTGCCAGAATTTAACCCCCAAACAATGATGAGACTAACAGCTCTTACCTTTCTGTGAGGTGAGAGAGTAATACAGCACAGAAACAGGCCCTTCTGCCCAACTCATTCATGCTGACTGATGTGCCTATCCAAGCTAGTCCCATTTGCCCACATTTGTCCTCTAAATCTTTCCTATCCATGTGTATGAGCAAACTACTCATCAACTTCAGGCAACTAGAGTTGAGTAGATAAAGGTATGTAGCAGGGGGATCATGGGATAAGGGGCTTGTGCAGGGACATGACACTGAAGTAACAGATCAACCATGATCTGGTTGAGCGGTGGAGCAGGTACAAGGGGCCAATGGCCTACTCCTCTTCATATTTCTTACATTCTTAAAAATTGGAAGTTACTATCTGTGATGCAGTGTTGCTGCATAAGCTGTTCATAAATACCACCTCACCCTCTGGCTCACCATTTCAAAGGATTGAACTGTGTGACATACTTCTCTTTGTGTCATAGATATGAACTGAACAGCCTGCATAAAGGGCTTGTCCATAGCAAAAAACAAGCTGCTGGAGGAACTCAGCGTGTCAGGCAGCATCTGTAGAAGGAAGTGGACAGTCGATGTTTCCTCTGGATGGAAAGAGTGGAGGGGACATAGCCAGTATAAAGAGGTGAGGGGGCAGGCAATAGGTGGATCCAGGTGAGGAGGGGTTGATTGGCAAATAGAGCCAGGAGGGTGAAGGAAGGGTGGAAATAATGACAGAGGCTGGGACATGGTAGGTGGAGGCAACAGAGGGCTGCAGATTGTGGAATCTGGTAGGAGAGGAAGCTGGAGCATGGAACCAAATAAAGGAGGTGGAGTGGGCAGATGGGAACAGTATCTGGAAGGGACCCAGTGGGAGGAATGTGTGGGTGGTGGTGTAGGGGAAACAAGCTCCCAGGCACCAGAAATGAAATTTCTTTTCACTTGGACGTTCATTCCTTCAATTTTTTGATTATTAACTGAGATCTTAGCAAGTTCCACTGCAAAGACTCAGGGGAATTAAATAGGCTTTTGATGGTCTAAGAAAGAAAGGTGCTGTTTGTTCTCCACTTAAAGAAACTTCTGGCCCATTAAGTACAGCACCTTATACAATGAGATGGATTTGTTTGACCTTGCATCTTATTGTCTACCTGCATGCACTTCCCTGTAGCTGTGACACTTTACTCTGTATTCTTTTACTGTTTTTACCCTGTACTACCTCAATGCACTGTGTAATGAATTGATCTGTATGAACGGTACGCAAGACAAGTTTTTCACCGTACCTTGGTATAAGTGACAATAATAAACCAATACCAATACCAATAATATGGATGCAAGATAAGCTTTGTATGTTTTAATGTCTATTTTTTGGTTTGCTTCAGTAATAATTCCACACTATCAAATATCAAACCATGACTACATTCAGAATTCCTTTTACAGTAATTGCTTTAAAGGAAAAATAAAGTGTATTAATTCAAAGCATTTTAATATGGTTCTTGGAATTTTCCTTAAAACAACGTGTGGTGTTGCCATTTACAAGTTAAATATATTGCCAGCAAATATTTATAGAGTACTAGTTGTCCTTAAAATTGAAATTCAAACAGCGCTTTGTCAAAAAGTGATTATTCTGAATTGGTTCAAGTTACATTGATTGCCTGGATGTTTAGATTTTTAATTTTAGACTGACTGTATCCATTAAACTCTTGGTTAAGAGAGAAGGAGAAGGTAAAAATGCTCCTTACATTGTTTGAAAATCAAAATACTGCAGATTCTGGAAATCTGAAATAAATATTGAAAATGCTGGAAATACTCGGCAGGTCAGGCAGCATCTGTGGAAAGATGAACAGTTACTGTTTCAGGTCCAGGACCCATCATTAGAACATTGCTCTGTTCCTACATCCAGTAAGGTAGGTCCGTTATTGGTGCTGGTGGATTTGAGCACCCTAAATTCTGTTACAATCATCAGGAATAGTTAGTTCTGGATACCATCCACATCATTTCCTCCATTATCTAAGAGGATAGACTAGCTTACTGGTGTCTCTAAGTCACTGGTTTCGTTCTCCAGAAGTCAGGTCTGTTTTGACTCCAGTTAAGTTGGTTGGTCCTACCCTGATTTTCCCTTAGTGGTCACTGATGGCCAACTGCTATGGTTCCTTTGGGAGAACAGAGGTCTTCAGCTAGATGCTGGCACCAACAAATTCTTTTCTTTGAGTACCGTGAACTGTCAGAAATGCTCACAGGTGACCAATGCTCCTCTGCAGCTGGTCATCAGAAAGCAACATGTTGCAGAAGTGCTGGTCCAGCCAGTTTTACCTTGGGCCTGCCCTGTCCTGCTGTAACACTGGGGATCTCCAAAACCATCAAGTATGTCTGATGGAAACTCAGTCCACCACCAACTTGCCCATCTTGAGGCTGGTCTGGATTCCTTTTGTTGCTTGTAGAAATTTATGATATGATGCACATCCAGACTGGCAAAACTAAAATAAAACCTTGAAAATAATAACTATCAATGTGGTGTTGTGAAACAATTAAACAGGTTTCACCATGTCTGGCCCTGCAAGCATTAACTGTTGTATCACACACCTGTTTTGTGCTGCCTTGTCCAATGTTCTGGATAGCCCAAATCACTCTGCTTATTGGATATCCCTGCTTCATAACTGGTTGAATCAGATCTTGTTCTTTTTGACTGAGTGCCAATAGCAGATCAGCAGTTGAGTCTGGGAGACATTTGTGGGAACTCAAAGGTCTTGGAGTTGTCGGGGGTGCTGGAAGGCAGGAATTGTTTCTGAGCAGCTGTGAAAGAGCAAACGAACATTTGGAATAAGTGAAACATTGCAGGAAAGCAGTGCACTAGACACTCTAAACTCTTGGATCCATAAAAGAATTCAGTTTGTTTTCTCATCCAGGAAAGGATTTGTTTTCCTTCTTTTGTTTCAGATTCTGACCTATTCTGAGCGTTTCTGTATATCCTCACATACAAGTGCAGGATTACTTATTTTTAGTTTTGTGCTATCAGTGCCATCATTATAACACCAACTCACAGGCTATTCTTGCTGAGACATCTAACATTTTCAAATTTAATGAGGAGTCCACTAAAAGAAAATTAAACTAACTGTGTGGTTTGGCTTAATTCACTACATTTTATGCTTCTGAAACACAATTCTCATTTTTTTGCTGCATTGCCTTCAGGGAAAAGCTTATTTGTGGCCAATTGAATGTTTAATGAATTTATACCTTTCCTAGTTTTTGTACCTTTTTGCAACATTGTTTAAAGTAACATTACAGAATAGGTTATTAACATTTGATTAAAAATTGATTCTAATAAAATTGAAGTAGTCTCAATGGGTAAGGGATTTCACAATGTCTTCTACATGCCTAACGTATGGGTTCCATCAACTGAAGAGCAGATTTATGTACTGTCATTTTTGTTTAACAAAAGATCTTCATGGTTTAATGTCATCTCCTACTTTGAAAAGCAGAACTTGTCAAAGATGGTTTGGCGACTTGCCCCTGTTGACCAGCTTGAGTGCCACAGGTTTACCAGTAAAGTGGAAGTGAGGCTGTTTTGCTATTTGTTCAGTGTCTAGTGGTATTACCCACTGGCCATTTGATTATAAAATAATCAGGACAATTATTATTGGATGTGATTGCTAATATTTTCCAATGTTAGTCAAGTGTTAAAAATGACAATTAGTAAAAGCTCCTTGAATTTGGATTTAATTGTTCCACTCAATTAGAACATTGCACAGTTTAAAAGGAAACACAATTTGCAATTGATTTAGTGGAAATTATTATTTTAATTAACTATTTATTATATAAATATTATATAAAATGGTATTACAGAATAATTTGTGGCATTAAAATTGTGGGTGTAATGTGTTTGCAAAATAATTTATGTATTACTAAGGACTTCTATTTTATGACTTTTGAGGTTAGGGTATATTCATTATGCATCTTTCTCTCTCGCTCTCTCTCTCTCGCTTTCTCTCTCTCTCTCACCCACTCACTCATAGCTGAGAGAGGTCATTTCAAAATTATACTCTTGAATCAGACTAATTATTTACCTGGGCCCATTTTCAGTCATTGGTGTCTACATTGCCCATTTTCAAATGATTGCTCTCAGATCTGCAGTTATAATCTCTCCAGCAATGAGTTAGCAGTCTGCATAATGAGGGGGAAATGAAAAGGTCCCATGCTTGTGGGAAAACTGTAGGTTCACTGGCTCAGCTTCTCCACCACAAACTATTTAAAGCAGTGTGATAGAGGATGATATCAAGTAAGTGTCTTTTTTTACTGTTGAGGCAGTCTTTCGGGTCTGCTCGATTCACACAAAGAGAACTGGTGACATTACACTCCAAGTATGTTCTCACAGCTGCTCTGAAAACGACCAGTAAGAAACAGATGAGAATTGCCTGGGGCAATCTATCTGCTATTTTCTTTGCTGCTCTATAAGGAAGTATTTAGTCTGGCCTTGGCTTTTCCAAGGGTAAGATTGTCATCTCATCTTTGAAGAGCAGTGAGCATATAGTTCCATTTGGCAAACCTAAAGTTTACATTTTGTTAAAAATTTTAGTAGGACACAGTTTATTTAACAGCCTGTCCAAGAGAATATGATTTTCACTCGACTGCACTCTAGCCAACTATTTTCAGTGTCTAATTATTTATCTTGCTGCAGCAACAATTGGAAAAACACGACTGCAGAAGTAACACAGTTGAAAAGGTGATGTTATTGGAAACACAACCCAGAAGGGAGTTGTTTTAGATTTTGCAACTGATGTTCAACTAGACAGAATGAAATATCAAGATGTCAGGAATGTCTGTGAGACAAAACATGAAATATTGGGAATCCAAATCAGAACTAAATAAGAGTAACAAAGCATTTTAGAAAGTTTTTCATGTGTTGTCCACGCCTTTTTCCAATGTTTTCCATTTTATGGTTTAAAAACAATTTTTGGCTTTTTATTAATTGACATGAACTTTTACTAATTACCGAGGAGAGCTAAAAAGGTGACGCTGTTAATTAAGATCATTAGGATGTCTGAACTATTATATAGTTCAAGTAAATCAATGTCATTGTCAATCTTGGACAAGACTTGTCAACAAAATTTATTTGTAAATTACAAACTAAATTGTCTTTTAGGATAAAGAATGAGTGAACAATGCTTCCAAATTCATGATAAGGATGTTACTATTTCATAATTACAAGAGTTAAGAAAAGCCTGCCTTTAATACTGAAACTGTACTGTGACCATTTTATGATATATTAACTAAATATAACCTGGAATGGTCTTTGAAGCCTGATTTAAAAAATAAATTACAATGAATATAATTAATAGGTAATATTGTATTATACAGTTCATTAGGGTACAGAAAGATAGGGTCCCACTTTCTATTCACATTTTCCCTTACATTTAACTCAATATTTTGTTCAAATCATCAAAAGGAAGTGCCAGTCAAATGTGTTTTCTGCTGCTAGGATAGAGGCCTAAGATTCACAGAATAAGATTGATTTCTGGGCTATTCGCTAGCATTAAACTTTGAGGTTCATTGGGCTGTAATTCTTTTCTGGAGTGCTAGCAGAATTTAACCCATATGAATATTGATCACTAAACCAGACTTGTATATCAGTAAAAACCCGAAGAATGCACAGAGGAATTCATTTAGGGCATTATTCTGAATTATTTTTTCTTACCAAGAGTACTTCCTGTGAGGATGAATTTACTCAGAATGGAAAGTGGGACGATATCAATTTCTAGTTAGCAATAAAATCCTGGGAATAAATAGCTTTGAAATATTATTTCTGGGACAGTGATTTCATCGGTGACTATTGACTGAAATAGCCATTTTCCAATGCTGCATTAAAAGTCTATTTTCAAGCAGCAAGATGCTATGACTTTGAAGAACTTGTTTACTGCTGAAAAACACATTCATACTGAAGCGGACTTTCTACCTAAAAGTTGGGATTAGTAAGGACTCCACTGTAAGGTCAGCTACTGCTTCTATGTCTGTTTTGAAGATGTCCGTAGCTCTTACCAGAAATGGTTGTTTGTATTTTCTGAATGGAGTTCTTGCCCTATTCAAAGATGACCTTTCCACTTGAAACTGGGCAGAGGAAAGCGGTGGACTTCCAATAATACATTTGCCCAAATTTATATTTTTGTTGTTCTTGTTGTTTGGGTGCTGGCAGGGAAATTTTCGAGGAAGCTTTCTTGGTCCATATGCTGGTGACCAACTCGGTCCATCCCTCCTACTTTCTTCCTCACCATTAGTATTGTTACAAAGAGGTGAGCGCCTCAATCCAGAGATGTGAGGCAGTCTTGTTAAGCTGGCACTAAAACACGTCTCATTGTGTCTACTTCTGGAAGGATTATCCGGTGAGGAGGCTGGTCTTCCATCCAGGAATCTGGATCGGACACTAAACTTACTCCTGAGAAATGGCATTGAAGGAAGTTTCTGATTTTCATTTTCATCAGACGATGAGAGTTCATCATCCTCTGAGTATCCATCATCACTTTCTGAGTCTGATATGTATGCAGCCTTTGGGCAAACATGTTTAATATCTGTCACACTGAAACTCCTGCACCTTCTGGTCCTCAAAACCATGTGACCCCTTTGAGGTTTGGTATGACAAGATTCATTATTCATATCATCAGTGTCTTCTCCCTCAAGATCAGTAAACGCAAGCCAGAATGGTGGACATGTTGGGACAATCCTTGGAGTTTCTTGTAGGAATTGGTCTTGCACCCATTTCAATACTTTCTTTTCCAGTGTAAAGTCATACTGTAGAAAATAAAATTGCATATAACATTGATCATAAGCAAAGTACCAATATTTTTTCCAAATGCACAAGTAATAGGTGCACATTGTAGAGGTATTGAATTCCCCACAAGGCTTCTCATGATCACCTGTTCTCAGGAACTTCCACAAATCTTCTGCCAATGTTGTGGATAATGTGGAGTGCCCTTCAGAAACTAATGAGAGTTCAGAACTTTAAGTCAACCACTCATGTAGCAAAAGATTTTTTTTAAATGGGGATACTTTTAATACTTTCTTTTCTCTCTCGGTCATATACCAATACATAACTCATAGTAAATTAGCTGTTATCTTATAAAATCAGGAACCATGTATCATGTAGCCCTTTAGGACTACAAAGTCTATTTACTATTTACCTATCATTCAGATTTTAGTTGTTGACTGATCAGGTAGTTCTACAGATTGTAATGAACAACACAGAACCATTCAATGCTTAACATTATTTTGCATCTGTATACAGTTGAATGGTTACATGTACATAATTGTATTTTATATAACTAAAACAAAGCAGAAAAAGCTTGAAAGACAAAGCTCATTGACTTGAAGCCTGAAACCTACTTCAGCAGATTATGGCACACATTGGCCCAAATTAATAATATTAGTGAACCATCACCAATATTGGGTGTATATCAGACACCAGCTTACAGTGACTGCACATGTTCTGTTAAACATGGTATTCCAAAGATTCGAGTTATCCTTCTCCATATGTTGCACCATAACAGAACCTCACCAAAATACTCAGCATTGTAAGACATGCAACATTGTGCAGTCAGGGTGTTTACCCACTAGATATCTACTAGTCAGAAAACATTGGGGATGGTGCATTTAGGGAACATGATTTTTTAATGTGTTAAGTGACCATTACTGCCAGGCAACCTCTCTAACCCTTAAACTTTAATTTCACAACTGTAGAATTTCATCTCTGCATGCTTAGCCCCCTGCTCTACTCTCTACACACAATGACTGTGTGGGTAAGCACAGCTCCAATGCCATATACAAGTTTGCCAATGACACCACTGTTGTTGGATGAATCACAGGTGGTGATGAGTCAGAGTACAGGAACAAGATAGGACATCTGGTTGAGTGGTGCCAAAACCACAACCTCTTGCTCAACTAAAGAGCTGATTGTTGACTTCAGGAAGGGGAAGGAAGGTGAACATGCACTAGTCTACGTTGGGGTATCAGTGGTGGAGAGAGTCAGCAGCTTTAAATTCCTGGGTGTTAACATACCTATCCTGGGCCCAGCACATAGATGCAATCACAAGGAAGGGTGCCAGCGTCTTTACTTTCTCAGGAAGTTAGGGAGGTTTGGCTTGTCACCGAACACTCTAACAAACTTCTACAGATATTCTGTTGAAAGTATCCTGACTGGTTGCATCAATGTCTGGTACGGCAATTCGAATGTGCAGGAATGTAAGAAGCTGCAGAGAGTAGTGGACTCTGCAGAATACACCACAGGCACATCCCTCCCCACCATCGGTAGTATCTACATGAGGCACTGCCTCAAAAAGGCAATGTCCATCATCAAAGATCCCCATCATCCGGGCCATGCCATCTTTTCACAGCTACCATCGGGCAGGAGGTACAGAAGTCTGAAGTCCCACACCACCAGGTTCAAGAACAGCTACATCCCTTCAACCATTCGGTTCTTGAACCAACTGGCACAACCCTAATCACTACAGTTTAGCCACACTATGACCACTTTGATCACTTTGCACTAAAATAGCCTTCTTTGTTCTAATAAAAATTGTAAAAATTGTGTATGATGTATGTTTAATCTATGTTTTTTCTTGTAAATGCTCTGTGCCTGTGATCTCGCTGCTGCTAGTAAGTTTTTCATTGCACCTGTGCATCCATGTACTTGTGCAGATGACAATAAACTTGACTTTGACTTTATTCATAAATCAGTTATCTTGAGAAATTTAGAAAAAAACACAAATATTTCATACCTGTCTCTTTTACCTTTCTCTTAATTCCATCATTTTTTCAAATGTTTATTTTACTTACTGTACACAATTTTGTATTGGATTAAATCCGGTTTAAAATTCCAGGTTATTTTGTGTTGCTAAGCGAAGATTCTTCAATCTGATTGGTTAAAGAACCTCACTGTTTCTTAACCTGCTTAAAGACACCATAAATCATCTGTAAAGGTTGCAGCACTGGATCAGATGGCAGATTTGAGAAAGTCCCCACTCAAATGCCACAAAAATCTTGTTGAGAACTGTCACTATGATGAACAACATGTGTCACTCCTTTGCCATTAACCCTAAATGGCAAGCTAATGTATTTTGATAGTTGTTGGACTGGAAAAGAGAAAAGCATCTATTGGCAATAATTTTGAACTTCATTCTATAACACAAATACTGATTTGAAGCCTCTGCCATTGTTAATGAAAGGATGAGGAATTTGAAGGAAATAGGTGAGAACGTGAACCTAGAGAACAAGCCAAGAAATGGTTAAAAATACAGGATTTTCTTTGTTCTTAAGAATTTAAAAAGAGATAGAAAGTGAACCTAGATCATCTATTTTATGACTTAGAAGAATTCACAACATCATTTCCCTTAGTAAAAATGAAATGAAAAACCAAATCTCAGTGCAGTTGATCAATGTCTGAAAGTAAAAATGTAACTTGAACCAACGATTCAAAAAGGTTTACAAATCTGGAGCTGATTTAGCTGTTTACACAACACATTGTAAAGTAAGCAAAACCAAATAACAGTTATAGTTGCTACCAGATGAAAGGTCTACTTCAAACAGAAAATGTTGGCAACACATCACCTCAGTATAATCAGGCCAATTCAGGTTATCAGAGGATCTTCAGGACAACCATATTCAGTCAAGATGTCTATTGACTGGTAGCAACTGACTTTTAGCTTAGAGTTCAACAGTAGCCCCATTGTAGTTGAAGATTCATAGCACTTTATAGGAATTACCATATATCGTTATTGGACTAACACTGACATCTCAAGTTAAAATGTGAGGTTGTTCTGACCAGAGAGGAGCTAAGTACCAGTAGTAAATGTGAAATAGCAGGGGACATGCATGCTGTATTTCTTTTACTTAAATGCTTCTGCCTATCGCCGCTGGTTCAAACTGCCTTTTGGCTAACTGAGTCCGCGCCAACCATCAAGCACCAATTTATACTAACCCTACACTAACCTCATTTTTATTCTCCCCTCATTCCCCTCAATTGCCCCCAGATTCTACTGGTCATCTAACCATGAGGGACAACTTAGAGGGCCAATTAAGCTACCACACTGCATGTCTTTGGATGTGGGAAGAAATGGGCATACCCGGGGAAACCCATACGGTGACTAGGAGAACATGCATACTCCACACAGACAGTACCAAAGGTCAGGATTGAACTGGGGTCACTGGAGCTGTAAGGCAGCAGCTCTGCTAGCTTGTGCCACTGTGCAACCCTGAGAGAAATCATCGGTGTTCAGCCATTCCCACAAAGAATAAGCCCTGGATTTAAGCAGGCCTGCTTAAGGAGTGACAGATTCTGCCTTATGTATCACTGAGCCACACACAGAGACCACTTGTGGAGCCCTATCTTGCTGGGATCACCCAAAGTTGTGCTGGGGACTCATCTCTCTGATCTATGCCAGGAGAGGCCAAGTAAAGGCTTGGAGACCCCATTCATTTCAATGGGAATTCTCAGCTTGCAGAATAGGAAAGGTAATAATTTACGTTTAATTATTTTACTTCAGTTTCTTTCAATGATTTGTAAGTATTTTAATGTGTTTTTAATGAAACTTGTTCTGGTTTTTAAAAAGTAAATAAACAATTTTATTAATATTATTTTCATCAATTTTAATAGTTTTTGAATGTATCTGAATGTCTTTCATTGCTTTGAGAGAAGGCAAATCATCCCTCAGCTTAGTGCACCGTGTCACGTTACACCACTTTCATTGAACTGGATGCAGGGAATTGCTGGAGCTTCCCCATGTGGTTGCCAGCTTGTCTGGGTTTTCCATGCATGTGCCAGGGATGCAGAAGGCCTGACTTCCCACATGTCCATGCAGAAGGTCCTATCGCTGCTCAGGCCCTCACCACTGAAGAGCTCTTCACAGGCCCTCGCACCTATGTCCAGCCCACATGCTTGAGAAAGAGGCAAATGTGACCTTAGTCCAGAGAACAGCTGCCATTGCATGTACCTGCTGCTAACTGCAAAATCAGGGCTATTAGTTTCAAACTGAAGCTGATTTCCTTATCAAATAAGGCACACTATTACATCAAGGATTCTGAAACTAATTAATACATGTTTAATTTCCAACACATCTATTAATATTACAATACATTCTTAAAAAATTTCTGCTCAATATAAAGCTGCTGTCAATGATGATCCAATACAAAAATGAACTTAGTTTAGTTTTCATTATACAACTCCTGAGCAGTTAAATTCCACAGATTATTTTCCCGAGGTCCCTGTAACATTATAACCACATTGTTCCATGACGACTTGGAAGTCTATTCCATCCAAACAGCTCCTAATCCCTTTCATCATCAGATGTCATTTGCTTGTTCTTAAGTATTCAAAATGGTTAGTTTTCAAAAACCAAATAATCTGCAGGAGGGATTCCATGATACCAAAGTCCTAACAACAAAAACTAGCATTTATATAGTGCTTTTAACATAACAAACTGTGCCAGCAAGGAGTTACACTCATGGGGTGAAGAAGCCAGTGAACTGGGCTACACTGCGACAGCCCTCAATTCGAACCATGCTCTGTGACTGTGTGTCTCCTTCCACAGGGTGGAATCAAAGAGTCTTTTATTCTGAACTCTAATCTTTATTGAGATTTTCTGCCCATTTTTTGCTTGAAATTCCAAATTAGCTTTTACCGCAAAGTTATAAAGGTCCAAAGTGATTTACATCAACTTACAGTTTAATGTTCAGGTTCATTTTCGTATTCGATCATCATTGACAGCAGCTTTATATTGACTCATGCTTTTAGTGAAAGCTTCATAATCATCCCAATCTTTTTTACCATTTCTACTTTTGCCAAAAGATATCCTTTGATCTTGTAGCCATATTTCACATTTCCTGTACCAATATACTTTACCTTTCTTTTAAACAGACTAAATATCAGCTGTCGTACTTTCAGATCCTTCTGAATGCCATAAATATCCTTACACTGGTCACAATAAAGATTGACATGCCACTGGTAAACTTGATAACTACTCTCTTTCATCTCATTTAAGAATAGTAGTAACAGTGAGGAATCCAGAATAAACAACTCCACTAGACATTGATCTGCAACTTAGGACAGATTAAACTGAGTGGCTTGCAAGAAAATTTCAGACAGCAGTGAAGAGTCATGATTTGCCTGAACTCGTTGTGAGCCAACTCAGCTAAGGGGACCAGAATTCCATCTCTGAAGTAAATTATTGAACCAGGAGTAATTTTATACCAACCTGGTAACTATATGGCCACAATTACTGTCACTGATATTTTACCCCACATTTAATTAATTGTGTTTAAATTCCCTCCCCAGGTACCGCAGCAGGATTTGAACTCCTGACTCCAGATCACTAGTCCAATGACATAACAACTATGCTACCATACCCATTAAATCTGTACGTTGATAAGTTGTTAAAAGACTCAAGACACACCACCAAATAGCTTGTTAATCTCAAAGTATGTTCTGCCCACCTGATATTGCTCAGCTATTACTTTAGCTTTCTTCTCAAAGAACACAGATGGATTTGTGAGGCACGGTTTGTTGCTTTCAGTGCAATCATTCATTACCGTCTCTGTGATCTTGGGCAACTTGCTGATAGAATTCTTTGAAATAAGTACACTTTCTCTCTGCAATTTCTGATAAATGCATCATGTCTTTCTTGCAGTACTGGATTATTGCCATTAGGTTTAACCAAGACATCAGTAGCAGGTAAAATGCTGGAAAATATAGTAAAAATTCTAAAATTGAAATAGAAAACACTGGAAATACTCAGGAGGTCAGACAGCATTCTGTGCAAAGTGAAACAGAGTTAATGTTTCAGGTTAATGATCCAGCTTAGGAAGTGGCAGGTCCTATAGTGGGAAAATGATGGGCATTGCTAACCTTGGATTAAGTGGCATATTTGATTAGTTGGCATCTGTCAAATCTGGCATTTATAGTTTTGATTCAGAGCCATTAACCTGAAAGCTAACATGTAGAACAGCAAATAGTTAGGAATGCAAACAGTATGCAGTCCTTCATTGCAACAGGATTTGTACAAGAATAGTGATACCTTGCTCCAATTATATAGAGCCCTGCGGAGACAGAATATATTTTCTGGTCTCCATCCCTAGGGAAGGATATACTTGTGATGGAGGGAGAGCAGCTAAAATTCACCAGATTTATTCCTGGGCTGGTGGGTTTATTGTCGGAGAGATTGAACAAACTGGCTCTATACTGCCTTGAGTTTAGAAGAATGAGAAGTGATCTCATTGAAACGTTCAAAGTTCTTAAATGGTTTGACAGGGTAGAAGTGAGGATAATGTTTCCCCTGGCTGGGGTGTCTAGAAGCAGGATTCTCATTCTCAAAATAAGGGGTCAACCATTCAGGACAGAGATCAGAACAAACTTCTTCACCCAGAGAGTAGTGAATCTTTGGAATTCTCTAACCGTGAGGGCTGCAGAAGCTTAGTTGCAGAGTATATTGAAGACAGAGATCGATAGATTTTTAGACATTAAAGGAATCAAAGGATATGGATTAGTGTAGGAAAGTGGTGTCGAGGTAAACGATCAGCCATAATCTTATTGAATGGTGGAGCAGGCATGAGGTGCCCAAATGTCTCCTTCTACTTCCATGTCATATAATGCTAAAAATAACAAACAATCAATTTCAGTTCTGATAGGCATATAAACACAAATCTAAAAACTGAACCTGCTACATTTTCACAATATTTTATGATTTTAATATTGGAATCTCAGCTACATTTTTGAAAGTGGAAATAAAGACTTGGCAAGTGAGAAGGTGAGGGGTGTGGGTGAGGGGAATGGATTGCTGTTGCATGACCAGGGTCCTAATAGTGTCCATTTAACTGCTCAAAGCTGTTCAGTTAGAAAGATGCTGGAACCAAAGATTAGTTCTTGACATTCTGATATATTAACACAGGTATCTATTTTTTAAAATGCATTATACAACTCAGTAAGAGCACAAATATGACTGCTTCAATACAGTAGAATTTCTGACAATAGCAAATTGAACATTGAAATGGGCTGTTCTAGATGGAAGCTGTAACATTCCTGATGTATTAGTTTATTCAACAGCAATAATGATCTATTAAAACAAATTTCATGCTTCACAATTATGCTACTTAATAATGTAATGCTCAATAGTTTTACTGCACCAAAACATCTCATTACCTGTGTTTGTTTCAGTATCTCAAAGCAGTCAGGCACACAGGGAAAGGATGGGGAACTTGGAGTGAGTTCTTCCAAGGCAATAGTCTGGAACTTCTGAGAAATTTTAAAAGGTACTTCATCCAAATAAGTTGAGGTTCCTGCTAAAACAATAAAATTTAGTAAATGTAGGAGTATAACTCTGCATCATAGACAGGGAAAGCAGATAGTGCTTATGCTTATATGTTATCACCCATATAAAAGTATGACAGTTAAATAAGGTTCTGCAAATAAAAACAGAAAACGCTGGAAAAACTCAGCAAGTCAGGCGGCATCTGTGGAAGGAGAAACAGCCAACGTTTTGGGTCTGTAACCCTTCATCAGATTAAGTTATAAGGAAGGGTTGCAGACCTGAAAATTGACTGTTTTTCTTTCCACGGACGCTGCCTGACTTGCTGAGTATTTCCAGCATTTTCTGTGTTTGTTTCAGATTTCCGGCATCTGCATTTTATTTTAGTTTCTAAGTTTTGAGAATGACCTTGTAAACATCTGAGCAATATTCAGTGATGAACACTTCACCCCCTAAGCACACTCAAGAAAGTATATCAGACATTAATACCATTGAGTGCTAGCTTGCATCACTGTTGACCCTCTCACCTGAGACAGATCAGTTTTTCTTGAACATTTTCTTGAATTCAAACCTAATGGCTAGTTTCAAGGCAATAGGCAGTGAACAGATCTGGAACACACTTCATGAGTGGGTGGTGGGGGCAGGTACACTCATGACATTTAATAAGTATCGAGTCAAGCACCAATGCATAGCAGGTCATGGGCCATGTGCTGGTGAATGGCATTAGTATAGATAGGTACTTGATGGTCACCATGGACATGGGGTAGGGATGCAAAGGATTTGTTTCTGTGCTGTATGACTCTTTGACTCCAAATTTATAGCATCACCTTATAATAACATCCTAATTTTCTCATTATGCTTTGTCAAGCAAGAAGTCAACTTTGATGAAGGGGAACAAACTGTTCTTACTTTACATTCAGTTGTTTATTTGCATGGATGATGTATGCTGAAATTGGCATGATTTTCTGCATTGCATTGGGAATGCTTACACTGGCACAGTGAATGCTTCCCATTTAATTTGAGGTTATACCAGCATTGCACTAATCCTTGAGTAAGGAGCACCAGACATGTTTTTATTACCTAAATATATTTTGATTTGGGATATTTTGACTGGATGTTTTTACAATTACTTTGGATTTTTACCAGAACAGCTTCCAATGTTCCAGATAATTAAAATAATTTATAAGCTTTTATTCAATGCTATTTGTTTCCTGACAGATTTTATTTTGCACAGGAGACCTTATGATTATTCCAGAAGTGGTTTGTTCTGTTTAGCTGAGAAACTAAATAAAACACAAAGGTCTAACATTAAAACTAGGGTTAAAGAGTACACATTTATATAACATCTAAACCGAGCAGGCATTTGTACCATAGATATACTGTACCACTGACATAAAATGGTTCATATGACAATGACAATGCAGTTGGAATGTAAGTAAATCTGTTATCACAGCCAGAATATTTAATGCACTAAACTTTGCAGCCACTTTGGGCCTTTTTTGTTGATTCCCTCTTGAATACACTTGGGATCTTACAAACTCCATCTTACGATCTTGTTTCGTATTCTTCGATGGAAAGATGCATGACTTTGATGTTTGGCCACAAGAAGTAAAAACAGCAGCCAAATGACTCACAGAAAAATTGCAACACAGGAACGGTTTCTTTTGAAAGAGGTAAGGGATTTTTTAAATCCTCTTCAATCAGATGGGAGCCTGGATTTGAAATCTCATCCAATGGATAGCATCTCCTACAGTGAAACTGTAAAGTATTAGCCTTATACAAGAGTCAGTTTTGGAATGGGTTTGAAATTAGAATATCTCGACACATGAACCAGATAAACCAAGTTAGAAGCACAAGATGATCAGACAAAGCCAGGACTTTCAAAGGTTGTAGGTTGCATGACTAAGGAAAGAATTAGCATAACTGGCCATTGCACTTCACTCTGAGACGTGTATGTGTTCTCATTCTGTGTTAAGCTGTGTGCAAAATAGTTTCATTTCATTGTTGTTGTCATATTATTTGCAGTGTTGGTAATTATTTTATTATCCTGTATTTTATTATGGTATTTGGTCAGGTTTTAATAAGCTTTTTAAAAGAGTTCTGAGTTGTATTGCTCTGTGAACCTTAAATGATTTTCTCCATTTGGATAGGTTTAAGCTGAATTCAGAGACTAGCTGTAGGAGAAACTACCCAGAGGGTCCATGCCCCTCCACACCCTCCGCCAATACATAGGCATGATGCACATGCACACCACGCACACACTCAAACGCATACACGTGCGCACATACACACACACACACGCACACATACACACACACAGACACACACGCACACACACATACACAGACAGACACAGACACATGCACACACACACACACATCTACACACATGCACACACACACATACACAGACACACGCACACACAGACACACGCACGGACGCACACACATACACACAGACACACACGCACGCGCACACACACACACACACACTTGCCCTCTTGCCCCTGCTCCTTAGTTCCGTCATTAAAAGCCCAACACTTTCCCTGAGATTATGCTCTCTAGTTCCAGACTCCCACCTGGAAGAAATCCTCTAACCACTGACACTGTCAAGTGCTTCAGAAACTGTAAGTCCTCCAGTTATTGGCACCCTGTACAATCTTAGCAAGACCTTTTCCCTCCTGTACTCCACCCTCTTGCAGTGAAGGTTACTTTCCTAATTCCTTGCTGTACCTGCACAATAACATTTTGTATTTCTTGTTTGAAAACACCCAGATCCTTGGAATCCTCTACCTCAGAGATCTGTGGGAACTGAGCCACTAAGTATTTTCATTGACAAAATAGTAAGGTTTTTGGACAGCAGAAGTCAAGGATTTATGAGAATGGGGCAGTAGTGTTTTGAGGCCAAAGGTTGTCCAGACATGATCTCATTGAATAATGGAGCATACTTGAGGGACATATGAACGATTTCTGCTCCTATTTTGTACATTCCTACATTCATACAAGTTATTCTAAAAGACATTTATCATTTAAAATTGATGGGAAATTTCTGCAATGGATTAAATATTGGCTACTCTCCTCTAGTCATAGAGATTGGTGGTTGTGCATCTGACGGATGGCTGTGATGCTTCTTGAACCTTTTCCTATCAATTGTTTTATGAAAGCCTAAGATATAGATGTTGTCATGTTTACGGATGATTCACATCCATTTTTTTTTCAGGATATATCACTGGCAAGGCAGCATTTTTTGCCTGTCCCTAAGTGCCCTGGAGAAGGTGTTGGTGAGTAACCTTCTTGGGCTACTGTAGTCTTTCTAGTTCAGGTGCTCTCATAATGTAACTGAGTAATAAGTGGTAAGATTTAGACCCACCAATAAGAATGTACGGCAATATATGTTTCCAAATCAAGGTGGTGTGCAACTTGGAGAGGAACCTGCAGATTGTGGTGCATTTTTCTGCAATCTTTCAAATGAGAGCTGAACCAGTTCTTAGCTGGAGCAGAAATCATGCCTTATAAAATGGAAGCTAAGCAAGGTCAATGTGGTCTTCAGGAGTGCTTTTAATTAGCTCAGGGAGTCCAGAGGGGAATTTTCCAGGTTATACCCTCTAATTGGCTTGGGTTTTTATCTGTTCTTTTGGCACTCCCATGAGATTAAAGGCTTTGATGTGCGTTGGGTGGGTCCATCATCTCATCAGACTGCATGAGGCAAGCTTCGTGGAGCAGATGGTTGCCACTTTTACTATTAATTAGAAGATTGCCACTGAGACAACAGGTTGCCTGCGAGCTATAAACAGTCCAGATCCCATCCACAGATGCTTACAGTCTGGAAGTATGGGTGATTCATTTTAATTAGAAGAAAGGACATAATTGCCTTCCAGTACATATATTAATTTGGGAAATGACTTACCCAAACTGCTGCAAACCTCATTCTCTGAACTACTCATTGCTGTTGCACTCCCAATGCACTCTGAAATGAAGGAAATGATTAGATTACGGTATATTAATAGCATTGGGAGATGTGATGTTGTGTCGATCAAATGATAATGCACCTTCATTGGCACACCAACAATATAGATTAAATCCATTGGGACGATGTCGTTCAAAGTTATTGGGAAGCCTTCTTCTGTTACCTTGTTAATCATCTGGCTATATTTCATGTTTATTATCTGTCTGATTCTGTTTCAGGCAGATATGCAGACCAGATGCTTCTAAGCCATTAATTAACTGGACGAGGGGTTATGATGAAACTGACAATTTAAAAATAGCTCTGGTTGGAAACCAATTGCTCTCACACAAGATTATCCCGATTGAACAGATCACCTCAACGTCAGCAGAGACTAGGTAAACAGATTTGTTCTATCAATGAACAGATGTACAAGGGGACAACAATAAAAACAAACACTAATGGGCTCACATCTTATATTTATGTGATTAACAACTCCAACTCAATTTGCTCTGGTTAACTAACCTTGACAAGTACACTCAAACAACCCCAGCCCCACTCCCACATATATCTAAGCATTTCAGGGGTCTCAGTGAACGAAGGAGAACATGAAGGAGAATATGGTTCTTAATTATCATAGGTTTCAGATTTATTTTGCAATAATCTGTCAAAATTTATATTAATAATTCTATCATTGCCCCAGAGAAATTTCCATTGTTTTTAGTGTTTCAAATGTTATACAGAAAATATTTCTCTCAAGGGACATTGATATTCCTGGCCTGTCATTCACCTTGTCGATGGATATTTATTGGTTTGATAAAGACTGCAATCCATTGGAAGCTTTTTGGAAGAAATGGCGAACTATCTGATCCAAAAGCTAAATTCTGAATGGAATTTCGTCTCTGCAGTCAGGAAAACACTGACTTACTTTAATTAAGGACAGAACTGCTGGAACTGAACAGCACCTCAGAAAACTAGGAACACTAAGCTCTTTCCTGATTCAGACACGGATTTCCAGAGCTTTTTGTGTTTATTTCAGATTTCCAGCCATCCCATTACAGTGGTTATTTTTAAAAATTCTGTCACAAGGTTTTCTTGTGAGATTGGGGGGAATTTAGATACTATTAAATATAATTGCAAATTAATATTGTCAAGTTAATCCTTATATAATTATCACAAACAATAAGGCAGTTTTTTTCAACATAAAATAAAACCATGGGAACATCTTTAGTGATCATGGGCTTCCCAGAAATATAAGTGTAAGATTTAAGAATGATTTTCTTGTTTGTATTAACCTGTCAGAGAGAGAGAACTGTGTCTCTTCAAGGGGTGCATGTGAAAAATTCTTTGATTAAATTTTCCCTGGGCTATGATTTCCTGGAGTATTTTACACAGACATAAAAAATAAATGTCATGTTCGCCACCCACTAATTTTAATTAACAAAGCATCATAGTTACTTAAGTAAACTAACATAGAAAGATTGAATTATATGCCGTTGGAATCCACCCAACTAATGAAATCACTTTAAAAATCATTCTACAGTGCAAAATTCACTAACTTCTAAACATTTATACACTCCTATAGCCTTTGTTCTTTACTTACTGCATTTAATAATGTTTCCAAAAAATAGCATACTGAATTCAGTTCAAAACTGGAAACCATTTAAGACATCAAATACATATAAAGGCACATTTTAATTTTATATTTCTAATATACTGTGCTTCCAATAGATAAATATCATATTTCTTAAATAAAATTTATCACATCAGTAAATAATAATCCACCATAATTTCATGCCCATTATTAGTATTTAAAATCACTTACTGTTGGGAATCAGGATTCGAAGTAAATTGTTTTCTCCAAAAAATCTTCAAGGCAAGCACTGATTCCAGAATGTTCTACTAGAGGGAAGCTGGTGGTCATCAGATTTTTTATGTGGCAGAGTCGGTGATTACTGTTAAAGCTTCTTAGGATAATGGACAGCATAAAAATGTCCTAATCCCAGAGGATATTAACACAGCTACTACTTACTATGTGTGTGAAAACATCACCCCCAGCATCCCCTTTATACAAAACAAGCATTGATATTGTACCTTAAGATCAGGAAAATGCGCCAAGGTGCATCACAGAAGCATTAGCCAAAATCAAAGTCAAGTTTATATGCACAGGTGTAATGAAAAACTTACTTGCAGCAGCATCACAGGCCCAAGCATTAGAGACACAACATTCACAAGAAAGATATAAATTAAACAAAATTATACAAGAAAGAACACATTTAGGAAAAAAACAAAGTCCATTGTAGTGCAAAGTTGTTAAAGTGGTTATAGTGTTGCTATACTGAGGTAGTGATTAGGGTTGTGCAGGTTGGTTCAAGAACCAAAGGGTTGAAGGGAAGTAGCTGTTCTTGAACCTGGTGGTGGGGGACTTCAGACTTCTGTACCTCCTGCCAGATGGTAGCTGCGAGAAGATAGCATGGCCCAGATGGTGGGAATTCTTGATGACAGATGTTGCCTTCTTGAGGCAGCGCCTCACATAGATACTTTCGATGGTAGGGAGGGATGTGTCAATGATGCATTGGGCTGAGTCCACTACTCTCTGCAGCTTCTTACATTCTTGTGCATTCGAATAGCCGTACCAGACCATGATGCAACCAGTGAGCATACTTTCAACAGTACATCTGACATCAGTACATCAGGACAGCAGAGGGAGGTTGACACAGAAAGAGACATACTATTTGGATGACAACAACCTTGGTCAGAATTGTAAGTTGTATGGAGAATCTTCAAGGAGGAGAGGTTTAAGAAGCAGAGTCCGGAGCTTGGGGCATTCTTGCAAATAGTGGTGATGGGGTAAGGTCCCAAATAAGGAGTAAGGCAAGGGATACAAACAATGTGTTGAGCAACTTAAAGTCAAGAAGCAGATACATCTGGAAGCCATTGGAGGGGAATGAGTTTCAGGCAGATAGGCGAATGGAATGGTGTGGACTGGGATACAAGGAAAGAGACCTCAATTAGCTCTATTAAAGCACAATTAAATTATATGAATTTAAGGAGGTTTGAATCTCCATTGCTTAAATGGATGGATAAAGAACTGCTGCATATTTTGGGAAACCCAGTATTACTTTGGGTTAATTCAATAATTTTACAGCTGCATTTATAAAACCACCTTCTTACACTTCTGTAACCACTGGTCTCTGACCCAGAGAGTGGGGGACGGATTGTTAGTCAGGATAGAGCTAGAATAGTTGTGTATTAAGGTCACAAAATCATGGATTAAGGTTTCAGCAGCAGACTGGCTGAGGCAGGTCAAAGACTGGGTAAAGAGAATTATATGATTCTGTGGTTCTGAACTCTTTGTTCTAAGATGATTAAAAAAATGGATTTGTTTTTCAATAAACCTGAGTATTCTTTATGGACATGGTAAAACACAAAGTCTATGGGAGCACAGTGCTTTTGAAAAGAGGACATCTAAATGGAATACTTTGACCTGGATCAATGTTCAGATTGTTTCATTCTAGGATATAGCAAAATATGGGCAACTTTAAGTTGAGATTCCTCACCCCTGTTTTCTAACCTTAATGTAACAGAATGCAGCAGCATTCTGGAGACACAAGAGATTCTGCAGATGCTGGAATCTGGAGCAACAGTCAATATTTCAGGTTGAGACCCTTCATCAGGACGTTGACTGTTTATTTCCCTCCATAGATGCTGCCTGACCTGCTGAGTTCCTCCAGCATTTTGTCTGTGTTGCAGCAGCATCCTACCCTTCTGTTCAAAGTTTGTTTCCTGAAGCCCATGGAAGTATGCAAGCGTGCATCAAAGTAAATCTGCACCTTAGTTAAACTAGTTACAGAAAGTAAAGCAATCCATATCCAAGTACTTGCATTTATTTTGATTACAACAAAAAATAGCTTTATTAATAAAGTAAAATATTTCTGATTTGCAAGTTGCATCCTTGCAGTTACTGCCACCTGCTGGAGGTGGAATTAAGTTTAGCTTCAGGTTTTAAACACCAAAACTGAATGAAATGTTTTATTGTGGTCCTGAAGATGCATTTTACTAGTAGAGCTAAACCTGATTCAAGTGACTGAACTGAACCAAAAATTGACCATTCTGAATGCAAATTTACCTTTTGAATTCTGTTTTTCTTTAATCCCAATGCTGGCAAGTACAAATTACAAATTCATTCATTTCTATATCTAAATTATTTCTATAATTAGATATAAATCTTTTTCCCAGGGCGGAAATGTGAAATACTAGGAGGTTTAAGGTAAGGGGGGAAAGTTTAAAGGAGATGTGCGAGGCAATTCTTTTTACACGGAGAGTAGTAGGTGCCTAGAACATGCTGCCAGGGAAGCTGGTAGAAGCAGATATGATGTAATGTTTAAGAGGGATTTTTAGACAGGCACATGAACAGGCAGGGAATAGAGGGATATGAACCATGTGCAGGCGGATGGGATTAGTTTAGATTGGCATCATGGTCGGTGCAGACATAATGGGCTGAAGGGCCTGTACTGTTCTAAAAGTGATCCCAGCTCATTGGGACACAAAACTACCACCATTCTATCAATTGGAAAAGTATTGTCACAAACCAGCAACAAAAGAAACACACTGTGCATGATTCAGTGTTAAAAACTATTTTATTAATCACTACTTATGATAATACGTAAAATAAAAGTAAAAAAAAAATGTTAGTATGTTAGAATTCAAGAATGTTAAACCTCGAACGTTAACCCCAAAACTAAACTCTTCGTGTGTGTGTGTGACAAAGTCCAAAACTCCCAGTTCCTGAATGGTTCTTAAAGTTCAGTTCCGCAAGCCATAAGGTGAAACATGAGCAAGGGCTTCTTCAACAACCACCGTTGTCTGAAGATAAGATGTAGATGTAGAAAAACATAGAGAGAGTACATACGAAATCCAAATGTTCCACGACACTCCAGTGTTTACTCGGTAGTGACTTCCTCACCCCGAAAAGCATCCGAACCGTGGTCGTCCACACACAAATACCTGTTTCCTTCTACAGGTCAGCAACAAAGTGAACTCCACCGGATTACTTCCAACTTCCATACATGGATTTCTATGGCAAACACAGTTATTGTTTCTCATCCATCGATAGAGAAAACAAGCAGGCTGGTGTCTCTCTCCCTTCTCTCTCTCTCTCCTTCTTCTTCTTCTTCTTACTTCAACAACGTCATTACGTCCTTTATCTTCTATTGACGTAAGCACGCCCCACACACACATACACACACACTCTCTATCTTAAAGGGACTTTCACTGAGTCCGTAACACCTCCCACCTAAAAAAAAATTTTCCCAAGAAAATTTTAACCGCGCATACAGTTAGTAATGTTAATAATTATCATGATACACAACTACAGACTATCAGATTAGTACAGATACATGTTTCCCATTTAACATCGGGAAAGACAATCAGCAATCACATTATCTTTGCCTTTAATGTGAGTTATCATGAGATCAAACTCTTGCAAAATTAAACTCCAGTTTAACAGCCTTCTGTTTTTGTTTTTGACTCGGCTCAGAAACACCAATGGGTTATGATCTGTATACACAGTCAATGGTTTCTGAGCGGTGCAAACATATACACTGAAATGTTGCAAGGCTAAAACAAGCGACAGTAATTCTTTCTCTATGGTGGAATAATTCTTCTGATGCTCATTAAATTTCTTTGAAAAGTAAGCTACAGGATGGTCAATATCATCAAGGTCACCCTTCTGCAACAACACAGCTCCTGAAGCTTCATCACTGGCATCTACTGCTAATGAAAATGGCTTTTCAAAGTCAGGTGTTCTGAGCACAGGATGGTAGCATAAAATGGCTTTCAGCTTCTTAAATGCTTCTTGACAAGAATCTGTCCAAACAAACTTTACTCCCTTCTTCAGAAGATTAGTTAGGGGAAGAGCAATATCAGCAAAATTTTTACAAAATTTTCGATAATATCCAACCATTCCGAAAAATCTTCTAACAGTCCTCATACCTGTGGGAATAGGGAACTCAGATATTGCTTGAACTTTTGCCTGAACAGGAGCTTGCTTGCCTTGACCTACAACATAACCAAGATACGTCACAGTGGCATGGCCAAATTCACTTTTAGCCAAGTTAACTGTAAGGTTAGCCTTGGAAAGTCTTTCAAACAACCTTTCTAACGCAGAGATGTGATCCTCCCACGTATCATTCCCAGTCACTAAGTCGTCAATGTAGGCATCTGTATGGTTTAACCCATGAATCACTGAATTAATCATTCTTTGAAATGTTGCCGGAGCATTTTTCATTCCAAATGGCAAAACATTGTATTCATACAATCCAGAAGGGGTTACAAAGGCTGAAATTTCCCTTCCTCTATCTGTTAATGGAACACACCAGTACCCTTTTAATAGGTCAATCTTTGTAAGAAATTTTGCCTTTCCCACTCTGTCTATGCAATCATCCACCCTAGGAATAGGGTAAGCATCTGACTTTGTTACAGCATTCACTTTCCTGTAATCTGTGCAAAATCTAACAGTTCCATCAGGTTTAGGTACAATAACACAGGGCGAACTCCAATTTGAAGTAGAATGTCTAATAATATCATTTTCCAACATGTATTTTATTTCCTGATCAACAAGTTTACTTTTTTCCACATTCATTCGATATGGGTGTTGTTTGATTGGTTTTGCATCCCCAACATCAACATCATGGGTAATTATCGATGTTCTGTTTGGAACATCTGGGAACAGATTTTTAAATTTTAAAATTAATTCTCTCATCTGTTGTTTTTGTGAAACTTGTAAATGGTCCAACTTCGTTTCAAGGTTCTCCATGATATTTTGGTTTTTCAGTTTCGATGGAACAATATTTGGTCTAAATTGGCCTTCCTCAACATCAACATCAGGCATTCTAGAAACAACCTTTACACCATCCACCAAGGCCACAACTGAATCCCTCTCATAATAAGGTTTTAGCATGTTTACATGACAGAGTTGTGTTTTCTTGCGTCTATCTGGTGTTTTGATTATATATGTTAGATCAGTCACTCGAGATTCAATAACATAGGGTCCAGAAAAATGAGCTTGCAAGGGATTATTTTGGCTAGGGAAAAATACCAACACCTTTTGCCCCACTGCGAATGTCCTAGGCCGAGCACGTCTATCAAAATATGTCTTCATTCTTATCTGGCTTGTTTTCAGATTCTCTCTCGCTAGCTGGCAGACTCTCTCCAACCGAGTTTTAAATTTTTGGACATAGTCCAACAGACTCAAGTGAACTTCCTCATTAACCCATTGCTCTCTTAACAACTCCAAAGGTCCTCTCACCCGATGTCCAAACACAAGCTCAAACGGACTAAATCCTATTGACTCCTGGATCGATTCTCTAACGGCAAACAAAAGTAAATGGATACCTTCGTCCCAATCCTTGGTGTTTTCAAAGCAATAAGTCTTCAGCATATTTTTGAGAGTAGAATGAAATCTCTCCAGAGCTCCTTGAGATTCTGGGTGATATGCAGATGATACAATCTGCTTTGCTCCCAGCTCATAGACTATTTGTTGAAAAATTTTTGACATAAAATTACTACCTTGATCAGATTGGATTTCTTTTGGCAAACCAAACAAGGTAAAAAATTTTACAAGAGCCTTTGACACTGTCTTGGCCTTAATATTTCTAAGGGGTATTGCCTCTGGAAATCTAGAAGTGGCACACATGATGGTTAACAAATACTGATTTCCAGTCTTAGACTTTGGTAATGGACCAACACAGTCCACAATCACCTTCGAAAAGGGTTCACCAAAAGCAGGAATTGGTTTCAAAGGAGCCACAGGGGGTTTTTGATTTGGTTTACCTACCATCTGACATGTGTGGCAGGTTCGACAAAACATCACCACATCTTTTCTCAAACCAGGCCAATAGAATTGTTTCAAGATCTTCCCTACAGTTTTATTCACACCAAAATGACCACCCAAAGGCATACTATGGGCCAGGTTTAAAATCTCATCCCTATAAACTTTTGGAACAACAACCTGATGAATAACTTCCCATTCCTCAGTAACAGGAACATGAGGAGGTCTCCATTTCCTCATTAACACTCCATTTTTGACATAGTATCCAGTTGGCACTTTTTCAATCTCCTCACATGAGAGAGCTTTTTCTTTCAATTCTGTCAACTCAGGGTCCTTTGTCTGTTCCACTATAAAATCCTTCCTCGACAAAGACAAATCTTTAAATTCAGGCTCACTATAAGGATGTTGATCCTCCAATGAAGACAGAAAAGTCTCAGATAAGGCATCATAATTTTCTTCCTGTTTAGGACTGTCACAAGGAACCACATCAGACTGCACCGGACTGTCTGTCTTGGCTAATTCTCTAGCTCTAGCTCGAGTCACCGCACATGATGGGTAAACATCTGGATCATCCTCAGACTCATCAATCCTTGGTTTGGTTGTTAACCGTACCACAGGATCACTTTCTCCATTTGCAAGGTCATTTCCCAATAACAAAGAAACTCCTTCCACTGGCAAACTAGGTCTTATCCCTATCTCGACTGGTCCTTCTACGAACTTTGACTTTAAAATCACCCTGTGAAAAGGTACAGACATGGTCTCACCTGTAACGCCTCGTACTAGATTTACTTCACCAGTGTCACTTTCTTCACCAAAATTTAAAACACTGTCCAGCAAGAGAGATTGACTAGCCCCAGTATCTCTAAGAATTTTCACTGGCACCTGGGGTGACTCATCATTCAGTGAAACAAAACCCTCTGATACATACGAACGGAATTCTTTTCTCACCTCCTCCAACTTTTCCGCTTTTCCCTCTTGCAAGGACTGATCTTTAACAGCATCTCCTAAACCTTTTTGATTTTTAATTGCCTGAAAGCAAGCATTGGGCCCAGCTTCCTTCTTTTTCTTCAAAAGGGCACAATTAGATATCACGTGGCCAGGTTTCCTACAGTAATAACAAGTACGCTCAACAGGTTTCTCCAGCCCTGGCTTCTTTTCATCTTTTCCTTTTTGATTACCTCCCAATTTAATCTCCGGTTTCCCTGGATTGTCTTTGTAACTCCTTTGAAAGGTTTTAGGTTGTCCCCATTTGGATTTATGGGTTAAAGCATAATCATCTGCCAACCTAGCAGTTTCTTGTAAAGTTTCCACTGCCTTTTCATTTAAATATGTTGTTAATTCAGCTGGAACACATCTTTTAAAGTCTTCCACTAGTATCAATTCTGTCAATTTATCATAATCCCCATCTACATTTTTAGCCAGGCACCATCGTTCAAAACATATTCTCTTTCCATTGGCAAATTCCATACAAGTCTGATCTGCAGATTTCCTCAAGTCTCTGAATTTTTGTCTATAAGCCTCAGGGACCAATTCATAGGCCTTCAAAATAGCTTGTTTTACCTTGGTATAATCAGCTGCATCCTCAGCAGACAAAGCAGAATAAGCTTTTTGAGCTTTACCTTTAATCACACTCTGTACCATAAGAGCCCATCCTTTCCTTGGCCAGTTTGAACTCACAGCAACCTTTTCAAAATGTTGGAAATACTGATCAACCTGATCTTCTTCAAACGGAGGGACTAATCGAACCTCCCTGCTGGCTGAAAAACCATCTTCAGAATCAGATTCCAAACTCCTACGCTTCATTTGTAACTCATGCTGCCTCTGTTTTTCCTTCTCCTCTGCCTCAAACTTTAACCGAATTAGTTCCCGTTCCCGTTCAGCCTCTAACTTCATCTGAGTTAGCTTTTGTTCGGCCTCTAACTTTAACTGGGTTTGCTCTCGTTCAGCGTCTAATCTCTTTTCCTCTTGTTCGGCTTCTAATTTCTTTTGTTCTCGTTCAGCCTCTATCTTTAACTGGGTTTGCTCTCGTTCAGCCTCTATCTTTGCCAGCTGCACCTGTGCCTCAGAAATTGCTATTTCACTGCCAGGAAACTGTTTTAACACTTCCTTCTCAAACACCTTCTTTTCCACATAATGGCCAGCTATCAGTCTCTGAATATCTGCCTTTCTCATAGACTGCTTTACTTCTGTAAGGTTTAGCCTTGTAGCAATCTTTATCAAATCATCCTTTTTCGCCACCTCCAATCCCTTTTGGGTTGGTGACTCCAAAAATGCCTTAATATCCATTGCTGCTGGTTTCCACACACACAAGCCAATTAAAAAGAATTTGGATTGAATCCCGAACAAATCTTGTCAATCTGGGGTACAATCCCAGACGACACTCATTAATCTTTGGATTGGATCCCAGACGAATCTCGTTAACCTTGGGAACTATCCCGGACGAGCCCCCAATTTTGTCACAAACCAGCAACAAAAGAAACACACTGTGCATGATTCAGTGTTAAAAACTATTTTATTAATCACTACTTATGATAATACGTAAAATAAAAGTAAAAAAAAATGTTAGTATGTTAGAATTCAAGAATGTTAAACCTCGAACGTTAACCCCAAAACTAAACTCTTCGTGTGTGTGTGTGACAAAGTCCAAAACTCCCAGTTCCTGAATGGTTCTTAAAGTTCAGTTCCGCAAGCCATAAGGTGAAACATGAGCAAGGGCTTCTTCAACAACCACCGTTGTCTGAAGATAAGATGTAGATGTAGAAAAACATAGAGAGAGTACATACGAAATCCAAATGTTCCACGACACTCCAGTGTTTACTCGGTAGTGACTTCCTCACCCCGAAAAGCATCCGAACCGTGGTCGTCCACACACAAATACCTGTTTCCTTCTACAGGTCAGCAACAAAGTGAACTCCACCGGATTACTTCCAACTTCCATACATGGATTTCTATGGCAAACACAGTTATTGTTTCTCATCCATCGATAGAGAAAACAAGCAGGCTGGTGTCTCTCTCCCTTCTCTCTCTCTCTCCTTCTTCTTCTTCTTCTTACTTCAACAACGTCATTACGTCCTTTATCTTCTATTGACGTAAGCACGCCCCACACACACATACACACACACTCTCTATCTTAAAGGGACTTTCACTGAGTCCGTAACAGTATCCATTTATCCCTTGACTGTTTCCTATTGACCTCTCTACCCACGTGGTTTCTTTTCCCTTCAACATCGAAATGACTTAAATTTTATCACATTCCTGCTGTGGTGTTTTATCAAAATAATTTCTGGAAGTTCCCATGTACATTTTAGGACATCCTCAAAAAACTAGTCAAACATGCTGTCATCCTGCTTATTCCAAATCTTCCGACAACTTAATCAATCCCACCTTCTTTTAAGATCGGGCTGTACTTCAGCCTAGATCACCACAATGTAAATTATCTCACTCCCAGCACATCACTTTTTGCCTAACAATGTGGGCCCTCCCGAATCTGTTTCATTCTGCCTCTCCCCAAAACAGAACTTCATTCATTGGGATATTTATCAGGATCAATGTTTGATTTTAAAGAACATCTGGGATGTTTTTTAGTGTTAAGAAATCATATTACAACCCTGGGTTTCATTATATCCCAAGCTCTCCAGAGTTCCTGCATAACTCCAGCAACCTTGGGTATTGTCTGTGTGTCTCTGTGTGTTCTTCCTGTGACTACACGGGTTTCTTCTCGATGTGCTGGTTTCCTCCCACATCTCAAAGAACTGCTTTAGGTTAATTTGTTATTGCAAATTAAACCTTGTGTAGGTGATGGCAGAAGAATCAGAAGAAATTGGTGGGCATGTGGGAGAAAATAGATTGTGGGGGAATGGATGGCTCCGAATGCCTTGAGAACTGGCATAGCCTCAATGAGCTAAATGGCCTCTTCCTATATTGTAATACAATAAGGCATGATAATACAATAAATAATCTGTTATCATTCATACTGTTAAACTTCCCGTTCAACATCCATTAGTGGATAATAGAAATGTCCTCTAAGTATAAGGAAGACTAAGGCCATTATCTTCAGTCCTGCCTCTATTCCTTGGCCATAACCTCCAGCCCTATCTCTGGCAGCTATCAGAGACTGATTCAGACCATTTTCCAATGCTGGTGTCATATTTGACTCTGAGATGTACTTTCAACTGCATGCCTGTCTCAACACTAAGAAGCTTCTTCCATTCCTGAATGTCAGCCAACTCTGCCTCTGCCACAAATGATCTTTTGCTGAAACCTCCATCCATTGCTTTGTTACCTCTAGACATAACTACTCCAACACAATCCTAACCAATTTCTTTCAAGCTATTTTCTGTAGAGTTCAGATCATGCAAAACAGTTCTACCTGTTTTTTGTGTTCTATCATTGGTGGGCTAGCTGAGATACATTGGCTCCCAGTAAGTAAGATCTTGATTTCAAAATTCTTATCTTTGTTTCCAATCCTTTAATTGTCTTGCTCCTCCTTTTCTCTAATTTCTTGTTCTACAATCCTCATAGCTGGAATTACACACAAGGATCCAGCAACCTCTAAGATCTGGAATTCTTTCCCTAAACCATTCTTATTTCCTCCAAGAGATTTCTTAAAACCTACCACTTTCTCCAAGCTTTTGGTCATCTACATTAAAAACTCAAGTAACTTGGTGCCAAACTCTGAAACAAAAAAAGAGAAAATAATGGAAGCACTCAGCAGGTCAAGCAACATCCATGAAGAAACAGACTCAATGTTTAAGGTCAATGACACTGTTCTGAGGACCACTGACTTGAAACGTTGACTGCTTTTCTGTCTCCATGGACACTGTCTGACCTGCTGAGCGTTTCCAGCATTTTCTGTTCTTGTTTCAGATTTCCAGCATCAACAGTTTTATTACTTCAAGTGGCACCAAATTCTGTTTGTTAATATCCTTCTGGGAGTATTAATTTGGCTACTGTAAATTATCCCCAGTAAAAGGTGGGTGGCAGGGTACCAGAAGATAGAGTTCCCCAGTCCTCACTTCCCTGACCATCCTCTACATTCAATGGAAGGAAACTTAAACAGCTTCTGAATTGCAATACCCACCAGAATTTTTCCCCCTTCACTTCCCTCTGACTCCATCTCCTTTGCATTTCCAACCTCTGCAGTGTTTTCACTATCCCTTATGGACTTCTTCTCTCTGATCCTGAATGATCAGTCCTCAGTAGAGGCTACAAAGGCTACATCTCCATGTAAATAAACTCTTCCATTGTCTCTGCCTCAGGACCTGTTTCTTTGGCCAGGTGTCTTCAGTCTGACCTTTTCTCCCATTTCCAGAATTCCTGATCTTGCTGGACCTCTGCATCTGGCCTCTTAGCCTCTCTAAACCTATTCATCGGTAGGTGCCAATGAAACA
The DNA here is from genome assembly GCF_009764475.1 of Pristis pectinata. NCBI lineage: Eukaryota > Metazoa > Chordata > Chondrichthyes > Rhinopristiformes > Pristidae > Pristis > Pristis pectinata. Next base: position 13,031,675 of record NC_067432.1, read on the forward strand.
CTCTTGTTTTTTTCCACTCCCCTACTCACTCTAAGCTACTCCCTTCTGAATATCACCATTATCATCAAATCTGCTGACAAGGGTTGTGCTATTGCAGTCTGGCGAACTGACCTCTTTCTTGCAGAGGCCAAATGTCAGCTCTCAAGACATCTCATACCTTCCTCTGGATCATGACCTCATCACTGAACATCAGGCCATTATTTCACAGACAGTCAGACCCCATTTCTATTACAAATGACTATTACAATCCCACAGACTTCCATAGCTATCTCTACGACAGTTCCTCCCCAGCATGTCTCTATTCCACGTTCCCATTTCCTATCTCCATTGTATCTCTCTGAGACTTTCCACACAGGGGCCTCTGAGATCTCTTACTTCTTCCTGAACCTCATCCCTTGACAGAGCCCTTGACCACATCTCATATTTCCCACATCTATACTCTTATCCTCTTTTCCAGAACAGAGCGAGGATAAGAGTTCCCCTGTCCCTCACTTTGCACCCCACCAGCATCTGCATTCAATAGACATGCTGTTGCAGGTGATGCAACACCTGTCCTTTTAGCTCTTTCCTTCCCACCATCCAGGGACCCCAACAGTCCCCGCAGATGAAGCAACAATTCACTTGCACTTCTTCCAATCTAGTGTGGTGCTCACAATGTGGTCACCCCAGTATCAAAGAAACCAAACACAGATCAGGCAATGACTTTGCACAATGCTTAGATTCCATCTGCAAGAGCAACCCTGAGCTTCCAGTGTCTTTAGATTTTAAATTCTCCATTCCACTCCACCTGCAGCCTTCTGCACAGTTATAACAATGTTCAATATAAGCTTGAGTAACAGCACCTGGATGAGAAAATTGTAGCCTTGCAGACTTGATACTGAAGTCAACTTCAGTTAATTTGTTTACATCAGAACTAGCAGGTCACCCATCTGGAATAATGACTGTTTTCTCTCTCCACTAGTATGGATTCATCTGATGGGCACTTCTTACAGCTTTGCATTTCACAGATTTTACATGTTCATTTGTGTTCACTCTCTCTGACTTCCCTCATTAACATTTCAACAGATAGTATAATCCACTGCTTTTCACCACAGCAAGTCTCACCTCACCCTATCTGAAGTATTCCCTTTGTTCTATCGATCCCTCCTCCACTCTCTCAGAAACTTAGAACTAACTTGTTTTCTCACTTTCCTAGTTCTGATGGAGGGTCTTCAACCTGAAATGTTAACTCCGTCTCCCCTTCAATTCATTGAGTGATGTGCAGCAAACAAGGCTATGGATCAAAAACTGGAGGGTTGAATTAGTCTTAATAGCCTTGTCAGCTGCTGTGAGCCCCCTTCTGTCATATGTATTTTTTAAACCACACCCCCCACACAATCAAAAATGTCTTTGAAATATAGCTGCTTATTATCCCATTTTACCGGAGTGCCATTTTGCTAGATTTATGTATGTTCATTATCCAATTTGGAGTTAAAGCACAGGGACATGAGGGAATGAGATCCAGATTAGAAACATTGGCCATTAATTGTCATATTTGTACTTTCTATCAATACATTTTCTAACAACTTCTTATATCCACATTGTAATAAAACCTCCTTCGTAAAACTGATGAGATTATAATGCCACTTTGACTGGAGGCCACCACTGGAAGGAGGGTGTGCTGAGATGCACAGGTCATACAGGTCATTTTCATTTCTCAATATGAGAATTTATAAGGGATATAAAAAAGATATTGTGGCGACTCACCGTCTAGTCGGGCGAACCGGCTCGGCAGTCGGGTCGCGCGGCGTCGGAGCGACGAGGCCCAAGATGGCGGCGGGCCTCGTCTTTCCGAGCGACGGGGAGAACCCGCGCGCGGGGAAGTCCTGATGACGTAGGACTTACGTCATTACCAGTTGTTTTGGGCGGGAACATTCTCCCTTAAAGGGCCCGTGCAAGGCGGGAAAATAAACCAGTTCTGTTTGGCAATCCTCCGAGTAGAGTCTTGTTTTATTCCGCAGTAGCAACCGCTACATTGGTGACCCCGACGGTCCAAACGGCTTTTGGACCCGCGAAACGAATGACAGCGCAGCAGCCAACGCAGTGACCCTCAAGCTGCCCACCTTTTGGACACTTCGGCCCAGCGTCTGGTTTGACCAGGCCGAAGCGCAATTCCACCTTCGGCAGATCACCTCCGACTCCACGAAGTACTACCATGTGGTTAGCTCTCTGGACCAGGAGACAGCCGCCCAGGTTGGAGACTTCAGCCAGTCGCCTCCGGAGGAAGATAAGTACCCGGCTTTCAAAGACCTTTTGATTCAGACTTTCGGCCTCTCCCGTCGTGAGCGCACTGCACGCCTGCTTCATCTGGACGGCCTGGGGGACAGATCCCCATCCGCCCTAATGAATGAGATGCTGGCATTGGTCGAGGGACACAAGCTATGCCTGATGTTCGAACAGGCCTTCCTCGAACAGCTCCCCGATGACATCCAGTTGTTGTTAGCTGACGCCGACTTCAGCAACCCCCGTGAGGTGGCTGCCCAGGCAGATGTCCTGTGGAGGGCCAAGCGCGAGAGCGGCTTGTCCGTCAGTCAAATCACCAGGCCGCGAGCCCAACGCCCGCCTCACCTGGCCCCAGCAATCGAGCAACCACGCCCCAGGAACGCAGACGACGACACGGGTGACCAGCTGTGCTTCTACCATCAGAGGTGGGGTGCGGAGGCCCATTGATGCTGCCCACCCTGCAAGTTTCAGGGGAACGCCAGGGCCAGCCGCCGCTGATGTCTACGGCGGCTGGCCGCCGACAGAGCCTCCTATTCATTCAGGACAAGAAATCTGGACGGCGTTTCCTCGTTGATACTGGAGCGGAGGTCAGTATTTTGCCCCCGACAGGGCGCCACACTTGTGACAAGCCACCAGGTCCTCTACTCAATGCCGCCAACGGTACAACGATACGGTCTTTCGGCACCTGTAAGCTTCAATTACACTTTGGCGGCAGCTGTTTTACCTGGACCTTTACTCTTGCCACCGTTGCCCGACCACTCCTAGGAGCCGATTTCCTTCGGGCCCACAACCTGTTAGTCGACCTGCGAAGGAAGCTGTTAGTCCACTCTGGCACTCTCCGGACCTATCCCCTGGGAGAAATCAGCCCACCAGCCCCGTGCCTGGACTCCATTTCCCTTTCTGGCGACGATTTTGCCAAGCTCCTAGCCGAATTCCCATCGATTTTGGCACCTTCGTTTACAAATTCTAGGCCCACACACGGGGTACGACACCACATCATTACCACAGGGCCACCCCTTCATGCCCGAGCACGACGATTACCTCCAGACAAGCTCCGCCTGGCAAAGGAAGAGTTCCGTCACATGGAGGAGCTGGGGATTGTTCGCAGGTCAGACAGCCCCTGGGCCTCCCCCCTGCACATGGTCCCCAAAGCCACCGGAGGGTGGAGGCCCTGCAGCGACTACCGCAGGCTGAATGACGCCACCACCCCGGACCGCTATCCCATCCCTCACATCCAGGACTTCGCAGCGAACTTACACAGGGCCCGCATCTTTTCCAAAGTGGACCTCGTTAGGGGATACCACCAAATCCCGGTCCATCCGGATGACGTCCCCAAAACTGCGATTATCACCCCATTCGGCCTGTTCGAATTCCTTCAGATGCCGTTCGGCCTTAAGAACGCCGCGCAGACCTTCCAGCGGCTGATGGACGTGGTAGGCCGAGACCTGGACTTGGTGTTTATTTACTTGGACGACATACTGATCGCCAGCCGTAACCGCCAAGAACACCTTTCCCACCTCCGCCAGCTGTATTCCCGCCTCCGCGATTTCGGCCTCACGATCAACCCGTCCAAGTGCCAATTCGGACTTGACTCTATCGATTTCCTCGGCCACAAAATCACCAGCGACGGGGCAACACCCCTACCCGCCAAGGTGGATGCTATTTGCCATTTTGCCCGCCCTGACACAGTCAAAGGCCTACAGGAATTCCTTGGGATGGTCAACTTTTACCATCGTTTCATCCCTGCAGCAGCCCGTATCATGCGCCCTCTGTTCTCGCTGCTGGCTGGTAAGGGCAAGGACATCACCTGGACTGACGAGGCTGCGGCTGCTTTCGTTAAGGCCAAAGATGCCCTGGCAGACGCCACGATGCTGGTACACCCCAGGACTGACGTCCCGACTGCCCTCACGGTAGACGCGTCCAACACTGCGGTGGGTGGGGTACTGGAACAGCTACTCGAAGGCCGCTGGCAACCCTTGGCATTTTTCAGCAAGCACCTTAGACCGCCCGAACTGAAGTACAGCGCTTTTGATCGGGAACTTCTAGCGCTGTATCTGGCGGTCCGACATTTCCGATACTTTCTAGAAGGCAGGCCTTTCACCGCTTTCACCGATCATAAGCCTCTGTCCTTTGCCTTCTCCAAAGTCTCCGATCCCTGGTCAGCTCGTCAGCAGAGACATTTATCCTACATTTCCGAGTTCACAACTGACATCCAACATGTCTCCGGAAAGGATAATGTCGTTGCTGATGCACTTTCCAGACCAACCATCCACAACCTATCCTTGGGTGTCGACTACACGGCCCTAGCTGACGCACAGCAAGCCGACGACGAACTGCCCAGCTACAGAACCGCAGTCTCGGGTCTGCAGCTCCGAGATTTCTTGGTTGGTCCAGGTCAGCGGACCCTACTTTGCGACGTTGCAACTGGTCAGCCCCGCCCTATAGTCCTTGCAGCCTGGCAGAGATGCGTTTTTGACTCGGTACATGGGTTGGCGCACCCGTCCATCAGATCTACTGTCCGACTGGTCGCCAGCAATTTTGTCTGGCATGGCCTGCGCAAACAGGTCAGTGAGTGGGCCAGGACTTGTCCGCACTGCCAGACGTCAAAAATCCAGCGACACACCAAGGTCCCACCACAGCAGTTCGAGCCTACCCGTAGGAGGTTCGACCACATACACGTCGACCTCGTGAGCCCTCTGCCGGTTTCAAGAGGAGCCCGGTACCTCCTTACCATCGTGGACCAGTTCACGAGGTGGCCTGAGGCAACCCCCCTGACTGACATCACCACTGATTCCTGCGCCCGGGCGCTGCTCACAACTTGGGTCTCACGTTTTGGCGTTCCGGCCCACATCACTTCAGACAGAGGCACCCAATTCACTTCCAGTCTCTGGGCTGCATTAGCGAACCTGCTAGGGACGCAGCTGCACACCACCACGGCCTACCATCCTCAATCAAACGGGTTGGTGGAACGTTTTCACCGCCATCTGAAATCGGCCTTGATGGCCCGCCTGAAGGGTCCTAACTGGGTTGACAAGCTGCCTTGGGTCCTGCTCGGCATACGCACTGCCCCCAAAGAAGACCTCCGCACTTCATCAGCTGAGCTTGTATATGGGGCGCCACTAGTTGTCCCCGGGGATTTCATACCTGCCCTTCAGGACCAAGGGGAACAACCCCCAGCAGTCCTACAAAGACTGCGCGAGAAGCTTGGCGACTTGGCCCCGATTCCCACCTCACGGCACGGTCAAGCCCCATCCTGCCAGCCCAAGGAACTACGGGACTGTAAGTTTGTTTTCGTTCGCAGGGGCACACCTCAGGTGCCATTGCAACGACCATATGAGGGACCGTTCCAGGTCATACGCAATAACGGATCCACTTTTATTTTGGACATTGGAGGCAGGGAACAGGTTTTCACAGCGGACCGTCTCAAACCGGCCCATTTGGATCTGCAACAGCCTGTCGAGGTTGCCACGCTGCGATGCGATGCAGAGGCCGCCCCCCTAAGCGGCAGCTGGCACAGCCCACGGACCTTGGGGACTGTATCGCCGGTTCTGGGGGGGGGGTTGTGTGGCGACTCACCGTCTAGTCGGGCGAACTGGCTCGGCAGTCGGGTCACGCAGCGTTGGAGTGACGAGGCCCAAGATGGCGGCGGGCCTCGTCTTTCCGAGCGACGGGGAGAACCCGCGCGCGGGAAAGTCCTGATGACGTAGGACTTACGTCATTACCGGTTGTTTTGGGCGGGAACATTCTCCCTTAAAGGGCCCCGCGCAAGGCGGGAAAATAAACCAGTTCTGTTTGGCAATCCTCCGAGTAGAGTCTTGTTTTATTCCGCGGTAGCAACCGCTACAATATTTTAATTTTCCATCTCATGACTTTCAAACACATTTCAGCAGAAGACCATCTCTGATCTCAACCTCTGTGCAATGCCCTAAAAGATCAATCAGTAGTTTATTCAACTAGTTATAAGTTTCATACACAGTAAAACTCCAATAATCCAGCATGCTCAGGACATTGGTGGTGCTGGATTAGCAAATTTTCTGGACCATTATATATTGTTAATATTAATAGCTCAACACATTTTTAATTCACTTGTTCAGATGTAATACAGTAATACTGTAAACTTCCCAGTGAACCAGGTAAGTTTAAAGTGTGCATGGGATACAGGGCCCCAGTAAGTGGTAGGGAGCACAGGAACCAGGCCCCTGGCCAGTTAGAGTGTGGTAAATGTTACCTGGTCAGCCAGATGCCACACCATCAGCACTTCTGAATGATCAGATAACAGATTATCTGAGTTTTACCGCATTTCTTACTTGGCACAGCTGCTTTAGTGACACGGCTTCATAACTGCTGATCACTTAGAGACCTACAGCATCATAAAGCACCTCGGGAGACTTGTTTTGTACCACCTTTGCTTGCAAAGCCATCAGTTTTATGAATTTCATATAGTATCAAACAGTCACAGACTCTAAATGAGGTAAATGCACATCTATTTATTATAAAACAGATACTAATCTTTAACAAAATAGCTCAGGCTGAAGAGAACAACATCAACTCTCATTCTGTTTGAGTGCAGTTCCCCATACGTCTGATGAAGGTGGGCATGGAAAGACCCAACCTTGCGGAATACTACTCCCATCAGGATGATCTCCTGGGACAAGGTATCGATCCCATTCTTGCCTTGTAGGAAGAAAACAAATTGCATTATCACCATGTACTTCTTTAGAAATGCACCATAATGTGTACTTCATTCTGCCTGTTCCAACAATCTCAAAACAGATTTCAAACAGCACCTGTATAACTGCACCGTAAGTTTTTGAAGGGGTGGGGGGTGCTAAAGGATTCTGTTTAATCCAAAGTAGAAATTAAAGAAAAATTAATATCTACCTAACAAAAGTAAAATCAACTACGTTTACTCTTGTTAGATATCACCAGCTCATTTCATATGAAGGCAGAAAAGTGGCAGTGTAACTCTCCACATAAAGAAATGGGTGTCTAACAACAGATCCTTTGGAGAATAACATGGAAGCTGGCAAATATTATTACAGTGCCTCATCCAACAAACTAGCTTTTCTTAACAACTGTTAAATGAATTGATAAGGAAAAATATCCCAAGAAGGTTAATAGAATGCAAGGCATTGTTAGGTAAATTTTTTAAAAAATCAAAAAAATTGAAGATATGTAAAATTCGATGTAATAACATTTGTTGAAAGAGAACTAGAGTTAACGTTTCAAGTTATAGACCCTACATCAGTTCATCGGCTCCAATGCTGCCTAACCCGCTTCTAGCATTTTCTGTTTTTATTTCAGGTGAATGCCTTGTCTCCTTCCAAGCATCTGATGGCTAAAAATTTCCTTTTACAAACAACTTGATGTCTTGGTGCTATTCAATTAACTTTTGTAAAAATGCAAAATTATAGGGAAACTTCTCATTACTTAATTCCAAAGTACTGATACAGTCCTCACTCAAAGATGAAGAATAATTCCTTGCTGAATACATACTACTATGGTGTTTAAACATAAAGTACCATCTTGAAAGTGCTAAATCAATAAATTCTCCAAATTGTGTAAAATATTCCATCAGTTTAAATAATCACTTTTTCCTCATTCTTTTAGGAGTACCAATTACACATAAGGATACCAATATTTGGAACATGGTAAAATGAATTAATCCTTACCTGATTTGCACAAGAACATGAGAAGAATGTTCAGCTTGCAGATAATATTGGCGAAACGGCTGTAGTGGGTGGTCTGCAGGCAATTCTATTACAAAAAGTAAAACGTACAAAAATCACCCAGTGTTTTCTTGTATTGTGGATGACAATGTTACTTTCAAAGGTTAAGCAGTGACATTAATGTCTGGGATAGGAAGAGGTATATTAACAGGCTTAATTATATTTGGGACTGTTCTCGATTCTGCAGCATAGGTTTACAATAAGGAAACTTCACTTTGTTGCACCCACTCCATGGAGTTCCTCCAATGAGTTATTTTTAAAAAACAATGAGGGACAACAAATATTATGATTAAAATCCATCCACATAAAAACACTGCAGATGCTGTAATTCTGAAATAAAAGCAGAAAATGCTGCAGGGCCCCAGTAAGTCAAACAGCATCTACGAAGAGAACAACAGAGTTGATGTTTCAGGTCAGCAACCTTTGGTTAGAACTGGTTAGAGTACAATGGTAGCCAGTGCTAACCAAAGGTGGTTGATCTGAAACACCGGGGTATTTAATTATATATTCTTTAACTGAATTTCTCCTCTTTCTCATCTCTTCCAGAAAATATATTGGGCTTCAATCACTGTCATTAATAAGATAAGAACAGTTGCTTGATTGTTACAGCAATGCAGTTGTTTGATTTGATATAGTGGTAAATCCAGCTATTACAAGTACCTGGATCTCCAAAAAGCATGGATTCAACTTCACGTTGCTGTTTTTCTAGTTTCTCTCTTTCTTTTTTCAACTTTTTCTCATTTTCTCTTTTCCTTTCTTCTTCTTGTTCTCCTTCTAGCATCACTCTCAAGGCTCTTTCTTCTGCATCATACAGATCACTGCGTTTTTTAATTAATTTTCTAAGCCTTTCAATATGATGCTCAAAGTTTTCATCAGCTGAAGGAGGAGGATGAACACCTGTACAAACACATCATATGAATCATCAAACGGAATTAATTATATTCTTACAAACTGAGTGCTTACAAATAAAAATCTGTGAAGGAAACTTTGTTTACTAGTTTGTATCTACAGTTAGTAATTTTTTACATAACATCTAGAAGCTGGTATCATTAAATTCTGAGACTCAGAATATTCTGAAGTTTATAAATTTATTCCATAAAATTTGCTGTTTAGAACTGGGAGTACAAAACAACACATCAACAAAGAATCTCAGTGACAAAAATAACCACTATTAAGTGTTTTCTACCAGAGTGAAATCCACCAGAATTACAATTTTTCAAAGGCACTTAGTCAGGTACTTGGACGGGAAAGGCATAGAGGCAAATGGGATCGGTGCAGACAGGCATCATAGCTGGCATGGACGAGGTGGGCCAAAAGAGCTCGTTTCTGTGCTGTACATTTCTACAATTCTAATTGCCCCTTAATTAGCTTAAAGCTTCAGTATTAAAATTCACACTATTTTATTTCCTCAGTGTGCAAAAACAGAATATATTTTTTCTATTCCTGATCTTTTTGTAGTCTTCCATATTGACAGTAAGTCAAACAAAAGTGTTTGAATGAAACATTTTCTTGAAGCCAGAAGATGATTTTTACAGAAGTGCTGGTCGTTAAGGCCAAGTACCAAATGTAAATAAATATTTATGATAACAGCGAATTTCATTCCAAGTGGGGAAAATATTAGTCTATTTTGAATTACATTTCAACCTATAAATACTATATTTAGTGAAAAAAGCAATATATTCAAATATTTGCACTATGAAGTTACACATAACGAATAAGTAGTATAAGGCCTTTTGCATCTTAGCAATATAACCAGTCAATCAAGGACTGAAGGTTTATCATCATCTCTACAACCTATGCTTGCCAAAGTTGTTTGGAAGAGACAGGATTAATGAGGCCAGCAGCCTATTATGACTTCCAAATTACAAAACAATCCAAAACAGGAACTAGCAAGATGAATTTCTATGTTGTAACTTTCCTTTTCTCACTTCTAAATGTTTTATGCTCTTATGAACAAATTACATACACTTATTAAAAACTCCTGTACACAAGCATAGAATTCTAAGCTGTCAACATAGGCATAAATAAACCGACTGCACTCTCCAGGGAAAAGTAAATAGGCTTTTCAATGCTTGAAAGCAATCAGTACATGAGTAAAGCATATCAGTTTATGCTTGTATTATAAATAATACACATTTTGGTGCTGTCTGTAGGAAGCAATCGAAAGAACAGACAGCTTGAAAATGATTAGTAACTGCTGCCAGCTGAGAGCCAGAAGAACCTTTATGATATACTAAGAAATAAGCTTCTCATATTTTGTAGCATTAATGCATGCTTTAATCATTGCTCAGTACTCATTTCAAATTCCACAATGCAATTCCTGGTGCAAGTTATAGCTAATGCACTCTGTTCAGGATTCTGGAGTTACGGAATTATGTGAATATAGCAGGCATTAATTCAAATTCAGTTCTAATGTACACTGCAAGCAGTAATCAGTTTGAAATTAAGAGTGACAGCTTTGTAAACAAACAGTGCTGTCTACAGAGCACAGGCTACTGGTACACAGCAAGAGGTTGGCTGCTCAGGAGATATGGTTGAAAACTGACACAACCATGAGATGTTCTCATATGTATCAGCCAAATGTAAAACAGTAGAGTATGTTAATTAACCTACATCAAACCAGGCATCAGACACCAGCTAAGTTATTTTGTCACTTAGCACATCAAAGGCATATCTTCTCTGTATATCAAATAATTGGGATATTTGTGCACTCAGAGAGTCAGCCCCTACCACATTAATTTTGGATGTCTGAGCTGTCTGTCCTCAGAAACTTTTAGACCATCCTTGTGGACTAATTAGTCCCAACAAGGGTGTTTGAACACTCCAGTGGTGTCTTCTCAGGTAGTGTGCTTCCACTGTAAATATGTAACGGAACCATTTGTCAGACTTAAAATATCGAAGTAAACAATATCATGACAGCTATTGAACCACCTGCTGTTATCTTTGTTCTTAAGAGTATAAAAATGATGTACTTTGAGTTCGGAGAGACTCTACTGAGAGGGTCTCCAAGAGAATGCCTGCTTGTCGTGATGAATAAAGAGCTCTGATATTAACCAGCATCAGTCTCCGTGCGACTAAGATCACAGTCACAACATTTGGGAGCTCATCTGGGACATATTCATGACCTGTTACATGGCCAGCAACATCAGCAGTCTAAGGGGGTAAGTACTTTTAAGTGTAGTTTGTTTAAGCCAATGACCACGTGACAACAAAGTATCAAAGAACACGGCGGAGAGCTGAAATGGTAGATATAAAAGTGCGAGGTGTATTTGTGCAAGGGACCAGCTATCAGACAGCACTGGGTAGTTTGATGAGACAGGGCCACCACTTGTGAAAGGTGGTTACTGACTGTTCAGGATGCGTGTATACTCATTGGGGAGACTATATAGCAGTTCACTTGTTTGTAAGTGTGTTTGTATGTGCAAAGAATATCTTTGAAGTAAGACCCAGGTGGGGTTATAAAGTGGAAACTTTTAATCTTTCATATGAAGGCATAAAGATCTCAGCGGCACAGAAGGGGAAGATCACAGAGTACATACTCTCTGGTTTTAAGTATGTGCTCTATTTTTGTCCTTCCCTTTTGCTTTAACATGGGAATTAGTGTGGAAGTATTTGAAGTAGATGTTATACCCATTCATGCATGTTGGGATGGCACATGCTGAGTTCAGACAACAGGCCCAGAACTCTGACAACCCCAGCAAGCACCTTACACTGATTACCACCATCCATAAACCCTTCACCCCTGAGGAGAAGCAGAGCATTTTGTCTGAGCTGCCCTCACTTAGAGTTGCATGTGGGAATGCAGAATTTTGGCACAAATTAGATGAGATGATAGAAATTCACCAGATGCACCCTAAAGACATATATGTGTTTGTTAAAGCTATGTGCTTTATTATGTGAGACAGTATGGTACCTGAACGACTAGCGGGAGTGCCAGTAATGAGGAGAGATATCGCAACTTTCAGATAAGATACTTAAGGGTTGAGCTCAGCCCAGCAGGAGGTTTTAGACTTGGGGACAGCTGTGGGATCCACCTATTCAGCTATAGTATCATGTGCCAGGGAGATACACAGGAGGAGAGGGAAGAGAAGTTGCAAGATGGCTGTAGTAAATGTAGCTGCTGTGAGAACACAAAGAATTTGTTTTGTATGTCAGTGCTCAGTGCACTTAGCAAGGGTCTGCCACACTAGATATAGAAGGGTAAAAGAGATGTTATGTTATAGCTGATATGTTATGGGGGGGGTAGGGGATGGGGGGGGGGGGGGGGGGGGAGTGTTGGGAAACATTGAGGGCAGAGAGAGGTTAGGTACTTGAGATAGAGGGAATGCATCTTTCAGTGGATCTCTGGGTATCCCCAAACAATGAGGGCACTGTCCTTGAGGATAGATATACTTCATATGAAAGACATTATCATAGACTCCGAGACGGGAGAGACTACATAGACAAGTTAGGGTCAGCAAACATGTATGATCCACAGAGCAGACAATATGGCCCACGAGCCACAGCAGCCCCAATCAGGAACTGGAGCCACCATGGTGTGTATGGATGCCAGGAGTTCCCAGGGAGAACCAAATGCAACCACCTGCAGAGGTAGCAGCGATTTAGGATACACCAGAAAGGGGAGAGTAAGCAGCAGAAAGAACGAGTGAGCAGACCTCAGGGCAAAAAGAGCAGCAGAACAGGAAATGACAGAAATGACTAGAGTAGAGAAAGAAACTGCTGAAGCCAATTCAGTAAAATTATATGGAATGTGAAAGACCTCTGTAACCAGCTTAAAATGTTGAGGGACTGAGAAAAGCAGCAGCAACATATTGCTGATGAGAAAGAGCCAAGGGAGAGAAAGTAATCCTCCTAGAACCAGGTGAACAAGTGATGGTAAGGGAGCTGCTTGAAAAGGCACGGTTCATTCCACGTGGATAGGATCACAGGTGGTGCCACCGACAAATGACACCTGTGTGTGTGCGGACCCAGAGAGAGCCAGTGGAAACACTGGACTCAGGTTAAACATTATTACTCACAATTTTCTCCTCCACACAGGCAAACCAAAGGACCAAGTCCCCCCACTAACAATCTTGTTACAGGGAACTTAAATGACAAACAGCTGCTTTTTGTTTTACATTTGACTCCTGATGGAAACAGACGGATGGACAGGGAGAGCATGCATCAGCAAACAGTGACTAAAGTGTTAAAGTATAATGGTAATTGTACTTTGTAACCAAGGTTGGTTCTGGGAGTTAAATGTTTAGTGATATAGATCAGAATAGAAATGTATTGGAAAAATAGACAGGAAGGGATCCGAGTTATGGCAAAGACACCAAGTTCCATAACCTTGAAAGCCAAGCAGACTGAGCCTCGAGACAGGGAAAGAGCATCAGAAGGCAGGCAGTCACTCCAGCCTGGATGAGAGTGAACACCAAATAAGCTGGGCCTGTCAGTGGTGGGGCCAACTAGCAAAAGGACACATTTGGGGGTGGGGGGTGGGCTGTCACTGGGTTCTATATCTCATCCACTGAGATACAGACCACCCCAAACACTCCTGTAAATGAATCAAAGGAACCTAGTAGAATGAACAACAGTAGCAACATGTTATGGCCTTTGCCTGAACCACATCATGTTAAAGGACTAATAGATAAAAACAGAAGAAGCTTTGGCTTCTAAGGAAAGCACAGAAAACACAAAAGAGCTTAGTGTGGTCTTCTGAGCTGTAAATGAGAAATGCTCTTCAAGTAGATTTGTACAAAGCCGATCCATCCTTTGTCAGCCAACCTAATGTAAAATATTGTGCAATTGACCCTGTTGGTGTAATGCACTGCACACCTTTTCTAGCTGCGGCTTCCTTCCTTAGTTTCCGTAATTTTTCCAGAGCCCGGAGGACATCCACTAATCTTTTTGCATCCGCCTGTTTTTTCCGCACTTCTGACAAGACACTGTCTGCTGCAGCTTTTAGTTCACGTTCCTAGAAAGCAAAAACACAAAATTAAATCCAGTGGCTCTTAATATTTAAAGCACTGCAGAGTAGACTTGAAAACTAAATGATTTGAAAGAGTGACAGCCATTCCTTCATTCCCTTCAATCCTGCCCCCACCCACACACAAACAAGAAAAAAAAAATTAGGATCTTTTCCGTTAATTGATCCAAGAAAACAATGCAAATTCCTCATCTCTACCGGTTTGCAGATTTGTTACAGATATACACTATAACTTTCAAAAGAAAAAGTGACATTTCTTTGCTCCAAAGTAGGACTGTTATGGTTTTGAGAATAAAACAACTTTTGACACTCAGTAACATTGACACTCAGTAGTGGTGGCAAGCATTTCACCTGCTCTAATTTGCTCCAGAAATTCCTTAATTATCCATAACACATACCCCGCTAGCCATCCTTGTTTGTATCAGCAAATAAAAGAGCATTAAGAAAGTATAGTCTCAAGCTGGAGTACAAAGTTAAGGCCATTAATGACCCACCAAACTTTGGATTTTAATTTTATTCCCAAACTGTAGCTATGGTTTAACAGGCTATGAAACTCCTTAGGAATGATAGCTTTTGATCATACACTTAGTTTTACAAGATAAACATCATCTTTAAATTATCAGAATACCACAGTTATACCAACATACAGATTTAATTATTTCTAATGTTCTGTGAAGTAGCATAGAATAATTTCAACAATTCTTACAATCACATCAGCTAAACATTCAACTGATTAAAAACAACTAGGCTTTGAAACAGACTAAAGCCCACAAAATTAAACAACCTTTTGGGTAACTCTCCATTCATTATTATCCATTGGAGAATCAATAAATCTCAGTTCAGAATTGTCCAAACAAAGCATGCCTGTCATTCTACTGGTAAAGGATCACCACGCATTTCTTTCAACACTGGCAGTCTTTTGTAGTTGCCAGTCTTTTGTAACTACCAGACTGTAGTTGCAATTTAATAACTAAACAAACTAAAAAAATTCAACAGCTGGAGCAATTGTAAATTAATCAACCAATGTCTTATCCATTAATTAAAGATGACCTGGCAAACTATGAGTAAATTGATCTCTATGGAGCCTCTGCCAGATGCAACAGTTGGCCTTAATGTACAGTGGCTCAAAAACCTTGGCAGGCATTTCTAATTACTATCTGTTGTCTTTGCCACAAACACAGTGCATTGACACCATCTGAAATTGGGCTTGAATGTGACACCCAACTTAGCCAAAAGTGTGACTGGTATTCAGTTCCACACACTTAGATGCTTGTATGAGCAACAATGCCATTGTGCAATACCATAATGCCAAATTCTGGCATATCTGAATAGATTTCCAATCAATATTCTTAAACAAAAGACATGGATTTCCAAACATGAGATTTAAACTATTTACAAACTGAAGTAATCTACTTACATGGTCTACCTCAAATCTGTATGTTTTACTTACCTAGTAAACAATGTATTTCTGCAAGTGCCTAGATAATGCAATTAATAAGATATGGAGATCATTAAGCTACAGCCATACACATAATATAGTGAAGATTTGATTAAATACCCTTTTCTTCTCTTCAACTTCTCGGACACACTTCATTCTCCATGTGTCAATTTTTGCTTCCTTTTCTGCCATCCTTGCCTTTTGCTCCTGTTTTTCTAAGCACCACTCTTGCTTCTTCCTTTGAATATTTTTTCTTTTCTTTTTAATTGCTTCCAGTTTCTTTTTCACAGAACTGAGGTACTCACTATCTGTCAGAGTCTTTAATTTTTCCTGTAAAACATTTTTTATCTCAATTGCTTTTAGGTACGATTCTGTCCAAATCTCTTCATTTTCTACATTTTGTCTTAATTGCTGACATAAAGCAGTAAGCTCAGCCACAAGTTTACAAGCACTTAGCACAGATTCTTTCACTTCACTAACTAATGGCACAGGTTTGGATTTTTTAATCTCTGAAGCCTGCAGTTTACATTTTGACACAAACCTCATTAGCCACAATTCATCTTGCTCATTTGTCGATTCACTGTTTTTGAAGTCATGAGAGAATAGTTCTGGTGACAAGAATTTGGTCATTGATTCATTTCTCTGTTGCTGCACCATACTGCTATCTTTCAAACCTTGTGGGAAATTAGTAATACTGGGCCAAGGCATTGCCATTTCATCACTTTTGTACTGTATGCCATGTTCATTTTTCCAAGATGGTACATCCACTGATAAATTTGGGAAGTTCTGTTGATTATTATGGCTCTGATTCATTAATTGAGAATTTTGGGGTCCATATCCAGTGGATAAGTTAAGACCTCCACTTTGAGGTATAGTTTGGTTCTGGCACGAAGTGTTTTCACCTTGAGAAGTCACATTTTGAATGTTAGGAGGTGGACCAATTCTCTCTGGGAAGGGTGGGTGTTGCTCGGGATGCGAATGCGCCCGAAAGGGATACTGTTGCTGAGAATCCAGGTGTTTCTGTTGGTAGGGGTGTGGAGGAAGATGATACGACTGTCCCTGCTGGGGATAATCTTGATACGGATACGCTGGATGGTCCTGTCGTAGAAATGCCCCAGGGACGCAGGGCTGGTCTCTGCATTGATATGTCTGCTGATGGGACGGGGGCTCCTTCTGCTCAGGAGCCCGCAGGTGGGGAGGGTAGTCCTGCGGGCGGGGTAGCTGCCCTTGGTGACCCTGATCCCAGGGGTTGGGAGGACGTTCAGATGCGTGAGGCGGGTGGTCCTGATGATGCTCCTGCGGGCGAGGAGGGAAGTCCTGGTGAGGGTAAGGGGGGTGGTCGCGCCCCCATGGGCGGGGAGAGCATTCCAGGGGCTTGTCCCCCTGGGCCGGGTACTGGTCCCGATGCTCCTGACGCCCCTGGTCCCAGGGCTGCTCCTCTAGCCGCTCCACTCTGCCCAGAGACGCCGCCGGGCCTCCGGGGGGCCCTCGGTCCCGGCCGCCTTGGTAGGAGGGGGCACCAGGCCTCCAGTCGCCCCCGGCCCGGTTCCTCTCCGGCCCGGGGAACCCATGCTGGCCTCGGGTAAGTGGATACGCGGCGCCGGCCTTCTCCTCGCTCCGACCAGCAGGGTTATAAAACGAGTCGCGGCCTTGGCACTGCGGGGTGAAAGCCGCGGCCGGCGGGACGTTACACCGATCGGGTAGCCCACGGTAAAATGGCGGTGCCCATTCCATCGCCGCCCGGAACGGCCGACACGCCCGCCGCCCAGCGTCATCTAATTGACAGCAATGACCGACCAATCAACACACTGCAAGGGCGGGTTAACGAGGCGGTGCTCGGAGTTTGGGCTTGAGCGCCGCCTGGAGTCGCCCAGACCAACTACGGCCACAGGAGGACAAGTATCCCTCAACTTTTGAACGTTCCATTTTCGGTCTAATTGTCTTTTAAATGTTGTAATTGTACCCGTGCCTACAGCTTTCTCTGTTTGTCATCTATATTAACAATTTGGATGACAATGTTGTTAACATGGTTAGTAAGTTTTGGAAGGCTTGAGTTATAAGGAGAGACTGGATAGGCTGTGACTTTCTCCCTGGAGCATAGGAGGCTGAGGGGTGACCTTATAGAGGTATGTAAAATTATGAGGGGAATAGATAAGATGAAAGGTCACAGTCTTTATCACAGGGTAGGGGAGTCTACATAGATAGGGATTTTCTAAGATAAGATCTCTTTATTAGTCACATGTACATCAAAGCACACAGTGAAATGCATCTTTTGCGTAGAGTGTTCTGGGGGCAGCCCGCAAGTGTCGCTATGCTTCCGGCGCCAACATAGCATGCCCACAAATTCCTAACCTGTACACCTTTGGTATCATTTAGGGTTGGCTTCGATTTTTTCCTCTATAACCGACAATATTTAAAGTTAGCATCTGAAATATAAGACAAATGGAATGCCAGTCCAGTGGAACAGCTACTTTCTTACAACCATCAGGTTTTTGCACCAAGCTGCACAACCTAATCCTACCTCAGCAACCGAACATTACGGACCACCTCTTGCACTACCACGGACTTGTTTCTAATTGTTTTTTTTGCTGTCTTGTTTTGCACAGTGTTTTTCTTCACTTGCTTGTATAATTTATGTTCTGTGTGTTTGAATCTATGTCCCTGTGATGCTGCTGCAAGCAAGTTTTTCATTGTACCTGTACCTCACTGTCTTTGTGCATATTACAATAAACTCGACTTGAATTGAGGACTACCTTCCTTAATGCAGCTATTGAGAGAGGGGGTAGGTTCAGAAGAGACATGAGGGGTAAGCTTTTTACTCAGATAGTGGTGGATTCCTGGAATGCGTTGCCTGATAGGGTGGTGGAGGCAAATTCATTAGCTTTTAAGAGGGGCTTGGATGGGCACATGAATGAGAGGAACATGGAGGGATATGGGCATTCTGTAGGTAGGAGGGATTAGCTATGTTGGCACAACATTGTGGGCCGAAGGGCCTGTTCTGTGCTGTACTGTTCTATGACTTGCAGTTGCAGGGGTGGGGTGTGGAAGGGACCATGGTGGGGAAGTGGCGAGCAGTGGTGTGGGAGTGTAGGGGAGAAGGTGTGTGTGTGTGTGTGGGGGGGGGGGGGGTGCAGAAGGAACAGAGTTGCTCACTCACTGGTCTGAAATATGAGCTGGAAGTCCAGAGTGCAAGTGGGCTATGCAGCTGGAGCTGGGGGTCTGGAGTGCAGCTGAGGCCAGGAGAAAGACTGTAGGCTGGGTGTGCGCGGCCAGAGCCGTGGTTGTGGTCTGGATACCAGGGTTCAGGAACATTAATCCTTGCATACTAGGTTTGCAGCCAGAAACCAGGTTCAGATGTGCTTGTATATTTCCTGTTCCCTTTAAACTCACTGTAAGATTCATTATACTACTGTGTAACATATAAAAGAAAAATGAAATAAAAATATGTTTGGGTATTAGTAGGTGTCACATTCAATAGTCCGGAAAATCTGCTAAACTGGCACCACCAGACTCCCAAAGTGCCAGATTATGGAACTTTTTTTTATAGTATACATGTTGAAACTAATGGGAATCGCTTTTTCAAATTACAGATTTTTACCTAACACAATGTTTTCCTGGAATGTAAACTCTATATAAATCAAGGGATATATGTACTGCTAATCCCACAAGAGAATTGTACCTTAAAATTTAAGGGTTAAATTAAACTTGTTCAAGTGGGTACTTGCCTTCTAATCCATAGAGTAGATTGTTTTTACATGGCTGTTGTCACAAACCAGCAACAAAAGAAACACACTGAGCATGATTCAGTGTTAAAAACTATTTTATTAATCACTACTTATGATAATACGTAAAATAAAAGTAAAAATGTTAGTATGTTAGAATTCAAAAATGTTAAACCTCGAACGTTAACCCCAAAACTAAACTCTTCGTGTGTGTGTGTGACAAAGTCCAAAACTCCCAGTTCCGGAATGGTTCTTAAAGTTCAGTTCCGCAAGCCATAAGGTGAAACATGAGCAAGGGCTTCTTCAACAACCACCGTTGTCTGAAGATAAGATGTAGATGTAGAAAAACATAGAGAGAGTACATACGAAATCCAAATGTTCCACGATGGAACCCAAACGACACTTCAGTGTTTACTCGGTAGTGACTTCCTCACCCCGAAAAGCATCCGAACCGTGGTCGTCCACATACAAATACCTGTTTCCTTCTACAGGTCAGCAACAAAGTGAACTCCACCGGATTACTTCCAACTTCCATACATGGATTTCAGTGGCAAACACAGTTATTGTTTCTCATCCATCGATAGAGAAAACAAGCAGGCTGGTGTCTCTCTCCCTTCTCTCTCTCTCTTTCTTCTTCTTCTGACTTCTTCAACAACGTCATTACGTCCTTTATCTTCTATTGACGTAAGCACGCCCCACACACACATACACACACACTCTCTATCTTAAAGGGACTTTCACTGAGTCCATAACACTGTGCACACTTGGATTCCTTCACAGCAAAATAAAGAGGTGGGTGGGGTGGAGGATTGCTGTTCATCAACTAAAACAAAATACCACTCACTGCTTTTCAAATCCAGTGTAACCAGTCTATTACTAATCCATTTCATACCAACTGTATGAAATGAGGTTAATATTTGCCATAATTTATAAATTGTTCATTCCATTTAATCTAACAACAAGAAATAGCAAAAGAATTTACTTAGTTTAATAAAAGTATCAGGAATGCAAATAATGTTTTACTGTTTGTGTGCTAGAAAATGCTGAATGTGATCAAAACTGACTTCTTTATCTGCAACATCTGACAATCAGGAGCAATTTACTGAGTTAAACCTTGATGAGTAAGTAAATCTTCAAATGTTTAAATATAGCTGCCACTAGGCTCTTCCAGTATTATTGAGAAAATACATGTTTGGAAAGAGAACACTGTTGCCATTAAAATTGGAAATACATTTTTTTTCCAGAAACAACTGCAGAAACCTCCTGAAACTTTAAACCTACCCAAAGCGTAGTATTTTCAATATGAGCAGTACCTGGATGAAATTAGATCACTAAGTGAATCAAAAAGCATATTATGTAATTAACATCATGTTTCATAGGTTTTGTAGATATTGCAATAGGTTGAACAGTGCTCTTCACTTTGCTGCACGTTAATCTAAATTAATGACATTTTCTGGACATTACCACAAAATGAACTTCCCTGGCCTTTGAATTTATTGAATATATGGGAATAAATGGAATATACTACTTTCCCTTAAGATTAATTGCCAATATTTGGCATTGTGGCATGGATAAATCCTTAACTCCTAGGAGTCTAGGGAATTACTTACAATGAACCTGAAAAGAAAGCACTTTGATTACTTGAGTATTGAGAGGCGTCATTTTCCTTTCCAATGTTTTTAAGCTATGTCTCTTTAGTAACAAAAAAAAATCAAATCTGCTATTAGGTTATATTTGATTTAGTTATTTGCTGATCATTTATATTGTCCAATAGAATGTGGAAATGAATTAACAGGTTAAGCAGAAGAGGTTTTAAAGCTACTTGAAAGGATATCTTTCAAGGATGTCCAGTATATTTAGTAACATGCAGAAAATGCATTGTGTTACTGGTCATGCCCCTCTTTGGTCTTTGCACAAAACAGATTGATCCAGGTTCTTCTAATTGCTGGTCTCCATAGCTTTTGCCTGAGATTCATCAGTGTGCCTTCTTGGTGCAGAGATTGTGAAACTTTTCAAGCGTCATGATTTGAGTTTTTATAGAATGAGGTTTATAGACATTCCTACAAACTAAGACTGGTTCCCACAGTCATGGAACTTATTTTTTTCCAATAACTTGCTCTTATACATGATGCCTAACAGTAATTACAAGTACCCACTTGCAAGAATCTTTACACTGGGGAAGTAATTTTGCATCATACCACCCACCTCTCTTAGGAATTGTTAATCAGACTGAAGGAACTATTTTATAATTTATGATCAAGTAGAAATGTGATATATAACTATTCAAATTGATCATGCTACTTTTAAAACCTATCTACAAATAATACAAGAGAATAAAAATAATACAATTCATATAATTCAATCAATAGCAGTTCACAAACTTCTCCAAAGAAATGCAAACACCATTGAGTTTCTTATCAATGAAGACAGCTACTTTAAACTTTTTAAGTACACTGCATATCTTTAATTATGTGGAACAAGGTAGTTCAGAATCCACAAGAAGAAGAACATTTTAGCATCAAATTACCAAATATTTGGTTTGACTCCATTTTTGTTCAAGTGTAGTGGCTCTGGAAGTTCTCATTGTAACTCCCCAATCACAGTGAAGCTCCATTTTCAACTTGAGCTAGCTCCTTGAGAGACACTAGAATCATAGAAAATAAGCTAATTGTGGACATTTGGCATTTGTCCCAAGCTTCCAGCTTTTTATCATCAACAATCCAAACCAAGTACCCAAAACGGTATTATTATCCAGGAAATCTGGTTCATCGAGTGTGAGAACCAAGCAGCTTGTGAACAACAGAGTAGATTGAACTCACAACTGATCTGAAATATTTCTAGTGAATTATGCAAATGTTTTAAGGTCTTTGTATTTGGTTTACTATCCCTGATGGACTAAATTGTGCAATGGGATGAGCATCGTTGGTTCCATTCTATCCTGTGACTCAGTCATTCTCACTGACAACGTAGCCCATTGCTCCAAACAGCAGGTGGAGTCTCTTGAGATTTATCACTTTCCAAAGGAGAACAGGTATGTCATATTCAGAATTACATTTAAGAACATATGGTGTGCTAGAAGTGTTCACATGCTTTTCAAGTCTTTGGATCTCATGAGCAAGTGGAATTGACATGAAACAGGAACTATGAAATCATTTTAGGAATGGAAATCATGAGGTTGTGAATGGAAATGAAACAAATAAAAAGAAAATTCAATTACTTGAAATAGATTTGCAATCCGAATCATTCTTAATTTTATCTAATGCTTCATCATCGAACAGCTCCTTGTCTGTCTACACACATGAAGATTGTTATTTGCCAAAGTATCCAAAGACAGCTGAAAATATTTCTTGCAGATCAGGAAGTAAAGGCTAGAAGATTCCTTTTATCATCCCTTTTTATCATTTTCTGTTCTGAAGTCTAATTTGGATCACTTAGGTAGAAAATGAACTTATCGGAATATTCTGCATCAAAATTCTCTCAATTTTTAAAAATATAGAACACAATGTCATGTAGGATTTCTGTGATCCAAATGCTGTGTGCAGTTACAATTCTGGACGACGCAAACACCTGTGAAAGTACTGTTAATGTCAGATCCCATGATTCTTCTTGAAGTCTCTTTGTTTGAATAGTTCTAAGTCTGCCTGTTCATTAATTGTTCTAACAAGTGCCATGGTCACAAATGTTGCAATCTGGTAAGTGCTTAATTTGTACACTTTATTTATACAACCAGGGATTTACAGTAATTCATCTTCATATCCTTTAGTGTTACAATAAAGTGAATTTCTAAAGGATTAAAATCAATTCTGTTGCTGGTCACAATAGCACAGAAGGAAGTACAGAAAAAATATAGTACATGTGTATTGTGCTTAATATCAAAGATATCTAAAACAACATTATGTATATTTTAGCACAAGCAGAACTGACCCAAAATCATGGCCAAAACATTATAGATCAAGAATCAAAACTGAAATCCCCACAATAGCTGTTAGTAAAACCTATTTTCAATTTCATTGACCTTTGCTACAGTTCAATCTGATTCCTACATTTTGAACACAAATATGAAATTCTACTTTTTCAAATGAAAGTAAATCTTTGTAATACAGCTATAGCACCTCTAGCACAAAGAAACCGTAAATGTTCAGATGCATTAATGAAAAGTAAAGGGATGTTCAATAAGTTCTTGCTCTCATAGTACAAGGGTTGCACAGTTTGTTCCTGAACATTGTTTTTTTGAAATGTAGGGAAGCAGCTGCTAAAAATTGTAACATATAATAAACACACTGAGAAATGTGTTTACAGTAAGATTCAAAGATGGCATAATGTCCACTGTACAAAGATTTTCTATTTTACAATGACATGATCAGTTTCCAGGTCTGCTGAGATCATGCTAAGGGGATGGAGACTTTCAACCCCTACCAAAAATCTATTCTCTTCAAACAGTAACTCTCTGGTGAGAGTAACAGGTTAATAACACCTTAAAATTAATCAAAATAAAACTAGTTTCAATGTTGTACAAGGCTCATCTTTGCACACATTGCTCCGTATTACGATGTTCAGTTGTTGGCGGCATCTACTTGGCGATGCCATCGATCATCGTCCACTCCAGAATCATACTCCTCTTCAACAGGTTCCTTCGGTGGGGCTCTAAATAAAAGGAAATATGTATTCAGTTGAAAGCAATTTTCAAGGGATTTATATTTAAAAAAACTTCAAACTTTAAGACTTTTTTTTAAAAAAAGGAGTTATTATATAAAAGAGAATCAAGGTGAGAGGGGACTTTTTTTAAGGGGACCTGAGGGGCAAGTTTTTTTCCCCCACATAGATGGTGGTGGGTATATCGAATGAACTGCCAGAGGAAGCAGTAGAGGCAGGTATAATTACAACATTTAAAAGACATTTGGACAAGTACATGGATAGAACAAGTTTAGAGGAATACATAGGCAAATCGGACTGGCTTAGGAGTTGGTCGGCATGGACGAGTTGGGCCAAAGACCCTATTTCTGCGCTGTATAACACTATGACTCTGAGAGGAGAAACTGCAATAGAGCTGTTTCTCATGACTAACAGTGCTGCTGAACTGGAGCTGCAGCTGCTATTCAAATTTGGGCATGTAACAAAAGTGCTATCCATACCCACCTGTTAGACAAACAGCCCAAAATGAGTCTGCACTTAAAAGCAATGGTGCAGTGAAAGAGTGACCTCCTTTTGATGTGCTTTTCTTTGACATTTACATACACTGGGATACAAAGGAGGGAGGAGACAAGAGAGCAAATACTGCTGTATGGTTTCATGGAAAATATTTTTCATAGGTTATCAGAGTACCCAATAGGAAGACAAAACATCATATAACAGTTTCTTACTAAGAACCAAGCCATCAGCAAAAGTTGTAGTTGGAATTTTGTTACTGCAACAATACATTCTAGCTAACACGTGGAATTTTTAAGAACTGCTATTGTTATAAATGAGGTCCAATGGGTACAAAAGATAAGTTTGCCTTGCCCTTGACTGCAATGTTGTAACCAGAATTGTGTTCTTTCAGTTTAGTCCTTCTGCAAATCAAAAGGAATGTTCCATTCTCTGATTCCAATAGAAAACTGGTTTAAGTCATCCATAATATTTTCCAGCTTTCTGTTCTGCAATGTGGCCATTAATTGTGATATTTGCCTGACGTGAATTCCCCATGGAGTTTATGAAAAAAAATGTACTGCCATATTTCCTCAGGAATTGTGAAGATTTATTGAGTTAATTTGAAGAGCATTTTGACAGGCAATGGGAGAAGCTACTTAAAAAGGAACTATGAAGAAGAACATTATATAGTCCCAAGGCTTCAAAATAGGATTTGACCATATGGAAACAAGGCCCAGTGAACACTAAATTTATGAAAGATTATAAATAGATCATCCCAGTTTTTTTCAGAACTGATATGCAGGCAAGCAAAGATCACACAGGCAATGACAACCTCATGATTTTTAGTGAGTTTACTGGGAAATGTACTTTTGAGAATCTTGTGTTATCACCTACAATCATTAAGTGACTTTCTCTGTGATCATTTCTTGTTCTATGGATGACCTATAAAGGCCAACAATGCAAGCAGAAGCTCCTGCCTATCTTACAATTGATGTACTCTACTTCCAGGGTAGAAATGTGCAGGACAAAGCACAATCTTTGCAGTCCATGCAGGAGATTTTAAACTTCGTCACTGTCACTTTCCCCAGACATAAATGACCACTGAAAATTTACCGTATATATCCAGGTGGTTTCTTTCCATCAACTATGTCTTTGTCCACTTCTACAGCAACAATGTCAGAATTTGGCACTTCAAACATTGGCTCCAACAGCAATTTTTCCTGAAAACACATCTTACTTTTAGTAGTTGCAGTTTTACCTCAGCCACAAAAACAAACCAGATTTTCTGCACTCAGAAATGTGGTATTTAACAATATTTAATTCTCAGGCAAGGTGCTTTAATATGCATTATTGGCAAATAACTGAAATATCATACAATCTCTCTCATTGGGCTGGATTATGCTCATCTCTGGCTGGGACCTTTGTAGGGAACATCCAGTTATCTCTTCCTTGGGGTCCAGTTCATTCTTGTTTCAGTGTCTGTGCATTTAAATGTGGAACACAGATGAGCTGGAGGTCAGATACCAGCGCATTTGACCTCCTACTTTACTCTGATTGTCAATGACATTTAATGCCATCAGACAGTAATATTAACAAAAATGTAGGGCAATGGAAACATTTAAACTGTGTTCAAAAGAGTCCAGGAAAATACATTCTGTTAAAAGGAAATAACAAACCAAACACTCATAATACTCTATGGATGAATAAAAACATAAGGGAACAATTGAGGGTAAGGAAACAAGGCATTCATTAAGTATAAGGACAGCAGTGAAGTCTATGCTAAGAGAAGTTATGGAGGGAAAAGGAAGGAAGCCAAGAAAACAATTATTAAAGTAAAGAGGAACAATGAAATTAAATTATCAACAAAGACAAAACAAAAAATAGAGTTGTGATGGGAATACAGCCAGTAACGGAGAGGCCACAGGAAGATGGAAGAAATATTAAATATCAAAGCAGAAAATTGATTTATCAGGGAGATAGAATATATGGACATAGCACTGAATGATGTGATGAGTAATGAGATAAGCAAATTAAAAATGGAGATAAATAAACTAATCAAGCTCAAATGATGATAAAACCCTCAGTCCAGAATGGCTACACACACACATTATTAAACAATCTAGGGAAAAGAAAGTAGAGGCACCACTGCTCAATTTTGATAATTTATTAGGGAAGGGTGTAGTGCCAGAAGACCGATGGATAGTTTATACAATGCTTGTATTTGACAAGTGAGATAAAACTTGTTGAGGGAATTATAACTGGTGGTGGGAATGATAATGGAATTCCACTAAAGATCACAGAACACATTGAAAGAATGAATAATAGTGAATTGTTGACAAGAATTTCAAAAGAAATGATCTTGCTTGACTGACATTATTGTTTTGTTTGAAGAGGTAACAGAGAGAGTAGACAATGCTAATACAGTAGATTCAATTTACCTAGATGGGCCTGTTTCTACGCTCTATGAATATTTTCAAAATGCGTTCAATGGAATACCCCATAGTAGACTGATGAACAGGGTCAGAGGCCAAGTGGCAGAATGGATTTCAAGGTGACTTTGAGACAAAACGGGTGATCTAATAGAGGTTAGGACAGAGTGAATCCAGATAGCATTTTTGGGGGAAGGAGCAGAAATAGACACCATCAAGATAGTCACCAAGAACTCTAATAGAAACTTCTTTATCTAAAGAGTGATGAGAACATAGAACTGATTACCACACAGAGTGATTCAAGCAAAAAGTATAGGTACGTTAAAAAGGAAGCAGGACAAGCACGAAGGAGAATAGAGGTTACGCAGACAAATTTAGAAGAAGAAAAATGGGAGAATGCTTGAGTAGAGCACAAATGCCGTTATGTACTGATTGGGTCCAAGAGCTGGTTTCTGTGGCATATATATAGTACTACATAGCAGGGAATTCTCAAAAGATTATCGGGGTGTTCCAGGGTGGGGCCTCAGCTTTGAAGGAGGCCTCTCAGGTATGGACGGTCAGCTTAGCCAGCCCCCTAACTGGATCAAGTTACTGCAGACTGAGAGGTGCCTAGGGATCCAGTACAATCCAGCCCAATGAGATTTCATAAAACTGACAATAATAGAAATAAATTACAACATTTGTCACACACTTGTAATCTAACAATAAATAGTTGTGTTTGGATTATATATTGGATATAACAGAAATTATTTGGACTTAAGTAGATCTTCTTATTCAGTGGTTTTCAAACTTTTTTTTTCAGGTGACCAATTTTAACCAATGGTTCACCCATGGAACTAAATAAGAAATAGCTCCTTGGAGTGGAAGGAGCAGCCCATTTTTTTTTAAACCATCCCGTGATCCATCAGACATTTGCAGCCCCCTCTTTGAACACCAATTCTCTAATCTAAACTACCCATTTAGAAAATTACGTTGTCTTAACCCCATCTCTTGACCCCTGTTAGAACACAGTAGTAAGCAAGCACAAACACCAAGAACTGTAAACCAGGCCTGTTAGGGAATATTTTCGGAAACTTACCATGATTGATCTAAGACCTCGGGCACCAGTCTTCCTTTCCAGGGCAAGGCGGGCTATAGCTCTCAAGGCATCCTCAGATACATTAAGATCACACTAAACAGAGTGTTAAAAGTTGAAAGATCAGTAACAATAACAAAGACAAATATTCACATTACAAATTATTGCCTCTGGATACAATTTCTCAGAAAAATGGTTAGATCCAAAATGTACATGCAGGACTTTAAATGAAAGCCTCAAGGAAACTTTCAATTTTTGAAAATTATTTGTTTCAAGTCTTTCAATTATTTCACATTACCTTCTGTCTATTCAGCAGCCTTTTGGGTATCACTCTATAGTAATAAATTCTCTGGTGTTTGAGCAATTACATTTTTCCATTTAAACCATGGCTTGCAATTGTGTTAACTGGTAAGATGGATTGCACTTCACTTAGCAAAGCACCATTTTCACCAAAGGCCTGAAGCTTTAACAAAATGGATAAGCAGTAGCTAAAATTGAAGTGTCATTTCTGTACCACTTTATTAACTGGTTTTAGAAGGAAGCTACATACTTGCTTTCCCAGCAAAGAGAATTTTAAGGGAAATAGTAGGCATTTTAAAAAAGACAACACAAGGACATGTATTATCAGACAGTGATTCCCAGAGAGCTTGCATCCTTTATAAGAAATATTGGGATGGAAAATGATCTAGTTATGTAAGTGGACCCAAAAAGGACATGTTTAGATGGGACAAGAGGCTTTACGATATTTCCCTCCCACATTTTATATCCAATGCAAATATCGACATAGGTGGAAAATTACCAATATTTATTAAAAAGAATTGTCTCAAAATAATCTCTTCTTTCCTTGGTTAGTGAAATAAAACAATGAGAAGAGTGGTAATTCACACCTTATCCATACTAAACAAAGCCTGGTATTGTGGGATGACAGCGTTTCGAGGTTCTGTTAAAATCCGCACCAATGTGTCCTCATTTAGACTATGTAGTGGAACTATCACAGGCAGACGTCCTACAAATTCTGGTATCATTCCAAATTCTATCAGGTCCCGGGCCTCAACATGGCGAAGTAATCTATCTTTTTCTTCCATTTCCTGGACTGTATTGTTGTCACCACTCATATTTGCTAAATCAGCAGCTGCTGCTGCCCTTCTCCCCTTGCCAAGATTTGAGGGAGTGCCAAATCCAAGATACTGCATAGAAAGAGAGAGAGAAAGAAAGAGACAGAAAGAGAGAGTTAATGTAAGCAATTTATAAATTAGCAAAAAAACATTATAACTTAACAATAATTCTTCACACAAATAGTGAATATTTAAGTTATGGGATGGCTTATAGCTCTCAAAAGAGAAAGGACTAGATTTTTACAAAAATAACTTTGTTAAAATGCTTTCCGACCTTGCCAGAGAGTTGTATTTAATTAAGACTTTTAATAGTATCCCAATGTGTCATCATCCACTATCAGCAATTTACAAATACACATGGAAGTTATAATGCAAGGTCAAGATTAGGTCTGGCTGTAATCAAGGTATAAGCAAGCTAGTCCCTGATGTTAGTTGTCCATAGTTGCATAGAGATGGCCACTTGGGAGAACTGTAAGCTCCAGTCTGAATTTGTACAGGAAAAAAGTTTAGGGGTAAAGCAGTAATGATTTCAGGTAACTGTGATCAACAGAACACAGTAGAAGACAAAGACTAATCAATTTAGTATTAACTATTGTTCAAAGCCAAGGTGCATGAAGAACATACCCCAGAAACATTACCTTTTCATTCTTTCTCCTGCTGATAATCCTATCCAGACCATTGAAAGCACCAGACGCCACAAATAAAATATTGGTCGTATCCACCTGAACTGTTTCTCCACGTAATTTTCTGGAATTTTTTTCTGGAACATTTACAATTGTCCCCTCAAGTAGCTTCAGCAGCCCCTAAGTCAGGGAAAAAAGGAAGTCCTTTAAAATAAAATATACACAACTATTCAAATAATTCAAATCAGAAATATCAGGAATGTTTCCAAGATTGTTGTATTCCTACGGTGCCACTATTTTAAAGGAAGGGGACACTAAAATAGTCAAATAGCATCCAGCAATCACAGTACAACACAGGAGGACGACCTTCAGCCCTCAAGTCTTCACTGTTCTTTGAAAGAGCAATCATCAACCTTTGCCCACATCTCTGAAATTTCTCTTTCATTCTCTTTTTCATTCATTCTTTGAAGGTTACTAATGAATCTGTACCCATCATCTTCTCAAGAACTACATGCAAAGCATTAACACTTACATAGAACAATACAGCACAGGAACAGGCCCTTCAGCCCACAATGTTGTGCAACCACAACCACGAAGTGGTACACCCATGCAACCTAATAACAAGTAGCTCTCTAGTGTGTGGGCATTGTTTATTTAAACGAGTGGGAATTAGCGGCCCATTTCTTGTTTTTAAAACATCCCGTGAGCCACCAGAGGGTTGCGGCCCCCTCTTTGAACACCAATCCTCTCATCTAAGCTACCTGTGAAGTACTTTTCTTATGGGACTTCTGGTTCATTTGTTCATAGTCTTAAAACACTATCCTCTGATTATCGATCCTTATCAAAAGCCTTCTGAAAATCTATCAACTGCAATGATCTCCTCCATCTACAGCTTATGAACACCTGACCTGTGAACAGCCCATACATACAAACAGGGAGATGGATTGGCCAGCTCTTGTGGAGCTGCAAGCATAGTCTGCCGTCATGAATCTTACGAATTCTCTTCCTCAAAGAGCACTGGAAGCAGAGTCTTTGAGTATTTTTATGGCAAAGATAGATTCTTGATAAGAAACAAGGGTGAAAGGTTACTGGAGGTAAATGAGAATGCAGAGATGCTATTAAATAGTGGAGAAGGTTTGATGGGCCAAGTGGCCCATTTCTAATTTGTATGTACAGCTAAATAAAACTAAGTTTCTCTATAAGGCACACCATCATCTCTCTAAGCTAATCAACATCCATAACTTAGTATATTTCTATTGGTTCTGCAGGGAATCTACAGGGAACTAAAACAAAAAACGAAATCAGTCGATTATTTTTATTGTGAGCATGCTGAACACTGTTTAAAAACATTTTTTCATTAATCTATTTATTTAATTGAAATTCCTTATCACCGACCTGTTGAACACCTTCACCACCCACATCACGTAATTGATGGATCCCTGGAACACTGCCAATCTTATCTACTTCGTCCAAGAATACTATTCCTGCAAATAAATTAATTTTATTAAGATGATAACCAAATTGCATAAAATTAAATAAGCAGCACACGTATTTGGTGATGGCTGTAGAATAAATGACAAGACACTAGGAGGATATCCCTGATCCTCACTGAAGAGTGCACTTGAATATTTAACATTCACCTGAGCAGGTAGATAAATGCAATTTAATTTAAAAGCCAAAAACTACAGAAGCTGAAGATATGAAATAACAGAAATACTTGAAAGGTCTGTCAGCATCTGTGGAAGTAGAAACAGTGTTAATGTTTCAGGTCAATGACCCTTCATTGACTAGGTTCTTCAACCCACAACATTAACTCTGTTTCTCTTTCAATAGATGCTGCCTGACCTACCCAGTTTTTCCAGAAATTTTTGGTTTTATTTTGGATTTTCAGCATCTGCAGTTCTTTTGATTTTCATGAACAAATAAATGGGGATTAACTTTAATGTCACATTTTACGAACAATCCAGTATAGGCTCACAGTTCAAGTACCTGCTCAGATAAAGCATGGGGTGGAAAGACTCTGAGCATTACTGTTGGCTTTGTTAAAATTAGTTTCACCTCTCATTATTTTGCTTCACAAGTAGCATGTATTTTTTAAGTAGCATTTCTAAACATGATAATATTAAAAGTTACCAACATAAAAGACAAAAACTTCAACTATTACAATGGCAAAATACTGGTGGCATATTGATGATGTTAAAACTGTTAGTGTTTGCAATCATCGTAGCATGAAGCTGACAGCTGCTTCTGGAGTATGCACGTTTGCAGTTAAATGCAGAAAGTCATTTTTTATGATTCCAGGTTCCTGTTTCACTGAGTCCAAGCATAATCTCCAGAAATCTTTGAACTGAGGAGAACTTCAAGCATTTATGAACTACTCTCATCAGAAAATATCCTGAAAATATTACTCTAATCCATGAGTAAATTATTTTTAAGCATGCAGTAGCACAAAATTATTGCTTAACGCACCACTGAAAGCAACATTAGCAACCTCTTACCCCAAGAGTAACTTTTAGTGTAATTTCCTCAGATAAATGTCTCTAAACATAGCAATCTTTACTACTTTCATGTATACTTTAGAAAGATTTGACTATGATATGCCATCTTCCTCCTCAATCTCTTTACATCCTTGTATCCAGAAAACTCTTCTAAACAACTTGGCATCCAGTCCAATGGCATCATCGTTACTAGCTGTTTGGGACTCCCTAGCGATATGTAACAGCAATGCACATCAGAAGAGGGCAAATCCACATCACAATGACCGAAAGATGTGCACAGCTTCCTCAGAGCACAGGCATGCTTTGTACTTCATGCAGAATGCCAAATCCAGCCACTGAGTTTAGTATGGAATTAAACATCCTTTTATAATCTGTGAAAAGCATGAGGGCAATAAACAATAATCACTACTAATTTAATGAATTAAACATCTGGCAAAGATTGCAACACATGCTGCGAGAATACAACTTTGGCCATATAATTTGAATATCTACCCAGGCAACACTGCAAAGCCCACAAATTCAATAATTGAGGATCTGTTTATGGTTGCAGTTAATGCTCCACAAATCTCACCTTGCTGTGCTTTGTCCACATTATAATTGGCATCCTGCAAGAGCTTAGCAACAACCGATTCAATATCTTCACCCACATATCCAGCTTGCGTCAGGGTAGTACAGTCACAAATGGCAAACGGAACCTCCAAACATCGGGCAAGGGTCTGGGCCAATAAGGTCTTGCCTAAAAATAAGAAAAGTGCTTAATACCTTGCTTATCTTACATCTTCACAGCAACACTTTAATTCCAAATATTAAAATAAACAATACTGTGCAATTGTAACAAATTTGCAGCTTCAGGAAAATAAATATTTTGTGTGCAAAGAAAAAGCACAACAAATAAATCACTTTGCACTAGAAAATTAATACCTAAAAGACAATAATGATTTTCAACAACAGAAATCACTGCCTTATTTTGTCGGAGCAAGTTCATCAATCTGAATGTTGACTTAATTTCTCTTTCCATCAATGTTGCCTGGCTCACTGTGTATTTCACACAACTTATGTTTTTGTTTCAAACTTCCAGCATTGCAG
The DNA here is from genome assembly GCF_009764475.1 of Pristis pectinata. Lineage (NCBI taxonomy): Eukaryota > Metazoa > Chordata > Chondrichthyes > Rhinopristiformes > Pristidae > Pristis > Pristis pectinata. The sequence continues at coordinate 13,064,747 of NC_067432.1, forward strand.
TTTTTTCACTTCTCAATTAATTATCAATGATTCCATTCACAAGGGGTGTCAATGAAAATACATTATAACATTTAAAATTCAATATGCAAAAAGCAGTCAGCAATATTGAATTAGTCCCATGCAGAATCAATACTTCAAGTAAAGTTTGCTTTCTTCTTTGCAGTCTGTGTGTTTCCCTGGTTTTTTAAGAACTCAAATCATATATAATTTTCATAATATTTGCTAAATTAAAACAGGAGGATTGCAGAGTATGGGCATAATAAAGCTCAAAGCAGCAACGTAAAGATATTTTGTTAAACTGACCTGATCCTGTGGGACCAAGCAATAAAATGTTACTCTTCTCCAACTTTATATCATCATGAGCTGAATCAAGCACCTCGCCTCCTCGTTTCTCTTGGGGAATTGACTGACTTGCCTGCTGCTGCATGGAAGCTCCAAGGGCATTACCATGTGGACTAATGCCTGCAATTTGCAGTAGCTCTGCAGGAAAGAAAATGAAGTATTCAGATAATTTACTCTTTCAGATAATTGATACAAACAATAACAGAATCTCAATATTTTGCAAATACTTCCAGAAATCTCCTCTGCAGGGGCTAGCAACATACTTATAAGCCGTATTTTGTATTTGTGACTGGCAGTCAATGCATCAAATGTAAAAGAATACATATTATTTACATCAATTGTAAAGTGTGCAATATGGGTCTTAATACCTCTGCTGGCACAAATAGCAAAGTTGCATGAAATAGGACAGATTGTAAAGAAAATTACAAGATAGCGACTTCAAAATTGTAATACAAACTAGGTCTCAAATTTGACTGTTGCATTTATACAACTTGTAAATGCATTGCATTTTCTAAGATTCATGTGATTACATACATAAATAAAATTTTCAATGATTAGGTCCAAAAATAACAAAAGAAAAAGCTAATTAAATGGAAGTGGATGTTTTGGGGTAAGTGTGGATATAGTGGGAAAAGATTTAGCAATAAGTGTTGGGAAAGGAAAGACTGGTTACTCTTACCAGCACTAGTCAGGTATAATAGAAATAGAGTAAAGATGACAAAAATAAAACACACATCCCAATCCACGGAAGTGAAGTTTATTCACCGAGTAAATTACTTTTCACTTCATGATTGAGTTAACCAAACTGAAAATATGGAAACTGAAATTTAAAAAATGCTAGAATTGAGATTTTAATATCTGTACACAAATCTTCATCAATCATATGATCCAAAGCAAAATACAGCACTTACCATCTGCAGGAGTTGTAATTATAACTGTCACTTGAAGAAATCTGCTGGAGAATTGTCAGGATCTCTCCCCCCACCCGCCAAATTTAGGTAAAACAAGCAGGCTAATATTTCTCAATTTCTTGCTGGAAACATGCATATATGGATGAAAAATGCAGACTGATGCTTACAAGATACAAGACCTCACATATATTTGCAGTACTAATTTGCTCAATATTCAGATGACTTTGTTCTTCCTTCCAAATTTTTTTTTAGATCTTTAAATTTACATTTTAGATATTTAAATATACATTTTCAGTATTTGCATCAGATGGAAGTACTACAGTTCATTCTTCATCTCTTCCCTCAGTTATTTACACCAAGGAATTTTTTCCTCCCCTCATCTGCAACACAAGTTGAAATTGCTGTTATGTAAGCAAGTCTCCAACTTTAACAGGTGACCACTTGCCTCATTCCCACCCCAAATTACTCTGTAACCTGCGACAATATGTGATGAGTCTATTTAGCAATATCAGCATCCTTAATTGACACTGGTAACAAAACCACTCTCAAGCAATACCTTATTTTAAATTAATGGTTTAAAATTGTACTGCCTGTCCGTTCTATGGTAAGGGTATGTGTGTGTGCTTGCATGTGTGCAAGCATCCACATTTTTTGTAAAATCTCTGAAACTCTTCTATGGTGATATGCGACGCTTAAGTGAGGAGTGTGGTGGAATACAGTTCAACTGTCTGGATGAGTGCAGTTCCAGCAATGCCCAAGAAGTTCCAGCTCAAATCCATCTAAATCTGCTTTGTAATTGGTATCCCATCCACCTCTCGAAATATATTGTCTTTTCACCACTATGACTGCAGAGTGTACAATCAGCAAAATGCACTGCTGCAACATACCAAGACTTCATCAAACCACTTTGCAAATCAACATGCCAGGGTAGCAGCCACATTAGAACTTTCTAACTCCTTCAAGTTTCCTTCCAACCAAACTAATGTAGAAATATACTTCCATTTCTTCATCAATGGTCAATAAAAGGCATAGAACTCTTTACCTAACAGCACTGAAGAATTGCTTCACTAGAAAGACAAACAATACAAGAAGACAGTATCATATCTATCTCATGCAAAAGATCTGAAACCTTCCATCCTACTTGAAGGGTCCCTTTTTGGTGTAATCTGATACTGATTATCAAGGTTTATACACACCTAAAGGCATGGGAGGTTTATCAACAGAGGCCCAACCAGTCTCAATCTGTCCCCACCCCTCCTTCATCTGGTTGAATTTAGTCTCACATTGAACTATTTCTCCATGAACTCCACTCAGTTTTCCAAATCGAAAGTGTAGCTATTGATACTCACATGGGTCCAAACTAACTGGTCACTTTGTGGGATATGTGGAAAAGTCCTTGTTTCAGGCCTATTCAAGCCCCTCCCTTGCCTTTTTTCTGCCCAGTGCATTGGAGAGTGCTGGCACTATGTCCTGTACTTCATCTTAGTTCCAGTTTCCACCCTAGTCCACTGTCATACAAGTCCATCTCTGACTCTTTCCTTTTCCTCACTTCAGAATTCATCCCTGAGATGGAGTTAATTCCACATCAGTCCTTCTGGGACATTTTTGTTTTACCTTAACTGTGGTATCCCCTCCCACCATAGTTAACAGGGGTCAAGACAATGTCTGTTCCATTGCCCACACATCCATTCTCACCTCTCCCCACGCATACAGCAAGGTGTCTCCACCTTCCACCATACAAGCCTCAACAACCAATAAATCACTGTAATTTCCACCATTTTCAACCACCAGACACTTCCACTTCTTTAACATTCTGAATGAACTGCTACCTACACTGCTTGGTTTACTCTTCTATCACCACCAACACCCAGGCAATACCTACCCTTTGATCTCTTCCCCTCCTACTGACCAGGGACCTACATACTGCTTTCAGATGAATCAGAGATTAACTTGATTTTCTTCCAGTTTAGTGTGCTTTAATGCTCACAATGTGGTCTCCTTAGCAATGGAGAAACCAAATGTAGTTTGAGCGGTCATTTTGTGGCACTCCTCTGTCCTGTCCACAAAGGCAACTCTGAATTTTTAGTTGCCCATCACTTTAGCTCTCCATTTCATTCCCACTCAGACCTCTTTGCCTTTATCTTCTTACAGCATTTCAGTGAAGCCCAAAGTAAGATGGGAGGAACAGCATCTCATCTTCCAACTAAGCACATTACAGCCCTCCAGACCCAACACAGAGTTCAATAACCTCAGATAACCAGCCTTTCCAGTTTCTATTGGTTCAGGCCAGTTCTGAAGGAAGGTTACCAACCTGTAATGTTAATTCTGTTTTTCTCTCTCCACAGATGCTGCCTAACCTGCAGCACATTTCCAGCATTTATTTCACAGTTCCAGCAACTGCAGTTTTGTATGCCACAATTCAAGTTTTGTTGTTTTCCCCCCTCTTTCCTGCATTCTCATTCATTCCTCTCTTTCTATTGACATTAGCTCCAGACAGATCATTTATGATTAACAAGCCCTCGCCAACTTCTCTTAGCCAACGCCACTTGTATTAATTAATCTTCTCTTGGTTTCCACACTATAAGGCATTTCCTTTCTTCTCACTATCCACACCACCCATTCCACCACCACCCCAACCCCAGCCTTCTCTGCAACTTAAAACATGATTGATTTCTAACTTTTCCTAATTTTAATGAAATGGTAACTCTGTTTCTCTCTCCGCAGATGCTGTTAAGTAATTCCAGCATTTTCTGTTTTTATTATTGTAGATTATTACAACAAACTGAAAGGTATAATTCACAATACATCTCTTACACACACAGAATTTGTCAACACAAACTGATAGTTATTCACAAGAAAACCAACTAATGAATCAGAAGCAGAACTCAAGTCCCTGAATAGAGTGATGACTTACATTTCTAAAAACGAATGACCAATTCTATAAGGAGTCTTGGCACCTAAATGCATCAACAACTTTCGTTTACAGTGTCTTTAAAGGAGAAAGTAGCCTTGTGAGAAGATGACAAACAATAGCAACAAAGGTCAAATAGTTTTTTTTAATAAAGAGAAAGAGAGAGAGATTATATTTGTGCAAACAGTGCAACAAGAACTACATACTTGGCAAATAAAAATCATCTGTAAACAACGGCTAGATTTTAAAAGGTCCACCAGAAATGAACTTAAGCTAAATTATTTGTCAATCTCACCAGTAAATTGGATAATACATCATTGTGTCCATTTGAGTGGTTTATCCTTTCAATAGACAGAGTCATATTTCAAATATCCCCAGATCCCAAGTGCATTGATTGAATGTTGGGTTGATTACTTACGAGCCAAAAAAAATGAGAAGTCAACAGTAGTTATAAAAACTGAATAAGATGGATAGAAGACAAAGAATATATTTGTTTCAAAATATATATTTGCTGCAGATATCAACCTGTCATTATGAACCCACCAGAAAGCATCCCCATTCTCAAAATGTATACTATGTACACATCCAAACAAATTATTTTTTTTAGTCATCATTGAACTATATTATGCAAAACATTTTTTAAAATGGAGAAATGTAAAACACTCGATCGTGACAAAATCACTTTCATTTAAAGCATATCCATCATGCATTTAGAGGCTGTCACAACTTTCAAATGAATGCAACTTATAAATTTCACTCTGGCAACTACTGACAGAAGACTGGAGAAGTTACACAGGGTGTTAGGTTTCCCAGAGACTGCAATAATCCAGGAATCCTGATTCAGCAATTCGGTCAACTTCACATTTGGACTTTGCTACTGAGAGGTACTACAGAGTGGCAATGCTTCCTAGGAAAAAGTTTTCTCGTTAAGAACAGTGGGAGAAGCTGGTCTGCTATGCAGATTGATTTTATCATCTGAATTGAAATTAAAAGCTCCACAGGCATAAAACATTAGTTGATGTGTCAATTTTTATGTGATGCTACTGTAGTCACAACTTTGTAGAGGGTTTACAGCTAACTGTTCTCTTTGATATTGAAAATGATTGGTCAATCCTAGCTTGATGATTATACTACTGCTTTTGTAATACAGGGCCTATAGAGATCAAAAATTGACCTAAACATTGTAAAATCAAATCAGGCTCATTTCCATACCCTGAAGTTTTACTTTAACACTAAGTATGGAATCTGATGTGGTTTATGATGTACTCACTGCAGGATCTGCATTGCTACTAATAAAATTTTGAACCAACAGGGTAGAGCTCTGCACATGAGGTTATAGAATGGGAACAGGGAAGGTGCAATGAGACCTGGATGTCCTTATACACAAGTCAATGAAAACAAGTGTTCAGGTGCAGCCAGCAGTTAGAAGGTAAATGCAAGAGGATTGGAGCACAGAGGCAAAGACATCTTGCTGCAGATATACAGGGGCTTAGCAAGAGCCCACCTGGTGTTTTGTACTCTGTTTTAGTCTCTTTACCCGAGGCAAGAAGTTCTCATTGAGGAAGTACAATTAAGATTTACTGGACTGATTCCTGAGATGGCTGGACTAACGTATAAGAAGAGATTGGGTCATTTATGCTCATGTAATTCTAACATGACTAAACAGACTAGAAACTAGGGAGGATGTTCCAGTAGCTGGAGAGTCCAGAATCAGAGGCCACAGCCTCAAGGTATAGGATACGCAAATAAGAACAGGTCGGGAGAAATTTCTTCACTCAAGAATGGGTGAATATATATTTAATGACCTGGCCTCCATTATCCTCTGCGGAATTTTCTACCACAGACGATAGAGAAAGCCAGGTCCTAAAGGTATTCAGGAAGTCATGAAGGGCACAAATATATTGCTTAATGCTAAAGGAATGAAGATATGGGGAGAAGGCAAGAACAGGGTACTGAAATGGATGACCAGCCATCGTCATGTTGAATGGTGGAGCAGATGTGAAAGGCTGAATGGCCTACTCCTGGTCCTAAGTTTTATGTTACACAAGTACAACTAGTATAGCCATCTTTCCTGAACAGGACTGTTGAAGTCCTTGACATGGAGGAATAAGTAAATATAAAAGTGATTCTGCCTGCCAAGCATTTGTACTATACACGTACCAAAGTGGTCAATATCAAAAGACAACACTGCTACAGTTCTAAAAATCAAGCTAGTTTAAAAAAAAATGCAGCTGGCATTTTAATGAGTAAAAAGCATAGCACAGTAACGTAGCATTATTTATCTCATCATGCTTCTACACACAAGTACAGATATACACAAAACACAATGCTGCAGATCTGTGGGGTTACAAAGATGGATTTTAAATTGTCATTCAAATAATGACCTTAATGAATGGATAAATAAACACCAACAGATATAACATACTGGAAAGCAAAATTTTTTGGGAGAATTGAAATGGTAAAATTATGTTCTATAAAGGCTAGGGTATAAATACCACTTCTTGTGGTTCCCACATACTACATCCGCTTAATCAATTTACTGCATAAAACTGGAGTATCATGAAATGATACGTTTGCCATTAAACCTGTTGGCTGGATTTTACCACAATGAAGAATTTGAGAGACACCTATCAGAATAATGTTTGACCAGCACAGCCTATTGCCTTATATATCATGGGAAAAATAAGCCAGCCTTTCTCAAACTAATCTTCCAATTCATGGCACAAGCAATTATAATTCATGAATTAAGGTTCTGTTTCAGGAGAGTTAGAACATGAAAGATAGGAAATGCTCCCGTAAAATAAGGAACAGTCAGCTTTGGAGCACAGAAAATTGTGATCAATTTATGGAAAACAGTGATGAAGTTCAGGTTCCCTATCAAAAATTTTCACTAAGTTTCAGAAACTTCAACTTTGTCTGCATTTAGTTCATTTCACTTATTAATACTGCATTTTATATTTATGATTCTCTTTATCACCTGTGTCCATTTTTAGACCACCAATGACTATCTGTGTGGCTGGATACACAATTCAGTTAAAAATCAAGACTGTTTTCAAATAAAAAAAAGAAAGAAAAACCAAAAAGAGGGCACAGGTGAGAAGATGGAGTCAACTTACTTGTAAATCTGTACTCATCCTCTCGTCTTCGGATTTCTAACTCTAGAGAAAGGTTAGAAATAATATCAAAGAGCGAACTAACTAAAGGCAGCAACAGGCATTGATGAATGTTCAATCTGCACATTTAATAAATATATCTGTTGCATATTGCTTCTTTACAAAGACCACAGATCTTGTACAATTAACATACAGAACAGATTTTAGCTTTAACCAACACCTCCCCAACAGAAACGTGATTAAAATAATGCACAAGAGTTGAAACCAACACAAAACTGATATTTGAATATGTAATAGCATGGATTGGCATGACAATTTAGTGAGAGGCAAAAACTCAAAAATAAAGCTGCAACTCAAAAACATCCTTTGCAAAGACTCAGTGTACCACAACAGACATCAGTTAATATTGTATTTCATGAGAAATGAAATAGAAGGAGTAGTATGCCATATGACTCCTCGGGTCTATCTCACTATTCAATGAGCTCAATACTAATTCTATGCCTTGTCCACTCTGCTTCCTGATCCTCACATCTTACAATTTCCAAAAAATCTATCAAGTTTTGACTTAAACATTCTCAATGACTGAGCATCTACAGTATAGAGAATCCAAAAATTTCTAATCAGCTGGATAAAGACATTTCTGCTCATTTCAGTCCTACGTGGCCAACCCTTCAATCTCAATGCACCACAGATCTAGCTTCTCCAGTCAGAGGAAAGAACCTGCCATCTATCCCTCTTAGGATCCCGGGTACATACAAATATATTAATTGGCAGAAGTGGGCTAATCAGTTTCAACCCTGCTCTGTCACTCAATGAGGTTGTGGTTTATTTGATTGTAACCTCAACACCACATTCCCAAGAATCTACAATAGCATGTCACCCCATTGCTCATCAAAAACTATCTGCATCTGCCTTACAATTTTTGAAAGACGGTTTCTAACATCCTTTGAAGGGAATTCTAAAAATTCACCACACTCTGAGAAAATAAATGGTTTGTCTGTCTCAAATGGGCACCTTTTTATTTTTAAATAGTGACCCCTAATTCCAAATTCTCCCACAAGAGGAAACATCCTCTCCACATACACTCTGTCAAGGCCCCTCAGGATCTCCTATGCTTTAATCAAGTCATGTCTCACCATTCTAAGCTCCAGTGGATAAAAGCCAAGTCTGTGCAACCCTGTTCTCATAAAGCAACCCACCATTCCAGCTATCAATCTAGCAAACCTTATCAGAACTGCTTCCAACCCATTAAAATCCATCTTTAAATAAGCATAAGAATACTACATAGTCCAGATATGGTCTCATCAATGCCCTACATAACTGAAGCATGATCTTCCTTCTTCTGTATTCAGTCCACTGAGCAATAAACAACATTGTTATAGTTCTTAGTAATTTGCCATACCTGTAATCTTGTGAACATGCAGCAGGACTCCCAGATCCATCTGCATCTCAGAACTTTGCAAGCTTTCAGCATTTAGATAATATGCTTCATTTTTCCTGCCAAATGGACAACTTCTCATTTTCCCACATTATATTCCATTTGCCAAATGTTCACCTATTCACTTAACCTAACTATATGACTTTGCAGACTCCGTATTTCCTCTTTACAACTTTATTTTTGATTGCTAAATCTGCTGATGACACAAACTTTTGGCAATTGAGGACGCAGCACTAATCCCTGCAGAGCACCAATCTCTGCAGCATACTACTCATTACATCTTGCCAAGCAACAACAAATTATGCCTATTCTATTTCCTGTTGGACACTCTATCTTCCATCTATGCCAATCCCTACATAATTTCAGTAGGACTTTCTTACTTTTGTACTCCAACCTCCTTCAATAAAGGGCAACATATCATTTTCCTTCCTAAACTGCTTGATGCACATTTACGTTCTGTCCCTCATGAACAGATGAAAAATATATACTCTATTATTTCTCCAACTTGATTAAAATGCATCATTCTGTTAAGTTCCTCAACTAAATCATTTACAATAAGTTCTTCAAAAAAATCTACATTACCAATTTGTTGCTTACATCCAGGTTCTCTCCAAGAAATTCACGTGGGATTAAAATAAAACTTAAAAGGCAAAATTTCAATCGCTTTCATTTCACTTATGTCTTGAATGCCTTTTTTTTTAGGAACTTATTCATGTACTCAGAATGTAAAGGGCTGCTGCATTTTTCTTTCAAAGATTTGCCTTTCTTTTCTTACTAATTCCAAATTTGTAGAATATTTAACCAAGAGAGTGTCCCTAAAATTAATAATCTTTACATATGCTTATCAGTAGATGAAACACAACAGACAAATGCAAGACACTACACAATGGAAAGAAAGTTAGGTGTTAGAAGTATGCAGTACATGGCACAGCTAAAGTTGAGATGAATACACATAGCATTAAACATGCCAAATCAAAACATAGCAGAGGCAAGTAAAGCAAACAGAATTTTGATGACTAAATAGAGCTGTTTACAATTCAGAAAATGACCTAGTTCTATTATATATTGTTCATGAAGTAGTGTATAACTTGGGCCCCCCAAAATAATGCCAAAATGACAAAGAAGTGGCATCCTTCTGCCACCCCTGCAGGACATTATAGGTTTCTATATGTACATATAAAAGCTGAGTGGCTTTCTGGGGTTCCCTCTCCCAGATTGACCTGCTTTTCCAGGCTGCATGGGAAAATTAGCCCTAGGGATCACCTGAAACAAATGTAAAATGTTCACCTGAATGCCAAATACTCCCAATCTCCCCTCTCCATTCCTCTCAAATTGATAAAGCTGTATCCAGTACTTTTAAAGTTAACTTTTAAATATGCAAATTTGAATAACATGCAGTAAATGAAAGATATTGTACCATATTACATCTTCAAAATAAATAGTGGCTGGGATCATAAGTCACAAAGAATCATCAGATTATCCTTTGCATAATCTATATTCCAGGAACTTTGATTCAGAAAAAGATGGTTTATCATACTTAATCTTCTGTACACAAGGGGCAAAGTTCCAAGTGAATGACTGGTCAAGAATTAGGCAGGCAGTAAAGCCTGAAAGTTCACTACTGGCAATGAGTGAAAACATTTTGAACTTGCACCAAACTGAAAAATATTGTACAAAAAGATTGCAGCTCATGTTCTTGGTAGAAATAAGGCAATTTACTTTCAACTTAAACAACACTTGCAGTGGTTCTTCATTTGTGATTTTGCTGATATTAACAGATTGGCTACACCTCATGAATATCAAACACAATGATCACAATTTATATTTTAAATCAAATACTGAAAATGTTTTGTATTAATTGTTATATTCATTAAGACATGAAAATTTTATGCTCCTCAGGTGAGATGTTAAATATATATTTAGTTGTTAATATTTTTCAACACATTCCAATAATAAATGCCTTAAACATATTTAACAACTAAAACAGAAGACAGCGTCTTATGATGTGGAGTCTTGTATTGCATTGAGCAACTCCCAATAAATGCCGTAAATGGCATGAATAATTGTGGGCAGAAATTTAGCGTGACTGTTCTTTGTGAATGCTGTGATCACTTATGCAAGGTTTAGTGACATACAAAGTAAAAACTATTAAGATCTTCACCAAATGTTTTAAGTTTTGTGAGAAATTGATTATTTCTTTTTAGATAATTAAATAGAAACTGAAACACCAGATTAAAAATTGCAACAATACCTACTTTTTTAAAAAAATATCTTTTCTTATCTATTATTATTATTCACCAAACATCAGGAATGGACATACTACAACTTATTTACCATAGGGTAATTTGATTATCTTACAATTAAAACACAGTATTAAACAGACCTGTTTGTCATTTATAAAAATGCCCTACATAAAATGCTTCACTATCCTTATGGCACAGTTTTTTTCACACTCTCTGGGCTTAATTTCTTCAGAGATATTTGTGCTTAGATAGTAGAAATCCCCAGCACAAATATGCTCTTAGATGATTTCAGATAATTAGACAACAGCTTGTGAAATATATTAATCACAAAAAAAAACTCCACTAATACAGGGTGGATGGCTAGTAAGCACTTCAGTGCCACACACTTTAATGCTCATGTCAGCCGTAAATATTTTATGGCCTTTCACACTATAGCCCCCCCTCCCCCCCCCCCACTAATGGAGTGGAATGAGGTCAGTGTTTGGCTAGACCTCTTCTGATAGTTAGTAGCAATCCAATTTTTGAGCAATGGACTCTTCAATGAGACGGATGGAGAATTACCAACCACTGAGGTATTTGCCAAAATCTTAAACAGGAAAGAATTTTCCCACTTGCAATGGGAGGACTGCAGATTCTATTTCTTAAAATTACTTTAATATAAACAGGTGATCATGCCTGCAGGGAAAAATAACTTGAATGATTGTCATTTGCAGACAAATATTGACAGCCAGAGCAAGACAAGGGTGGTGGATTTATTAAATAAGACTTCTTTTTTTAAAAAGACCCAATGTTCCTCACTTAATAAAAAAAATTTATTGAATGCAAAATGCATTAAAGATTTGCAATGGACTCAATGGTCTAAGTGGCCTCATACTTCAATTCTAAATCCCACTGCACTCAATTCGCCTTTACTGTTGATTACATTATTTCCATAATGCTTAGCTTTTAAGATCATACTTAAACTGTTAAAATGTTAGAATTGTGATTCCTTCAATTCTGCTTCAAAGAATTATCTCCAAGTTCCAAATCCTCCAAGATTGCCAGAGGAAGAAAGCAAGCAATCATCCTCCTCTCCAAATGGCATAGGAAAGAAACCATCTCTAACCATCATTTCACACCCAGATTCTTCCACCCCACTTGTAGTCTGCAAGTCACCTCCAATTTGCCAACTTGCAAATCAGCTGGATCCTTTCACAAAACAACACCTTGTAAACCATCAGTCTGGCTTGCAGTATTTGTATTCTCCATATTATCAGGCCTAGAGGTCGAATAAGGAACAAATTGGTTCTCACTGAAACCTAAATTACAACTCTTTCTCACACTATACACAGAATTGGATCTGTGGCCTCTGATCAACTCTTATTGATGGAGTCGATTACACAATCATGACAAAAGTCACTTGGTTACTTCAGGCTGGGGCCGCATCTTTATTGTGTGCACAGGTCAAATGCAACATTGCCACATCATATCTTTTAATTTGGAGTTGCTCAGACTGATAAGCAAATGCTGGATAGTTGACCTCTCCTTTATTTTTCACATTTACCAGTTAGAAAGACAGAAAGTAGGCACATGGCAAACCACCATTTCTAAGTTTCTCCCCGTGTATCCCTGCAGACCCTCCCTTCCCCCCCCCCCCTCAATCACACATTGTGACTTGGAAACATATCGCAATCTTTCTGCAATCCCAAGATGAATTCTATTACTCCTACTTAACAGCAACATGCAGAATCTGTCATCACATGGGTTGCAGCAGTTTAAAAAGTGACACTGTGCACATCAACTCAAGGCTATAGATAATAAATGCCATTGAGGCCATATTCTGAGAGGAGGGGTTTGGGGGAAGAATAGTCATGCAGACTTTCAGAGACCTGCTTCTCTGATCTTTCGTCTCAAATAGAAAAGGACAAATTCTGTCCTCTTATGAAAATACAGAGTAAAACAAAAAACATTTGAAATTGTCAGAAAAGACATTTTTTTTATATATACACATTAATCTACAATCTTTCACAGCCGCAGACAGCATGAAATGCTATTTGAAAAGCTTCAAAATTAAGAATGCCTTCAAAAGCTTCTCTTTAATTCTTTTTCCAAGATGCACGATCTAACCATTTTTTGAAAACTTTTCCTCCCTCTCTCTTTCCCTCAGCCCAACCTGCCTGCCAAGTTCTGTATAATAATGAATTACTTTGCAGAATGATGCATACAAAAAAATTCTCTTTATAGCACGACAAATAAAATTAACAACCATTAGTTTTAACCTTGATGGTTCAATGACATACTTCCTGGCAAAGACTAAGAATAAAAACAAAGATAAATACATGAAATACAGGCAGAAATTTGACATGCCACTTCAAATTCTTTGAAATCTGGTTAACCGAATATTAGACAATTAATCTTTGTAATTATATTCTTGATCCATTGAAGGTTAACTTACACACCGATTGTTTGACTAAAATAAAATCATAAGAACAACGCCACAGCCAGAATTTTACGTTCTGCTGATATGTCAGGACAGAATGAATAGAAATTCACTCCACCAAAATATTAGGAACAAATAAAACCATTGACTGCTGTCCTGACGACCAACTTTGTTTCCTATCCATCAAGCACATCTCTCTGAAAAAGAATCGGACTGTTCACAATCTGGACATGACCCAGGACGAGCTTCTGACCACACATCTGCAACATCACAAACACAATCTTTCTGCAATCCTGAGATGAATTCTATTACCCCCACTTCGACTGCTTCAAGGCACTCCTTAAAACCTCGCTCTTTGACCAAGCTTTTTGCCATCTGCCAAATACCTACTCACTTGATTCAGTGCTAAAAATTATTTAATTGTAGTTCTATGAAGGTCCTTAGGATAATTCCCCATGACATAGGACTGACAGAAAAACAAATTGCTGTAGCTCACAGAAAGAAGCAAGCTCCAGAGTGGACCAATCTTCAACTGTGTGGAATGATTTTAAGGATAATAAAACTTTTAAATATCCTACTCTGTTTACATATGTGGAAATTACCTGTAGAATAAATTCCAAAATGGTGGATAATTTAATCTCTCTCTTATTTACTGTCAACTTAAAAAAAAATCAGGATATTGGATCAGTAGTAACAGATGTACATTATTAACCAACTGATCAGTTTATGGTTTATTCTAGAAATTGATACTTAAATTATATTTTAAACAATATTTAGTAGTTTGTGAATGTTTATCATTGGTTATCTCACAGATGATAAAGCCACAGATCTAATAAGCAAAGATTTCATTTTCTGCAATAGTTGTGGATCCAGCTGTCATAACTGATAACATGACCCTTATTCATGAACTATGCAGCAATGCCTTCAGCTGAATTTATATGACTAACATCAAGTCATAATTATCTGGAATAACACACATCTTTAGTTTACAGTGCTACACTGCTGTCAAGAATGTAAGAAAAATAACCTCATGCTTTCAGAACATACCAGCAATGGATAATGATGTAGCTATTGCTGAGCTCAGTCAGCAAGAACACAATATTCATGACATCATCTCATATTTTCTTGACTCGGAGGCCATTTAGCCCATCTAAACTATGCCAGCTCTCAGAGCAATTCCATTAATCCCATTCCTTGACTTATTTCCTTGTAACCCATTCTCTCTCACATGCCCATCAATTCCACCTGATTCTGTGACTGAAATTGATTGATTACAGGCCTAAACTGATACATATATGCAGAAAAGAAATTAAGATGTAAAATACTGTTTTTATTCACAAGAAGCTTAAAAATAAGTGAATAAATTACAGTCATTCTGTGTTTCACATCTTAACTTAATTCATGTTTATGAAGATGAATCATCCCTTTCAATATCATATGCAAAATCAATGAAGCATGCATTCTATAGATTTGCAGGTCACTTCTATGCACATACAAGAATGGATACGTAGCAATTGTAGATTACAATCAAGATTCACAAATTATTCCATTTTGAATTGTCTTCTACTACATAGCTTTTGTTGGCAGTAGGGTATATGGCCTGCTTCCATGCTTCTCAATCTTTATAATTTCATTCAATTTACTTAGCCTTGATTTTCATCTTTTCTGGGCAATTATTTTGCTTGCATCTGTTCTGCAGAGTTACTGGACTGTGTAATAAATATAGCACTGCAAGGTATTAATGTCTATTTTGTCCCATAATCAATAGCATGAAGTACAAAGCCAAATATTAATCAATCTGAAAATATGAACAATTACTTTTCAACACCAATAATTTTGAAAGACACTAATAAATTA
This sequence comes from Pristis pectinata, assembly GCF_009764475.1. Taxonomy (NCBI): domain Eukaryota; kingdom Metazoa; phylum Chordata; class Chondrichthyes; order Rhinopristiformes; family Pristidae; genus Pristis; species Pristis pectinata. The sequence continues at coordinate 13,079,981 of NC_067432.1, forward strand.
GGGATATCAGCACATCAGCTCCAGTTCAATTCAAGCCACGTATTAGAAAAATTATCGATGTGTTGAGATAGATGATAAATACTGACCGCGAGGTGTCAGAGAGGCTTGTTTCTCCACTTCTGTTTGCTGCCTTAGAGCAGTTGGAATATTATTGTGAATGCGCTTGTAATGGTTGTACACAGCAACTGAAAGCACTTTCTTAGCATAAGACTGACCAACTACATATTTGTCGAGATAACTGTATATCTGAAACAAAATTAAAATAGGACCATGGTGAGGATACTTAATGAGACTTTTGCATACAATGAAAGGAAGTGATATTATACACAACAACTGAACACGTAAGACTAGAACCAAATCAAAAAAAGACAATCATGTCATTTAATAAAGGACACACTGTAAATGAATAAATCATTCCATGCACAGGCAAATTAAATGTCACATATGACAAATATGTCATTATGTTAATACAAATATACCATTTGAAGAATCATAGCTAATCTAATCTATTTTAAAATTGGTATTTATCTAATTCATTGTTCAAATTTTTTTTTAAATTGCTACTTTGCACTCCAATAATGTAACTTAAATAACTTTCTTGCAAACTTTGCTCAAGTAGCAAGATGTAGGCTGAAGCCAGAGAGCAATTTCCAACCTGCTCTTAAGAATTATACAACAGCACATAGGCAAACTTTACCTTTTTTGGAGGTGGTGGTGGTTTCTGTTGGAAAGCTAGTTTCACAGCTTCAGCTGCTGATTCTGGCTCCTTATTTAAACTCTTCTTGGAATCTGCTTCAGATAGCACCACAAAAAAATGGTGGCATTTTTCACATTTCACAAAGCGAGTTGAAGCTGAGGGTAAAATAACAAGAGTTCTGTAACATCAACTTTGATGATTAGCTTTAATTAGAGTCACAATAACACACGTTGGATATTGTTAGATGTCAAACCAGGTCAACAATTATTTCCATCTAGGCTTTTAACCAACTTCAATATTTTACTTTCCAATTTACCAAAAAGTTGGTAGATCCCTAGTGCTCCCAAAATTAATAAATGCCTGTCTGCCTTAATATGGCAAATGACCTCGGTGGAAGAAGGGAAATAATGGGAACAAATTCATAAACAAACTCACATCGATACAAATCCCTCTGCAGCAGCTTTGCCAATAACTGTGAGTCAACAATACAGGTTAAGAGGTAACCTCTAAAGACTACGCAAATTCTCCCTTCAGTCACATCTCCAAGCTGATAGGGCAATGCTGAATGACAGTAGCTTTATAACTCCAATAATTCCTTCCTTAAAAAGATATTTCAGCTTTAACGAAATGGGGTACACTCAGATAGCTCAAGACTGGACACTGATGAAAAAAGTACACCACCACAACCTCATCACCCTCACTCCACCATTACAATTAAACCAGATATGAAGCCTGGTTCATTGAAGAGCATGCCAGAGGCAGCACTAGTCATAGCTGAAAATGAAGTGTCAACCCGATGAAGACACAACAGGACAATTTGTGTACTAGAGAGCAGAAATACACTGAGCTAAGCATTCTTAGAACAACGAGGGTGATCCTTTTGAAGCATATAAGGTTCTAAGGAAACACGAGAGGCTAGATTTCTACTAGTGGGAGAGTCTCAAATAAGAGGACATAGTTACATGATACAGCAGTCATTTCCAACTGAGATGCATAGGAATTTCTTCTCACAGAGGGAACAGAACTACTGGAAGTCTCAAGCCAAGATGTTTCTGGAGTTCAGATCACTGGAGATATTTAAAGAGGTAGATAACTTATTGAAAAATCCAGTAAATGAAGGCTCAATGGAACCAGCATAGAAGAGGAGCTGAGCCTGGGGCAGATCAGCCATGATAATATTGAACAGTGGGGCAGGCTTGAGAGGGCCAGGTGACCTCCTCCTGTTCCTAACTGTCTTTAAAAATATTCTTGTGTTCTCACAATCAACAAATCAGGTCACAAGATCACAAGACAAGGGAGCAGAAGTAGGCCATTCGGCCCATCGAGTCTGCTCCAAAGGGAATAAAGAAAGAGAAATGAGAAATGGGGGGGGGGAGACACTATTCTAACCCCAATTTCCAGCCTTATCCCCGTATCCCTTGATACCCCGACTATTAAGATATCTATCTACCTCTTCCTTAAACGCCTCCAATGATCTGGCGTCCACTGCTGTACGTGGCAAGGAGTTCCACAAATTCACCACCCTCTGGCTAAAGAAATTTCTCCTCATCTCTGTTTTAAACCTGTACCCTCTAATTCTAAGATTGTGCCCTCTGGTCCTGGACTCACCCATCAAGGGAAACAGCTTGACCACATCTACTCTGTCCAGTCCTTTCAACATTTTAAATGTCTCTATGAGGTCCCCTCTCATTCTTCTGTACTCCAGTGAGTACAGTCCAAGAGCCGACAAACGCTCATCATACGTAAGCCCTTTCATTCCGGGAATCATCCTCGTAAATCTCCTCTGAACCCTCTCCAACATCAGCACATCTTTCCTAAGATATGGGGCCCAAAACTGTGCACAGTATTCCAAATAAGGCCTCACTAGTGCCCCATACAGCCTCATCAACACTTCCTTTCTTTTATACACTATACCTCTGGAAATAAATGCCAACATAGCATTCGCTTTCTTTACCACCGATCCCACCTGGTGGTTAACCTTTAAGGTATCTTGCACAAGTACCCCCAAGTCCCTTTGTACTTCTGTATTGTGAATTTTCTCTCCTTCTAGATAATAATCTGCCCATTTATTTCTGTTTCCAAAGCATACAACTGCACATTTCTCAACATTGAATCTCATCTGCCATTTCCTTGCCCATTCTCCTAAACTATCTAGGTCTCTCTGCAACCTTCCTGCCTCCTCAATACTCCCTACTCCTCCACCTGTCTTGGTGTCATCCACAAACTTAGCCACAAAACCATTTACTCCATCATCCAAATTGTTAATGTACAAGGTAAAAAGAAGTGGCCCCAAAACCGACCCCTGCGGAACACCACTAGTAACCGGTAGCCAACCAGAACAAGATCCTTTTATTCCCACCCTTTGCTTCCTGCCAACCAAGTAACATTCATACCACAAAAATGCCAGGAAAGTATCGCCATTGATGAGTTCTCCATTGACCAGAAACTCAACTGGACCAGCTACATAACAGCTATAGCCACAAATGCAGTCGAGGGCTGGAAGTTAGAGAAATCAGTAAATGGGGTTTCCCTTCCACCACTATCAATGCAGCCCTCACCCAAATCTTCTCCATTTCCCGCACGTCTCTCCTCACTCCATTCTCCCTCTGACATAACAGGGATAGGGATCCCCTTGTCCTCACCTACCACCTCATGAGCCCCTGCAACCAACAGATCATCTCCAGCCGGATCCCACCACCAGGCACATCTGCTTTCCGCAAGGATTGCTCTCTCCGCGTCTCCCTTGTCCACTCGTCCCTCCCCACCAATCACCCTCCTGGTAATTGAGTAAAGTGTTACACCTGCCCCTACACCTCCTCCCTCACCACCATTTAGGGCCCTAGACAGTCCTTCCAGGTGAGGCAGTGCTTCACCTGAGAATTTGAGGGTGTCATTTATTGCATCCGGTGCGGCTTCCTCTACATCAGTGAGACCTGACACAGATTGGGTGACCACTTCATTGAGCACCTCCATTCCATCCGCCACAACAGCCACTTCAATTCCACTTCCCATCCTCATACTGACATGTCTATCCACGTCCTCCTTTACTGCCACTTTGAGGCCAGACGCAGGTTGGAGGAGCAACACCTCATATTCCATCTTGTAGTCTTCAACCTGACAGCATCAACATCAATTTCTCTAACTTCCGGTAACCATTCCCCTGTTTTCCATTTTCCCCCCACCTCCCCCTTGTTTTCCCTCATTCCTGTGGCCCCCTCACTCCTCCTCTTTCTCCTCCCCCGCCCTCACGCCCTGCCCATCACCTCCCTCTGGTTCCCCATCTCCTTCCCTTTATTCCATAGTCTACTGTCCACTCCCATCGGATTCCTTCTTCTTCAGCCCTTTGCCTCTTCCACCTATCACCTCTCAGCTTTTTACATCATTCCCGTTCATCCCCCTCTCCTCCACCCACCTACCTTCCCCCTCTCACCTATCACCTGCCAGCTTATGCTCTTCCTCCTCCCTTTTTATTCTGGCTTCTGCCCTCTTCCTTCCCAGCCCTGGTGAAGGGTCTCGACCTGAAACTTCAACTACTTATTTCCCTCCATAGATGCTGCCTGACCTGCTCCAGCATTTTGCGTGTGTTGGTGGAGAATGAATGTTGTGCTGGGGCTTGATGTGCTGAGGATGATGGCTTCAATTTTCCCAAATTTAGCTGGAGGAAACTGAGACTCACACAAGATTTAATGTTTGGCAAATAGGATGACAACAAAGGAGGAAGTAGAAATGTTGAACAATGCATACAAGGGAGACATGGGGGTCTACAAATGGTGTTACCAAGAGCATAAAGAACTGCAAAAGAATGAGTCGAGCATGGAAGTTTGAGAAACTCCTGACGTGACCACGTGGGAAGAGAAGTAATTACTGCAGCTCGACTGGCTACGATCAGCAAGTCAAAAATAAAACCAAACATGAACCTATGAGTTGAAAAACCAAGGACAGACATTTGAAAAGGTCCATATGAATGAATGTACCACTGTGAAAGGAATAGATGACAGAAACAATTATAGTCCTTCATGACCGTGTTGGAATTTTGTGGTGCAGTGGGAGAGACAAAAACCTGACTGGAGGAACTCAAACAAAGATTTGTGGGAGGGATGGGCATGGATGTAGGATCTGAGATGATGAAAGAAGATTTTTTAAACAGTAAGGAAAGCTGAACATTGAATTTACAGATTGCAGGTGCTGAAGGGTTGACTTTGGGTGTTAATGACACAGATCATGAAAGAGAATCGTGTCCAAAGCTAGGGAACCATTTTCCATGTCAGACAACATTTTGGAAAACAAATTAGGGAATTTAGAACATTTAGCAGAAATGATAATGAAGGGACAATGGTGTATGGGAGAAAAAAAAATGACACAACAGGAAATTCATGTCCTCAGCATAAATATCCTAGCAACAGAAAAAGGCCATTAAGGGATGTTCCCAAATAAAGTGTACACCAAAATGCCTCACTGTGATAAAACAATATCTAAAGATAAAGTTACGTCAACCTATTACTTACAAACAAAGGTCTCCACATGAGTGCATGGGTCGCCACACTTTGGGCAGCGCAGCTGGTTTCCGCCTTTCCCAGAACCACCTGAACCAGATGATCGTTTGCTGCCTCCTTCGCTGACAGACTTCTGCAATGTATTAAGGGGTGAATTTCAGGGGTTAGAAATTCTACATTAAACATCCATCTCCCTATTTGGAGATTTTGGGTAAACTTCATAATTACATAAGTAAATAAACAAAAAGTAAAACCCACGTGCAAATTCTACTTTATAGAAACATTGTAGTTATAGATCTACAAAACAGCAATAACAACAATTTTCATTTACATAGCACAGTTTACATAATAAAGAAAAACAATGTATTTCACACCAACAGTATTAAATGAAAGCCATACAAGGAGATATTCAGCAACAGGACCAAAACTTTAGTTAGAGGTAGGTTTTAAGGAGCGTCTTAAAAGGGAGGAAAGAGGGACAAAGAAAATGTTGAGCCTTGACAGCTTAAAGCATTGCTGCCAGTGGTGAAGTAATTCATTTCGGAAGCGAGCATAGCAGAATTTGAGGAGATCAGACACCTTGACAGGTTATAAGGCTGGAGGAGATTTCAGAGATATGGAGGGGGGAAAACAATGAAGAGATTTTAAAGTACAATGATTCCAAAATCAAAGAGTTGTCTTATTGGTAACCAATTTAGGTCAGCAAAAATAATGGTAATTGGTGAGCTGAACATGGAGCAAGTTAGGTCACCAACAGCAGAGTTTTTAGTGATCCGAACTTCACACTGAGCAGAAAGGTAAAGCAAATTTCATAAAATACAGGTAGGTTTTATCAGTAACCCAGAAATGTACCTTGCTGCTATCTCCAGATGTATCTTTACCTCCATCTTTTGAAGCAAGTACAGTAACTGTCTCATGAAATGCTCTTCCAGGAACTTTTCTTCTTCCCTGCCCTTCAAAATTTCCCAGGAATGGGAAATGGAAGCGCATAGATGCAAATCCTGAAATGGAAATTCACAATTGCATTGCTTTTGCAAGATTTAACTTTTCATTTGTGTAAATATTGTTTCCTATTCCCATTCTGTTTCTCTCCTCACCCAACTGATCATTTGGTAGGCACCATCAGATTGTGCAAATATTAAAATATGCAGCTGACCTTCTCAAATGACATCATGGTAATTATTGTACAATATACTTTTAGGGTTAGTGTATCTTGATCTTCTGTACCCCACAAAAATCAAACTTTCTGGGGATAAAAAGGTATCTTGGTGGCAAGGTTGACCAGGTGAACCTTCAAGACACCTAGCAAAGAGCTGATACAAATGTGATGGTAGACACCACTGAACGGGAGATGTTGTATGTATGTTACTACTTGGAGGATTCACCTGCCTATACTTCAGTTACTGAGTTCTAGTGAGGAATCTTGAATCCATCATCAGGGACACAATGAGACAAACTGCTGTGTCCTTGTCTAAATCAAACTTCTTGAGTCTGAGTAAGGTTGCACCCAATTTGCAATATTCTAGGACTCTGTCTTAAGTATCTACACTGGCTTAAGAACAGATGGGAGAAAAAAAGTTGAGGAGTTAAGAAGTGAGTAGTTTGTTACATTGTACTCAGACTCAGAGCTGCTCTTTGAGCTGATACATAAGCATTCCAGTTCACCATCAACGGTGACCCCAGACTGTGATGCCAAGGAGGGATGCAGGACTTTGTTTAAGATGATCATTACTTGGCAATTAGCTTTTGCTGGCATAATGATCACAAAGTAATTAAGGCCATTCACATTACTACATTTATCCATCCAGGGGCATGCTAATCTTCTTCCAAGTGCTGCTACCAATTGTTTATATGATTCCACAGTTTTTGCTTCTATTTGGAAGTTTATTCCATTTGAATAAAAAAAAATCCTGAATTATGACATCATTGCAATAACAAACATGTAGATGAATGAAGGGTGGACTGATAGCTTAACGTTCTGAGGAATAAAAGTTTCAGGTGTGACAGGATGCAAAAGAGGAGGAGTCACACTGCTCATTCAGAAGGGCATCACAACAGTATGTAGGTAGGATATTCTGGAGGGATTGTCCAACAAGGCTATATAGATGGAATACAGGAATAAGAGAGGGGGATCACTTGACTGGGGTTACACTACAGGTCTCCCAATAGTCAGTGGGAATGAGAGATACAGATAAGCAAATCACAAAAAGGTGTAAAAGCAACAGGGTGATAATTGTGGGCAAGTTTAACACTTTCCCAACGTTGACTGGGATTGCCTTAGTCAAAGGGGCTTAGATGGGTGGAATTTATTGTGTCCAAGATAGTTTTTTGAGACAATATGTAGATACTCCTACTAGAGAAGGGACTGTACTTAATCTCATTTTAGGAAATAAAACCAGGCAGGTAATGGAGATGGAAGTGCCAATTGGGCAACACTTTGGAAACAGTGACCATGATTCGGTAAGTTTCAAGATAACGATGGAATGAGAAGGCTGGTCCTCAAGTTAAGGTTCTAAATTGGGGGAAATGTCAAACAAGAGAGAACCTGGCAAAAGTAGATTGGGAACTATACTTGTAGGTAAAACAACATCTGACAAGTGCGAGTCTTTTATAAGGATATTAGCAAGAGTTCAGGGACAGCAAGTTTTGGTAAGGCTGAAAGGAAAAGATGGAAAGATTAGGGAACCTTGGATGACAAAGATTATTGAAGGTTTGATCAGACAAAAAGGAAACATATGACAGGTATAGGCAATTACAAACAAGTGAGTCCCTTGAGGAATTTAGAGGATGTGGGAGAGTACTTAAGAAAATTAGGAGGGCAAAAACTGGCCATGAAATCGCCATGGCAGTTAAGATCAAGGAGAATCTCAGGTCATTTTATATTAGGAGCAAGATGGTAGCTCAGGAAAGAATGGGTCCCCTTCAGGATCAAAGGGGTAATCTATGTTGGAACGAGGGGATCTGGGCAAGGTCCTAAATGAATACATGTTACCTCTGTTCGCCTAGGACATGGACGACAGTGAGTTCAGAAAGGTGTTACTGAACCATACAGTATTAAAAAGGTGGAGGTATTAGATGTCTTGGAACACATAAAGAGTTGATAAATCTCCAGGGCCAAATAAGATCTATACAAGAATGTTATGGGATACAAGGGAGGAGATTGCTGGGGCCCTGCCAGAGAGTTTTGCATCTTTGTTAGCCACAGGCTACTAGAAGACTGTAGGACAGCTAATGTTGTTCCTTTACTTCAGGAGGGCAATGAGGATAAGCCTGGTAACCACAGGCCAGTGAGCCTTATGTCAGTGGTAGGGAAATTATTGGAGAAAATTCTAAGGGACAGGATTTATGTTTATTTGGAAAGACAGACAGATTAGCAAGAGTCAGCATGTCTTTGTGAGGGGGAAATCCTGTCTCACTAGTTTGACTGAGATTTTTTGAGGAGGTAACAGATGAGTTTGATAAAGGCAGGGCAGTAGATGTTGTCTGTAATGGACTTCAGGGCATTTGACAAGGTCCTGCATGGTAGGATGGTCAAGAAGATTAAGAAACATGGGATCCAAGATGAGCTGGCTAATTGGATCCAAAACTGGTTGGTGATAGGAGGCAGAGGACAGTAGTGGAAGGATGTTTTTTTGATTGGAAATCTGTGACAAACGGTGTACCGCAGGGATCAGAGCTGGTAATTTGGATCTTAACAATTTTTTTTAAAAAACAGAGTGGTTGATATCTGGAACGCATTGCCAGAGGTGGTGGTGGAATCAGATACAATTACTATGTTTAAGAGGCATTTAGACCAACACTTACATAGGCAAGGCATAGGATACAATCTTAATGGATTAATGTGGATGGGTAGGAAGGTCGGCATGGATGTGGCAGGCCGACGGGTCTCTTTCTGCGCTGACTCTATCCTAAAGTTATGAACTTCAGTTTGGCAATAGTGCAACTTTAGAGACACCCACTTAACCATTTCTATCTTCAATGAAAAGGTAAATATCAAAGTTAATTGTAATCTTTGGTGATCAAGCCACCCTCCCAATTAGTGGCATCAAAGTAAATGAAAAAAAGTGGAAGGAGGCAGGAAATAATCTATTTTCCGGCTTGAGACAACCAAGTCTTTAACAGCTGACAAAGACTGACACATACTGTGTAACTTTTTTTTTAATCATGCCAGGGAACATTTGATTTTTTTTATATAAACAAGAAAAATGAAATTAGATACATCAAAAGATAATTCCACAGTACCAAATGGAGAATTGGTTAATGTGCTGGTATCTAGTACAGGATCCATACAGATTATGAATATTCCACAGCCTACCACTGTTAATACAATAATAAATTTACAAACACTTCGTTTAACCAGAACTCTATTGAGGATGAAGGTTGAATCATTGCATAAAGTACAATGTTTGTGAATGAGAGCAAAGAAAATAGACTTTGTGACATTTAACAGTAGCAAATTAATTCATTTAGGATTGAACATAGGTCAGCCAGGCTAACAGTACATAATTTCTGATGTTAAAAAGACCACAATGGAAAGCTTGACTAAATTTGCCACTATTACAACATGTACATGTTCAACCCTGCATCATGTAATAAGTGACACAATAATACATTATGTAATTGCATTGTTCACCTAAAAAAATGCTATGTTTCTCCCTATAACCAGCAGTATTTAGTAAAAGCAGTACAAAATTATAAGGACTCACTATCAAAACTTCAAGATATCCTTAAATGTTTTACAAACAATGAGGTAGCTTTGGACTCAGTAATTACTAAAATGTAGGAATTGTTGCAGCCAATTTACACATAAAACTCCCACAAACACAAACGAAATAAAATAAATGATAAGTTTTAAGCATTGATCGTGGGCTAATTCGCTTGCTGTGGTGTGGGATTTATCACGTCCACCTGACACAGCAGACAAGGCCCACCTCACACTCCCTGAACGACTGCGTTGAACTATCAGTCTAAATTATGTGCATAAGTGAGGCTTGGATCTAAAAGTTTCCAATAGGTCATAACCCACTGAATCAGATCACAATAACCAGAGCCATTGATGTTACAACCGCGATCCTGGTTACGTTCCCCTTTGATACCGAAGGCCGTGCATTCTTCTTTAAACCCGATCGAGATCTTACCCAGACCCGAGGTGGTTATGGACGAACGGAGGAGCCGTACCGCCGACGAGCAGGAACACATCACCACAACGCAGGACATTTGCGCCCAGCGGCCTCCCCCTGGGCCCGGCGCAGCTCCTGCCAAACACCCGCGGGGGACTCCGGGCCTCTCCCTGCCTCCGCTCAGCCGCCTCGTATAAAGAGGCCGGGAAACGCCTCACCTCAACACCGCTGCGGGAAAACGTGCGGGGAATTAACACGGGGGGAGGGGGGTGGGGTTGGTGGGGAGCGCGGTTCAGGCTGCACGGTGACAGAGGCTCCGGTTCAAACGCATCAAAACAGGCGCAAATCCGGCGCTCGATCCGCTTCAGTCGGCGGCGCTGACACACTGCTACCCACCGGAAGTGTCGGTTCGGGGGGCAGGACTTCCGGTTGACGCTAGCGAGGCGCGCATGCGCCGTGTAGACTCTGCTGGGTGGACATGGGTGGAGCTGACAGCTGGGTTGGTGGATGGACATGAGGTGGAGATGACAGCTGGGTTGGTGGATGGACATGAGGTGGAGATGACAGCTGGGTTGGTGGATGGACATGTGGGGGAGATGACAGCTGGGTTGGTGGATGGACATGAGATGGAGATGACAGCTGGGTTGGTGGATGGACATGAGGTGGAGATGACAGCTGGGTTGGTGGATGGACATGAGGTGGAGATGACAGCTGGGTTGGTGGATGGACATGAGGTGGAGATGACAGCTGGGTTGGTGGATGGACATGTGGGGGAGATGACAGCTGGGTTGGTGGATGGACATGTGGGGGAGATGACAGCTGGGTTGGTGGATGGACAAGTGGTGGAGATGACAGCTGGGTTGGTGGATGGACATGTGGGGGAGATGACAGCTGGGTTGGTGGATGGACATGTGGGGGAGATGACAGCTGGGTTGGTGGATGGACATGTGGTGGAGATGACAACTGGGTTGGTGGATGGACATGAGGTGGAGATGACAGCTGGGCATATTGGAAAGTCAGTCACATGCTTCCAAGCCTCATCAATCCAATGCTTTTTAAAAGTAAAAGAAGATTTTGTAGATGAAGGGTAGTCTCCACAAACCATCACAGACATTGAAACCCTGCCGCAAGAAATGCAGCAGCCAATTTACCAACAACAAACCCGTGAGTGATGTGGTAGAGATTAGAATACCTGTTATTTGAGCAGTGAATGATGGTATGAACCAAGTTTTAGCACAACATCAAATAAACAAGAGGGGCGATTGATGGAGAATGTCATTTTTTTTCTTAAATAGAGGAGCCAAGCAACCTGAAGTGTTGCATGCGATTGTATTTTAATGCCCTCCAAATGTGCTCTATGAGTAATGATGTGGCAAGTAGTCAGTATTGATTCAAATAACCAAAATTACTGCTATAATTGTTAAATCAGTTTTACAAAAACAGCTGGATTTTATATTAATGGGGACTGACCTGCTGCATCTTAATAGCTGCTGACCATTTCCAGAGCAGCCAGCACTTTCTCCATTAGGGTTAAGATTACAAATCAATATTATCTCTAAATTAACCCATTTCATTGAATTGTACAACACTTAAGGAGCACACTTGGCCTATCATACCATTCCCTGTAAATACTTCCCCTTAAAGTACTTATGCAGGTCTCTTTTGGAAGTTGATCAAATTTGCCAGTATCACTCTTGTCAAACAGCGCATTCCAGATATTAATTAATTAGTTCTAGATGTTCTTTGGGTGTAGCCCTGTGACAAGCTGGAACAAAACTCCACGGACATATCTTCATTTTTTAAATAAAGCATAGCTACGTGTAAAGCTACTTAAGTTGTTCACCAAGGATTCACATTTGCGTCCTTTTTAATATTCTCTACGACATATCTCGATATCATCCAAAAACAGGCCAGCTTCACATGTATGCTGCTAACATGCTCACTTATTCTTGAAACATTCCACAAGCAGCAATGTGATAAAAAACTGGTATTGGGATGTTCATTGAGGGATAAATATTGACCAAACCACCTGGATATTTGCTCTGTTCTTCTGAAAGATGCTGTGGGATATTTTACATCTACTTAAATAGACAGATGGGTGTACAATTTAATGTTTCATCAAAAGTTGCTCCTCCTTTAGTACTCCATTGCGGTAGAGCTCAATGAAAAATGTAGGGCTGAAGAAGTTTGATGAGAAAGATGATGTAGCCATTTAAGAAAACAAAACACCTGGTTGGAAGGGAGATGTCTGTTGTATCTCTGTAAGAAACTAATGTGTAATTATGTATGCTGAGACATAATTGCATCTGTTCACAAGTGCCGGTGAGGTGTAGTTGGTAGCAGCTGGGGAAGAAGGAAATGGGTGAATCAAAGCTACAAACTGCACCCCAAGGACAATTAGAGATCTGTACAAGAATAAGATTAAAATCTGATTTGATCACAGCAAATCTGAATCCAACATGAGTCTAAATACTATATTTTTGCCCAACCTGGGGGCATTTGCAGAATATTGCGCTCCAACACTGACGCTGAGTCAGACTTATCATTTGCATCTGGAAAAGGTATCCCAAGCCTTGTTCACTCACCATCGGTGGATGTCACTGCCTATCTGAAGCAAATTGAGGCTGAAGGCAACGTTCCTTATATCTTGATGAATCTTGCAATCTGCTGCTGACACAGAGGCAAGCTTGAAATCAATATCTGAACAATAACCCTCCCACATCAAGAACTTCATTCAGTCCTTAGCTGAGTGCCAAAATAATACTGCTGCCAACTGGTGACAGAGTCAAACAGTCTTGGCCAACATGTTCCAACCAGACCCAAAACCAAATGGTTTGCTATATCATGGATCCGACCCTAAGCATATATTTGGATTCTCTCAGCTTCAGGTTAGGTAGCTAGTTCTATAACGTATCCCTAATTTCATTGGTATCCTCAATTTTTAGAGTCCTGCCACAATATCCACAATAGTTCTTACTTTGTGAGAACACAATATCAAAGACCTAACCCACCTGGGTCATTCTCTCTTCTCTCCTCTTCCATCAGGTAGAAGATACAGGAGCCTGAGGGCATGTACCACCAGACTTAAGGACAGCTTCTACCCCACTGTGATAAGACTATTGAACGGTTTCCTTATACAATGAGATGGACTATGACCTCACGATCTACTTGTTGTGACCTTGCACCTTATTCAACTGCACTTTCTCTGTAGCTGTGACACTTTACTCTGTACTGTCACTGTTTTTACTTGTATTACATCAATGGATTCTGTACTAAATGTAACTGCACTGTGTAATGAATTGACCTGTACAATCAGTATGCAAGACAAGTTTTTCACTGTACCTCAGTACAAGTGACAATAATAAACCAATACCAATAAACAAAACGGATGGGAGGAAAGATTTCAAAATTTTATGTGAACCCATTTCAACTTTTGGGATAGTTGGAAATGGGGATTTCATAATATGAACATAGATTGCATTTTTAAAATCACATTTGGCTCAGGATTTTGACCCTAGATGTAAACTGTGTGTGATATAATTTACCAGTTAGATCTAGGCTGACACTTCAATTTAGTGCTGTTGGAGTGATGTATTGTTAGTTGCCCGATCTTTCAGTTGGGTTAATAAACCAGAGCTCACTGGTGAACGTAAACAATCCCATGATACAATTTTGAAAATGAGCTGGAGAATTCTGCTGGGTGTCCTGGTCAATACTTATCTCTTAACCAAAATCATTCATAAAAGATTATCTAGTTGTTACCATGTTGCTGTTTGTGGAAGCTTGCTGTGTAGAAATTAACTGTTCTGTTTCTTACAATGCAAGTGTTTCATTGACTGTAGAATATATTGAATATACTCTGATTATGAAAATAGCAATGGAGATACATATCTTTCTGTTAATTACTGTTGTCTGCTTAAATTTATATGCAATAGCAAGCCCAGAATCAATTCCCAATCTGAAGTTGACTCTTGAGAAGTTGATGTTCAGCCACTTCCTTTTATGGCCACAATCCACTTGATGATTCAGTGATTTGAACTAGTAGTGATGGAGATGTGTCAGTACAAGTTCAAGTTAGATGGTGCATGATTTGGAGATTCTCTTACACCTGAAGACACAGTAGAGACACGCCTTCCACACAGTAGAGATAATAATTTTGAGGGTTGCTCTTTTGGAAGCCTTGGTGAACTGCTGCAGTGCATCCCCTGGTTGGTACTCACTGCAGGCATGGTGTATTGGTGGAGGGAGTGAATAGTTAAGCTGGTGGATGGGCTGGTGGTCAAGCAGATTGGTCTACCTTAAATGGTGTTGAGAACCTTGCATAGTTATACTGCTGCAACTGTTCGAGGGTATAGAGACTCACGACCCATACCATGTTGATGAAGGTGAAACTCTAGGGAGTTAGGAGGTGAGCTAATTCATGCAGAATATTTTGTATTTGACTCACTCCTGTAGCCATGGCATATAATAGACTTGTCCAAGTGTGTTTCTTGTCGATGACAAAACCTAGAATGTTAATGGTGACAATTCAATAGCCTTGAACATCAAGAGATGATGGTCAGACTCATTTTGTGTGCACCTGAATGGCACAAATGTTACTTGTTATACATCAGCTCAGGTCTGATTGTTATCTATGACTGTCTCCATATAGGCATGAAGTTTTACCTACAGGTAACATTTGGCAACGGTATTACTGACAATATAAACAATGGGCCATGCATACAGATGGAATTCTTATTAGGATCAAAGAATTCATTGGCTTTCATATTCTGATTCACAACTGTTCCTTATAGTGACATCTTTTCTAGTAAATTTTTCACCAGACATTTCGGGTGTAAGCTTCAAAGCATTTGTCCTCAATAATGGCATTGCAGAAATTCTGGACTGTTTATATTGGGGTGAATCGTAAATTAAATCTCAAGTTAACTTGACACAGCAAGTTAAACATTTGCAACAATTCAGATTCCACCACTCATTAATGTTTAAAAGGAATTTTCCCTTGAGCATTTTTTATATGAGACAGCACAATTAAAATTTGAGCAGGTAAATAAAGAAATTTTAAAAATAGTTTTTATACTTCTTACTGTCACTTTGATCTCACTTCTCTTGTCCTCTGTATGCTTTACTTACATGATTTGGCATTGCCATTATGCCAACTTGGACTCTGTCTGTCTTGTTAATCATTCTTTAGTCTTGTTGAGCAGATAACCATGGTTGTTTACCCCATTGACCCTTGTCCCAGATCTCTGCAGAGGGAGGCATGTTGCAATGATTACTAATTACAGCAACTTTCAACCTTCAGTCCAGAAGCCAAGAGGTTGTTTATAGGCAAATGTCTCTTAATATCTTTTGCACTATCATCCTGAAATTATTGACCAAATACTAGTTTATAATGGGAAATGATTTTGTAATGTACATTTAATACACAGGAATATTGAATATTGAGCCCATTCTTGCTGGAGTGGTTGACAACTGCCTAATCTCCCTTGCTGGTCTAAAGCATCCTGAACTGCAGCTACATGACCTGAACAGTGGCAGGATTGCAAGTATCACTGTCAGAAAGTCCTGAAATGCCCCTATGGTTTTGATAGCTAGCAAAGCCCTGTCCCCAGTGATAACAGCTGTAAAACCTTCACACCATTTAACAGTTTTTAAATATTTATTAAAATGTAAGTAAAATATTTTAAAAAGTAATACATTCTTTAGATTTTACACATTTGATGACGCAAGTCTGGTTGTTCTGGATTTACGTACATAATACGACATAGGGGGCCATTAGGCCTATCACCAGCATCCAGCAGATCAAAGATCCCTTCAGTTTTATTCCCCCTCTCCTTATTTCCACGTACTCCTGCAGCTTTTTCTCCCTTTGGTTCTTTTCTACTTACCTACAAGGCAGTTTAGCCAATTAACTTACCAGCACATCCTTGGGATGTGGGAGAAACCCAGAGCACCCAACGGAAACCCACAAGTTTACAAAGAGAACGTGCAAACCCCACACTATCAGTGTCCAAGATCAGGGTCAAACTTGGATCTCTGGAACTGTGAAACAGTGTCATTATTTATTGTGCCATTTGACTTACTACGATTTAAATGGCTAAACAATGGTGGTTGCATTCAGAGTCATTGACATTAGCCAATGAAATTCACCTTGATCTATTTTAGTAAGTAGCACTGCTATGTTTGAGTTATAAATTAGAAGATTTCTAACAAAAATCTAAGCTGACACTACAGTGCCAGACTAGTTTTAGGATGAATGAACTACTCTCTCAGGAGAACTTAAAAAAAGAACCCATAGGACTACTTCGAAGAAAAGCAATGGAGTTTTTCATTATGTTCTGGCCGATATAAACCTCCCAATCTATACTAAAATGGAAAATCTGGCCTTTACTAAATTGCTGTCATGGAAGCTAGCAATGTTCAAATTGTCAAGTCGAGTTTATTATCATATGCGCAAGTACGGTGAGGTACAGGTGCAACGAAAATCTTACTTGCAGCAGCATCGCAGTCACGTAGATTCAGACAACACACAGAACACAAATTACACATAAATTATACCACTGAAGAAAAAGTGTTCAATACAAGATATTAGTGCAAAAATATAGAGAGACAAGTCCATGGTAGTACAAGAGGTGGCCTGTGGTGTTCCGCCTCTCGCTCTAATCGGCTGCTGCCATTCCTGCAATAGTGACCACAGTTCAAAAGTAAGCCATTGCCTGTAAAGCAGTCTTGGGAGGGTGATGTGCAAATACCTGTTTCTCCATGTCATTATTAGTTGTCATATTAGTGCAAACGCAGTCCGGTGCCAGCAGTTTGGCATATCACTATATCTAAACCTGAATATACCGACAAAATTAAAAAGTAGAGTTGGAAATGCAGTAGGTGAAGAAAAAAACCCAGATCTTCATGCTGGACCACAGGACCGACCCAGTCGCTGGAGTGTTTGAAAGGGCAGACGTGTTGCGAGCAATGTAAAGCTCGCGATACTGCGCGCCCGGGGAGGGCGGGATTTGCGCAGCGCTTCGCGGAGCGCCCGGGACGGGGAGCTCTGGTGTCCGACGGCGGTCGGCTCCGTGTTGCGGGAGGAACGTGATGGAAGAGATCAAAGAGGAGACCCAGCACGGCGAAAGCAGCCCGCACGGAGAGAACGAGACGCCAGATAAAACGTAATGAGCTTTCCTCTTCCATCCCTCCATGTGGTGTTTGGGTGGCGAACCTGGGTGAGGGGACGCGCGGCCCGCGGTCCGGGCTGCGGGCGAGCCCCCCGCCTCCGGCTGCAGGTGGTGCACCGTCAGCCCCTGGTGCTGGGATGGGGCACGGTCTTCCCTCCCTTCCCTTCCACCCCACCGCCCCTCAGCTGACAGCTTGTTTCCTCGGAGGTCCAAAGTTTTACTCTAGGCTCAACAGCCGGCGTTCTCACATCCCCCCTTCTGCGAGTAAAGGTTCGCTTTGTCGTGTGATCTTAATGCAAATTTTCGTTGCAATATGGTGTCCGGAATCTTTTCGTCTGGGAAAACCTCAGGGCTTGACTCCACGATTGTTCTTTCATTGAGCACCCTTAAAGTCAAACGCAACATCAGCGTTTTTCCCTTTGTTAATTTGCGTGCAGCATGCGTATTTAAATGTGGAGTTGAATAGAAAATGCAGGAAATCGTGCTCCTGATTTGAGCAGGGTGCCTTTGTATTGGGGGATTTTATTTATTCCCTTCGGTGATTCTTCGTTGTAAAAACGACTCCTAAGACTTGGATCTTGGCAATGTTAAAGGCTGGTTAATTATGGAATACTCAGTATGGATCAAGCATTCCGCAGCCACGATCCAAATGTTTATTTGTGCATTTGTGGTCTAATTATTTTATTCTCATCTTTGTTATTGAGGAAAATTGCAGTAATTATGTCATTAAACGGCTGACAAAGTTGCCCACGTGTACTGTTATAAGCTTTTTGCATTTAATTCATTCAGAACATTGGAAAAGCAGCATTCCATCTGTGTTTACATGGGCATTTTTACAGCAGTACTTTGTAGAGGGAATATGCATAATAGTGGTGTGTGGAAGAGATTCCACTGCTACTTAAATGTAAATGTAAGGGCGGAAAGCTGATATATGGAGAATACGGTGTCTGCATTTATTTACTCTTGAGTGATGTATGTGACGTTTAGGTATTTTTCAATTAGCATTTGTAATTTTGAGAACTTGCCAATGCGGTTTCAGTTAAGTTACTCCTCGCAAATTTCTATATTATTCAAGAAGTATTCTGCTTTTCAGCAACTAAATTTGAATTTCAGCACCTTAATAGACTATCCAATTTAGAACAGGTGAATTGAGCAGACTAGCAGAATCCTCTTTATTTTTGCTTCCTTTTTTTTAAATTCTGACTTAACCAACTTTTCGGAAAAACATGACCTATGTGTGGTATTTCAGTGGTGATGCTTGCAAGAGATATCCTGGCATCTGACTTTGAAGGGAAATACAGAACTGCAGATGCTGGAATCTAGATGTAAAAACAAGATGCTGGAGGAACCCAGCAGGACTCAGGAAAGTCCTGAAGAAGGGTCCTGACCCGAAACATCTCCTTTTCTTCATGGATGCTGCCTGGCCTGTTGAGTTCCTCCAGCATCTTGTTGTTTTCTAATCTGACTTTGAAGTCCAGGTTCCATGTTTTATGGGATCCGTAGGCATGAAAGAAATGACTTTTTAATCACATCAACACCTGTGTTGCAAAGTGACTGTTATTCTGTTGGCAGCAATCTTCTGTGAGTTCAAGCCTAGTCCAGGAATTGCATGTGGTTAGTGCTATATGGTTAGAGGTATTGGTCTTTCAATTAAATTGGGGGTCTATTTGTCTAGCTGCATGTTAAAAAATCTAATGGCATGATTTGGACATATGAACATTTAGCAGGAGTAGACCACTCTGCCCCTCAAACCTATTCTGCCATTGAATAAGACCATGGTTGATTTGATTGTAACCTTGAGTTGACAATGCAGTCTACCCATGTTAAGTTTCACTCACCCCCTTATCAAGAATCTACTTACCTCCTCACTATTTTGAGGAGGAATTCCAAAGACCCTTTGAAAGGAAAAAAAATTCTCATCTGTTTTAAATGGGCAACCATTAAATGAATAGTGACCCCTAATTGTAGATTCTCCTCAAAGAGAAAACACCTTTTCCACATCCACCCTGTCAAGATCTCTCAGGATTTCATTCAAGTTCCTTCTCTCTCTTCTAAACTCCAGTAGATACAAACCTAGCCTGTCCAACTTTTTCATCCATTCCAGGTTTTAGTCTAGTTAGCATTCTCTTGTTGTTTCAAATGTATTAACATCTTCCTTAAATAAGAAGACTACTACTGTACAGTATTGCAGATGTGATTGTATAAATGCCCTTCATAACTGAAGCACAACCATCCTGTTTATAATTTTTCACAGCAATTAACAATAATTTTTTTTCCATTATATTATGGTATTTTGTATACCAGCCTTTAACAACTCGTACACAAGGATGCTCAGGGTTCTTCATCTTCACTATTTAGATTTTTTTTTACTTTTCCCACTAAAAATGGATATTTTCCAACAGTGTCTTCCATTTGTCAAATCTTTGCCCATTCACTAAACCCACATCCCTTGTAGCCTCCTTTCATTCTCTTCACAATTTACTTTTCTGCATATCTTTAACTTTGCTGTTATTTTTGTAAATTATGAAAAGTTCAGGTCCCAGCACTAATCCCTGGTGAATAATACTCATTACATCTTACCAATGGGAAACAAAAATATACCTACTGTTTTCTCTTGGTGTGTCAACCTTCTAACTAAGCCATTTTGTTATTCTCTACACCATGAGTGTTTATTTTCCCTAAGGAACTTTAACTGAGCTCCTTTTCAAATGCTTTTTGGAAAGGTGGTAAATCCACCAGTTCCCCGTTATCCACAGTATGTTACTTCTGCAAAGAACTGTAATGAATTTTTCAAACATGATTTTCCTTGCACAAAACTATGTTGACTTTGCTTGATTACCTTGAATTTTTCAAAGTGCCATGTAAGAGTTCGCAATATTTTCTTAATGACAGATGTTTGGCTCAGATTAAATAACAGATGTTTTTCTCTTGGCTCAGACTGAACTTCCAAGTCCAGTAATACTTTGTAACTCAGTATATGACATGCTTGTAGAATGCTGTCACATTTTTTTGGTGCTATTTCATCTATTAAAAGGCAAAAGAGAAAAATCCATGATGCTGCTGCTTGTGGATCAAATATTTTGGTAATTGCTGATCGGTGATGTAATGAAATTGCTTACGCTGTGTCAAACGGAAAGTTTTGTTTACTCCTGCTCTTTTCTCCTATTGGCTGCGTCCTTGTCCTGGGCCCCACCAATGACAGAATTAACAACAGCGCACAACTAGGCTTGCTGTTTCCTTCAGCTTTCAAAAGGATTTCTGCTGCATCAGATCCAGGGTGTGATTGTTTGTGGGAGTTTTGCTTTATTGTACTTTATTCTGAGAGCCTATGTTGAATGTGCTGTAACAGAGCTTAGTAACTGAGAACAAGGGATGGAAGGAAATAAATACCTGCCCCCAGACCTTATCAGCAAGCTGTTATCCACCTCTGGGCTGACCCCTCCTCCAAGCTTCCCATTGGCCAGATACACTCTTCCCTGTGTCACACCTTTCCCCTTTCCTCCAGGATGTCATCATGATTGGGGGATGGTTTGTCCCATTGGTTAGTCACTATGGCACCTTTATTTTTGGTGCTGGATGGGACTGGATGTTGCATTTCTCCCTTGGGAATGGAAATCCTTAATTTAAGTTACATTTGTTATTTTTGAATTTAATTAAACCTTAATTGAGGAAATTCAGGAAAAATTGAAACGAAACATATCAACTGTCCCTCTAGTCACTCATTTTAAGACCCCAAGGTGAACTTCACCAGGACCCAGAGACCTGTCAGCCAGGAACTCCTCAATTTGCTTGGTATTGTTTCCCTGGTGAAAATTTGGGTGCAAGCAAGGGATAACTGAATGATAACAAAATGTGCCTGAAACATTCAGCAGGTTAGGTAGCATCTGTGGAAGGGGAAACAGTTAACTTTGCAGGTGCAGGACCCTTTGTCAGAATTAAGGATTGAGGTAATTGAATCATTGATCACCGATAGTTCAATGTGCAGTCACTTGGCTTTTTGAAAATACATATTTATGTATTGAACATTCTGAAACGAAGTTTAACATATTGTAAAATTTTGTGTTGTTGCCTCACTTAAATTCCATTAAAATTTGTTTGTTATTGGGTGGTAATTTTTAGAAAGGTGTGTCTTTTTGAGAACATTTGAGTATTTTGTGTGACTTTGTATTTTTCTTTAACACATAGTGAAGAAGATGAGCCTTCAAAAAACGAAAAATCAAGTTTGAAGGACAAACCTGTAGTAACTAAGAAGTCCAACAGATTTCATCCATATTCAAAAGACAAGACGGCAAATGGCGACAAGAAGGCTTATAACCGCAACCGAGTTTTTATCAGCAACATTCCATATGATACAAAGTGGCAAGTGATTAAAGACCTCATGCGAGAGAAAGGTAACTTATGGAAGCAATTTTTCATAAAATAACTATGCCTTCCAGATGTTAACGTCTTTCAGACTTTGGGGTTTTGCTTGTTTTTGATTTACTGATGAATAGTAATTGAAAGTAACTTAAAAAGCTAAAATTTAAGTAACTTACTGTATATACATGTTATAAGCAGTGGTAGTGAAACCAAAATCAGGCCGTGAAACCAAAATCAGGCCATGAAACATAGCAGTTTCTGAGGCAATTGTAGATATGATCATAAAACTGACCTTTTGCTCTGAAACAAGTGAAATATTTTATTGTAGTTAATTTGTAACAATAAGATCAACCGTGCATAAAAATAAAAATTGTTGTCCTATAGTGGGGAGAAATGAGAAAAGCTGTTTTAAGAGCTCCATGTGCTTGCTTCATGTGCTTTAATTGTTCCAATATCCTGTACTTCACAAGCAGAAATACATTGAAGCTTTCATGAGCTGTATCGTTAACGTAATCCAACCAAAAGTTTGTCACTGATTTTTTGATACCTAGACTCTCAAAAACATATTTCAGAAAAAAACTATTCTACTGTTCTCTAGGTATCCAAGAAGTCTGCAACATAAGATATTTGTAGTACAGAATGTACCTTTGGCGGGATTGAAAAGCCAACGCGTGGAGCTTTTCTAATTCAAGTAGATTGTTGAGATACCTGTTGAAATGTTAGCTATTCTCAACCTATGTTGAGAGCATTGAAATTATTTCCAAGGCACTGAAGTTGTAGCTTCAGCCCCCATTTATGTTGTGAACTTTCTAAAAGACAGTTCGCTTTTTTTTTCTTGACTGGGAAGTTGGCAGGGGGCATAAATGTGTAGATTACATCAAAACTTGTATGAAAAATGGGAGTAGCAAAAGGTGGTCTCCTAACATCTTTTTCTGGAGTAGTAATCATAACTGACCTATTACTGTTGATTAAATTTCAGATAGGCTTGATACTTTAGGGTGAAGAAGATTGCTAATAGAGGCTATAATATTTCTCACTTGACTGCACTTGTGCCTTTGCCCTCTCCCAAAAAAGAAATTATTTTCCAGACAGAATGCTGAAACCGAGGATATTTTGACACTTATTTCAGTTTTTCCGACCATTAGTTTCTAAAATTTGGACTCTTGCTCGATAATAAGAAATGGTTGTGCAAGTTGAATTTAAATACTCTCAATGAAATAAAAATTAGGTTCAAGTAAAATTATTAAAATCATTACCGATTACTTGGTTAATGGATCCAATGGATGGGATGAAATCAGTTCTTAGTCATTGACACTGTTAAGCATGACCTCCTTAACGTGGGATGCATGTAAGGTGGCAGGATATGACAGTTTTGATGTTCATGTAAGCCCCAAAATGTATTTGTTCATGAGAAGAAAATTAGACATGCATGTCTGCTGTGTCACATTATTTTTCCAAAATGCTTCACAGCCAAGCTTTGAAGTGCAATTACCATTGTGATAATAAATTTGCTTGCAACCAATTTCATAGTAACCAAAAGGAAAGACATGGATGATTGAGAGCATGCAGTTATTCCAGCAGCTTGGTTTAGAGTAAAATGCAGTAATTACATTCCCTTCCCATCCCACCACCTGGATTTTGTTTTCAATTAATTCCGCAATTAAGCTCTTTGCCTTTTTCTTGCGCTCCTGGTTGCTCACAGTTCCCCTTAATCTTTTGGAAACTTCATTGAGATCAACACGTATTGTAAATTCTATGGAATACAACCCTAGTTCATGCAATTGAAGCCTTGGAATGTAGTATAATTCTGGTCAACCATTTGCACTTCCTCTAAGGCTGTTGTACCCTTAAGTTGTGGTGCACATAATCAGTATAGCTTTTGGCATAATTTCTGCTCCTTTGTGTTCTAGTCCTCTACATTTAAAGGCCAGTGTCTTATTAGGCTTTTATTCCTCCTCTAACTGGCTATGACACTTTAATCTATTTTCTTTCTCTTTGGACCCCTACTACTTTTTAACCATACAGAAAATACTCCATTTTTACATTTGGATCCAAAATAAATGAATGGAAATTTTTTTTAATCAGTAAGGGAATCAAAGGTTATTAGTAAAGTGGACTTGAGGAATGTCAGATTGGCCATGATCCTATTGAAAAGTGGAGCAGGCACAAGGCGCTGAATGGCTTATTCTGGTTATTCTTACTTACAGTCAAGTTAGCCGCAGTTGACCATTGGCTTAACTTTTTTTAATGTCACAAGTGACATTTCATGGAATCCAATAGGGCAGCACAAACTTCTGCAGACTTCCCAGCTCTCGCACTGGGAAATCTGCCTGGTGAGTCTGAGTTTGCACTGAAATAACTTGTGCAGTGCAGTATGCCATGCCAATTAACTAGTTCTTCATGGTGATGGCTTCTGGTGCCACGCTAGTAGAAATAGAACGGTTTGAAGGCAGGTAGCTGGCACTGGCAATCTTGGGAATTGAAGATTTACACTAAAATCTTAGAGATTTCTTACTTCCACCTTCATTATTTAAAATATCTGTGATATATTTGTCAAAGGAAGATTTGATTTTGGGGCTTTTTTTTTCATCTCATCAGCTTGGTTAGTAAGTATGATTACCTGCTCATCATTCCTACCTTCTGCCTGTGAAGCTTGGCTACTTTAATAGGTTTGTACATGATTCCTGAGCTTCAACTTCAGCTGACTGTTTCTTATGAAGGAGATTAGCAAAATTCTTATGGGGAAATAAAAGCTAGCTACCATCCATGCAATTCCCTTCCTATTTCTCCAATTTTGAAAAGATTTGGTCAGCACATCAAACTTTCATGTCCCCATATCAAGAAAACTGACGAAGATTAGAGTTGGGACACTTTCAACATTTGAATGATTTCTTTTAAAATTCCAGTATGGAAACCATCTGATCCTGGGATTTCCTGCCTTTTTAGTGCTGTTATTCGCTAATAGTTTGCTTGTTTCCTTCAAGTTTCTGTCCCCAATTCATTATTAATTTGTTTTCAAGTTGTGGTGTGCTGTCCTACTGTAAATATTCCTGAAAAATGTAATTATGTGCAGTTCTTCATTTTCATTTACAATACCTCCTTTGGGATCCACTTTGCTCCTTATAAGAGCAATGTTGCTATATATGATAGCGATGTTTAAGAGGTACTTAGACAGACCTGTGAACAGGCAGGGAATTGAGGGATATAGACTATATGCAGGTAGATATACGGTATAAATTGGCATCATGGTCGGCACAGATATCATGGGCCGTAGGGCCTATACCTGTGATGTATTGTTCTATGGTAGTGCTCTTTTCATAATTTCATGGTAAACATTCATATTGACTTGGGTATCCCTTGTAAACTTATTTTCGTACATCCTTTTTGTAGTTCTTGCCACCTTTTGGCCTTTTGTACCCTTGTTGCTAAGATCCATGTATATTTTCAAAGTTTTGTATGCTGCATTTGTACAGCACAGACACGGGCTCTTTGGCCCACCATGTCTATGCCAACCTTTTTGCCCATTTACATTTGCCTGTATTAGGATTGCATCCTATGCCTTGCCTATTTGTGCTTGTCTAAATGCCTCTTAAATGTAGTAATTGTATCTGATTCCATTACCACCTCTGGCAGTGTCTTCCAGATATCCATCGCCATGTTTTTTTAAAAAAAATTCTTCTTAAACCCCCTTTAAACTCCTTCCTCTCACCTTAAACCTATGCCCTCCTTTTTCTGATACCCCTATCATAGGAAAAAGATTCTATCCACCCTTTCTATGCCTCGTTAAATTTTATATACCTCTATCAGGTCACCCCTCCGCTTCCATCGCTTCAGGGAAAACAAACCCAGCCAATCCAATTGATCCTTGTAATTGAAGTCCTCCAATCCAGGCAACATCCTGATGGACCTCCTCTGTAGTCTCTCCAGCACAACCACGTCCTTCCTATAGTGTGGTGACCAGAAGTGCACATGATACTCCAAGTGCGGTCTGACCAGTGCTTTGTAAAGTTCCAAAATAACGTCCCAACTTTTGTATTCTGTGTTCTGACCTAGGAAGACAAGCATGCCAAACCCTTTCGCTGCCATATCTACCTGTGTTGCTCCTTTCAGGGAGCTGTGGATTTGAACCGCAAGGCCCCTCTGTTCATTAACATTCCTTAGCACCCTACCATTTACTATGTGTGTTCTACCCCTACTTGACTTCCCAAATGCATCACCTTGCACTTGTGAGGATTAAATTCCACCTGCTAATGCTCTGCCCAACTTTCCATCTGATTTATATCCTGCTGCAGCCTTGCAATCAACAACCCCACCAACTTTTGTGTCATCTGCAAATTTATTAATTATGCCTCCCTTTAGAATAATACAATCTATTTCCTTGGTTTGACAGCTAATTTTACAACAATGGTGTTTCAAATTTGTCTGTGTTATGAATATTTTACTTCTGGAGTCAGATGTATAAGTGAATAATAATTCCCTGAGAAAGATCTGATCTTTCTCTGCCTTTTGGAATATTATTTAAGCTTCCCATGGAAACTTCTTTTGGTTTTTCCTTCAACTGTGTAAAACTATTGTGCCCTTAATTTTGAATTGCATCTTTACACTGTAAGCATACATCACATGTTAATTAAATGTGTACAGGTGTTGGCTGAGCACCTAATGAAAGCATGGCATAAAGCTCTTAAGGCACAGTGTTCCTGGTATTTTCCCTTACAGAATGATAACAGTTTTAATTTTTTTGTGAGTTGAGCTATATTTGTAAATGTTGTAAAATGTACCCAAGGTAGGTGATCTCTTATTATAGAAATACCTGGCTGCAGCTTGCTGCACACAAGAACGTTTCTCTTGGGTGGTAAATCATTGAATAATTTTATTATGGATGAGTATGATTTTAATTTTTCAAATCTCTTCAATATACAATGCATATTTGGTAAAACTTATTTTGAGTGGTTGAATGACCAAGAGCAATTTGAGACTGATTAGCAGAGCTGTGTAAGCATTCCAGAGACCAAAGTATCAGCATAAAGGCCTTCCAAATAAGGAATTGTTTTGTTTAGCAGCCAATTGTATAGTTTTAGTTCAGGCCTCGATGGATTATTGAAGTCCTACAATGGATAGTTGAGTATTGTAATTTATAAATACAGTGAAAGTGAAATTTCCTTATTGTGCAAATGGCTTTCTAGGCTTTTTATGGTGTAAGGAAATTGCAACTGGAATAGAAAATGTGGAAAATTACTGACGCTTGCCTTTATGTCAAAGGGGGAAAATGGAAGTTGTTTTACATCCTTTCTCATCTTTTTAATTAAGTTGGACTTTGGTTCCAAGTTTCTCTCTTTAATGCCTTTATTACTGAGCCAATAACTGGAGCTTAAAATGAACTTGTGCTGAGAACAATGTCTGTAACTTTGATTTCTGCATCTGTTGTAAGGTGACACCCAGTTTAATTGTGAAGCTCAATGTCTTGGATTTGGATTTTATGCCATGATATGGCTGAATTATTGCTTTTGTGTGTTGTGCAATAAGCATTTTCATTGCAGTATTGTGTTTCTGTATTTGTGACTTAACACATCGAGGGTTGTAAGCTTTGTCACCTTAAAACAGTGTATTTTGACTGCCACAAAGTTGGCATTGACAGGAAATGTAACTTGTTTTAGCAATGTCAGATTGCTTATTAAATGGTCGTAACAATGTCTGTTATTTGTTCACCAACCATATCATACAGGCCAAATCTGTTTAATTTGCTGCTATATGATGGAAAATGTTGTTTGAATTTGATTCGGATGATGCAGGTGACAAATCTTTGGGGCAAATGTTGATTTTCATTTTTTAAATTGTTATGCATTGTAATTATTAGGAGGTGTGCTGGTCTGGTGTTGATTGTTGGTGAATAATGGGTTGTTCCTCTGTAGTGTTGTTTAAGCGGCAACAGTGAAGTAAGTGTGTGGTCTTTTAAATGCATTGTTTTTGGTATTTCCCCTCTGTATATCTCATGTAGTTGGTGATGTTATATACGTGGAACTCTTTAAGGATGCTGAAGGAAAGTCAAGGGTAAGTGGGAAAAATCTGCTTGGGGTTTCATAAGGTCCTCAGCAGTTTTATTTTTTACTTACTGTTTAGCACAGGTAGCTCAATTTTTTAAGGTGTTTTTGTTAGCTAGGATGCCCTTTGTATTTATTGCCAACTCGGCTTTATGCTGGAGTTTGGTTGTGTTGAGTGGTATAATCTGGAGGCCTGCAGTGGATATTTCCATGTTAATTGATTGGACTGGTGTTACTATAAACAAGTTGTAATGCATTGCTTTTACAGAAAAGTAACCATAAAATATAGGAGGTAGTTGCACCAAGAGCCTCTAATATGGAAAATATTGTTTTTGTGAATCCTTTTTCCTACATGTAGTAAGATTTAAAATAAAGCAATATGTTGTAATCGTGTGTGCTAAAATATCTTCTTTCTTCCCCCACCACCCCCCCCCCCTCATCTTTTCCATGACTTGTCATCTGACTCAAGGGTTGTGGGTAAGTAACTTACTGTTCAGTTGTTATGCTGCCATGATGTTATCTACTTAAAATTTAGCTTTTGTATCTAGTTAAAATTTAGCTTTTGTTTCCGGGGGGGGGGGGGGGGGGGGGGAATTCTTTCGGACCAAGGGTGCATCATATTTAAGAATTGTGCATTTGACCACCTTAGCTTTTCACTAAATTCTCAGAACTATATTTCGGAGTTTTGCTGTTTTTATCTTCGCTTTTAGAGCGGTGGATATGCTACCACTTCTCAAAGTGCAACATCACACATCTTTATGGTGTTGAATACTGGAGGGTTTTGACTAACTAAAGTTGATCCCAGTGGCCAGTGGGTGGTCTTGCTGAGTCAGAAATTTGCACTGAGTACGAATACTGTTGAATACGAAGGACTTGAGTGTTAAAAACATGCCAAGTATGAGCGTCCCATGAATTCTGGGAATTTGGCCTTCTGTATGCGAAATGTTTCTTTTTACACCACGTTACAATATAGTAAATACAACATTTTGTATTCCAGGCATCCTGTGAAGAATGCAACTGTTATTTTGTTAATTTATACTCTCGTATATCTTGTTCATAAAAACACTTGAAATCCATTAACATTTGGAAAAACCTGGGAGAGTTGCATTTACATAAAATGTCAACCAAAATATATTGACTGTTCTTGCCCATTGTTCAGAATGTTACTTGTATAATTTTAAGAAATCTGGCTTAATTTATATATTTATGTAACTGCTGTCAAATCCTTGACACATAATTTGGAATTTTAAGCAATAGACTAACTAGAAATTGTGCTATGGTGTTTGATATCTGGCAAGCAGATTTCTTGAATTGATTCTCATTAGAAGTTTAATTTGATGATCAAAAGCCTCTTAGTTGCTCTCTTTTTAATGTATTTTCTGATCAAAATCTGCAGTGTTGTAGAATTCAAAACGGAAGACTTAGTTACAAAGGCTTTGGATGTTATGAACAAGTATGATCTTGGTGGAAGACCACTCACCATAAAAGAGGTGAGTGGTATTTTCTTGCTAGATAACAACTTGTATTTAAGCAGCATTTTTATCAGGGCAAAGTGAAGGTACTTAACAGGTTCTCAAATTTTGATAATAAGACCTGGGGCATCTGAACAAAGAGTTAGGTTTTGGGGATTACTTAAGGGAAGTAGGAAAGATAGGAAGGTGTAAGGTACCAATTCAAGAACATGGAGCCTTAATATCTGAACATCTGGCCACCAGTGGTACAGCATTTAAATTGAGGGAAATTTAAGGCTGGATTTGGAACATTGCAGTTTCTTGTAGTGCTAAAGGGGATTAGAGATCTTAAAGGCCAAAGCTTTGGGAAGATTTTAAATTGAGGGTGCAAGTTTTAAAATTGTTTTATTCGGAGCCAGTTTCAGTCATTGACAATGAGGACAAAGGTGATGGATGAACAGGACATGGGGAACAGAGTCTTGAATGGCATCAAATTTACTGAGGTTAGAAAGGGGCATGCTAGCCAGGGCTGTTATTCTTTTAGGAGCATTTTCAGTCATCATGTATTTGAATGGAACACTTGTAGTTCCAAGCATGTATCAGTTATCCTATTGTATATGAGAAACATGGTCTGGGGAAAGAATTTTGAGATGGTCTGTTCTGCTCATCACATGTCCATTTAAAATAATCAAAGGGGGATGCATGATTGATTTTTGTTTAGCATTCTGGGTAAGTTGAAAATTGTATGTGTAACTATTTTGTTTTTGCAAGAGTAGAGAGGTTTTGACTCTGGGAACATCTAAAAAGGAAGGGGCTATTTTTAAGAAAAGATTGAAGGGCAACATTTTGGGGATTAAAATTATGAATGCACTTGCTAGAGTAAAGATGGAAATGTTTCCATTTTGGAGTAGATAAATAATAAAATCTAATAATCACTTTGGCCAAAACTCAAATTGTTACAGTATGGAACTTGTGTAGTTGAGATAATAATGGAAGGATATTGCAGGTGGAATCTGGCCTGTTTTGGATGTCGAGAAGAATTCAGTTTAAAACTGTCCATTTGCAATAAATGCATGTATAATTTAAATTTATAAAACTCTCCGAATACCATGGTAGATGCTTTGGTTTAGTTAAAAAGTAATGGTCAAACAACTGTAAACTTGAAGGTAATAGTTCAAGATGTATTTGACTGTTAAAGCCATCTACTAAAAGCAAAGTCTGGGAGTGGAAAAAAATAACTCTCATTCTGTGTGAACTAACTTTTCTTGCCAATATTTAAATGCTTTTCAAAGTAGAAAAAAATCCTTAATGAGAGAACTATATTAATTTTAGAGAGTGAGGGGAAAGAATATCAGTTTCTGCCAGCATTTTCCTTGTTTTCCTTTTTTTTACAGGCTTTTTTCAAACATTTTTACATTTTGTGAATTTAGCTGCCGTGCCAATTTTATAGACTTATACCAACTATGGATATAAAATATTGTATTACGTTAGCCATAATTTTGAGATTTTTTTAGGGTCTTTATCAGCTATAAAATCTTTTTGATAGTTTTTAAAATATAACTTTGATTTTTTTTCCATTAACATATGACAACATAATTTCAATGGCAGAAAAATAAACTTAAAATTTGTTTTTATTTACGCAATAATACTTATCACCTTTGTCCTCAGTTGAGATACTTCATGGCCAATAGATTTGAAGTCTAGCACTCGTGATGCAGTTAGACTTGCCAACAAGATTGCACAACCTGTGAGTTGGAATGTACAAAGTTGAAGTCACAAGGCTTTATTCAACTTTTGTAAATTCCACCCAATTTGACTTTGAACTTTTTCACTAATTCGGCCTCTACTTTTCACTCCTCAAATTTTATTACTTAAGAATACAAATTTGACATCACATTTGCATTTAATTGAAGAAATAATCTTTAAAAACTTAAAACATGTGGCCATGTATCAAGAGATTCAAATACTTCAGAAGTGGTGCAATATGATTTCTGTTGTGTACACCACTAAAACATACCCAAATGTCATTTTTACAGCAAGAACAGGACGCCCCCGCTCTCTCCCCCCCCCACCCCCCCCCCCCCACCCCCCCACCTAACTAAAATTGACAGGCTGATTGTTTGCACTGTACCCATTGCAGAATTAAAATGTGATTTGCAGATTACTGTAGTGTTTTCTCTGAAATGAAGTGGAGGTGGTTTTTATAATTACTTCATATTATTGTGTTTCAATCCTATTAGCTTTAATCCTAGTATTTTTCATTTTATTTTAATTTGATTTGAACTGCTTTTAAATGTTTGTATCAGAGATATTGGAACACCAATTTGGAGCAGAGTTGTCAAAAAGGTGAGTCATCAGGATACACCATTTCAAGGCAAGCAGGCCTTAAGTTGATTGAAACAGCAGAGCTGCAAACAGTGTGAAAAAAGCAGGCACTGGTGAAGAGACTGAGTATGGACCCCAACTATTTTATTCCAGTAAACCTAGCCTTTTTGTAAGGGACACAGTAGCTAGTACTGTTCAACCTGTGTTGAAACATTTCGGTGGGGGGGGGGGGGGGGAATCAGACGTTGACCCATTTTCTTTCAAAATTTTCACCAACCTTCCATTTTGTCATTCCTATTAATGTTGCCTTGCTCAGAAACTCATTGTTCTAATTACCTTTCAACATTTTAATTTTGCTTTTAATTGAGAAATATAAATGAATTTTGGCACCACAAAATGACTGTGTAGGTAGCCTCTAAATCGGTGTTCATTTGCAGCAGGGATGAAACTTCGGAGCTGATCTAATTTTCATTGGAATACACATTTGTACTAACATTAAAAAAATTTTGACACGTGCTTTTATTTTCTGTAGGATACTGATGGAGAACATGCTCGCAGGGCTATGCAGCGTGCAGGGGGTGGTTCGTACCCTGGTGGACCTGGGCTGGATATTAGTTCGCCAATTGTTAATTTGCCACCTAATCTCGTCAACAATCCAAATATACCTCCTGAAGTCCTCACTGCTCTGCAGGCTGGAAGACTTTTACCAACAGTATTTGTTGCTAATGTAAGTGTTTCATTTCTTGGAAGACATAAAGGAGAAACATTGCAAAATGAATATGCTCTTTTGAACTTCCATTCTGTTTGTACAGCTTGACTTCAAAGTGGGTTGGAAGAAATTGAAAGAAGTATTTTCTATGGCCGGGACTGTAAAACGTGCAGATATCAAAGAAGACAAAGATGGCAAGAGCCGTGGTATAGGGACTGTGATATTCGAACAGCCGCTTGAAGCTGTTCAAGCTATCTGTATCCTTTTGCTTATGGTTGTAGCTTTGGAATTTAGTTTACCAGATTCTTTTGATGATTTTAAACCTCTGGAATTTAAAGAATGTTTTCAGTTGTCATGTTGATATTCAAACATATGAAGTGAAAATAGACCCTAGGACATGCTGTAGCAGGGTCTCACTCACTTTTCTACATGCTCGAGCTCTGATTTGTTCACAAGGTTGCTGGCATTGCTGCTGTTAACTGCATAGTGCGCACAGCATTACCTCTGATCTGTCATCCACCAGGACAAATTTCTGTCTGCTTCACCAATAAAATTTGAGAATTACACAAGGAGTGAATTAGTGTGCGAGGTTGTCCACTTGGGTATATAGAAATAAAATTAGATTTAGAGAGAAGGTGATCATTTAAAAAAAACATCTCTCATAAGTAGATTAAGACATGAACTCTTACTCTTTTAATAATTCACTTCATCTAAAGAAGTTAATGCAGTGGTTAATGATTATATCATTAAAAGTACTTCATAGTATTAAAATACCTGTGCTATTAATGACTAAGACTTTGAGTTTAATGGGCAATTACTGTGCGAATCCAGCAACTTCATGAAAATCACAGGAAATTTTGGAACAAGGTGCTGTTCATGAAACTAATGGCAGAGCAGTGCAAACTGGCAAGTAATTTTTCACATTAATAACAACTATACTGTTTGATACAGGATCATTGAATTCCCTCATGGCAGTATTTGGGCAATTGATTTCTACTTTGGCTACTCTCCATTTTTTTTTGCCAATAACTAAATTACTTCATTATATGAAAATGAACTTCAATTTTTAATCTTGAGAGTCCCAAAATATATTTTTAAAATTCCCTATGTATTGTTTGTCTCATGGGTTGTGGATCTAAGATTTTGTGCATGATGGCTATGAGGCGCAAGGAAAGCATACTTCAAGATACTAAATACAAAATCTGAAAATAGTAGCTTTAGTGGGCACAGCATAGATACTTAAGTATTTCTGCGGTATTAAATAAAATAAATCTAATTGAAGGTGCATTCCAGTCTGCACACTTACTGTTTGTAGTTGGCAAAATCTTTTCAAATTTATGTATGTCAGAAAGAGCTAATAAATCCTTGATCCAAATTAGGAACTCTGTTCCTGTTAGTTTTCTTAACTTGTTTATAGCTATGTTTAATGGACAGCTTTTGTTTGACAGACCAATGCACGTGAAAATGGTAAGATTTTGTCTTGTTGCTACAACAGTATACACGCGTAAGAAACTTGGTTTTCCATTTCCAAACAAATTCTTTCCTTTTCATAAAGGATGACAGATCCGTTCCACATGATGACTTCCGTTCTGTTGACAAGACACCTCAATTACCTCGTAAGTCTAATACAACACACGAAACCAAAAAACTCATCTGTTTATATGTGTGCCACGACAGTATAGTTATGAAATTTGCTGCTTTGCAAAATTATTCCAGTTGATAGTTTCATGCCTGTTGTTTCGGTTGGATTCAGGTGGGCTTGGTGGTGTTGGAATGGGACTTGGACCTGGAGGACAGCCTATTGCTGCAAATCAAATGAATATGAACAGTGCAATGGGCAGCATGACATCTGGAGGTATGAGACTTGATCCTTATGAGATTCTGAATGACAGATGGAAATTACATATGATAAATTTATATATTTACCCATGATTGATTAATTACTATGCCTCTTGCCTTTGTCTTAGGAGTTGGAATAGATGGACCAGCCTATGGGGGAATGAACAGAATGGGTGGAGGTAAGTTTTATTTTCTTAGAACCAAAATTTTTACTGTTTTTTTTCATTAAAGTCATTTTCTTTCCATGCCCAAAGGAATGAGTGGACCCACTGGTTTTAGCAGTGGAATGGACGTAATGAACAACATGGGAGGCTTTGGTGGTGGTAATATGGGTCGACTGGCAGGTAACTTTTTTTTCTTCTGACTGCTTTGAGGCTTTATCATGCTTGATTAGGTTGGTGACTTTTAATTCGTATTGCAGGTATGGGCACAATAGAAGACTTCAGAGGAAATATGGCCCCAGGACTGGGAAACATGGGAGGGATAGGTGGAAACATGGGAGGAATGGGCAGCAATATGAGTGCCATTGGTGGAATGAGCAACAGTGTAGCTGCAATGGGAAGCAGTATGGGAGGTGAGGATCTTTTTCTTTCTGTTGTAATAAGTTCAATAATGCTGTAGCTGTACTTGCATCATCTTCCAGATTTAACGGTTATCAAACATGATCACATTACTTGACTCCTCAGTGAGTCATTACTAATGGCTGAAATGCGAAAAATCTCCTGGATTCCATCTAACTTTTTCTGTGACGTTAACTGAAGGAAATGAACTGATTGGTTTTGGTGCCCTTGAGTTGAATTTTGGTGGAGAAATTTAAATATGCAAATCTATAGCAATGTAAACATTTGAATTTATTTTGAATCTAGTTTGCTTTGCCAATCTGGAATGTTGCCTTTGTATTTTTGTTCCAGATATATATCGTGCAGGAATGGCATCTACTGGTATGGGAGGTAGTTTTGATCGAGAATTTGGAAGAAGTGACATGGCTATGAACCGTGGTTTTGGTGATTCATTTGGTGGAATGGGTAAGAAAGGAAGAAAAACTTGATGCATGATGTGGATCTTGAAAGATGTTCTGTTCCTCATTCATTCTAGCAATTCTGACCTGTTTTGAAAAATCTCTCTTCAAAATTACCCAGGCCATCCCATTCACACCTTTTAGTTAATTATCACAGTGCAGTTCCATAAACTTTGAAAGATCCCAAAGTGAGAACTTAAGGTACTCAACATTATATGCCATTAATTTTATCACGTTCTCATTTTGTGAAATTGAAGTGGGAAAATAAAAAGTTAGCACTGGATTAAAAGTACAAACAATGCTATGAAGATCTAGCTTGAGCACCACATTCAGAATTTTTGTTAAAGCTTTCCACCCTTTAGCTGTTCTTGTGCTGTGCACAAATTGCAACAAGTTAGGCAGATACAGCAAGTGGATAGATGGTAAATGGCACATTGGCTTTTATTACAAGAGGGTTGGAATTTAGAAATAGGAAAATAATGTACAGAGTATTGGTGAGGTTACACCTGGAGTACTGTGCACAGATTTGGTCCCTTTATTTAGGAAAGGATACACTAGCATTGGGGACCAGTGAATCCAAAAGAGATTCACTAGGCTAACTCCTGGGATGGGAGAGTTGTCCTATCATAAGCAGCTAAAAACAGAATGGGTCTATATTCTTTGGAGTTAAGAATCGGGGTAATCTTTTTTTAAAATGCACAATATCCTAAGGAGGCATCACAGGTAAATGTTCAGCTGTTTCCATCAGTGGTAGAATCTGGAATGAGGGGACAAGGTTACAAGATTAGGGAGCGGTTATTTAAAACTGAGGTGCATGGGAACTTCTCACAGGTGGGTGGTGAATCTCAGGAAGTCTTTTCCCCAGAGGGTTGTGGAGGCTGCATCATTGGAGGTTATAAAAAGTGGAATTAGATGAATTTTTTGAAAGATGAGGGAATTGAGGACAATGGGAATAAAGGAAGAGATGAGGCCTAGAGCAGATCAGCCATGATTATATTGAACAGCAAGGTAGGCTTGAAGGGGTTGAGTGGCCTATTATTTTCTTTTTTTTAATATACTTGCATATTTTTAAAATCTGTTTCTTTGCATGTAAAGCTCATGTTAAGTAGTCTTTGCAGCAGTGCAGGGGGAAAAACTAAAGATACTACCCTGAAACATTAACAATGCATTATTTTTAGCATTTGTTGCATAATAGTGGGTATATCCTATTCTATGGAAATAAATCTTTCAAAACAATAATTGTACTAACATTCCTATCTTCAGTTTTAACAAAAGCATGGTCAGTTGATTAATTTCTGAAAGTAAACAGCAATACTTCCAAAAAAGTGAAATTCAAAGATTACTGTGTAATTTGTTTACTTTTGTATGGGGAGCTTGGTGTTGCTAGTGTTCTAGATGCAGACACCTTGGTTTAATGCTCAGTATGACTGTAACCAATGAGCATGGTGCACAGCACACCAATTTCTGACATTGCCTTTATTTGGCTGATGCAATAAACCTTTCTCACAGCAGGATTTGAATACTTTTGGTGCAAAGTAAACAGAATTGATACCAAGCTGAATATCCAGTGGAGTGTGTTCCGTTTCCTAGCATTAACAATGCTCATGTTGCTGAATTCATCAGTTTTTAGAACAAAAATGGGTATCACTGATTAAAATGTATTTAATTGCAAACCTCTTGTAAATAAAACTAAAAATTTGATTATATATTCATCTCCCTCTCACTTTCCTCCTTTTGTACATTAATTGGCGAAGCTGTACACTTCACTCATATTACTGATCGCCTCTGGAGTGGAAATTTTTTGCCCATGCCATCTGCTAATTGCAAATGAAATACTTGAAACAGGTGTCCCATGGGGGAGATACTTTGCACAATTTGGTGGCATTCATTTGTATCATATTTAGAGGGGTTTGCTTTTGCTCAAAGGCTTATGGCTGAAGTACCTCATGTAAAGCTGTCGTCCTTGTTTTTCTGATTTAATTGTAATAACACTCATCACTTCATTTTTTTTTTGAGTGGAAGTAATTATGAATATTTGCCTAGCTGGTTGACTTGATTATAAATTGGTTCAATCTAATTCTGAGTGATATTACATTTTGCTGTTTAAATGTGTTGTTTATAATTGGCAAACATCTCTTTTCATTTTTGTTTAGGTGGTGGAATAGGTGGAGGTATTGGAGGAACCATGGGAGGTGGAATGGGGACCACTGGTATGGGCCCAATGGCTTCTGCATTAGGTAGGATTAATTTACTGATTTGACTGTTTAAGACTTCAGCCTTCAAACCTAAAATTCCAGGATGTATATCAAGAAATTTTTAGCTTTGTTTCCTATGGGAGCAAGCCAGTTTTGATGTCAGTGCATTGCTCAACAATCGTTATATTGCAGGTTGCAATATAGAATCTGTTAGCAAGGAATGTAGTGGTGTGCTTTCATGTGGGTGGAAATAAAAACATTGGGGACAGTTACTGTAGTTCACTGCACAGTGGCCATTTGCTATAAAACCTGCTTTTACTGTTCAAAATATCCTGCATAGAAATCTTGCCTTTGTGGGATAAGTGTAGGATGCTGAATCCAAATGTAGTCCATAAATGATTTCAATGCTGGGATACAAAAGTGACTAATACTGTAACATTAGAAATGCCAGAGCCTGTTGGAGAAAATGAAAGACTCTCTTAGTACTGTATCCAAGGGGGAAAGTT
This sequence comes from Pristis pectinata, assembly GCF_009764475.1. Taxonomy (NCBI): domain Eukaryota; kingdom Metazoa; phylum Chordata; class Chondrichthyes; order Rhinopristiformes; family Pristidae; genus Pristis; species Pristis pectinata. The sequence goes on from NC_067432.1 coordinate 13,117,903, forward strand.
TAAGAGAGGTGTGCAGGGCAAGTTTTTTTTTACAGAGTGGTAGGTGCCTGGAACACGCTTCCAAGGGGGTGGCAGAGGAATAGACATGAGAGTAATGTTTAAGAGGCATTTAGACAAATACATGAACATGGAGGGATATGGATCCTGTGCAGTCAGATGAGATTAGTTGCATTTGGCACCATGGTTGGCACAGATATCGTGGCTGAAGTGCCTGTTCCTGTGCTGTACTGTTCTATATTCTAATGTTATCTCTGCCCCAAGGTTGAAAGTAGGAACTTGATATCTCAGATTTGAAATTATGAAGCATTTTCTTCTTGATCTGAATATCACAGGTGCTGGAATGGCTGCTATGAATAGCATGGCTGGAGGTATGGCAATGGGCATGGATCGTATGGGTTCCAGTCTTGATCGAATGGGAACTGGAATGGGAGTAGCGATTGATAGAAGCATGGATATGGATCGTGGATTTGGAAGTATGAACACTGGAACAATGGGAAGTGGATTAAGAGACCGTGGAAGTGGTTTTCGAGGCTGTCAGATTTTTGCAAGAAATGTAAGTAGCTATTTTGCTTTCGTTAAAACTTTTACTTGAAAACTTATGCACAAATAAGAACTGTAAGAACTTATTATTTTTCAGCTTCCATATGATCTAACATGGCAGAAGCTAAAAGAAAAGTTCAGTCAATGTGGTGAGTATCTATGTAGTCTTGTCATTTTGCCCTAATGTTCCATCTGCATATATGGAAAAGTAATTTTCTTCATGTGTTGCCTTTTAGGTCACGTAATGTTTGCTGAAATAAAAATGGAAAATGGCAAGTCCAAGGGTTGTGGGACTGTGCGCTTTGATTCTCCAGAAGTGGCAGAGAAAGCCTGCAGAATGATGAACGGCACAAAAATCAACGGGAGAGAGATAGATGTGCGCATGGATCGTAATGCGTGAATGAAGACTATGATGTATAGGAAGATACAGCATGTTGATTAGCTTTATTGTTTTGCTTTGTTTTGTACTGGAGTGATTTCCAACGGCTTTAGTGGAAGCTTACCTGTTATGTGAGCTATAATGTAATTTTAAAGATTGCCAACTTAAATTGGATATTGACTTGTTTATGTAATTTCTGTTATCAGACTGACTTTTTTTTATATATATTATATATATATAGTAATTTAGATAATACATTGGTCACTTCTGTTTGAATGGATAAACTTTTTAATAAAATGTTGTCCAACTTTAAATTTACTTGAATTTTGTTTACAATGTCATTATGACAAGACTTGTAAAATCACCACTTGTAGAAAGGTGTGTAAAGCTTGTATACATTTCCCTCCCTCTAAGTGTGAAGATCTGTTGGGGAAGCACCAGGTCTTACTCTTCATAATGTAACGGAATTTGATTTGTGTTATTGGTCTGTGCTCTGCAGTATATTGATTACTTTTATTCCCCTAAAACCCTGAGGTTACAATTTGGCGCTCCACAAACTGAACACCAGGGATCGTTGTTTTGACATTGTTGCAGTGTCAAAATTTTTGTATTTGAATAACCTTGCTTAAGTTTGGCCAAAACCTTGTGATGTCTTTGAAGTATCATTCAATAGGAATATAGTCTTCTTGGACCTAAGTTCACTGAGAATATTTTAATTCAAAAAGATTTTCTACCTACTCAATCTTGCAAAATTGAAATGCACATTTGACTGTAGATGATGCATGCCTTAACCTGCACTGACTGAACAAGGGGATCCTGTGGAACTGCATTTGATTGAATTTGGTGGGAATAGCACATTTTTAATAATGGCTTGTACATCCTAATGGTAGGTGTAGTGTAATAGTTTACTGCTTAAGTATGCATAAAAATATTTGGAAATCTTCAGTGGTTAAAGTAACACTGGTACTTGATAAACTAATTTTGCCCTGTTACTTGTTTGCTTCCAGGAAAGATTGTGTGCTTTGAATTTGTCACTTTGTCTCTAAAATACAGTACAGAGCTTAGTGTTTCATGGAAGATGTAACCAGTAGTAAGGTTCCAATTATTAAGATCCTGCATTTTTAAAAGTAAGATTCCCTACCTTGATGAACTTGCTGACATAAGCCTTGCAAATCCAGGTTAACGTAGTGCACAGCACTTGATCTGATTTCACTGTTGACTGTCTTCTAATCTCTTGTGCCAAATGTATTAAACCAGTTGTCCCAATGATAAATTTAAGGGACAATATTCTGCTCATGATGTGAATGGTGCTTATATTTGAAGAATATGAATCATAAAGTGGTAAGTGCTTTTTATTTTTTAAATGCAGTTCCAAGCATGTTCTGTAACCAAGGGTTTTCAGGATGTAAAATGAGGATAAATGTGGAATAAATGACCTGATCAACTCCTTGCATACTATTGGCTTTTACTTTGTTGGGAGTATGTTAGGATGTTTAAATGACTTGATAGTATTTTAATTCAAATTGATTATAGCTAACGTTTTGTATTCATGCTTTAGGAAAGATAGAGTAGCATATACATTTTAAGCTTATACTGATGTAAAGTTCAAGTTATTAGTTCAATACTCAGCTCTGCCCACAAAAATATTTTGTGTTAATCTGAAGCTGAGAGTTCTTATTTAAATGCTCTTCATGGTTTCAGTCACTACTACACCTGTTTCTGGATGACTGAAAGCTTTTGGGTAAACACAAAATGAAATTGGTTGACAAATAATACACTACAATACAAGCTATTAACATCACTAACATAGTAATGTTAAAATTGCACATGACTAAGCAGTTTTGTAATACATTTATATCTGAAAATTCCCTCTAATGTACCTCCATTCTTGCTTGAATAGTTTTTTTTAATGTCCATTAGGGCCAGAGCTAGCCTGTGAAATGTTTAAGCAACTTGCATTTAACACTTAAAACTTTTCCCAGGTGTTTCATAGGAATGAAATGAAACAAACTGACCCATAATTACATGTAGTGATAGACAAAGCTTGATTAATGTAGGTTAGCCATTGGAGATGCTGTAAAGGAGATCCAGAAATTTGGCACTGTGAAGGTTTCTGGTGGTGAGGTAAAATAGGATTGCACAAGCAATTGGATTGAGAGGAACAGATTACTTTAGGGGTGAAGATGATTTACGGAGAAATGTTTTCTGAACTGGATGAGGACTGAATGAGTTTCTGTGGGCAAAGAGCCAATGTCGATCAGTGCACAATGGTGCCTGGTGGGAGTTAAAATAAAGGTTCTGTTTATGGAGGGTAGGTAAGAGGTTGGCAGGATTGTATTGAAGTCATTTGGGTGAGGCAGGAGTGAAGGCCAGCAATATTACACACAAGGATTTATGGTGGGCACCAGGTGCAATCAGAAGCTTAATGTTACAAACATCCAGCTCAGCCTAAGTAGACAGGCAGAAGGTTGGAATTGGTTAGTAATAATAATAGTATCTAACTTTCTGGAGTTTCCTGGAGGAGATTTTAGCTCATCTAAGATGAGATGTGGTAAGAATAATCTGAATGCAGTAGTGGGATTGAGAGTTGATGCTTGAGGTTTGGTAACAGTGTGGAAGCTGTCTTCTACAGCACTTACCAAGGGATAGCATGTAGCAAGAAATAGCTGGAAGAAGTGATTGCAATACTGTCTGGAAGGGTAAAACTGAATCTAAATGAAAGTGGACCCAATTGAGCTAGATAAGGGGAGTGGAAGGTCTGGTTGAGCAAGGCTGCAGCTTGAACAGAGGAAAGTGGATGCGAGATGGTACACTGTGATTAGAGGTCACAACATACTGATCAGAACCATAATTGGGTGTAAACATTTGAGTAGTATTTTAGAGTAGGGATTTGGGAACAATGAAGTGAAGATGGTGGTGGTCGTTTAAAGACGTCATGTTTGGTTAAGAGTGGAGTAAGTGCATATCTGAAAGGATGATGAAATTAACTAAGGGAGAATAATTTATTATATTGCTAGTATCAACTGTGAGAGGTTGATCTTTTTTGACTCATGATAGGCTTGGGGAAGTGGTTTGGGGAAAATAAATGGTTGAATTCCACTGAGTGTCAACAAGGTTCAAAGGGAGGGAACAGAAAATAAGTTTTTATTAGTTGATGAGCTTTAAGATTCTTCCAACAATCCTCAGAACCTCTGCAAACTCTTGCTCCCTCAACTAAACTGCTCACCACCCAATTGCTCTTGGCGAATGTTTAAATGTGCATTCTTCTTGGGTGCACTGCCTCTTTCAAATATCCTACTCACTACCTTTAAGTTCTTGTAAACCACCACTGCCACTACGATGTCAGTCAAGTCCCTGAACAGATTATAGCTCTCATTTGTGCCTGTTTTACCTGAAACACATGGGTCCCTTCAATCAGCTTTGACAAACGTCACAGTCATTATGTGGGTGTGAGAAAGATAATTCCTTCCAGTCTTTGAACCATTTGAACCCTTATTGCCACAACTGACCAAATCTACACACTGCCTCTCCTGTATTTTTCTGGCTAGATGAGAACATAGTTAATACTGTTCTTGTTTAGTAGAAAGTGCATCATGTGTGAAGGACAATCTGTGCCTGCACTATTCTGGTGTTCCAAGAATTTGCATTCAGTTTCTATTAATTTTGTTGCTTATTAGAAACATTGAAGAATGTTATTTTCAACAACTATTCTGCCAAACCACCAGGTTTTGATACTGTACCATCTCTAAATTGTCAAGATGGTCCAAAAGCCAGAAAGATGAGCAGGAATTCCTCATTGGGAAGATCAAAGTCATTGGCTCTGATTTCAGTTACACAAACTAGTCACGTGCAACTGCTGCTCTCCCAAACCTCCCTTATTCTGACATGGAGGGGGCCTATTTTGGTGCCTCAAGCATCCTAGGGTCCAGTGACTAGGGCTCTAAGCTGTGCACGAATGCTGGCAAAGCTATGTTCCTGGTTTTGCCAATTGTCAAAGCTGTTGGAGTTTAGATGTTTGAGCACCTGATTTTTTTTTCAGAAGTATTTTAATTCTTCCTTTAACAAAAACAAAGAATTAAATTAATTGCAGATTCCAGCATCTGCAGTCTCTTGTGTCTCTGGAGTTAGACACATTGACTAATAAACTATGGATTATAGGAGCTCAACATTTCTTCCTGGTAGCTCTACAGGGAAGTCTAATGGGCTTCTAGCTCCTACACCAGATCTAATCTAACACAGGACCTATGACCTGGGGAGTACAATCCACCAGAGGATTGTAGAAAGGTTTCTCCACAAATAACTTCCCATGTTGGACTCTGAAGCCCAGGCTTTCTGGGATTTAAATGGGTAACTACCAGAAAAATCCACATTATCTTTGCATTCTGTTACAAACTTCACTTGCTAGCCACCAATTGCATCCTCCCTTGATACTGAGCCCTATCTGTGTCTTATTCTCCCCAGCCCATGTTATCAGTCCTATGACTTTTTGAACTACCCATTTTAAATTCACCTCAGCATTGATAACAGTGTCTTTAGCCCTAGGATGGCATTCCCACCTCCCCTCAACCCTTTTATTTCTAAAGCCTCCCTTTAACCAAGGGCTTTGGTCTTCCATTTCCTGATGATTCAGTGTCATTTTTATTAACATTTGCGATGTTAAGGGTGGCATGGAAAATAATTCTTGAGACTGGTACTGGAGAAAAGCTTCTTTGCTGTTCCACATAATCCTGGAGCAATTTTGCCTCTGGAAACCAGTACCCAATTGCTTGGTCTGGTTCTTGTTGAAATAAAGTTATCCAAATGGGTAGGGTGAGGGCATGATGGGGGAAGTTTCATTTTTGTTAGAAATCATGTCATAATTGTACTACCTTGATTGTAGCTCAATTAATTGCATGTCCTCGCCAGAACATTGCCTAGTATTCCTAGCCCATTTAGAACTGAAATAATGACAAAAACTAAATAGGCAAAAAGGCATGTTGCTCCAAGTTTCTTATCCAGTTTCCATCCATTAATATGAATTGCTGCGAATATGAACACGATGGAGAGGAGAAGAGAAGCGGTTGTGTAGGTTATGCCACTGCTATTCACTTCTACAGGTGATAAGTCAACAAATACGGTCTTAACAAACCAAGGTGCACCTAAGCAGAGAAGATCAAATACATTGGAGCCCACAATGTTCGACATAGCCATATCTCCTTTACCTGGGGGCAAGGAGGAAGAAATTGTATTCATTATTGAAGTGAATGCAATAATATATTTCCAATCTCTTTCATGAATGCAGCACACGTAACTTAAAAATGTCAGTGTATTCAGATAGTGGCTAAGACAAATGCTTTGGTTGGGGTAGTTTTTATTTTGAATAATAAGGGATGGGTATTAGATTTGAACAAGTGTGTGTGAATTTTAAAGCATCAGAAGCCACGTGCTGGATGGAATAGAAACAAAGGTTATGTTTATGTAATTCAGATAATTAATAATCTATCCAAGAGATGGCACTTTAGGATGAGCCTTTTCTTACTTGAAGATTAAGAGGTAATAAATTAGTGGATAGGATGTTCAGGCTTCTCCAATTATAATGATGGTATGGCTTTTAGTCTGAAGTATTATATTAGAGTCCACTGCAGAAATAAGGGAGTTCTATACCTTTGGTGCAGAAGTACTAGTTTGGCTATGAAGTACTTTCAAACAATGTTTAATATTCCAGAATCCACCTAGTTGCATTAACTAGGCAGTGGTTTGCTGAATCTTTGAATGTTGCCACAGAATAGTTGGTAAATAAACCGATCTTCAATCTATTATTCCCATGTCTGGTTAAAAGAAATCCAAATGGGCTGTAGGTACTAGGTCAAGAAACCTTTAAGATGCAAGGTCAATTTATGATTATTGCATTTAATTTTCCTCCAAGGTCCCTTCTCTGATAGCATTCCTTGCACCCTTTGTGTTGCAAACAGGATGTCACATGAGGAACAACTTTTAAATGAAGTTATTATCTGTTAAATAGAAGCATTCAAGACTAAAAACAAAGGCTTCTTTTAGAAATTCTAATTTAGTGTTAATTTGTGTTTTTTTTGTTGGTACAGTTTATTAGGAATCTTTTTTCTGCATCTTTTGTGAATGAGTTCATTTTTTGTATACGTATGTGTTGCAACTCAACAAACTAGTATCTGGAGGGAAATAAATCTGTTGCTTAGGTACATTAATCTAGTACTTAAACTATTGAGTTGTGACATTAAAGTAGGTTTTCACTTTTCCTCTGACCCAATAAAACTTTTTTAAAAAATATACAAACTGCTCAGTATTAATGTTTTGGCTTTGATCTATGATATATAGATAATATCGGGCAAGGCATGAGAATAACTACAATTATCCCATTTTATGGATGTGATCTGCAGCAAGGATTGTGGATAACTGAAAGCAGTCATGAACAGCTTGTAATGTCACCTGTAGCTGAACAATATTAGTCCATTTCAATAATGCAGAAAGCACCCATTATAGCTCAACACTGCATCCAAGATGTTGCAACTGGTTTTATTCATTCATGGAGATTTGGATTAACTAGCAAGATGGCATTTAGTGCTCATCCAAAGACCTTAAAGTTGGTGCCTTTTTTTGGCCATTTAGAGAACAGCTAAAAATCAACCACATAGCTCTGGGGTTGAAGTCACATAACATGGATTAAAAACAGGACATCTGGCTCACTAAAAGAGCATTTGTGACTGAATGGAGTTATTTTAATACAGTAAAACTGCATTAATCCAGCATGTGCAGAACTTTGATGCCAGACAAGCAGATTATCTGGACTATTGGATGTTATTTATACTCAAAAAGACTTCTCATTCACTTTTTGAAAGTGTGTTCCACAGTAACATTTCTGTAAACATAGCAAGTTTAAAGGGATTGCAAGAACCAAGACACCAGCGAGTGTATAAAGTTAATACTGTATATTAACTAATTGCAATTTTACATTTAAAAAGCATTCATACCTTCTCTGGTAACAAGTACACTGGCCACTGTGTCTGGAATACTGGTGCCTGCTGCCAGCAGTGTAAGACCCATCACTGTTTCAGGAATGTCCAGAGTTTCTCCTGAATTAATTATTTGAACAGTGTTAGATTATCAGAGTTAACAGCACTTCCAAATCAGTTTGTTTAATAGTACAACTGTGTAAAGTTATATAACCTTACAATAACAAAAGACCAATGGTTTGAAGAAACTGCAGGACACACCTTTACAATTTTTGTAGCTGATAAATCATACATTTATATAATGCCTTTTGCAATCTCAGGACATTCTCAAAATACTTCAGAGTCAATCAAGATCTCAGAGAAGGAACTCCTTCATCTGCACCATGCTAGACGTTGATTCCTTCCAACACTGCACAGTAACTGCAGCATGTACCACCTTAAGTGCTCTGAATGCCCTTGCTATTCAAGATCTAAATAAGCTGAGACACCAGGAATTGAGGGGACATTTAATTTCCTAATCTTATTCCACCTTGTTCCTCCACCCCATCTGCAGTCAATAAATTTAGCAAAGCCTGGATGAGAAATTTAGGAATTTCTTTATGGATTAACCCTGTAATAAAATGTGCATATACATTAAGCTATAGGTTTTCTTCCCCCAATTGTAAAATAATTGTCTACAAAATGTACATAAAAGTGCATATACAATATTTGGATAAATTTTACAATGTTTGCTTTCATAAAAATCTGTTCAATAAATCTAAAGAAATACATAAGTGACAGTTTTGTGAATGAAGGGGCAGTCCAGTCTTAGTTTCAGAAGTTAGAGAATGTAAAATGATTTGATGCGTATGTGTATTGTTTAAGAACAAACAGGAAAATACTATTGTGCCATAACTAGGACACTGAACATTGGCATGAAGGAAATTCCATGCTGTAATATGTAAATGCATTGTAATAACATCTTACTACTTGTTCCACTAATGTTTATATCTTGGCATTATTTACATAATTAAATATTGCTCATTGGTACTAGACATTTTATTCAAAGAAATTCTGTGCCTTTTTCATGAATTCTAATACTCTTACAAGCAACAAGGCAACTTAATAGCATCTACTTTTTGAAATCAGTAGAAAAAACAAAATATGCACCAGTTTTTCATAAAGCTGTTTTGTATGCATTTCATTGCAGAAGCATGGTAATTTAACAAAGTACTGCATAGTTGTTAGTAAAAAAATGGAGGTCCAATCTGGTTCTCTATGATTTGTAGCAAAGAAAGAATTTTACATCTCATTGAGGACATCCCTGAGTGCTTTACAACCAATGGATTGCTTCTGAAGTATGGTCACAGTTGTAAATAGAGGAAACCCAGAAGCCGATCTATATACTGCAAGCTCCCACAGACAGTAATAATGATAATGACTGGGTAATCTCCCAATTCATCTTTCCTAATATAAAAAGGAGACCATTTGGCCCAATGAGTTATGCTGGTGCTCAGAGCAATCCCATTCCCCCACATATATCCCCGCAAATATTTTCTCATACATGCCCCTTAACACTTAACCCCTCTCAATTCTCCCGTGTAATTTATAACAGCCAGTTAAAAACCAAGCACAACTTTGGGATGTAGGAAGAAACAGGTACACCACAGTTTCAGGGGGAAACATACCACATGTCAGCACAAGAGGTCAGAATCAAACCTGGATCATTGGAGTTATGATGCAGCTACACTTCCTTCAGTACCACTGTGCCACCAATTCAAGGAAAAGTACTTAGGATAACTCCCTCACTCCTCCTAGACATAGTGTCTTGGATTCTTTGATGTCTACCAGATTAAACACCTAAGTATTTGTGCTCAGATCTCTAAAGCAGGAGGCTGTGATTTTAGATGAATTGTCACATCAGTCATTGCTTAGCTGGTAGCACTCACAGCAACTCAGAGATTGCAGGTTAAAATCCCATGAGAGATTTGAACAGATAAGTAGAGGCAGACACTGAGGAATGCCACACTGTCTTGTCCACTGTTACAAGGGCTTCAGCCTTGTGCACATGACTCACATGCTGCACCTGACCATTGTGGAGGATGGGAATGTTCCAGGAGGCACCTCACTTCAGCTTGTTAATTGTCTATGAATAGATATGGTAGTTTTGCAGAGCTTCAATCTGTTCCATTGCTTGTGTGATCACTTAACTCTGGCCACTGCTACTCATTCAGCTATTAAACATGCATGTAGTCCTGCCATGCAGTTTCACTAGGCTGGCACCTCTTTTAGGTATGCCTGTAGCTACTGCTGGCATACCACTTTGCACTCCTTATTGGGACCAAATTTGGTACCATGGCTTCATGGTAATGGTAGACCCAAAGGTTGCAAATTGTATTAGTGCATATTTCTGCCGCTACTGATGGTCCACAGTGCCCACGAATGCCCATTTCTGAGCTGGGTCTATCTCATTTAGCACATCCATAGTGCCACACAACAGAATGCAGGGTGCCCTCGCTGTGAAGGCAGGGACTTTACCCCCACAAGTACAGTGCGGTAGTCCTTCTGCCAATGCTAACATGGATAAATTGAAGATGAGATCACACCTCCTGTTGGTTCACTTCATGACCTGATATTGTCAAAGTAGCTTTTAACACATCGCAAAACCCAAATTAATCATTGTGTACGTATTGCAAAGTTAGTGACCTTCTAAGTGAACCTACAACAGTTAATATTAATTTTGCATAATGGGTTCTAGTAAAACTGATGTGGATTAGATAATGTGAAACACAAAGTCAATATGACAAGTTTGGGTGCCTTTTATACAAAAAAACCGAAAAGTGAACCTTTACAAACCCATTGCCAAAAGAGAGTGTACTACTTCATTTATACATAAAAAGATTCTAAAACACAATTCTTCTTACCCACAATGGTTACCATCCAGAACTAACACATATGTAAATCCAGAAATCCACACAGCACACATGAAGAAAGTTAGGGGGAACCATTTTCTCCGCTGATGCCTACGACAGTCCTGGGGTGGTTATGAACATAGTGTGGCGATAGGAAGAGACAGCACCCAGATAATCCGCTTCATATCAGATTCAGGCATTGCAAAACACATTTGATGGGTCTGTACCAAAAATAAAAACACACATTTTGGTTATATAATAATAAAAAAAACTGTAGATGCTAGAAATCTGAAATAAAGTCAAAATGCTGGAAATACTCAGCAGGTCAGGGAGCATTGATAAAGGGCCTCAGACCTAAAATGTTACGCATTTCTCTTCCCACAGATGTCTCCTAACTTGCTGAGTGTTTACAGCATTTTCTGTTTTTAATTACACAATTTGATTAAATAATTCCAGTGCATCAAAAAAAAATCACATGGTACTTGTGCTGCAGAATCTGGTGATGCCATACACTTAAGGCCTTGATGATTTATGTATACCCACAAGGTATACAACACAGAACACTGCAGCACAGTACAGGCCCTTCAGCCCATGATGTTGTGCCAACATTTTATCCTGCTCTAAAGATCTATCTAACTCTTCCCTCCCACATTGCCCCTCCATTTTTGCTTATCATTCATGTGCCTAAGAGTCTCTTAATTATCCTAATGTATCCTGCTTCGACCACCTCTGCCAGCAGTGCGTTCCACGCACACACCGCTCTCTGTAAAACAAAAACCTACCTCTTACATCCCCCCCAATACCTTCCTCAAATCACCTTAAATCATGCCCCTCACGTTAGCCATTTTCCACCCTGGGAAAAAAGTCTCTGGCTGTCCACTTGATATATGCCTCTTATCATCTTGTACACCTCTATCAAGTCACCTCTCATCCTTCTTTGCTCCAAAGAGAAAAGCCTAGATCGCTCAACCTATCCTCAAAGACATCTCTCCAATCCAGGTAGCATCCTGGTAAATCTCCTCTGCATCCTCTCTGAAAGCTTCCACATTCTTCCTATAATGAGGTGATCAGAACGGAACACAATACTCCAAGCGTGGTCTAACCAGAGTTTTATAGAGCTGCAACATACCTCATGGCTCTTGAACTCCATACCAGACTAATGAAGGCCAACACACCATACGCCTTCTCAACAACCCTATTGACCTGTGCGGCAACTTTGAGGATCTATGGACGTGGGCCCCCATGATCCCTCTGTTCCTCCACACTGCTAAGAGCCCTGCCATTAACCTTGTATTCCTGCCTTCAAATTCAATCTTCCAAAGTGTATCACTTCACACCTTTCCGGGTTGAACTCCATCTGCCACTTCTCAGCCCATCTCTGCATCCTATCAATGTCCTGTTATAACCTACACCAACCTTCTACACTACCCACAATACCACCAACCTTTGTGTCATCAGCAAACTTACTAACCCACCCTTCCACATCCTCAAACTCATTTATAAAAAAAAATCACAAAGAGCAGGAGTCCCAGAACAGATCCCTGCAGAACACCACTGGTCACCGACCTCCAGGCAAAATACACTCCATCTACAACCACCCTGTCTTCTATGGGCGAGCCGATTCTGAATCCACACAGCCAAGTTTTCCTGGATCCCATGCCTCCTGGCTTTCTTAATGAGCCTTCCATGAGGAACCTTATCAAACACCTTACTAAAATCCACATACACCACATCCACTGCTCTATCTTCATCAATGTGCTTTGTCACATCCTCAAAGAATTCAATCAGGCTCATGAGGCACGATCTGGCCCTCACAAAGCCATGCTGACAGTCCCTAATCAACATATGCTTCTCAAAATGCCTATAAATCCTGTCTCTAAGAATCTTCTCCAGTAATTTGCCCATCACTGAAGCAAGACTCACTGGCCTGTGATTCCCAGTGTTATCCCTACTCCCTTTCTTGAACAAAAAAACAATATTTGTCCCCATCCAAATCATCTGGCACTATTCCCGACCAGTGAGGATGCAAAGATATAGTATAAAGTTGTTGGAGACACGAGAGAGACCGCAGATGCTGGAAATCTGAAGCAACACAGAAAATGCTGGAGGAACTCAATGGGTCAGGCAGCATCTGTGGAGGAAAATGAACAACTGACGTTTCAGACTGAGACTCTTCATCAGGATTCAGCCAGTCCTCATGAAGGGTCTTGGCCTGAAACATCAACTGTTCATTTCCCTCCACAGATGCTGCCTGACCCACTGAGTTCCTCCAGCATTTTTTGTGTGTATAAAGTTGCTATTCCTAAAAGCAGAAAATTCTCCCAGTATTTAGGTTGGTCTGCATCTGTTGAGAACACAAATCAAAATTTTTTTAGTATTGATAAATGATAAGATATTTATTTATTAGTCAGATGTACATCGAAACACACAGTGAAATGTGCCTTTGTGTTACTGAGAATGTGCTGCGGGCAGCTCGCAAGTGTCGCCACTCTTCCGGCGCCAACATAGCATGACCACAACTCCTAACCTGTACATCTTTGGAATGTGGGAGGAAACCAGAGCACCCGGAGGAAACCCACACAGATACGTGGGGGAGAACATACAAACTCCTTACAGACAGTGGCCGGAATTGAACCTGGGTTGCTGGTGCCGTAATAGTGTTACGCTAACCGCTACACTACCATGCCACCCCAAGCGTTAGGGGACAGGTGATTTCCATTCAGTCCCTTGAGCCGGTTCTGCTAATGTTAGATTATAATTGATATTTTTTTTAATAAAGTTACTTACAAGCCTTGCTTCCATTCACTTGCTGAACAAAAGTCCATCCAAATCTTAGCTTCCTCTGCCAAATCTCCCACACGCTTTCTCCACCACCTCTTCCCCAACCCCCCACCCAATTTCCAGCATCTGCCTTCATTGTTCAAGGTGCAATTTACAGCTCATTGTTTTTACGAAGATTAAGACTCAAACTTGTTGTTGACAACTTTCCAACACCTCATCAGATGACCAAATGCAACAGGCTATTTGACTGGTGGAGGGATATCACAGCCAAGTTCAATCATATTTACTCATGCTGGTTGGTTAATCAAAGCTTCTCCAAGTATGCTCCCATGTGTTAAATTGGATATTTAAAGTAAAAGGCAACTTAGTGTTCGCCAAACTTTAATATATCTTCTCCTTTACTTAAGTTATAAGAATCTTACTCAAGATGGGATAATGAGATAAAGTCAGTGAAAAATCTGGCATGTTTTAAAATTTCTTTCTGAACACATCATTTTGGATGAGAACCTTTTATGCATTTGAAACTGAATCGCAAACTAGTTTATAAAGAGTGTGTTTATGACTTCCCCTAGATAAAATCCAGGAAGTCAGGAAGACCAAGTCAGCCTGCATCATAAAGCACAAATCATTGATCATTATATTTAAGCTGTAACTTTGGATTTTTTTTAAAAAAAGGGAAACTGAAAATATAAATTTCAGTAGATGGTAAAGCTAAATCCAAGACGTACTTTTTAATCTCAGAAGGATCAACAAGAAACAACACTGAAAATTAAAAATGAGGTGTGAATAGCTCAGGGGCAAATTCAAGGGAAAGGAAAGCAATGGGAAATATAGATAACCTGGGAATCTGATTTGTAGTTTAAATACAAGGATACTAGCAAACTTTGACAGAACCAAAGTTTCAGCTTTGTTTCTCTCAGCAATGCTATCCAAACCGCTAAACACTTCCAGCACCTCCTATCGCTTTTACTTTCCAATTCTTCATCATCAGTTTTTGATCAAGCGTTCGAGCTGCCTTTACTTTTTACATCTTCATTCTGTTACTTGACTGACCAGATCCCATATCTGGATCCTTGTTGGATGATTTTGTAAGGATATAGAACTGAGCTGGGCAGATATTTTAGTAACATTACTGCACCTTTTACTCTCCCTTTTTCTGATTCTATTAATAGCCTTGCTTAAATCACCGCTCGATTTCTGAAGGTTGGAGATGTTGCCTGATGCACTCTTCACTTGTGCTTAGTTACAGCAGTCATGATTTTTAAACATATTTACCACATATTCTACAATGATTTAATTTCACTCCAGCTGGACAAGTTATTGTAAACTGGAAAATGGTCATTATTTTTGAAGAATGACAACTACAATCAGGTCTGTGATTATTGCAAAGTTTACACCTGTCTTCATAATTAAATTCTTCACAAAATCATTATCCAATCATTTGTTCAAAATGAATAACTCTGCAATAATTCTGAAAATATAGTAAGGTGATCGTCCTTTTACTTTTCTTCCTTGGGATTGAGGATTTTTATCATACCTTACACACAGTTGTAGCACCATTTTCTGTATACCAACCTATGAACTTGCATATCTGGGTCCAATCTTGTTTCCTACTAAGTGGTTCAAATATTCCATAAAAATCCAGCTTTCAAAAATGCTAATATACTAGATTGAATTATCTTAATGTACTTAAGAATACATCAAATGTTCTGCAAAGTTTAGCAAATACAGATTATTAAACTGAATATTGAATGTCCTCAAAAGATAGCTGTACATTCAGCACTCCTTTTCAAATCATTCTTTGAACAAGTGTCAAAAAAAAACAAGAACAAACTATTAGACTGATGTAGCCTGCAAAAAGTAGAATCATAAAGAGCTTGTTTGTCCCATTGTGCCCATGTTGGCTCTTTCAAAGAATACTTTGGTTAATTTTACCTTACCTCATCTCTGTGTAGCTGGTGAAACATCATTTGAGCAACAATATCAAAAGCAGTGAAATCACAAAAAAACACGATAGTCTGGATCTATCACTCAAAGTACGAGTAAATTCTTGAGCAACTGGCCAGTGGTTTGAAAGCATGAAAACAAGGGAATTATCACTTAGAAATACTAGCAAGTACATTAGGTTTTCTGTGGGAAAAGTATGTTAAATAATTTCCCCAATCTCATTTTTTTCTAGCAGAGTCCATTGCACAAAATTCAATACTGAAGTCTTAGATGACATTCTTTGGGCGGGTAGAGAATAACCTTCTTTGGGGGGGGGGGGGGGGGGGGGGGGGGGTTGGTGTGGTTTATTATTGGGTAGATAGGGGTTTCAGTATGGATTTTGTATTGATATCTTAATGCACATTTAATGTGACATTCCTTTGGTTGTTTTAAACTGGCACCATGCACAAAAAAAGTGAACCACTTCCCATTGACCCTCATTGCTAAAAGTTTCTTATCCAAGTAGACATGTTTAGATGTTAATGTACCAATCCATCCAAATGGCTTATCCCAATATTACCTTCAGTAATCTCTGAGAGTCCGTGTAAACTGAGTGAGTGTTGGGAATAGTCAGAATCATCCCGAAAGATCCCACTATCTGATCGAGAACGGCGATATATTAGTGGTCCAGTTTTCCCCTGCCAGTCCATTAGTGCCTCTTGTTCATTGCTTTCTTCCATTGCTTGTGTCAGGCAAGTACAGCATGGGCTAAACTTCTTTGTTATGTACCGATTTAGTTTAATGTCGAAGCACATGACCACAACATATACTGCATAAATCAATAACAAAGAAGCAGACTCGTACCTGGAA
This sequence comes from Pristis pectinata, assembly GCF_009764475.1. Lineage (NCBI taxonomy): Eukaryota > Metazoa > Chordata > Chondrichthyes > Rhinopristiformes > Pristidae > Pristis > Pristis pectinata. The sequence goes on from NC_067432.1 coordinate 13,134,255, forward strand.
AAAAATAGACAACTTTCAAATTAGCACACCAATTAACTCAAGCACTGTTTTCATTGAGAATGATAGTCACCCATGTACTATGAAGTACACTTGATATTCAATACTTATTACCGTGGGCAATATTGTGATCACTTCTGTATCAGTACTCAAACTTAAAAGCTCCTTAAAAACCAAAAACATAGATAAGCTAAATCCTGGGTTCATGAAAATGGACCAAAGATTGAAAGTGGAACTTCAAACCAAATTCAAACTCATAGCGGAATTTTTCTGGGGCGTATTCCCGGCCAGATTGTGAGGGAGGGTGGGAGAAACCCATAGATTTGATCATGCAAATTATTAAAATCTGTCTAGCTGAAGGAAAATGTGGAATGTTAGCATGAAGGGAGTAAAAATTTGTTTAATTTAAAAATCCATCTCCTTGTTGCAATTGTTTAATAGTTTTGGTTTAAATAATTACAAGCAACTACTGAATTTTAGATTCAATTTTTAGTGATGAAAGATGAGGAATGTTTAAGCTAATTAGAAAATGCCTTGTTTTTGGACATGAGCAAATATGATCCATGTAGTGCAGCTGGATGTAGATTAAAGCTTCCCCATACCCCCAGGCTTGGAGGAATTTCTAAAGCTGCACTGCTGAAGCTTTCACTTTTCCACATCATTCATCTTATCATCCCCTGGTGAATTTAATAGTTTTTGCTCACAAAAATCAAAACTGTTCTAACCTCATTCACACAGAGTCTTTGGATAAGATTCATCCCAATGAAATTTGAAATTAGAGCCAAGAAGGTGGCATATTAGTTTAATGGTTATGACACCACTTGGTCCAGTCTTAAAGTTTTTCTCTTGAAAAAAATTAAATGGTACTAATTATCAACGTTTACATGAAACAGAATAGACTGGAATGTAGCACAGCTCTAACAAGATATACAAGGGTGTTTTGTGCATCAAATTCCCCAGTTTTCTAAAGAGGCTATAGCTTTGAATGCAACAAGCTGCCCCCAGCCAGTGTCTTTAGTCACTGAGTGCTTCTCGTTGGCTAGTTCGTTAGAGAAGTCCTGGGATGAAGGTGGCTGGTTAGGAAAGTTGGTTGACTGAGTAAAGAAAACAAAACAGTGATTTTGGGATCTCGTTCGCATGCACAGCCCAGAATTACAACTACATACTTAATAATTAGATGGAGAAATTACATTCAAATTATGCTTTAATAATACATTGAAAAGTCTTACCAGTGTATCACGTTATCAAAGATAATAGCAATTAATGCCGCAACACTGATGGCATAAGCTGCACAATCCCTGAACAGTGGCCAGCAAGTCAACTTGCAAACCTAGAAAAGTTTACAAAATTAAGAAATTATAAATACTTAACATGTCTGCACTGCACTGATGAAAGGACCTTTTCCTCTACATGATAGTTAACAAATTCATTATTAATGCTAATGACCACTTGTATCTTTTTCCAATTCCTTCCCATGACTGGGTTTTTACTCAACGAGTGCAAGAGCTTAAGAGCAAGTTCCATTGATAGATTATGACATTTGGCATGACTTATACACAGTTTGGGAAAGATTTATAGTGATCCACTGAACTTGCTTGTTGCTCCTTTAACTCCCTCCCTACATGCCCTTAGTAAGCTTGTGTTACTTCTCCCTGGCTTCTGCTCCATCTCCAAGTCTACACTACGCTCCAAGAGAAAATACTTTAATCCTACCATCCTTACAGACTACTGCCCCATCCCCAAACCCCCACTCTTCTCCAATATTGTGGACTCCAAAATTCATGTTGTTCTTCTCAGATGTTTGAATCCTTCCAAGTTTCCAGCCTTTCTGTCACTGTTATGATTATGTAGAATGTAGTTAAAGGTAATCTCTCCCTCCTTAACTTGTCTGCAGCCTTTGACATGGTTGACCATGCCTTCTGCCTCCAAAACCCGATCACTGTTGTCCAGCTGGGTGGGGCCATGCTCACCTATCCAATTGCAGCCTGTGCACCTACTCCACCAATTATTTTTCCACACCTGCATGCTCAGCTCTGGTGTCCTGCGAGGATCTTTCCTCACGCTTCTCCTATCCATCTTCCACACTGCTCCTCAGTGATGATCCGCAAACAGTTCACGTTTCTACATGTACACTGATGACACCCAGCTCCACCTCACCACCTCCTCTCCAGACCCTCCCTCCATGTCTTCAACTTGGCAAATGAGCAGAAATTCCCGCAGCTAAACACTGGCAAGGCCAAAACTGACTACGTTCACTAACCACCAATTCCATGAAATCTCCCACATATCAGAAACAGTTCAGTTCACTAACGTGGTATAATATTTGACTCTCCCACTACATAGTGACAACATCACTAAGATTACCTATTTCCACCTCCAATGTCACTAGACTTTACCAGGACCTCAGCTCATCTATTATTGAAAACCTTATCATACTCCTTTCTTCCAGAATCTACTGTCCCAATAATCTCCTGCCCAGCCTCTCTTGTTTTACTGTCACCGTGGATACTAACCTACAATGGCTCTGGTCAATCAACACTTCTATTTTAAAATCCTCACCTTTGATTTCAAATCCCTTCATGACCTCACCCCTCCTCATATCTAATCTCCAGCCTTGCAAACAAATCCTATCAATCATCCCCAGGTTTATTTGTTCCACCATTAGTGGCTGTGCCTCAAGCCTTCCGTGACCCAAGCTCAGAATTCCCTCTGAACCTTGCTACCACATTCCTCATTTGGAATCCACTTTAAAACCTGCACATCATTCTCCATCACTTCACACGGGACCCCACCACCAAGCACATCTTCCTCTCCCCACCCCTTTCTGCCTTTCGCAGGGACCGCTCTCTCTGCAACTCCCTAGTTCACTCGTCCTCCCCCATGCATCCCGCTCCCACCCTGGGAACTTTCCACTGCCCCCACCTTAAGTGCAACACCTGCCCCTACACCACCTCCGTCCAGGGACACAAACAGTCCTTTCAGGTGAGACAGAGATTTACCTGCACCTCCCTTAACATCATCTACAGCATTCTGTGCTCCAAGTGTGGCCTCCTCTACATTGGCGAGACCAAACGCAGACTAGCTGACCATCTCGCAGAACACCTGCAATCCGTCCATAACTGTGATCTCCATCTCCCCGTTGCCAGTCACTTCAACTCCCCCCTCCCACTCCATCACAGATATATCAATCATCAGCCTCCTCCACTGCCGGGAGAATTCCAAGCGCAAACTGGAGGAACAGCAACTCATTTTCCATCTTGGAACCTTGCAGCCTAACAGCATGAACATTGAATTCTCCCACTTTAAGTAACCCCTACCCCCCTCCACACCCACCATGCCTCTTCTTTTCTTCCCTTTCCCAGCCTCTTTTTTCCCTACCCCTCCTTACATTTGACCCATCCCCTGGTGGATCTGCTCTCCCCTCCTCCCCCGCACCTGCCTATCACTGTCTCTTACCTGTATCCACCTATCGGCACCTTGTGCCCACCCTGCCTCCCCTCTTTTGTCCACCTATCACTGCTCAGCTTTTCCCTCCTATATATTGGGCTTCCTCTTTTCCTATCTTCAGTCCTGAAGAAGGGTCCTGACCCAAAACGTTGACTGCCTGCTTTTCTCCACAGATGCTGCCTGGCCTGCTGAGTTCCTCCAGCATCATCATGTTTTTTTTAATATTTAGATTCCAGCATCTGAAGTCCTTTGTTTCTCTTAAAACCTACCTCTCTGAATGTTAGATCTTTGTCTATTACATCACCATTTCATATTATCAAATTGTTTGAAAATTGTCTGTTGAAATGTCTTGGGATATTTTGCTACATCATAAACATAAAATGAGTGGTTATCACCAATAAAATTAACAAAAGAATCTTCAAATTTTGACAAGATAATGGTTTAATCTCACCTCTTAATTGTCAGTGACATCATTCTATTTACATACCATAGTGGTTAATAGTCCACATGCAGCACAGATACCAAGCAAATTGTAAACTGCAGATCCAACTATTGTACTAATTCCAATATCTCCCTTTGTCACAAAGACACCTGTGTACGAAGAGTGAGAGATCAGACAGCAATATTTCACAACTTAGTATTCTATTAGAATGCATACTTTAACCAAAACTGCAAGGTTTAATTCCATACAATCCAAATGTAAATGTTCGAGATTGTTTTAAAGAATATTTCAAAATAGGAACTTATTGAAAAGTGGCATCAGTGGGATGTTTACCTGTTTTGTCCAACAACTACTGTTGACAACTTTGCAAAAGAGTTCCAGGATTTTACACAAATTTGCCTGGAAATTCAGTTCTTTAATACTGTTTTTATACAACTTTATGCAATTGAAAAATCAATTTTCCCATTGAGTGAACCATAAGAGCATCCATTTCTAGGTCATTTTGCATCATTTGGACAATGACTTCCTGTAATGCTATCCCCATGGCAACAATGCAGACAATGACATCAATGTTTTCCATGAATCAATGAAAGTGATCCACATTTTCTTTCTGACTGCCAACATTGGACACATCCTGGAGAAGGTCAGTGGTCAGACTTCTGCAGTGCCAAATTGGCAGGCCTCAAGACAAGCAAAATATTTAACTATATCTTTCGACCTGCATTTACATCAGCCACCTGTATCCCCGAATTAAACTCAAACTCTGGCCCACAATTCCCACTCCTCCTATTGCAGCCCAATAAAACCTGAAAAATGCCAATATGCACTCCCAGACCCTCTCACATTTCCATCCCCACCCCAGCAACTCCCAACCCACTAAGGCACCAAACTCTCTCTCTGCTGATCATTCCTCCTTCTCCACCCCAAAACACCAACTCAGGCCTTAAATGCCTTGCAACCCCAGTCCCCAGCTCCAGTCAGGGCTCTGGCTCATCTTTGGAGCCCAGAGGCACATTTTGAAAAAAAAAGGTAACACCCAGTTTGACACAGTGGGCTGATGACACAGTGGCTAATGGCTAATTCCAGAGTAAAAATGATGCAATTCTGCAGCCACACTTTATATCAAAGCAAAACTGACATTTCAACTTCAATTCAGCAATCTGCAATGGTTACTGGCTACCTTTAGGACACACCTAAATTTCTAGGAGAATAAGCAACTTCAAACTAATGGTAAAGATGTTTTAAAAATATTCCTCAGAATCCTTTAAAGATAAAGTTGCAAAAATTAAATATAAAAGATTCAAGGTATTCAGTTAACACTAAAGTCAAACCTAGACTGATGGAAGTGACCAATGAGTATAATTGGAACATGTTTTTGTGTTCATGCAGATAGGGGGCCTAAAATTTTAAAAAGGATAATAAAAATCTTACCAGAAAAGAAGTGACTAGTTCAGGTGCAGAGCTTCCAACTGCCATAAATGTTGCTCCAGCAACGTCCTGAGAGAGACCGAGACCTGACAATTACAAATGCTGTTATATTATTGGAATTCAAAGTATTATGTATTTAAAAGAAGTTTGCTGAAACATTACACAAAGAAAGGGTACAAACTTGTCTTTAGACTGCCTTGTGGTGGGAGTTTTATGCACCACAGAATAGCAACTCAAAACCTCATGAAGCGATTATCCCAAGGGCCTTCACTTGGTCAAGTACAAATACATTCCAGAGTAAAAATGATGTAATTCTGCAGTCATACTTTATATCAAAGCAAAACTGACATTTCAACTTCAATTCAGCAATCTGTAATAATTACATGTTGAACAACATCAGAAATTCTGTTAAATGCATTTTTATTGAGATCTATTTAGTTGGTTTCTTGAAGCATTCGAACACCAATTACAAATACTCCAAAGAAGAAAATTCAGGCCAACTGAGAATGTTACACATAGTTTGACATAAAAAGAGAACAAAAACTACATTGAACTCTTTCTTCACAAGATGCAAGGCTTCCCATCCCTTAAAGGCAACTACAAAAATATGCAAGATGTAAAAGTTAAATTGTTGAGCATTCAACTCCAGTGATGTGAAAATCTTAAATTGATGCAAGTTATTTGAGAGAGACCATGCACAAAATTCAATGGGATGCATATAATTTTTGAAAAAATATATTATAATTATACGCTATTCAGAAGGGAAATCCTGAACACTCTAAGCTTCAAAAGCTTAAATTCAAAAGTGAGATTCATTCTCTTGATCCAAATTGCTTTAACCAGCTGCATGGATAGAAGTTGCTACCAGTTGCAAGTTACCAACATTCACATTGATATAGGGGAACTGGATCACTTGTGGAACTCCCAATGTTGATTTGCTGTTCAATGTCATCCTCACTGTAAATGCCAAAGGTATTTAAGGTGGCATGGTGTAATGCTATCAGGAGGCTAGGTCAGACAAGCCCCTTCTACAAAACAGCAGAAAGAACTGACAACTGGCAAAGCTGCACAGCCAAGGCTTTGCTGGCTGTCAAAGATGTTGAAAGCATCCGAATGTTCCTTAATTCAAAAGCTTTTAAAAAGTCAATGAAACAATTAAATGTTGAATATTAAAATCACTTAAGACATTTAAGTAATAACAGTAAAGCAAACAATTAAAAGATTTTGTAATTTATTAATTTGATTTTTTCCCTTGTAGCTGTTCCTCTCAATTGAAATTGAAACTGGCAGCAACTTTTATCCATGCATCTGGTTAAAGCAATTTGGATCAAGAGAATGAATCTCACTTTTGATTTAAGCTTTTGAAGCTTAGTGTTCAGGATTTCCCTTCTGAATAGTGTATAATTATAAAGTTTTTTTTCCAAAAATTATATGCATCCCATTGAATTTCATGCACGGTCTCTCTCAAATAATTTGCATCAATTTAAGGTTAATTGAAACTGGTCAGCTTGCTGTTTCTGCACCAGTTCTAACCTTGGCCCCATTCAGCAAAAACATCCTCCATTGAGACTACTGGGCAACTCAGCAAATTCTGGCTTAGTTGTCGGACTGAATGGACAACAGAGCACACTTAGCTGGTCCATGTTGTGGACATCCTGATATTTCTGTGGTAAAATGCCAGCAATTTGGCCTCAAATATTGCAAGGAGCATCACTGGAATGATTGAGAAAACACCAATTACAAATACTCTAAAGAAGAGCTTTATGACACTAAGACACTCAATTTAAAAAAAAGGTCAGTTTAAAGTGTCTTTTGCGAGAAGAAGCAAAGAATGTTTAAAAGGAGGATATTCTAGAGCTTAGTGCCTTGGCAGCTGGAGCTCCTGATCCTTTAACTGGAGGATGGTTTGACCCTGAACCAATTCTTGCCTCCAGAGGAGTAGGAGATTCGGTGGGTAATACGATCAAAAGAAAATTGGTGAAAATGCTCAAGATTACATTGTACCTGCTGAAATAATTCATGGGCCAATGCCTAGCATTTGGTCACTTCATCAAAACACTTTACATGATGGACTAGAAAATGCTGCTGGTCCCAAGAGTCAGGACACTTACAGCTCCAATGTGGAAGTTGCAAACTTGCTGCTGTGCTCTGCAAGCTATTTGCCAGATTCATTCCAGCACTAGAGTCCGGTAGTGAAGCACAAAATTCCCCCGGAGTATTGCTGGACCTAATGCAGCAACAGCAAGTTCATTCATTTGTACAGCAAGATGGCCATGAGGGGAAGGGGTAATTGAAACAATGTAATTTGCTTTATGGTCAAGTTCCCTCTCATGGTTTTAGTTGTTTAAAAGTATTTTAAACTTTTCCAATAATTAATATTTCAACTTTTCAATTGATGTTTAATTGTTTTGGACAGTTTTAGTATCGGGGATATTCAGCAGCATCAAAACCTGGAGCACATCTGCCATCCATCAGAACATTTCCTCAGCTGCTTCATGTGCAGGGGCTGTTCTAGTCTCCCACATTATGTTGTGCAAAGCCTTGCTGCGGTGCCATTTAAGATTGGGTTGGCACCAGGCAGCTCACTGACATTTGACAGATCTATAACAGGCGAGTCTGTATTTTCTCATGCCAGGAGTGAGTGTGGCTGACTTGCCACTGGCAGTGTGTCCTTGCTCATTAATTGACATGTGGAGCAGAAGATGTCTTGTGGAGAGGAATAAAGCATTTTCACATATTTGTTGGACACTTGCTAATTTGGTTCTTGTCTTCTCCACTTTTCCATCACTAGCTTCTTACAGAACAAACCAGACCAGTAAATGTTAACATGATCATTTGTTAAATGACATTCAAGGGATGATTATTACACAACTATTTATTGAACTATTTTAATGTCACATTTTGTACAAATTCGCCATACCCTGAATAATCAGTAAACACAAGAGATTCTGCAGATGCTGGAATCTGTAGCAACACACACAAAATGCTGGAGGAACTCAGCAGGTCAGACAGCATCTGTGGAGGGAAATAAACAGTTGACATTTCGGGTCAGGACTGGAAAGGAAGAGGGCAGAGGCCAGAATCAGGAGGTCAGGGAGGGGCAAGGGGAGGAGTACAGGCTTGCAGGTGATAGGCAAGTCCAGGTGATGGGGGGGGGGGGGGGCAGGGAAAAAAAAATGGAGGGATGAATGGAAATGATGCAAGAAGCTGAGAGGTGATGGGTAGAAGAGGCAAAGGGCTGAAGAAGGAGGAATCCAGTAGGAGAGACCATGGAAAAAAGGGAATGAGGTGGGGAATAGATTGGTAGGTCATGAGGGCAGGGGAGGGGAAAGAGAAGGAGTGAGAGGGCCACAGGAATGAGGGAAGATCAGGGAGCCGAGGGGGGGGGGTGTGGGTGGTGGGTGGAAGGGGGAGGGAAGAGGAGAGGGTTTACCAGAAGTTAGAGAAATCAATGTAGAGGCCGTCAGGTTGGAGACAATCTGCGTCGGGGGTCTCACCGACGTAGAGGATGCTGCACTGGGAGCACCGGATACAATAAATGACACCCTCAGATTCACAGGTGAAGCGCTGTCTCACCTGGAAGGACTGTCTGGGGCCCTGAATGGTGGTGAGGGAGGTGGTGTAGAGACAGGTGTACCACTTTGTACGGTTGCAGGGATAAGTGCCGGGAGGGTCATCAATGGGGAGGGATGAGTGGTCAAAGGAGTCGCGGAGAGAGCGATCCCTGTGGAAAGTGGTGGGGGGGGGGGGGGGTGGGAGGGGAAGATGTGCCTGGTGGTGGGATCACATTGGAGGTGGCGGGATCACATTGGAGGTGGCAGAAGTTGCGGAGAAAGATGTGTTGGATGCAGAGGCTCGTGCAGTGGTAGGTGAGGACAAGGGGCAGCCTGTCCCTGTTATGTCGGGTGGGGGATGGGGTGAGGGCAGACGTGTGGGAAGTTGAGGAGATGCGGGTGAGGGCAGCATTGATAGTGATGGAAGGGAAACCCCGTTTACAGAAAAAAAAGGACATCTTAGATGTCCTGGAATGGAAAGCCTCATCATGGGAGATGAAGTGGAGGAACTGGGAGAAGGGGATGGCATCCTTGCAAGTGACTGGTTGGGAAGAGGTGTAGTCAAGGTAACTGCAGGAGTCAGTGGGTTTATAAAGGATGTTGGTGGTTAATCTATCTCCGGAAGTGGAGACACAGAGATCCAGAAAGGGGAGAGGGGTGTCGGAGATGGACCAAGTAAATTTAGGGCAGGGTGGAAGTTGGAGGCAAAGTTGATGTAATTGACGAGCTCAGCACAGGTGCAGGAAGTGGCCCCAATGCAGTCATCAATGTAGCAAAGAGTTGGGGAGCGTTAATGGTGTAGGCTTGGAACATGGACTGTTCCACATAGCTGACAAAGAGGCAGGCATAGTTGGGGCTCATGCGAGTGCCCATGGCTGTACCTTTGGTTTGGAGAAAGTGGGAGGAGCCAAAAGAGAAGTTGTTTAGGGTGAGTCCCAGTTCTGACAGACAGAGGGGGATGGTGGTGGAGGGGAACTGGTTGGGTCTGTTGTCGAGAAAGAACCCGAGAGCCTTGGGGCCTTCCTGATGGGGGTGGAAGTGTACAGAGACTCGATGTCCATGTTGAAAATGAGGCGGTCAGGGCTGGGGAACTGAAAGTTATTGAAGTGATGGAGGGCATGCAAAGTGTCATGGACGTAGGTGGGAAGGGACTGGACCAAGGGGACAAAATGGAGTCAAGATATGAGGACGTGAGTTCAGTGGGGCAGGAGCAGGCAGAAACAATGTGTCTGCCAGGGCAGTTGGTTTGTGGATCTTGGGTAGGAGATAGAAATGGGCAGTGTGGGGTAGGGTAACTATGAGGTTGGAGACTGTAGAAGGGAGATCTCCAGAGGTGATGAGGTCAGTGATAGTGTGGGAGACAATGGCCTGATACTCCTTGGTGGGGTGCAGGTTGAGGATAAGTAAGAGGAGGTGTCCGAGAGTTGATGTCTTGTCTCAGCAGGGTAAAGGTCAGTCCGCCAGACTCCAACAGCACCACCCTCGTCTGCGGGTTTGATAGTAAGATTGGGATTAGTGCGGAGAGAGTGGAGGGCAGTGCGTTCAGTGGGGGGGGGGGGGGGATGGGGAGGAGGTTGGAATAGGTAACTGGAGTGGTGAAGTTGAGTACTAGTCGATAGTCAAGATTCCCCACCCTCAGTGATGTGTGTTGCCAGCACATTTATCACCCAAGTAGTTTATCTAGGATCACGTACAGGCAACAGACTTCCTGCCCATAGAATAGTTGTGAATCAATTAACCTTTTTGTGGCTATTTGTGAATCCAATAACTTCACTACCAAATCTATTATTTTTTTAATTCCAAGTTTATAAATACTACAATGAAACTGCTGGAGGCATTTGTACCAGCATATCTAAATCTTTAATCCACACATCCAGATTAGTTTTCTAATCTCATTAAAAATAGAGTTAATGTTTTATCAGTATTTCTCTTCCCATTGACGCAGCCTGACTCACTGAGTGTTTCCAGCATTTTGTTTTTATTTTAGGACTTCCAGCATCTACAGTTTTATTATTTTGATTCTATTCGTTATACTACCGTGCCCCAGCAGTTTCTAAAGGGGTGTCCACAGGAAGTTGAACTTTGTCGTCTGTAAGTGAGTGCAGGTGCGAGTGATTATATCCCAGAGTGAACATTCACACTTACGTTCACTGATCACCTCCAAGGAAGGTAGGAAATATTCTTCACAAACTATGTCTATAGCCAGCAGCATGTAGAGAATGATGATGAAGTGAATAATTATGCCTCCTTCTCGTCTCTCTTCAGGCGTAAAAATTCCTTCAGGGAACTCCGATGAAGGAGACTTTACGCACTTGGTTAAGTTATCTGCTTAAAGTTAGAAAAAAAGCATAACATTGCAATTGAACTAGATAAATACCAATGCAATTCAAACAATACAACTTAAACAGTGGAGAAATAGGCGACCTCAAGAACTTGTTTAAACTGTATAAACAATCAGTTGTGTCATGAAAGGGATGAGCAGCAACTAACCCGTTACAGCGCGGCGAACTCGCTGAGTGTTTCCCAGACTGGAGAACGAGGCTACCACTTTGTGAATGAGATGGGTTACTCCATAGACAACCAGGCAGATTCCTACTGCAAGGAAGATCACTTCGCTTCGTCTTTTTCTAGGCTTCAGAATTCCTACTGTACTCATCATTGATCTGACTGGACTTTTCACAACTTTATCTAGACGATGTTTCCCGATTGCAAGAAGTACTGGCAAACCTCAAACATCACACTTTAATGGCAACTAATGAGTTTAGCTTTGGTTCTAGGCACTGAAATGGGTTCAAACGCTCATCACAGCGAACTTTTGATTGGAACGCATTGGAGCTCAGATGACATGGGTCACGAGCTGTGCTAACTAATCATCTGAGTGAACCAGCCTTTCCAAATAGCCAATTAACTCCTTGACCAGGGAGAAGGGTTTGAGGTGGAAAAGGGGAGCGGTCCCCTAGGGAAGGAGGAGGTTGTATTTCATTAGATAATATGGAATGTTAGATGCTTTGGTTACGTAGTTTTAACAAGAAAAATCTAAAGAGCAAAGCCAAAGCCTTTATTGAATTTAATAGATTAAAGAAAGGTCTTGCGAGAAAAAGAGCTTTGCACAGAGACCAACGTAAGTATATTTTAGATACAGTTGGTTTTGTGCTTACGCCTCTGATTAGATTCTATAACAAACTGTTTCCACGCCCACTTTTTTTTGAAAACTTGCATCACAACTATTTCTCGTGACTGTGAAAATAATGGGGCTTTCACGGAAAACATACGCAAATTTACAGAAGAAATGATCGCGTGTACCATTCTGAATGTCAGAGTCTCGATGACAAGCCGGGGGCACGTTTGATTGGGGGAGGAATCTAATCTCCACAGTTGGGTTTTTAAATTTTCCCTAATATTCTGTAGCAATTCTTTGTTTAAGAAGTTACTATAATAAGGGTAACTGGACAGTTATTATTGTTTATTGGTATGTAAATTGCAATAAAGTATAAATTACAGTATAATAAAACAAACTAGAATTTGCAATGCTAAATACAGTATTTGCATTAGCAAAACTGATTACAATGTTTTAATATAAGCAGCACCTAATGAATAGTATATGTCAGAACTCGTAAAAATTGGGAACGTTGCTATATTACACCTTAACAGTGATTTCATCCCACTTAGGAAAAATATTGCCTTCCCTGGTAATTCCTGTTATGCATCTGAAATTTTAAAGTTGAGAGATTTATTTCATAACGCCACCTCTTCCAGTTGCTAAGCAAACTGGCAGGGATTAAGAGTGGACCTGGCTTTTATCAACCATGTTGTGGTAAACACCATATCTTTGCTGTGAGCGTGCCAGTGATTTGGCCTCAGTAATTAACCTCTTTGGGCATGCTCGTGGAGTTGAGGCTGAATGACTCCCACTCCAGTTCTGTGGGTTCTAAGGTGATTGAAGAGTTTTCTGCAGGATCAGCAGACTACCACAGTTGACGACTGATAGGGCAGGTGGGTAGGTTGGGATGTGGTTCTGTTCTTCCACTATTTGTGACTGGTCTTCCCAATTTCATGTGGTGGAAGCTTGAGATGCTTATTACCTTTCCAAATGCTATCTCTCCATGTTGAGCTGTCGAGGGCCAGGCCATGAGTTGATGAGAGTGTTCCTTTTTTTCCAAGGAAACTTTGAGAATGTTTTCTCTATCCTCCTGGAAACTTTCCCCATGATGCAGCTTAGATGGGGTACTTGTTTCAGCAGTCTGGTGTTGGGCAATGGGCTGGTTGAATGCTATCAGAGGATTGATGCTGAGGAATGTTAACCTGGGAGAGGACACTGACACAAGTTCACTTAGTGTTCTGCAGGGATCTGTTCTGGGACCCCTGCTCTTTGTGTTTTTTTAATATATAAATGATTTGGATGAGGATGCGGAAGGGTGGGTTAGTAAGTTTGCTGATGGTGCAAAAGTTGGTGGTGTTGTGGATAGCATAGAAGGTTGCTGTAGATTACAACAGGATATTGATAGAATGCAGAGCTGGGCTGAGAAGTGGCAGATGGAGTTCAACCCGAAAAAGTGTAAAGTGATACACTTCGGGAGATCGAATTGGAAGGCAGAATACAAGGTTAATGGCAGGACTCTTATCAGTGTGGAGGAACAGAGGTATCTTGGGGTCCACGTCCACAGATCCCTCAAGGTTGCCGCATGGGTCGATATGGTTGTTAAGAAGGTGTATGGTGTGTTGGCCTTCATTAGTCAGGGTATTGAGTTCAAGAGCCACGAGGTAATGTTGCAGGTCTATAAAACTCTGGTTAGACCACACTTGGAGTATTGTGTTCAGTTTTGGTCGCCTCATTATAGGAAGGATGTGGAAGCTTTAGAGAGGGTGCAGAGGAGATTTACCAGGATGCTGCCTGGATTGGAGATCATGTCCTATGAGGATAGGTTGAGTGAGTGAGGGCTTTTCTCTTTGGAGCAAAGGAGGAGGAGAGGTGACTTGATAGAGGTGTACAAGATAATAAGAGACATAGGTCAAGTGGAGAGTCAGAGACTTTTTCCCCAGGGTGACAATGGCTGACACAAGGGGGCATAATTTTAAGGTGATTGGAGGAAGGTATAAGGGGAATGTCAGGGGTAAGTTTTTTTACATGGAGAGTGGTGGGTGCGTGGAACGCACTGCTGGCAGAGGTTGTAGGGGCAGATACCTTAGGGACGTTTAAGAGACTCTTGGATAGACATGTGAATGATAGAGAAATGGAGGGCTATGTGGGAGGGAAGGGTTAGATCGATCTTAGAGAAGGATAAAATGTTGGCACAACATTGTGGGCCAAAGGGCCTGTACTGTGCTGTAATGTTTAATGTGCTTATCCTTCCACTTCTGGAAGAACAAGGAACTGTTCAACCTTCATTTCCACTCAGATCCAAAATCATCCCAATCTCCATCATTGAATTACACTTTGCAACTAACTTCTGAGTGTGTGACTGAGCTCCAAAGCATTACTGATGCCCTCACTGAAGCAGGCAAAAAGACAGGCCTGGCATTAAACATCTGTATGGAATTTGCATGCTCACCTTGTAACTGTGTGCATTTACTCCAGGTGCCCTGGTTTCCCCTCACGTCCCAAAGGTGTGTGTATTAGTAGGTTAATTAGCCACTCTAAATTGTCCTTATGGGATAGGTGACTGATAGAATTTAGGTGAAGTTGAGGGGAATGTGGGGAGAGTCAAATAGGATTAACTTAGGGTTGGTGTAAATGGTACTTGATGGTCAGTGTAATCTGAAGGGTCTGTTTCCATGTATGACTCTTAAACTAGAGGGCATTGATTTAAAGTAAGAGGCAAAAGGTTGAGAAGAGATCTGACAAGGATTTTTTTTCCACCTAGAAGTTGTTTGGAATCTCGAACACAAGACCCAAGGGGGTGGTGGGGGCAGATATACTCACAGCATTTAAGAAGAATTCATGCAAGCACTTGAATCACCATTATATAGAAGACTACAGAAAAGGTGTTGGTAAATAGGATTAGTACAGATGGTTACTTGATGGTCAGCATGGACATAGTCATACAGCACAGCAACAGGCGCATTGGCCCACTATGATTCTATGACACAATCTATAGTGAAACCCTGAAAAACACTGGTATCTCAGAAGCCACCTCTCAGCAAAAGTGGGTGCTGATGAAGAATTCCCCATACTTGCAGCACATTAGCAGTCTTCAGCTGATTGATACAAAGGGTGTTGGGTGATCCAACCCTGCACCAAGTTCATGGGCACTGAGCAGCAGTGGTCCCTCCCTTCCCATGTGCTTTAAGGATGTGAACTACCTACCGAAAGGACTTCAGCACTGCCAATGTCCAGGAGATGTTTGAACATCTCTCCTCTATTTTCTCCCACACCCTCACCCACTCTGAGTTCCTCTTTCCCCCTTGTGATCCTCTGTCTCTTTTTACATTTCTGCTGATCTGTTCCCAATCTCCTCCCTTTCACTGCTCCCAGGTTTTCCCATCACCAGTCCTTTACCCCTTTGTATCCACTCTTCTCTCAATGCCTCCTAACTTGCTTTGCTCTCTTTTTCTACCTACAGAGCCCATCCTCTGCTTTCTCCACCTCTTTCCCTGCCTAGTTCCCCCTCTCACTTTTCCCAATCTGAGCTCCTCTCCTTTTCTACCATTCTGGCAACCACTCAGGTCCTGTGGATAACACAGCTGTGCACAGGACCAAGCCAGGTGTATACATGGCTGCAATACTGGCTGTGAATGGAAACGCTAGGGGTGTGGCTGGTGTCAGGAATTGCTGGCTCTTATTACTGACAATGATCCCATCTCTATCCTCCATAACAAACACTTACCAATTTTCTTTTCGCACAGAATAAACACCAAATAATAAGAGCAATGAAATAGTTGTCACGTCCTGTTTTACTGATTTTGTTGCAGGAACGTGAAACTTGATTGTATATAAAGTATATAAACTTGATTGTATAATCTTCATAAAAATCATTTAAGATGTTTTTCCATAATTAGTGCATTAAAGAACCCTGTTTTCTCTTTGATAGAACACACACACTAGAAGGCACATGTCACCAGTTCTAAATGGCTTGACTAATTGTAGACTGACATTTAAGCCTTCTAAAGTATCAGAAATCTCCCAAATAACCCCAGCTCTTGTCCATTGATAACCTGTGCCTTAGTTGGGTTGCTCAGACCAATTGTTAGTGGTATCCTGAAGAGTGTGGGTACCTTCATAGAGGGTCTGTGGTAGTGTAATGATTAAGGTGCTGAGTTAGCAACCTGAAGTCGTACCTCAAGATTTCACTATGGTGAATTATGAAATTAGAATCCTTCAGATCTGTTTGTTTGGACTGGTACAAATGCATTTTTTCTAAGAAAATGGAAGCTTCTGGATTATTGTAAAATTTTGGTGGGTTCACTTTCTTTTGGGGAGGGAATCTATCATCCCTCAACTGATCCAAGACATAGTTCCACACTAAGTGGTTGACCCTTGGCATCTTAGTAACTGTAAAAGCAATCATTAAAAATGAAGCCCTACCTTATCAGGACAATGAAGGACAGGCAAGTGTATATTCCTACATCCTAGATATAAATAAAACCTGAAAATTTATTGTCTCTTGAAAGATGTAACAAATTACTAGTTAATTTATTGACATTTAAGCAATTCACACAGTGGAGTGCTACAAAAATGCCAAGCAGTACAATAAACATGTATTAAAAACTTCAGAACAGCCTGCAGTTATCCATTTCAAGCTTCAGACCACTTTCATTTGCAGTAAAATTGTAATTTGATTCTGTGAAATTGCCCTTTGTGAGGATAATTTAACATTTCTGTTATATAATTTCTTCCTTGAAACCTATTTAGGGTGTAGAAATATTTCTCTGTCTTAAAGGACTTCCCTTCCTGAGATGGGACTTTCCTGTCTGAGGTAGCTTGGCCCCTGGCTTATTTTACAACTGGGAAAGTTTAAGCCATCATGGGACCACTTAAAAGGGTCGTTCTCTCACTGAATTCAGGTAATAACGTAATTAATCAGGGAATACATGTTCCTTTGGTTCATTCTGTCATCGCCTGGTAATGAACCCCAGCAAAAACAGGAAGTTTTAACTTCATGGTTTGCTTGTGCCATGAGAAATGTTAGACTCTCAGTAGGCTAAGTGTCAGATAGGTATTTTCAATGATATTTTCATTTGTATAATCTGCATATCAAAGTAAGGGTGTTGTCTTACTGGAGCAACAAACAATCCGCTGGAAGAACTCAGTGGGTCGAGCAGCATCTGTGGGAGGAAAGGAACTGTCGACGTTTTGGGTCAAAACCCTGCATCAGGACTGAGTTGAAAGGCGGGATGGCCGGTATAGAGAGGGGAAGGGGAGTGACAAGACAGGAGTCTGAGGTGATCGGTGGACTGAGGAGGGGTGTAAGATGACAGGCAGTTTGTGTCAGGTAGGGGAGGTGAGCGGGGGTGGAGTCGAGAGACGGTGGCAGGTGAATGATTGATGGAGGCAGACAGAGAGGGGGGGAATAAAAGGCAGATGGAGCAAGGTGGGGGAGGGGAGTGTGAAGCTGCTGGAGGGAGATGAGCAGGAACACAAAGGGGAACCAGTGCTAGACTCTGATAAGTAAAGGAGGTGAGAATGGGAACCATTAGGGGAGAGGTGCATGGCAGGTGGGACCAGAACCACATAGGGGATGGGGACCCGTGGGTGGACTGTGTGTGTAGATGGAACCAGGAGAATCGGGTTGAGAAACAAAAAATCAGCCATGATTGAATGACAGGGCAGACTTGATGGGCTGAATGGCCTAATTTTGCTCCTATATCTTATGGTGGAGCAGGCTCAAAGGACTTATTAGCTTCTCCCTGCTCTTATTTTTCTACATTTATGTTTCCATGATAAAGGAAGTATCCCTGATAGAGTTAGACCAGGCTTGCCCTGGTTTTATTGTTTTCAATACCATGGAGGTGTCATAATATTTATTGTTTTATGCTAACTTGTTTATCTTCCTGTCTAATGCTCAATGATATTATGTGTGCTGATCTGTAGTCCAGGATATAATGTATAGAACACACATACTTCCATCAATGAAAGCAAGGAGGTCCCATGGAATGGGAAGCTGGAAAATTGAGGGTAATCCTTTGTGATGTGTTACCCTTCACCTTCCTATATTACTCGGATAAGAGACATGCTGGCTGATGGAATGAAGTGCACACTTCTGCTGAACTCAAGGCAGTATTGAGAATAAATTCCCAAATATAGCAGTCAACCTTAACACGTATATCAATGACACTTGGCTCTTCATCACTGCCCATTTGTAATTGACTCCGTGATCTCAAGACCTGGATGAGCCAAAACTTCTCCCACTGGGAACAGAAAATGCTGGAATGAGAAATAGTGTTTACATGTCCAGTCATCTGATGAAGGGTCCCCAACCTCAAACATCAACTCTGTTTCTCCTTCCACAGATGCTGCCTGACCTTCAGTTTTTAATTTCAAATTTCCAACATCTGTAGATTTTTAAATTCCTTTCATTGGGATCTTGGCAAATTATCGTTCTTGGGTGTCTGATACGTATCAGAATCTCACACTGTTCTGCAGACTTCTATGAGGCAAGTGAGGAGATGCCTTTACCCCAGTTAACAAAGCAGTCAGCTTCCCTGCCACTATCACTGTCAGAGTTTGATTTCTCCACCATGGCAGTGTTGTACATCTCCTGCTTCTGCAGTCCATACTTTCATCTGATGCTACATTATTGAATACCTCTCAGAATTGGTCTCCCTGACACAATCCTCCGTAACCTTCTTCCTCACCCAAAGCATCACTTTCCTCTGTCCCAGATTTCAGTCACTCTCTTACATAGAAAAACAAGAGACTGCAGATGCTAGAACCTGGAGCAACAAACAATCTGCTGGGGGAGCGATGTGGGGACAATCTGCTGGAGGAGCTCTGTGGGTCGAGCAGCATCTGTGGGGGGTGGGGTGGATGGAGGAAGAATTGTCAATGTTTCAAATCAAAACCCTGCATCAGGAGCCCAAACAGCATCTATGGGCAGGGGGGAAGAATTGCCAACATTTTGGGTCAAAACTGCATCAGCACCAGGTGCTTCCCCCCCCCCCCCCCCCCCCCCCACAGATGCTACTCGACCCACTGAGTTCCTCCAGCAGATTGTTTGTTACTCTCTTACCCGGAGTCTTTCTGAAAAGTAGCTGCTTCCGCTCGCTCTCAGCCTCAGTTGACAATTATCTGCCTTCCCCCACCCCACACCTCACCCAAGCATTTGGTTCTGGGGAATGCTAACTATGTTTTTTTTAAATGCTACATTGGAACAGGTTACAGAATGCAGAATTCATGACCAGATGCAATTGATATTATTGAATAAATCATGGAAATTATTATAGAAATAGCGTCATTTTAGAGTTGACAGCACCTGTGGCAATGCTATTTGTCTTATCACTCACTGAACAAGTGGGATGGTATTTTTCTAATGTCACTTTAAAACAAATACCACAACTCAAATTGATGTAGCTTGAGGATTTACATTACATTAACAACTCCTTTTAGGTTCCTTTACCTCATGTCATGTTTATGGAGCAGCAAGGACCAGGTTCATTTCTTGGAAGGTGTTCTCATCTTTTAAAATAGCATATTAGCACCACATGAAACAATATGCAGTGTGGAAGAACGACAAGTACACTTGCAGCAGAGATAATCCAAAGGCTTGCGGTGTGTTGGAGAGGATAATCAGAATGATCCATATCAGTATACAAGCTGAGCTGTTGTTTAAAAAAACTGGATTTCCCAAAAGAACCGCCACTGCCTTAAGATCTGTGGAGTAGAGTAGAAATACGGAACAAACTAATAAAGGTAGCTAACAGATGAATGGTATTTGTTTATTATTGTCACTTGTACCGAGGTACAGTGAAAAACCTGCATACCAATGGTACAGGTCAATTCATTACACAGTGCAGTTACATTGAATTAGTACAGAGTGCATTGAGGTAGTACAGGTAAAAACAATAACAGTACAGAGTAAAGTGTCACAGCTACAGAGAAAGTGCAGTGCAATAAGTTGCAAGGTCACAACAAGGTAGATCGTGAAGTCATAGGCCATCTCATTGTATAAGGGAACCGTTCAATAGTCTCATCGCAGTGGGGTAGAAGCTGTCCTTAAGTCTGGTGGTACATGCCCTCAGGCTCCTGTATCTTCTACCCAATGGAAGAGGAGAGAAGAGAGAGATTTTTGAAAACAAAATCAAACAAATCAGAGTTCAGAAATTGGAAAGATAAGGGAAAATATGAAGCAAAGCTGAAATGGGTTCAAAGAAGGTATGGTTTCAGTAAAAACATCCCCAGACATAACGCTACCAAATCCTAACTGGGTTACTCATGGTGCTTACTTTCTTGAGAGCCTGATATGTGATGGTTCGATTTCTAACAGTGTTATAATGCACAAAGACAAATTAACTAGATGAAGGCGCCCATCAAAATATATGCATGCTTTTACTGTGCCTGTAGTGAACGTTATAAGCTGTTGCGACAGGGTCACACCTAACCCAAGTGTCTTGGCTGATAAAAATCCAAAAAGCATCTGACTTGCATTTCTCACTCAGGGATCTGCCCTGATTGATGTTTTGAGGATCTGATGGTATGGACAGGGGTATGCTGATATTGCTGCCTCATTGATTGGTGAACCTTTAGGCTGTTGTGTCAGCCGCTAACCCCCTATGCTGGAATAATGTTTGAAATTGTATGCTCTGTAATTTACTTACCCAATCAAATCATAATTAAAAGAAACGTTATTGCAATTACATTAAAGGTGCATCATGATCGCATAAGTACATTAGAGAAAGTGTTAGCTGTGGTACAGTGGGAGAGAAAACTGTCCCCGAGTCAAAAGTATGTAGGGTTAAAGCCCCACTCCAGAGTACAAGGATGTAGCCATGGTTAACAGATCCGTGAAGCATTGAGGGTGTGTTCTACTGCTGGATGAGATACTAAATTGAGATGCAAGAGATCCCATGAAGTCTTTGGAAAAAGAGTGGGATAGTTCTTTCAGTATATTGACCAATATTTAAATGGTTTAGTCTTTGTCTCTTTCGAAACTTAACTTAAAAATGATTGTTTAATGTTCAGGGTGTCGCCATTGAGGATCAGGCTGGTATTTAGCAGAAGATTGAAAATGGATCCCAAAATGGTGAGTTCACATTTATTCCATTACTCAACAGGAAAGGTGGGTGACTTCTGCCTGGCAGGGAATTCTGGACTAGTGGTTTTGTACTATTAGATATTAACCACAGTGTTGTGTACTCGTGGTTGAGTTGTGAGATCTGCAAAGGTTGATAACGTGCTAGATTTTAAGTCTGCTACCGTTGTTTGGGCACCTAATGTAATTTGCCAGTTCTCGGGCAGTGAACGTAATTGGCCTCTTTGACTGTTACATTGAAGGAAAGCATTTAAACTTTTTAGCAACTGATTTAAAAAAGTTGTGCTTTTGCAAAATTAAATATTGGTGCTTAGGATGTATTTTCAAAGGATGTGAGCCTTGAAGGCTAAATATTGGCATGTGATGAGTGACCATAACATTCTTTCAAATTTGTCCTGAAGATCTGTGAACGATGACCATCATTACCCATCCTATCAGTGCCACTGAGGAGGTGCCAGTGACCCACCCTCCTTCCTACAGATTGTTATGCACAACTGTGTGGCTTGCTCTAATTAATCATGAGGTGTCCAGTGGGAATACTAGTCAGATATTTCTAAAGTGGCCACAGCACATCTTCAGTACACCGGGCAAGATTTTTAAAATCAACAATTTTTATTATTTCCTTGTTTTGAACAGCTCATGCATAATCTACCTGTGAGGGAAAAGAAAATCCCATGCTTTTATAAAGAATTTGCAATTGATGTAACTGGGTCATTTAATTTATAGCGGTGCAATATCTGAATGAACTAATGGCTTGCAATTATTCAATTGGTTACTACACTCCTGTTGCCTCTCTGAGAGGTCATCCAATGTTGAATGCAGTGATTCAAGTTCGCCGTGTTGGATGAGTGATCATTTCTTTCCAGAATGGAAATAGAACTTCTTTTAATGGGTTATTGCTTGTACAGTTTCTTATAAAAATAGCTGAACTGATTCAGTATTGTTTTCTTTTTGTAAATTAGAAGCCAACCTGTGAGGTTTGTTGCGGCTGTGAGCTACGGTTTGAATAATTGCTAGTTCCATTCCTCGTTGGAGATAAATGGAAAAGTTAATGGCTTTGTAAAGCATGCCTTTTTGAAGTATTTGTTTTCCTTCCCCAAAAGTTTTCAAATGTAAATTTTTGTTCCCATTTATATGTTAAGTTTGGTAATTTCTTGGAAATTACTTTTTGCCTTTGCAAAAGTGAATTCTTATTTCCCAGAGTTCAGTTACGTGGAGTTCTGGTGAAGAAGTAAAAGATCCGTAATGTTATTGCCGACATAAGAGACTGCAGATGCTAGAATCTGGAGCCACGTAAGATGCTGGAGGAACTCGGCGGGTCAGACAGCATCCGTGGAGGGAAATGGACAGTCGACGTTTCGGGTCGAGACCCTTCATCTGGACTGTTATTGTGAAATGTTATTGCTGCCTGACCAAATGCAAATTTTATTCTACAGATTTTCAGCACTTTTTTGCAGCACTTTGCATTTGGTCTTATTGCAGCAACATAGTGGTGCAGCACGTAGTCTCACAGCTCCAACGGCCTGGGTTCGATTTAGACCATCAGTGCTATCTGTGTGGGGTTTGCACCTTCTCCCCGTGACCAAGCAGGTTGCCTCTGGCTGTTCTGGTTTCCTCCCACATCTCCAAGATGTGCTGGTAGGTAGGTTAATTCCGACTAAAAGTTATCCCTAGTGCAGGTAAGTTATCAGGAAATAAATGGGGGAATTGGACTGATGGGATTGCTTTGAGAGCTGGCATAGATTCAATGGGCCAAATGGCCTCTGATGTTGTAAGAAATATGATGAAGGGAAGAAGATGAAATCGAACCAATTATATCTGTCAGTCTCGCCTAATTCAGTGGAGCTCATGACTGTTCTATAGCCTTCCACTGCCACCTCTGATCAGTAAGTAGGTGGACGTTATCCAGAGCCGAAGAAGCTTTTCTACCTCTCTCTACTCTCCTGTTGAATACTCAGACTGGTCCACTATATCCACACACTATTTACTGCCACTCGTGTGCATAGTGGCAAACATGTTGGTGGTTTGCAACAGAAGTCTGTTGAAACTTCAGCATTTATTGTCACAAATATATATAAAATTGCTGATTTATTCTAAAATACCTGATGCATCTCCATTTTGTATTGGCATTGATTTGCAACAAAAGTGTTAGAATTCTTGTCTGTAGCCACTGTGCTTCAACATTTCCTGTTTTAACTGTTAGACCCAATATGGTGATGTGAACTGGCTGAAATAAAGTTACATAACTTATCAACAAACATATTTAGTTTGGATCTGGATAGTGTTGTATTGTTTTATATCAGTCACTGCTCCTATTTGCAGCATTCTGAATTTATTTTTATTGTATTAGATTGCCTGTGACGTCCATGGATAGTCTGGATGGTGTTTCGATGCTTAGCTGCTAACCGGTGGGGTTTAAAGCTTTGTGCAAATATATTTAATGAAAGATGCTTGTAATTTCTCCGGTCAGTTAGTGATTTGTTCAGGATGAAATACTTGACATTTTTTGTTAAAGATTCCACTTGCACCTGGAGAGTTCTGGGGAGTCCGAACTTTACCCCATTTTATTGTTGTGCTTCAGGTGTCTTCTGTTTTTGAAAGTTGTCATGCAGCAGATTCACATTGATCGTAAGAAATAGGAGCAGGAGTAGGCCACGTGTTTTCCTCATGTCTGCTCTGCCATGCAATGAGATCATGACTGGTTTGATCTGGGCCTCACTTCCACTCACCTGCCTGATCCCCATAAGCCTTGAATCTCCTCAATCCAAAACCCTGTCCATCTCAGATTTCCATGTATTTAATGACTCAATGTCCACAGCTCCTTGAGGGCACAAAATTTCAAATGTTAATAATATCCTGAGAGAGGGAAAACATTTTCCTCATTTCTATCTTAAATCCCTTATTCTGGAACAATGCTCCTTGGTTCTAAATTCTATGTCTCCTAACTTCCAGTGAGACCCTCTTGGCATCCCCCTCATCAATTCCCCTCAATCTTTTGCTCTGTGATAAGATCGGATCTCATTCTTCGAAACTCCAATAATTATAGACCCTACAAGATCATTTGTTCCTCATAAGTCAACCCCTTCTTCCCAGGAATCAACCTAGTGTACATGGTCTGAATTGCTTCCAATACAACTGTATATGTAAGGACACAAGGCATTTCAATAACAGTGCTAATAATAAGTGAAAACTTGAATCAGCTAATGACACTTTGTTTTTTGTGGCTTGTCAAGGAAGATGCTGAGGGGTTGCTGCTGGTGAAGAGTTCACAACTGAGGATCATCATCTTGGGAAAAGGGTGAATGAAATGAGAGGCTTCTTCCACCAGTGGGTTGTGATTCATTGAAAATATTCCATCTCAAATGGTAGTGGGTGCTCAGTCACTGAGTATATTAAATAATATACCCAGTGACTGAGTAGATTTTTAAACATCATGGAGTTGAAGAATATGTGGATAATGTGGGAACTTGGCACTGAGGTAGAAGGTTAGCAGAAATGAAAGTAATTCGGATACTGGACATGTGAAATATAATGGAAAAAGCTGGGAATACAACTGATCAGGCAGCATCTGAGAGGAGAGAAGCAGAGAGTTGATCTTTCGGGATACTAACCTTTTGGCTCTGGAAAAAGGTCCTGTGATAACTGACAAACTGCACTCCTGGAAATGTTTTGGCATCTGATTAAGCCACATGCCCATGCATTACCAATTGTAAAAACTGTCAAAAGAGTTGAATGTCTTTGAAAATACTTCTGATACCAGGAATCACAAGATTACAAGGCAGAAGTAGGTCATTCGGCCCATCGACTCTGCTCCATGAGCTAAGCTAAATTAAACTCTTCCTATCTAGCCCCAATTTCTGGCCTTTCCCCATATCCCTTGGTACCTTGACTAATTAGATACCTTTCAATCTCCTCCTTAAACACCCCCAATGATCGGGCCTCCACAGCTGTATGTGGCAAAGAATTCCATAAATCCATGACCGCCTGGCTAAAGAAATTTCTCATTTCTGTTCTAAATGGGTACCCTCTAATACTAAGACTGTGCCCTCTAGTCCTGGACTCACGCACCAAGGGAAACAGCTTAGCCACATCTACTCTGTACAGTCCTTTCAACATTCTAAATGTTTCTATGAGGTCCCCTCTCATTCTTCTGTACTCCAGTGAGTACAGTCCAAGTACCGACAAACGCTAAAATAAACACACAAAAAGCTGGCATGTCTCTAATATTAAACATTCAACAATAAATAATAATTAAAAAAAATAAAGAACAAGTACATCACAAAACTCAATGTAAATATATTTATTGGTTTATAACTCAGTTTAACATAAAATTGTGAACTATCAGAATCTTCCTCACGACCATTCCTCTACTGACATGAAAGTGTCACTGAATCTGTGCTTGGTTGAACTGGGTATGATTCACTCATTGTCAGGCCTTATCTTTATTAAGTGTTTTATCTTGTCATGTTGTGTGAGTGTTTACATCTGGAAACCGTGTGCCATGAGTGTGCCATATCATTGCTTCAGGGAAAATGTTGTCAGTCACAAGTCTACATGCCAAGGGGAATGGTGGAGTGAATTTCAATACAAACCTATAACACATCAGCCTTCTATTTAAAATATATTTATCCTTGGTGGCTAAATATTGGAAAATGTATTATGTTAATGTTTTAATTTAGATTTGGTTATAAATATTAGGGAAAAAATGACTGTTGATATTTATCTCACTATTATTGAATTATTTTTTCAACCCAGTATTTCAGTGCATTAGTTAAGAATTTTCCATGCTATTTGTTGGAATGACTTCACTTTTTAGGGATTATATGTAGCCTTCTGTATAACTGACCCTTGTGTCTGTCACCAATCCTCTTGCATTTGGTCTTTATCAGCACAACTTCACTTCATGCATGTCCATAGGGTTGTTCAAATCTGGTTCTGCTGAAGTAGCCATTTTACATGTTAAGGTGTTTTTTGCCAGATATTGGGAGCCTTGTCATAAGCAGAATTGTGCCACTGTGAATAATTGAAAATCATTGTGGGGGTAGATAAATATCTTTTACAGTTCTATCACAAAACAAGAAAAAAGATTTAGAGGAAAGAAGCAAGGGACACAAAGTGAAAGTTGTTATGCTGTAGGGCAACAATACTTGCAATGTTCCACTGGGAAGTCATAGTCTTATAACTGATGCTAGTGGAATTGTCTTCAACCCTACTATTGTATATCCTCTAATCCATCTTTGTCCATGATGGCAGTGTATAGGTA
This sequence comes from Pristis pectinata, assembly GCF_009764475.1. Taxonomy (NCBI): domain Eukaryota; kingdom Metazoa; phylum Chordata; class Chondrichthyes; order Rhinopristiformes; family Pristidae; genus Pristis; species Pristis pectinata. Next base: position 13,160,571 of record NC_067432.1, read on the forward strand.
GCCAATACAAAGGTGGCACAGTACCACTGCCTCACAGCTCCAGTGATCTGGATTCACTCCTGACCTCTGGTGCTGTCTATGTGGAGTTTGCATGTACTTCCTGTGACCTTGTGAGTTTCCTCTGAATGCTCAAGTTTCCTTCCACATCCCAAAGACGTGCTGGTGGTTATATTAGATGGCTACTGTAAATCGCCCCTAGTACAGGTGGATGGCAGAAGAATTGGGGTACAAAATTGGGAGGGAGAGAGGTTCTGGGGGAATGGAATTGATGGAATTACACTGGGAACTGACCTAGACTTGATGGACTGTTTGGCCTACATCATGCAAAATATGAAACGAGAGAAAACAGAAATAAATATGAACTCTAGTTTTGAGGCAGTTAATTGTAATGAGATGATTTTAACTCTAGATCCTTCAGGAAACTCCTATTCAGCTGTCTCCCTGTAAGTGATCTCATCTTGTAGCCAATCCTTTCAATAAGTCCCTCTGAGATTGAGTCTTGCAGTAGCAGTGATACCACAAACTTGTGTATCATAACCTCTTTGTAAATGTTGGTGCTTTCTTTAAATTTGTATGTTGCTTCACCTTGTTTGTGTGGGAAGGCTTTGATCTTTCAGAACTGTGCCAGGGACAGTCTATGTTGCTGGGATTGTGGTTTGCATAACTCAGGCAAGAGAGCAGGAATATGGACAAGCAACTGTTACGAAAAATGTAAACATGATGCAGTGGTCGAGGAGAACTGGATTCAATCTGTAGACCAATGAACCAGTGATTGTGGGCTTACCCAGGTCTTTGTGTGCAGTTTGAGAAGGATTTTGCCTAATGCCCTTTATCAAATATTCATAGGGTGGCATTGGAAGGATAAATGTGTGTCTCTATGATACCCCTTCTGGAGTATAGAAGTGGCAGTGTTTTGGAGAGCATTCAATACGTTCATATTGCTGGCTGGGTGCAGGATGTCGAATGCCAATGTTTTCAATACAGACCCGGAGCAGAATAACTAGAATTATGGTGCTCATAATGCAATAGCTAAAGTTGGACTTATTCGTAGACATGTATTCCATTGTTCAAACAATAAAGAAAATCAATGGTGACCTTAATCTTTCCCTCTTCTTTCTGCCTCTTGACCACTTCCTCTCCTCTCTCTGAAAGGTGTTGTCTCATCCTGGCCTTTGACTCCATCGGCTGCTTTTGATACCACAGCTGGTTGGGCTTGGCCGCGTGCATCAGTGATGAACAAGGAGAAAATATGAGGAGAGCTTAAAACCAGTCAGATCACCTGGTGTTTATGCATGAGCTTTTCATCAGAAGCATGGAAAACAATGCAGAATGACCAGATTTTCTTAACCCAGGGGTACTGATGCCAACAGTTTATCCAGTTCAGACGGGTGAGCAAATGGGACCTTTTAGCCCATGCTCACTGACCTGTTGCAGGACATTAGTGATCTGCATTAACCTGGAATCACTGAGTTGGTGTATAGGCTTTCCTGCTTAGTTAACCCTTTTCGGATGTCAACTGTGAATGACATTATAATTTCATTGATTTATAAGCCTAAAACATATTATTTCCTGCTAGGTAATTGGATAGAAAAGCATACAGGTTAAATATCATTGCCCCACTAATTTAACTTATTTTTAAAGAGGGAGTTTTATCAGTTTTCTGTTTAGATCTGAATCTATTGGGAAATAAGGAAACTGCGCACAAACTTAAATTCTATTTCTTTTGATTTTGTTTTCATTTTTTTAGGTTATTTTCTTTATCAAGTGTATTATGTTGGCGGAGTTAATATCAAGTAGGAGCAAGATGAATTAATGTGGTTGAAATTATCCCATCGTTAATGATGTCTGGTTTAATGATTGTCTGCTAATGTTAATTGAGCACTATAAATGTTAAGTCAACACCCTGGAATAGGCTCATACAAAGTACCTTCCAGCAGGGGTCACAAGATGGTCGATGCATGTGGAAACTAGCTAACATTGCTTCCTCTCCACAATTCAGGAACACTGTTCCGTGTTACTTGGAACGAGGTTTTGGAAATTGCAATATTCTGTAACTGCAATAGAACCATGAATTTAAAACTAAAATATTCAATGTCTCCAATAAGAGTTGGAGAAACCATAACTTTTTCTGTACGTCATACATATTACTATCAAATATGTCTGAACAATTCTGAATTAACTCATAGGTTTAATTGCCTTTCAAGTTTCTTTTTTAATCAGTTTTCCATAAATTTTTCATCCAATCTGTTGATTTATTTCCTTGCAAACATGAATGCCTTCAGAATATGAATTTCCATGTCTTATTCCAGCTATCCTTGGGGATATGCCAGTTTTAATTAAATTTAAATGGATAAACCAGGCTGAGACTCCAGTAAGGTACTGAGAGGAATTCCTACGTGCTGGAGATGCATCCATTGGATAAGATGATAACTTGAAGTCCTATGCACATGATGCACTATTTTGAAATAATGGAATTCTTTGAGTGTCCTGCTCAGTGTTTGGATTGGCTGTGTATCTGGCATTGTTATCACCAAACACCTATCAAGCTTGGTTCAACAGGAGTGATTGCACTTCTGACAATTCTGTAGCATGTGAAGGACTGGAAATAACTCTGGGAGCAAAAATGATGTATTATTTTCAAAAGAGCAGCTCTGAGAAGGTGTTATATAAATGCATGTTCTTCCTTAAACTGTTCTTAGTTTATAAGATATATTAATCTACTTTGTTGAGCAGAGGAGCATTTAATTGATAGTTCATTTTCTGAGATGAAAAATCCTTTATCATAATTTTATTTGTTATCAGTGTGTGCTAAGTGCTCAGCAATCCTTCATCTGCTTTCATATTAATGATACTGCTACTGAATGTATAAATATGATTGATGTTCTGTAGCCATCCTTGGGGAGGGATAAGAACACTTCTCCCTCAAATCATTTACATTTGGACTTTCAAACTGCCAACCTTTGGGCTTCCATTCACCACAATACATCTGCAGCTATTGATTAATGGAACCACTCCCTTGCCTCCACAGTTTAAAACCTTATTTCATAGAACAACCTTTATTCTCTCCCATTCTGCTTAGTACCACAGGAATGGGTGCATGGGCTCAAAGTGAAGCCAACACGGATCCAGCTTAGCAAACCCTTGTGAGGTGTGAGAGGACTACAGCAATTGCCAAAAATTTATTCAGTGCTTTCAGATGTTTCAATGCATTGAACAACTAATGAATTATTTTTGCAGGGGGTAAATGTGCTACCTAAATGCAAATGTTTTTGGTGGGATTGATTGAGGGGAAAATATTGCTTAAAACACAAATGGAATTCCTCAATCCTGTTTGGTACTGACGTGGAATTTTTAATGTCTTCTGGGACGTTTGACCCAGACTTTGCAGTCAGCAGGAAAGGAACAGTGCCTTTGATAATTAGAAATCCATTTAATCTTGGTATCCTTCATTGGAGAATCTGGGGCTTGAGCAGATAAAACATCGGTGGGCCTCTTCAACCAATCAGAGAGAATGCATACCAAGAAGAAAAATTAGAATATTCAATGTAAACTTGTGTGCAGAAGTCAAAAGAGAAGGAATAACAATGTAATTAGGCAATAAATACAAAATTGAAAAGATTCCATAACAGAAAATGTAAACAAAACTATGCAGCACAGTGTAAATACAAAGTTAATAAAAGCTGTAACAAAAAAAAATCAAAGCTTAACAGTCTTTATTTGCAATAATGTAGATGAGTTGACAGCACAGGTAGCAAGGTGTGAGGGTGATCTAGTAGCTATTACACAGATATGGTTGCAGGGTGACCAGGATTGGGTGCTCAGTATTCCAGGTTATATGATATTCCAGAAGAATGTGCCAATATAGAAGTTGGGTGGGGGTGGTGGTAGCCTTAGTGTTCAAGGAAGGTATTAGAGCAATGTTGAGTCATGATTACAGATGCAGTGGATAGGAATGTAGAATCAGTCTGGGTTGAAATCATACACAGCTGCGGAAAGATGACTGGGGTGGATATAGTTTATAGACCCTTAAAATGTGACCTATCGAGAGGGTAGAGCTTAAATGTGGAAATATCTAGCACACGTTTGAGGGGAACTGCAGTTGTCATGGGAAATTTTAATCTGCATATTGACTGTCAAACCAGACCAGGCAAGTGTATTGTAGAAGAAGAATTTGTGGAGTGCATCAGGGATTGCTGCTTAGAAGTGTGTGTTACAGGACCTACCCAGGAAATGACTATTTTACATTTGGTTATGAGTAATGAGGGAGGATTAAAAAGAGATCTTCTCATTAACGATCTCCTAAAAGGAAGAGACCACAGTGTGATAGTATTCCAGATGCATTTTGAGGGTGTACCCTACAGGACCAAAGCCACTGTCTTCAGCTTAAATATGGGCAACTATAATGGTATGAAGGTGGAATTGTCTAAACTGGGACTGGGAAAATAAGCTAAGAGATGGGTCAGTAGATGAACAGTGGCAGAAAGTCAAACTGCTGGTCCACAATACACAGCAGGAATTCATCCTAATTAGAAAAAGAGACTTCGTAAGAAAGAGGCACAACCTATGGTTAACAAAGGAGGTTGAAGATAATATAACTTGAAGAGCGGGGTATATAGAGTGGTAGGCCAGAGGACTGGGAAGTTTTTTAAGATCGAGCAGTGAAAGACTAAAAAGCTCGTAAGAAGAAAGAAAATTGATTTTGAGAATCAAAATTTATATTACATACAAAACTTGTACATAATATAACAAACAATAAGTGTTTCTGTGGATATATAAATAGAAAGAAGGTGGCTAAGTTAGCTGTGGGACCTCCAGAGAATGAAGCTGGGGTGTAGCATAGCGGTTAGCATAACGCTATTACAGCGCCAGCAACCCAGGTTCAATTCCCACCGCTATCTGTGAGGAGTTTGTACGTTCTCCCCGTGTGTCTGCATGGGTTTCCTCTGGGTGCTCTAGTTTCCTCCCATCATCCAAAGACTTACAAGTTAGGAGCTGTGGGCACGCTACGTTAGTGCCGGAAGAGTGGCGACACTTACGGGCTGCCCCCAGCATATTCTCAGTAACGCAAAAAGATGCATTTCACTGTGTTTCGATGTACACGTGACTAATAAGTAAATATCTTACCTTATATGGTTGGTGAATAACAGTAAACAAATTGGCAGATATGCTAAATCAATTTTCTGCATTAGTCTTCAGCATGGAGGACACTGGAAATATCCGGAAGATAACAGGTGGGCTAATTTTCAAACGACAGGGAGGAATTTGTAAAAATTCCAATCATCAGGGATGAAGTATTAGAGAAACTCACAGGGATGAATGTGTTTCAATGCCGGACAAATTGCCAGGACCCAATGGCCTGCACCCAAGGGTTTTTTTTTCAAAGGAAGTGGCTGCAGAGATATTACATCCATTGGTTGAAATGTTTTAAAACTTGTTAAATTCTGGCAGGGTACCAGATGATTGGGAAAACAGCCAACGTGACTTCCTTATTCAAAAGGGAGGAAGACAGAAGGCAGGAAACTATAAAGCATTTAACATCTAATGTTGGCAAGAATCAATAAGAGGAAGTAACTAATCATTTAAGAAAGCTGAATATAAACCTAGTCAACATCATTTTATGAAAGGTAAATCATGCTCAACAAATTTGCATGAATTCTTTGAGGATGTGACGAAGAGAGTTGATGGAGAGGAATCTGCGGATATATTTAGATTTCCAAAAGGTGTTTGATAAGATGCCACATAAGAGTCTGGTGCATAAAGTAAGAGACTAAAATACAGGAGGAGGTGTGTTAGCATAGATCGAAAACTGGCAGTCACATGGAGAACAAAGGATATGAACAAATGGGTCCTTTTCAGGCTGGAGGGATGTAACTCGTGGAGTATCCCAGGGATTGGTTTTTGGCCCTTAATTGTTTATTATTCACATTAATGATCTGAATGAGGGAGTGAAATGTAAGGTTTCCAAGTTTGCCAAATAAAGAAAGCAAATTGCATTTGGTCTTTATTGCCAAGGGATTGGAGTTTAATCACTACCTCAGTATAGCAACACTATGACCACTTTGCACTACAGTGAACATTTTGTTTTGTTCTAATTGTGTTCTTTCTTGTAAAAATTGTGTATAATTTGTATTTCCTTGTGAATGTGTATCTGATGCTATGTGCCTGTGATGCTGCTGCAAGTAAGTTTTTCATTGCACCTGTGCATACATGGACTTGTGCATATGACAACAAAATTGACTTTGACTTTGAATAGGGAGGTTTCATTACAGTTGTACAGGGTGTTGGTGAGGCCACACTCAGGATACTGTGCGCAGTTTTGATCCCCTTCCCTTTTTTTAAAAAAAATGAGGCAATCAGTAGAAGATTCACCAGGCTAATTCTTGGAATGAGGGTTGTCCTACCAAGAGAGGCTGGGGACTTGGTGTTTGTATTCCTTAGAAGAATGATGGGTGAGCTTATTCAAACTTAAGACCCTAAGGATGCTTGACAGAGTAGATGTTGGGATGTTCTCACCAGTGGGCATGGTACAAAATAAGGGGCTGGTCATTTAAAACAGGTGCATAGAAACTTCTCTGAGTGGAGTGAATCTCTGGAATTCTCTCCCCCGTCGGTGGTGGAGGCCAGACCATTTGATTATATTTAAGGTGGAGATGGATAAATATTTGAATGATTGAAAAAGTGAAGACTATGGGGATCTGTCACAGAAGAGGAGTTGAGGGCAGCATAGATCAGCCATGATCATATTGAATGGTGGGGCAGGCTTGAGGGGCCGAGTGGCCGCCTCCTGCTCCCATTTATTTGTGTTCTTGTATTATTTAAAAATGATCAATAATTAAAAGGAATGACACCTTATAAAAGTCAATTTTCTGAATTTATTTTGTGGCAATGTAGACCTCTGTGCTGTTACAATTCACTTGCACTTGAATGTTCCCTGTTTCTGGTATGTTTAGTTGGTAACCAACGGGGAAGGTCTGCAGTTCATGTCCTTTGTGTGTTTTACTGTTGAAGGTCATGGTTAGGTCCCAAGCAACAAAGCTCAGGAAGGAGCGGGGCTAAATTGTGCAGCAATTTCTGTATTAAACTAGAATCTACAGATGTTGCTATCTGTTATTTATTAGTAAAAGTGCTGCTAGTACCTCATCATTGTTCTTATCCAGGCCACTTATTCCATCTAAATCTCAAAGGTTCTAACAGTGCAGCATTCCCTCACTGATGCGCGGAAGTGATTGCTTAAGCTGATTGTTCAGGTCCTGAAGTGGGGTTTGAAACCATAAATTTTCAGGCTTGAAAGCAAGAGTGCCTTAAACTGAGCCAAGATGATGCCCTTTTTAAAGCACAAAACAAGTAAACCTAGAATTAAATTTCTAAGCAATATCCTCATTCAGTATACAGTGGGCTTTTAAGCTAATCACAATGTTATGATTCATCCAGGAGTAATGTAATTAAAGAATATAATCCCACGCAATATCTAGTTCCATTTTTCTTATTCGTCTTCCACTTCTGATGCACTAAGAGTTATAATTATCTTTGACACTTCAGAACTAATATGAATTTAAAATATAGCCACGTATAAATGGCTAATTTACAAGGAATGCTGATGAGGTTTTGATCAGATTTTGAGACTTCATTGTTTCCTCTGTAGATTTACCATTTAAATTTTTTTTTGTAAAGTTCTCCAGCTGCAAGCAGGGAAATTAAATATAGTCATCGGCCAAATGAACAAACAAACCATCTGCCAATGATCAAAGAAGATTACGTGGAGTGAAATTCCTCTTATAACCGAAAACAGGAGACTGCTTGTTCTTCTTTGTGTTTAATGACCTGCTATTGAAATTGCACCAACAGAAATGATAGATTTCAAAGCTGCCTGTATCCATGATTTGTGACTTAGGCCATTAGTTAGAGAGTAACAGGTAATTTCCATTTTTTTTGTCAAAGGATTTCACCCCTTATAAAAGAGTTTTTACACTTCTGACAATATTTTTGAGAATTACAGAAATGTTTCTGACCATTGTGTATAGATCTGGCACCATTGTTCACGGATATGCTTTGATTCTCAATGCAGATATCTTTACAGTTCTCACTGTAGCTGACTTTCAATCAAAACACCATCTGCTCATAATTAAATGGAAAAAAGAAACTCTACTTCAGTGCATCCCAGAGGTTTGAAGGAATACAATTTTGTACATAAAACATAAGCAAGCTGAACATAAATTGTTGAATGTTTGTGTAATCCTACTGTATAAAAATCTTGTACGGTGTGGTTAGTTTACACAGAATGGTCAAGTTCAAATGGAAATATAGCGGAGAGTGAGGGGGACACACAAGCAGATGTCCTGCACTAACCCAGCTCGGCTAAAAGCTTGTGGAAGCCGCACCAAGGGGAGAAAGTTGCAATGTGTGTCTGAATAATTAAATTTAAATGGCAGGGCCAATCCAGACTAATGGAAGTGAGTGCCCGTGACTCAGCCCTTTAACCTCTGGAAATGGCTTCAAATTGAGTTTTGACTAATAGGGTGCACCTGATATAGGAATCCTGTATGTTATGAGCTTGGCTATTCACGTCAATAAACAAAGCAGCCTACAAATTGATCACTCAGTCAGCTGTTAGATAGAAACAAAGACTTGCTTTTATTATGGTGCATTTTCCACTGCTTTTGGGATGCCCCAATGCACTTTATATCCATCTGAAATGCAGTCGCTGTTTTAATGTAGGGATTTTGTGTGGCAAGACCCCACAATGATAAAGTCTATTTCTGTGTTGAATGAAGAATAAATATTGGTAAAGACTCCAGAGATAACTCTTCTGCTCTTTCCTGATGCAATGTTATGGGATCTCCACAATTTGTGACTAGGTACTGAGAGTAACAGGTCACACGCCTTTTGTTTTGCTTGAGAACTGTGTGTAATTTATTCAGCTTTGCTAAGATTACAAAACTAGATGGGGACAGTAAGCTGTGAGGAAGTCACAGAGACTGGGGAGGGATACAGAGTTTAAGTAACTGGGCAAAGGTGTGACGTATAGTGTATATATGGTGGAGAATTGTGGAAGTATGCCATTTGGAAGGGAGAATATATTTTTTGTTCAGAGAGAATTGGGTGTCTTGTACACAAATTACAAAGTTAAGGTGTCTATACAGAAAACAATGAGGAAGGTCGATGCAGTGTCAGATGTTATTGCAAAGGTATGTGGAGTATAGAAGCCCTGTTGTAATTAAACAGGACTTTGTGAGACCATGATGGACTACTGTCTACGGTTTGTCTCTGTCTAAGGAAGCATTTGCATCTGTAAATGTAAATTTGAGTGCAATATAAATCCACCAGAAAGAGAGGGCCTATGAAGAGAGATTGAACAGAATGGGCTGATGTTCTCCGGGTTTGGAAGAATCATTGAACTACATAAAATTCTTAAGAGACCTTGTTAGGGTGGATGCAGAGAGGTGGTCTCACTTGCAGGCTGGCCTAGAACTAGGCATCAATCTCGGGATAAGGGATTGGCCACTTGGATTAAAGTCAAAGGAATGTGAATCTTTGGGAATCTCTGCTCCAGAGAGCTGAAGATGTTCAGTGGTTGAACGTATTCAATTCTGAGATTGCTTAGGTTTTTGGGAAAGAGGGGAATTTGGGGATACATTGGGGAAAGTGGAATTAAAGTGAGGATCAGCCATTATCTTATTCTAGGGAACTATCAGTTCCCATCAAAGGTATCAGTGAGAATCCTGGAACAATCTTCCTGAATAAATGGAACGGGTGCCTTGGACGGGAAAAATAGATGTGATGGGGAGGATAAGAAAGGTGAAAATGTAAAAAATCTCCATGCAACAAAAAATCTGTCCACATTTCCTGTTTGGTGTTTAGACCTTGGAAAGGTTTGGTGATTGTTTCTGCAACTATGACTTAAAATGATGGTTTGATTATGATGAATAACTTGGCTGTCTGGTGTAGTCTTTATAATAACAATATATTTTTGAAGATTTCAAAGTTCCAGGCTTGTATTTGCAAATGTTTCCAACTTTTTATGGTCCCTCTGGCATAAAATCCATGCATCTTAATTTATATGCAATTGCTCTCCACCAAAATGGTAAACGTTGTGCCACTAGAAGTTACTTTGTTCCATTGTGTTCTCATTGCCTTTGAAGTTGGTGTCCAATTGCTGCCTCCCCCTTGTATCTCTTGGGATATGTATTTTGATACATGAATGGGAAGATTTGTATACCTTGTACCTTGTAATCACTGCAGGCCCTACAACTGAAGGTAAATCAGATGGTGAGGTGATATGTTCCTATATTACACAACTGAAGCTTGCAAAGGTAAATGTAAATGTTGCCCTTTCTAGTGGAAGCAAATATCGGCCACAAATTTTGAAAAGCTAATTGCAGTTAATAAGGAACTAGAAATGAATTGTAAGTTTTAAACCGGGTTTAATCTGGAGCAGTTGGAATGTTAACCTGCAGATGGCAGTATGTAGCTACCCAATATTCGGGACTGAGCTTTGTTCTGAATTTCACAGTGCAAATTTCCATGCTGCTTTCCAGAGTTAACGTTAATTTGGTGTACGAGTTGATTAACCCTTTTATCTTTCTGAAAGACCTCACCCTCTTCTGACCAAATTAGAAAGGAGCAGCTGATAATAGAGGTAATACACCTCAATAAAGGGGCTCATCAGTTTCAAAATGCTTAAGTTAGACATTTTATCGTTCATTTCTCACAGACAATAGGAGAATGTATTTCTATGTAGGAGTATTTGAATGTTGGATAGATTCAAGTTTCAACTTTAAACAAGTTTCAGGAACTGAGATTGATAAAATGACAAAATTGATTCCTTAAGGAGTATGCATGTTGAATCTTGCATTAAATAACAGTTTTCCAATGACTTAAATCTTTTTCCTCCTCCTCCCACTTTGAGCCTTTGTTATGAGCCAGTAAGGCTGTTCCTGTTGACTCCTAATTAGTCTTGGAGAGAGCTGTCCATCAACTGCGTGCAAAACCTGCTGCCAAGACAGGCAAGTGGTTCCTTTCACCACATCCAGTCACCTTGTTTGCTGCCTTCCTTTTCCGATGACTTTATCAAGTGCAATCATCTTATCTAAATTCTGTTTGATTCTGAGCTTTGGAAGAGTGGCTGAGAAGATCTGCTTCACAGGAGTCCCAGCACTGGGTGGGAGACTGCAGTGAAAGCAGAATGTGAACAACTGGTTGGTTCAACAGGAACTGAGGAAAGGTTTCATCTTATCACCATCCTTGTTTAACCTTTCCAGAGAGAATGTCATGGCTGGAAGAAGCTGAGGCAGTAATCGTGACAGGAGATCAAAACATCATCAATCTGAGATGCACGTGATCCCATCCTGGTGGCTGATGGTGAAGAAACCCAAGAAAACTTGCGGTGAAAGTCAGAGTTAGTGAGGGGAGTCCTGTTACAGAACATCTAAAATGCTCAGACTATGAAGTTGAGTCATAGAGCATGGGAATGGGCTCTTTGACTCAACTCGTCCATGCCGCCCATCTAAGGTGGTCCCATTTGCCCATGTTTGACCCATATCCATTTCCCATCCATGTACCAGAAGTCGTGGAATACTTCAGTTCCTGGAGTCAGATATGGTGTACATGCTCAAAAGGTGGCTAGAACATAGAACATTACAGAACAGTACAGGCCCTTTGGCCCACGACATTGCGCCGACATTTTATCTTGCTCTAAGATCTATCTAACCTTTCCCTCTCACATAGCCCTCGATTTCTCGATAATTCATGTGGCTATCTAAGAGTCTCTTAAATGTCCCTAATGTATCTGCCCCCACAACCTCTGCTGGCAGTGCGTTCCACACACCTACCACTCTCTGTGTTTTTAAAAAAAAAACATACCTCTGACATCCCCTTATACCTTCCTCCAATCACCTTAAAATTATGCCCCCTCATGTTAGCCATTGTCGCCCTGGGAAAAAGTCTCTGATTGTCCACTAGATCAATGCCTCTTATCTTGTACACCTCTATCAAGTCACCTCTCATCCTCTTTCTCTCCAAAGAGAAAAGCCCTAGCTCACTCAACCTATCCTCATAAGACATGCTCTCCAATCCAGGCAGCATCCTGGTAAATCTCCTCTGCACCCTCTCTAAAGCATCCACATCCTTCCTATAATGAGGCAACCAGAACTGAACACAATACTCCAAGTGTGGTCTAACCAGAATTCTATAGAGCTGCAACATTACCTCTTGGCTCTTGAACTCAATACCCCGACTAATGAAGGCTAACAAACCATATGCCTTCTTAACAACCCTATCGACCTGCACGGCAACCTTGAGGGATCTATGGACGTAGGCCCCAAGATCCCTCTGTTCCTTCACACTGCTAAGAGTCCTGCCATTAACCTTGTATTCTACCTTCAAATTCGATCTTCCAAAGTGTATCACTTCACACTTTTCTGGGTTGAACTCCATCTGCCACTTCTCAGCCCAGCTCTGCATCCTATCAATGTCCTGTTGTAATCTACAGCAACTTTCTACATTATCCACAACACCACCAACCTTTGTATCATCAGCAAACTTACTAACCCACCCTTCCACATCCTCATCCAAGTCATTTATAAAATCATAAAGAGCAGGGGTCCCAGAACAGATCCCTGCAGAACACCACTGGTCACTGACCTCCAGGCAGAGTACGCTCCGTCTATCACCACCCTCTGTCTTCTATGGGTGAGCCAATTCTGAATCCACACAGCCAAGTTTCCCTGGATCCCATGCCTCCTGACTTTCTGAATGAGCCTTCCAAGGAACCTTATCAAACACCTTACCAAAATCCATGTACACTACATCCACTGATCGACCTTCTGTTGTGAGGAAGAGTAGTAATGTCGAGCTTGAGGTAAAGATGCTATTATGACAACTGAAGCAATAACATTGGTTTTCCCAGTAGCATTACACCAATGCAAAAGCAGGAAATGGATCAACTGATCTCATAGTCATAGTGTTATAGCATAGGCCATTCGGCCCACCAAGTCCACAGTGACCATCAATCACCCATTTGTACTAATCCTATACTAATCCCATTTTATTCTCCCCACATTCCCACCAACTCCCAGATTCTACCACACACTAGGGGCAACCCATAGTGGGCAATCAACCTACTAACCTGCACTTCTGTGGGATTTGGGAGGAAAATGGAGCCCCTGGAGGAAACCCATGCAGTCAGAGCTGTTCTCAGACAGCACCGGAGGTCAGGGTTGAACCCGGGTCACTGGAGCTGATATGTGCGGGAGAACCTTGTCCAGAATTACAAGAGCAGCAAGGAGAACCTATCGTTTGGGCAAATAAAGAGAACTGTCGTCTTGAAGTAGAAAGTAGAAACTGACAATCACTAGTCTATATTTTATCCCCAGTCTTTTGACTTCTGTGATTGTGATCTTCCAAAGGCAGTCATCCTTGCATTACCTCCCTCTGAGACTCCAATTGAATTCCAAAGGGTAGCAGCTAGTAGATTTGCTGTGACATTGCTTACGGGCATGAAGCTATCTTGGAGGGAGAATGGATTATACCATGCAGTGTGAGATATAGTCCTTTAACACCAGTTAAACCCAGATTCTTTTCAGTAGGTGGTTAATTGTTATTTGGTTGGGAAGTGTTTAAGGTTGGAAAGTATTCATCCATTTTGGGATTGGAGCATCCAGCATTGATGTCTGATTGGTAATGTTAAATAGTAAGGACATATTTAATCCAATTAATAGGGGAAAATGGATGAAAAATGCATCTTTGTAAACTTTAATGGTAATTTAAATAGGACCTCTCTGTACCTAGAACTGGAATAAAATTTACCAATGTCAATTTATTTAGGGTGTGTAATAGCTAATTTGGAGTCAGAATGTAGTCCCAGAGATAAAGGCACTGGACTCTGCACAACAGATGTAGAATGGAAAATTGTGAAAATTACAGTTTTTGGGACCAATGGCAGTAATACAGTAGAAAGTTGTCTTCCGCTGCGTGTGGTAATGTAGAGATGTAGCAATTTACTGAACCCCGTTCCTGAAATTCAGTTCCATTGGACTATAAGGAAGCTAATTTCAGAAAACTCAGCACACGTACGTTACCACATCGCACAACTGGAGTGTATTTTCTCCACAGGTCCTTGTTTTTTGTGAAACCTAAATTTTAAAAAGAATGGAGTTTGTGTCTTACATGATCATAAATTAAACAGTTGCACTCAGCACTTTATTCGAAGTGAAAGAGTTTTTTAATTATAATGTATGAACGTATTTATTGAAGTCAGTGCTGTGATAAAATAACAAGAACTCAAAGTACCAGGTTGTGTTATGTGAGTCGGCAAGTCTTGCCTCTTTGACAATGCAAAACTTAATTATTGAATTAAATGCCCTGCGGGTTCTTTGAAGATGCATGAAATGGTGCAGTCTCACCTTTTTTAATAAAGTGTCACTCACAGTGAAGTCTCTCTTGAAATATTTGCATTATTGAGTTTTCTGAGAACTGGACAGCTGTATATTTAACAACCAATAAAAATAGCACATCCAAACTGGGTTTGACAGGTAGCTCTGATGACAGATTGTTGAGCAAATTAATGATAAAATGATGAGAGATACTCCAGTTTCATGGGGTTCCAGTTACTGGTAATGTAATGTTATATATTTTTTGGCCAGATTAGTGTATGAAATAGAAAATCATCATAGATTCTTGAGAAGACTGCAGCTGAGTTTCATTTTGTTTGATGTGATGTACACATTCTCTCTGAGAGAAGGCAATCCCCTTAAATGTGCATTACATTGAAGGACAATTTAGGAGATCCTACAGGAGTAATACTTATGTTTGATTATTTTGTAACACTCACAGTGGTTTCCACAACAAAACACTGGTAGGCTTCCCTCATCCATCAGAACATTGGTGCAGTGTAATCTGGAGCTGAGTGGGAAGCCTTCAGAGGCCAGTCTACTCTTCCAAGCTCTGTCAATGAATCTGGTTGATCAATATTGCCTGGACAACCCCTGCTGTCTGGAATACCATAGACATGCACAGATTGGATATTGATTTCCGACAGCTACTGTGGAACATCAACATGGTTTTGTTTCCCGATTCCAGGTGTATTGTACACTACTGGAATAAAATTGGACTGTCGTTACTGATTTCCAGGAGGATGGTCACAACTGGTTCCTAAGTGGCCATCAAGTTGTGGTAGTGAGAATGCACAGTGAGAACCACAGCTCTCTGTAAATTCACCAAATGCCTTGCACCATCCTCTATTTAACAATGTGGAGCACATAATATGTCATTACCCCTCTGGGTCACAAATCCAACTCCTGGTTAGACCTAGAGTATTAGCCATGCAATAAGAAGAATGTTATTCTAATTGCACTGGGACTTCTGTCATTGAATGGACACAGTGACAAGGCGTACTTTTAAATCCTCTGCACAGTCTCCAAGAATTGAGACCATTTTAAAATTCGCATGTATCTGCTCCCTGGGGTGCCAATATGACTGAAGAAATGGATGGATGATTTTATAATGAATAGCACCACGAACCACCTTGAGTTGTTCAGAGCTGCGATGCTGATCAGACATGTTAGTCTTTGTTCAATGTGACAACTGGAGTGCTCTGGATTCCCATCTGAGCCTGCCAGGAACACATCTGTGAAAAGAAATCATGTCATTCTTCCAGCAATGCCTGGAACGAACATGCCATCACTTGCAATACCTACCACCATTTCATGAATATTTTTACAACTAAAGCAGCCAAGTTGCCTGAGTTACTTGTGGCTTCTGTGTCTGCTTGTGATGCCAGGATTTGCACACAATGTTAGCTCTCCCTCTAGTGCAGTAAATCCATCCTCTGAAAACTGGAGCTACGCAAAATCAGATGATGCCAATTCTGTACTGCATTATCTGGCTTTGGTTTGAATATGATGGTTGAAGTTTCAGGTCAAGACTCTGCATGTAGGGTTTCAACCCAAAACCTTGACTATCCCTTTACCTTCATAGATGCTGCCTGACCTGCTGATTATTTCCAGCATTTTGTTGTTTTGCTCCAGATTATATCATCTACAGTCTCTTGTGTCTCCCTTGGGTTAAATATGGCTGTGATAACCACAGTAATCTTTGGTCCAGGGCAAAAAAAATGCCTAGGGTTTTGTCTACTGTTCCCCATTTGGTAAGGATATACACATGTTGATCAAGATTGGACCAATGTCACCGTTGATGCACTTTGCTGTCGAATAATGTGTTAACACTAGTATTGATGAATCTCCAAGAATGAATGCCATCTTGATGAAGTGCTGGGCTCATAGAGCTATTTCAATGATAAGTCGATGCTTTGGAAAGAGAGAATAGTAAGGGATATAGAATTAAAAATGAGCAATGTTGCTTTTCTAATGAGCTTCAGCTAAACATTTGAATCGTGTCAGAGTATCTGTCTAATCATTGCTAATGCGCATGTGACCTTTTCATACTTGGTGTTGATGCCTTGTTTTGCTTTTTAGTGTTCATTTACTTATAGAATCTTAATTTTATTCAAGGCTTAGTGACAATTATTTTACTTGTCAAAGTCTGATATGCTTCAATTGAGAAGGTAAATAATACATTGCTTTTCAATGAGGTTCACACTAGTGACAATGCTTCTGTATGTTTGTAGGTACAGGAAATGCTCTAAGGTACAAATATGCAGAGGCAGTCCTTAAAGTAAATCATTAAATCAATGATAAAAATATTTAATCTGATCATAAAATCTGATCATTTGGGCTGCTGGTGTGATAATTTGTCCAAAGCAACCTTGGCTACTTTGATGTGTAATGCTTTGTCAGAGATTGACAGTAGCTCTTTATCGGCTGGGAGTCAACCTAGACACTTCATTTCCCAAAATGGAAGATGCAGCTTGGGAGATGAAAACCAAAGCTGTGTGAAGTCTCTTTAAGATAAAATGAAGGCAGGGGAAATGGTTGTTTTAGTTGGCAACAATATTTGATTTAGTTTTATTAACAGTGTGATAGATTTGCTTCAGGCACATGTCAACATTTCCTTGGATATCCCACCCTGAAATTGGGCAGGAAAGCAGCATGGAAATAGGCCAGCAACATCTCCAGGCATGCGCCCTCCCTTGAATCTCCTCTGCTCTTCACTGTTAATGTTACCTTGGTTGGATTCTGTGCTGAGAGTCAATAAGCTCAGGCTATGCTTCATAACCTGAGTTTTCTTTCTACTCCTGACATGTATGATTTACTTTCTGATGTGTTCTTGAGGATCATTATGTGAAACTTCTTTCTTAAGCAATTTTTAAATGAGGTTATTGGTGCATTGTAGTTAAGATAAGATAAGGTATCTTTATTAGTCACATGAACATCGAAACACACAGTGAAATATATCTTTTGCCTAGTGTTCTGGGGGCAGCCCGCAAGTGTCGCCACGCTTCTGGTGCCAACAGAGCATGCCCACAACTTCCTGACCTGTACGTCTTTTGGAATGTGGGAAGAAACCGAAGCACCCGGAGGAAACCCATGCAGACATGGGGAGAAAGTACAAACTCCTTACAGACAGTGGCTGGAATTGAACCCAGGTCGCTTCCATTTGTATAGCATCTTTCATGCCTCAAAGTGCTTTACAGCTATTGAAGTATTTGTGAAGTATAGTCAATGTTACCGTGTAGGAAATAGAGTTGCCAGTTTACGCACAATAAGCTCCCAGAGACAAACATGGAATAATGAACAGGTAATTATTTTCCAATGGTGCTGATCAAGGGATAATTATTGTGTGTGAGGCTGTGGATTACTCTCATACCTTGTGTTATGGGATCAGATGGGGCCAAATCTGATCCCATATCAGATGCCGCCTCTGTTTCACATTTCACCTGAATGAAATAATAGTGAAGGCACCCCTGGGCAGCAGTGATCGACGTATGATTGAGTTTTATAGAATTTTATATTCAGTTTGACGGAGAGAGGAATGGGTCCGAAACTAGATCTTAAATAAGGGCAATTGTGAGCACTTGAAAGCAGAGCTAGCTAAAGTGAATTGACAATTTAGGTTAAGGAACCTGTCAATCGAATTGTAGTGTGAGACATTTAAAAAGATCTTTCAGAATATCCTGAATAGATGCATTTCAATGAAAAAGACAAAAAAGTCAAAGGGAGGATCTACCATCCATAGTTAATTAAAAAAGTTAAAAGGCAGTGCCAAACTTAGAGAAAGCATTTAATTGTATGAAGATGAGTGGCAGTCAGAAGATTTGTCAGTGTATTTAAAAAAAACAGTAAAGAATGGCTAAAAGATTAATGAGGAAGGAATAACTAGACCATGAGATAAAGCTCTCCAGAAATATATAAACAGATATTTATAGAAGCTCTTTACATTTCAAAAAAAAGAGTTAACAGTGTGAGCATTGATGCCACAGAAAGCAAGTTTATAATGGAAAACCAGGCGATGGCAGATGAATTAAATGGGTATTTTATGCTGGGCTTCACTATGAGGAATGTAACATCCTGGGAGTAGCTGTAAGTTGGGAATTAGAAGGGAGGGAGGAACTTGAGGGTGGGGATGATTATCCCCAGAGCAGTGTTGCTGAGTAAGTTGTTGGAGCTATAAGCTGACAAGTCTCTGGGTCCTAGGATCTTAGTAGAAGTGGCCAGTGAGATAATTGATGTCATGCAGCACAGAAACAGGCCCTTTGACACAATGCACCTGCAGTGACCATCTTGCATCCATCCACGCGAATCACATTCTTTTTTCTTCCTCGCGCATCTCCATTAGATTTTTGCCCACCCCCACTTCTCCTGCCCCTCATCTACACCAGGAGCGATTTACAGTAGCCCGTTACTCTACTGAGCAGCGTATCTTGGGATGAGAGAGGAAACTGGAGCACCTGGTGTAGGTTTTAATTTTTCAAAATTCCCTAGATTTGGGAATGCTTCAAGTTAGTTGGAAAATGGCAAAGGTAACTCCTTTATTCAAAAATGGAAGGAGACAGAAAATGAGAAATGAGAAGCTTGTTAGCTTAACATCTGTCACAGTGAAGTGTAGGGCCCATAGACAAATTCAAGGTAATCAAGCTGAATCAACATGGTTTTGTGCAGGGGAAATCATGTTTGACCAATTTATTGAAGCTCTTTGAAGAGTAATGTGCTGTGGATACAAGGGAATCTGGTGAATATCGAAAATATTTGATGAGGTGGCGTTTCAAAGGTTATTGAAATAAAAGCTTATAGTGTAGGAGGAAATGTCATGGTATAGGTAAGATTGGCAGGAAACTGAGAGTAGGCATGACTGGATATTTCTTGGTTCAAAGTAGAGTTTATTGTCATATGTACAAGTACATGTATGTACAGGTGCAATGAAAAACTTACTTGCAGCAGCATCACAGGCACAAAGCATCAATTACACAACATACACAAGAAAACATTAAATTATAGCAAGGTGCAAAGAGTGGTGTGCCACAAGCCTTAATGATCATAATACTGGTTGAAGGGTATGTTTTCTAAATTTGCTGATGATACAAAGATGGGCAGAAGTGTAAATTGTGACAGGATGTAAGGAGGCTGTAAGGGGATATAGATAGGATAAGTTGATTGGCAAAGATGTGGCAAGTAGAGTTTAATGGGGGAAAATGTTCATTTTGGCAGGAAAGGTAAGTGTTGAGAGATTGCAGAGCTCTGAGATACAGAGGGTTCTGAGTGCTGTGGTGCCTGCTGTACCTGTATACTAGCCTTTTGTAAATCAAGTAATTGGGAAAGCTAACGGAATGTTATTGTTCATTGCTAGGGGGTATGGAATAGTGCTTCAAAGAAGGAATTTGTGCTTCAGTTATGTAAGACATTCATGAGACCACATCTGGTGTAATGTGTAGAACATTAGTCTTCATATTTAAGGAAGTATATTGTGTTAGAAGATGATCAGAGAGAGTTTGCTACACTGATGCCTGTAATGGGCAAGGTGTCTAACGAGGAAAGATCGGACTGGGTAGGCATGTATGCAGAGCGGTTGGGAAGAGTGAAAGACAATGATTGAAACACAAGGACCTGAGTGATGTTGACAGGGCAGATGTGGAAGAATGGTTCCTCATGAGAGAATCTAGAACAATGGGTCAATGTTTTAAAAATAAGAGGTTGTCCATTTAAGACTGTGATGATGCATTTTTCTTTTTTCTGAGGAACATCAATGAAACAAAAAAAGAATGTCAATGGAACTCTTTTTCTTAAATGGTGGTGGAAGCAGAGTCCTTCAATATATTTCAATGGAAGATGTGAACTCTATTGATGTACCAATTCTGGACAAGTTCTGGTGTAAAAGTAAATTGGCAGTGAGACAAACTCAAGTGGTTTAAATGGGGGAAGGTTAATATGGTTCTGATATTGGGTATCATGTCACATGAGAAGGGGCCAAGACATGAACCTGGAGGCAAAGTCTATGGCATTGTCCTCGAAGGGAAAAGGTTCCAGCATATTGGGAAAGAGCAGAGGAGTGGGATTAATAGATAGCTCCATCCAAAACCCCTGACGAGCCAGATGGCCTTTCTCTCTGTTCTGTCATCCTATGATTTTATGACTCAGTTGAAAGATTCTCAATGTAATGGTTCAAAAGGTTTTTCTCAACCAAATCTATTTTTTAGTGTTTGAATGATGAATATAGACATTTATCTAATTAAATTTAACATAAGCTGCCTACATCCAGAGCTTCTCTTCATTTGATTTAACATGCTCTTGGATGGAGGCAGCTCTCTCTTCATTTGCTTTCAACAAGGAAAGGTAAACTTGGTGGCTGAGAGCTATTTTTCATTCTGGGCAATTTAATCTATACCCAGAAGAGAATAAGCATAACTTCTAGTTCATGGGTGATTTGCTTTGGTCATGGAAACTCTTCTATCTTTAGAGTTAGGAGGGGTGGAGTCATGTTATAAAGCATCTTTAATATCTTTCTCAGCTCTGTGATAAAGAATATATTACGTAGATGAAAGCTGCACTACATAAACAATTTATAGCTTTAAAAAAAGTTTTCTGAAAACTCTAGATTTTTGGCTTGTGAGTACACATCTGTCTTCTAGAAAACAATGATGTAATACTACATATTGTAACAAGTATGAATACAGAATGTTAATCTTTAAAAAATGATTTATTTGTTAAAAGGGACAGTTAAGTACCAGTGTGAGATGGTTTGACACATTGCCATTTAAAAAGGGTTAAGAGATTAGCATTGGAGCACCATTTAAATAGAAGCTACACTAATAATTAAAATTTGCTGTGAAATTTAATTCTCCATTCCCGGTATTTGCTTAGGTTTAGGAGCATAATGAAATCTAAATTGCCTTTGTCTCCAGGGATGGTAACAAGATTGAGGAAGAACAAAGAGCTTTTTCTGTTGCTTAATGTTGTACAGATAACATAGAATTGTGATGTGTTATTTTGCATCGCATGTAAATACAATACAATGTGTGTCTAGAGGGAAAATGTCGCCTGCCTGGAACAATGGTTCTCACAGATAATTCAATTACTGAGGTACCATATTTAGAGAGGATACTTTAGTGAGCACATCACACTAACTGATGTTTTGTATCGTGAAGATGAAATTTGGGACATGGGAGACCCAGTGGACTCAAATCACAATATGCATTTCATTTTCAAATGATAGTGTGGAGAATTCTTTCAAAACCTGCCTGTTCTTTTTATTTTTCTTTTGGAGATGATCCTATAGGCCCACGATTCAGCATTGTTGTCCTTAGTTTGTTGTCAGAGGTGTACAGACTGGTAGTAATCCATCTGGGTTCTGAAATTCCCTCTCTTTAAGATAACACATTCCTCTACTCACCGGCCTAAAATGTGATTCAATAGACATGTCCAAATTCTTCAGTGCAACTGAAATGGATTCATTTTAAGGAGCTGATTTCAGTGAGAACATAAATGCATTAGTCAACAATTTCTAGGGCTCAATGTCACTCCGATGAAGATCTGACAGATAGTCTGTAGTTTTCGGCCAGTGATTGATAGAAAACAACAAAAGCTGTTTAAAATTGTATATATTTTCGAAGGAATACGATGTAGTTAATGGGAAAAGTCAAATCCCATTTCAACCTAACCAAACTTAATGCATGTCTATATGAATATCTAATAATGCTTGCATGTAATATAGGATAAAGCTGGCCACTACTTCCAAGTTATTGTCCTCAACAAAAGTCCAGGCTTTTCTACAGTAGTTCCCCTCAAAGGCCACTAATATCCTAAAGTTATTCTTACCATTGGCTGCAGTGCCTCCCCTTTCCCGTATTCCTGTTTATAGTTTTGATGCTGTGGGATTTAATTTATTTTATGTACTCTTTTTAAATGCTCTAATTAATGAATACTTGAACATTTCATCTGATTCAAAGATTCACCTTGCCTTTCTCCTGACATTGCCAATATTGAAGAGCAATCTCCAGCCAATTTGATTCACTGCACAAAATATCAAGAAATGACTGCGAGTGCTGGACACTGCAAGCTCCATGGGAACAGATAAGAGCCCACTGAAGATCTGTGATCCAGAACTAGCTATGCCCTTGGCCAAGTTGCTCCAGTATATTTACAACACTGGCATCCATGTGACAATGTGGAAAATTGCTCAGATATGTCCTGTTCACAAAAAGGACAAATCCAATCCATTTAACTACTACCCAGTCAGTCTGCATTCAATCATCAGCATTGCAGTAGAAGATCTTGTTGACAGTGTTCTCAAATGGTAGCTACTCACCAGGAACTTTCTCACTAATGCCAGCACCACTTGGCTGCAGGCTTCTTCATGGTCTTGGTCCAAGTATTTAATCAATGTGTGATCTCTACCACCAAGAAGAACAAAAGACGCATGGGGACACCACTGACTGAATGTCTCTCTCCAATTTTCACATCATCCTGACTAAAAATATGTCCCCATTCCTTCTGCATTGCTGGTTCTGAATCCTGGAATTCGCTGCCCAACAGCACTATAGGAGCACCTTCACCAGAGGGACTGCAGAGGTTCAGAGGCTTTACCAGTGATGCCCAGATCTGAATAAAGCATTTGAAAAGCAAATGACAAAACGTCATAATGTTGACAATCTATTCAACAGCATTAGCTGTTGTTTGATGTACAGTCAGCACCTTTGTGCATAATGGACACTGGTTATGAGACTGACAAATTGCACATCATGGAATCTAGTGTAGGACCTTTCTTGTTTTCCACTGGTGAAGGAGATGGATGCTCCTGCCCTGTATTATTTGAATGTGATTAAGCGCAACAACTAGGCTTACTGTGTCAGTTGAAGCGGGTAACCCCTCTGTGGGGTCTTTGGTTTGGAACTCATCGCAGCTACTGCAGCGCATCCAAATTTCAAGCCATCTATTGATGACGTACTCTTGGGACAATAGAGTATTTCCACCTGATTCCAGAAAGGTTTGCATGACTTTGGCTGCTTTGGTGGCACATGTTTGATATTCTGGTGTCCAACTGTGTTAAAGTAACCCCAATATAAATCCAGGTTACCCAGAACCATATGTGGTTCAAAATAAATCTTACTTCTTTTTACTCTGCAATTTTAGTTCAAACCGGAAATATTACTCAATGAAAGTGAAAAGAAAGGACGATTGTAGGATGGCACAGTGATCAATAGTTATTGCTGCTGCCTCACAGCTCCAGTGATCCAGATTTGATCCTATGATCTGCTGTTGTCTGTGTGGAACTCGCACATTCTCTGGGTGACCACGTGGGTTCCCCCCCAGTGCTCTGGTTTCCTTTTCCACTCCAAAGAAGAATAGATTGGTGGGTTACTTGGCCACTGTAAATTGTCCATAGTGTGTTGGTGAGTGGCAGAAACAGACCGTTGATGGGGATGTGGGGGAAATAAAATAAGATTGGTGTAACTGAATGCTTCATTGTCAGCACGGGCTTGGTGGGCTGAAGGGCCAGTTTCCATGCTGAGTGACTCCATGACTACCTCTTGGAGTGAGATGCAGATTATACTCCTGAAAATATCTGGCTTATTTGAGTCACTTCCAATAATAAACATACTGGTACATAATTAAAGTAAAGCCATTAGCATAAGTTTTCTAACAGTTGGGTGTATAATATGATGTTGAGATTATTAATCATGTGGTCACAAAAGTTTTTTTTACCCACAAGGTAAATTTATGAGACCTTTATCCACAACATGATAGTTGACTCCACTGTTTTCCACTGTTTGGCTCTGGTGTTGGAGTGACTGGAAAATTGGAAAGTGCCTTAAATAAACAGAAAAAAGAAGTAATCCACTAATAATTATGATTGTGCTTGGAACTTCTTACATTTGTACAAAATTCTTGATATGACACTCCAATATCCACAAATAAAACTCGCTGCCTGGTCAGGGTGGGGACATGGGCAGCAGTGTGGGACATGTGATGTGTGGTGCAGAATGAAATATTTTCTGAACTTTTAATGCAGAAAAGGGAATGTGTTGGCAAATTACAGTGGCCAGCCTGTCCTTGGGACATGGGATAAAACCAGAGCAGTTGGGGAACGTGCAAAATGCTGGAGGAACTCAATGGGTCAGGCAGCATCTATGGAGGGAAATGGGCAGTTGATGTTTTGGATTGAGACCCTGCATCTGGACTGAAAGATAGAGGGGAGATAGCCAGTATATAAAAGTGGGGGGGGAGCAAGAGCTGGCAGGTGATAGGTGGATCCAGGTGAGGGGGTGATGGGCAGATGTGGGAGGTGAAAGTGGGAATGGTGCCAGAAGCCGGGAGGTGATAAGCGGATGTGACAAAGGGTTGAAGATGATGGAATCTGATAGGAGAGGAAGGTGGAGCACGGAATAAAGGGAGGGAGGGTGGGGAAGGGAACCCGTGGGAGGAGTGTGTGGGTGAGGGCCAGATGGAGAGGGTGGGGGAGGGGAAAGGGGAAATCCACATGGTTGGAGAGAGAATGTGTAAACTCCATACACACAGCATCAAAAGTCAGGAATGAACCTGGGCCATTGGCGCTGTGAGGGTAGTGAGTGGTCATAGTTGCATCAAATAATCACAAGGCTCTTGAGTTTGTCCAGATGAGGAAGGGGTGGAGGCCTGGGGCTAGTCACAACTTTGTGACCACAAAGGAGACGAATGAAAATCATATGTGAGGGAAATAAAACTTCAAGGTGGAGTTCCCTAATAAAGAAGCAACGGGGAGACAAATATAAAGAAAATGCCTACATATATATATATATATATATATATATATATATATATATATATATATATATATATATGTGTGTGTATACACACACACACACACACACTGCTTAGTTTTAACTCTTTCTTGACTAAACGTGCAATGATTTTGTTCTCTTTGCAGCATTCAGTGCTTGCGTGATGTGAGATTTATTGATAAGCGACAGCTGTCTTCGAAGCTGCAATTTCAGCCGACGTATGTGGTTTTCACCATTGCTTCTTTTCAGATATGGTAGATGTGAATTATTCCTTAGTGTGAGAGAAAACAACCAAAGCCATCAATCCCTAAGCACTTCAGCATAGATATGGATGATTATAGTCCACAATAGTCTAATTACACCCCTCCTGCCCCCACAATCTCCTGCTAATATTTGCTTGTTTTTAAAGAATCATTTAATGCAATTTTAAAAGAAATTTATGGTCCCTGCCTCGGTTTGTGGCAGGGAATTGCACATTCCAACCACCCTCTGTGTGGAGACATTTTTCCTAACTTCCCTTTTAATTCTTTTTGTAATCATAAATCTCTGCTGTTTGTTGCCTCTTTTCACTGCTCAGCGGAAACACTGTATTACTATTTACTTTCTAATAACCCTTCTAATGATTTGAAGCCCTCTTGGGCCATTCATTAGCCTTCCTGCTTGAGTGAAAAGAATTCCTCGCTCTTCAAGCCTCTCATTAGCTATAAGTCCTCATCTCTGTTAAATATTAAAAACAAATCTGCTTTTTACTATGAACTGTGAATGCTATAAATTCTTTGATCAAACTTATGCCACCATTTACCACAGCATCATCCACTAATGCTGGAGCTGTATGGTGAACAAATCCAAAAGCACAGTACTATTAGACTTCTTTGTTAGTTGCTCTGTTGAATAATTTAAAAATGCCGATTCTAATATCTAAAATTTCACCAATCCTTGAGCAGCCTACTCTATTTGATATGAATCTTCACAGCATGCACTCTTCTGATGCAAAGGGAATACAGCCACTGCATTATAACCTGGAAAGTCCTGCTGGTGTAATTGCTCACACCAGTTCCTGAACACTCAGGCTTCCCACCCACTGAGCACTGAGCTGAAAATTACTGTAAAGCTTCTCATTAATGCAAGCAGGCTCATGCTTGGATTTTCCCTATTCCTGCACGCCACACATTAAATGCACTACTTTTGCTCATTTCAAATGACAGTCTTGCATGTTGGAACTCTTAAAGCTGCATTCAGTCCCGGCTGAGGAGGTCAAATTCCTTGCGCTCCTCCTGAGTGGATGGATGCAAAGGAAGGACAAAGAAGATTCCTCAAAGATCACGGCTCTCCACTTTAGCCTGGAATCTGACTGGAGGAGAGAAGCAAGTGTCTCTCTGAGCACAAATGGACATATCACTAAGAGCAACAATGCAGGATTGGAAGGCCAGACCAAGCATAAACAAATTATTTTCGGACGGGTAGGATTGACAGGTAGAGATGCTACGTTAAACGTGTATCGACCCTCAGCTGGAATGGAGTTGGAGTATAGAATAGCTGTTGTTTTCACAAAAGGATAAACAGGCTGGATCTCACTTCTGTTGAAAAAGGAAAGCTCAGAGTAATCCAGCAATTATGGTCATGGAGTCATATAGTACAGAAACAGACCCTTCAGCCTAACAAGTCTGTGCTGACCATCAAATAGCCACTTGAACTAATCTTTCACTAAACCCAGTTTATCTTGCCCACATTCGAATCAACTCCCCCCAGATTCTACCAAGCATGTACATACTTGGGGCAGTTTACCATGGCCAATTAGCCTACAAAATGTGCATGAATCATAGAGTCATACAGCACAGAAACAGGACCTTTGGCTCA
The DNA here is from genome assembly GCF_009764475.1 of Pristis pectinata. NCBI lineage: Eukaryota > Metazoa > Chordata > Chondrichthyes > Rhinopristiformes > Pristidae > Pristis > Pristis pectinata. Next base: position 13,187,572 of record NC_067432.1, read on the forward strand.
CCAGGTCCACGCCAACCATGAAGTACCCAACTATACTAATACCATGTACCCGTACTTGGTCTATAGCCTTCTATGCCCTGATGATTCAAGTGATTTAAGATGCTTCTTAAACATCAATGTACCTGCCTCCTCCATCCTCTGGGACATGTGCGAGGAGATCCATTATGAAAGGAATTAATAGAATATGCTCAGAGAAGGTGCTTCTAGGTGTGGGGATGAAGAAATTTGGAAGCTATGGATGTAAGATAATCACTAAAAATGTCAAACGGAGAACTTGGAATAAGCTCCTTTATCCAGGGAGCAGTGATGGTGTGGAGCAGGTTCAGATAGTGTATCAGGGAAGGATGCATAAGCATGTTGGAGGAGGGAATGGAAGGTCATGCTGATAGTAATATGAGGAAAAACGAGAGGAGATGAGGCTTAATGGCCATCCACAATGCTGAACACTCTATCTATTAGTCACACAGCATGGAAACAGGCCCTTTGGCCCATCTGGTCCAAAATGCCCATCTAATCTAGTCCCATTTGCCCATGTTTAACCCATTATCTCTCTAAACCTTTCCTATCCATGTACCTGTCCAGATGTCTTTTAAATGTTGTTAATGTACCTGCCTCAACCACTTCCTCTGGCAGCTGTTCCATATATGTACCACACTCTGTGTGGAAAAAGTTGCCCTCAGGTTCCTATTAAATCTTTTACCCTCTCATCTTAAATCTATGCCTTCCAGTTCTTGATTCCCCAACCCTGGGGAAAAAACCTGTGTGCATTCACCCTATGTATGCCCATCATGATTTTATACACCTCTATAAGGTCACTGCTCAGTTTCCTTTCTTTTTCAATCTTTTTATTAGTTTTCAAATTAATACAGATTAATATATAACATCAATGTTTGTACACGTAATACAAAGAGATCAGAAGAATCATGGCATGGATAATCATAAAGAACAGTAAAGTATAAAAAAAATCTGTAGATCCAACGATCTCTTAGTGAATGAATATAATATAAAAGAAAGGAAAGAAAAAGATTTATTATAAAATATAAAAGAAAGAAAAAAAATCCCCAAAACAATGAAAAAATTATAAACAATATATCAAACCAAACTAAGTTAAAAAAATTTCAAAAAAAACAAACAGAAAAAAAAACTGGACTAAAATTTCTCAGTAGAAACAGTAATATTATGTCGTCAACTCCATTCCTCTAAGTTGAAAGGTTAGCTGCTCAGTCTCTTATGCTCCAAGGAATAAAGTGGTACTGTGGTGAATAGCGACACCAGATGCAGGTAGAGTTCATCTACCAAGAGCACTGGAAAACCATTCTGCATCTTGAAGTAACGTTTCAATTGTGGAGTGGTGAGTGGATTACCATGCAACCTTGCTGATTAGTCTCCAAGATCACATTTACATGCTGCAGCTCCAAACTCTGCAGAACAAGTGGGCCTTTCTTGAGGAAGATATCACAGTCATGTCCAGAATTGGATATAGATACAGATCAAGTGAAGCCAGATCCTAGTTCAGTGAGCATTTCCAAGGTTGATTTAGCAGCCCATTTAAGAAATCCTCTCATCTACATGACACTGACAAAGCAACCCAGCATCTTTTGCACTTCCTCGATGCACATTACTGGCCCAAATTTACTCTGTTGTTACTAATTCTACACAATCTGAAAGAAACACCTAGGAAATGTTCAAACGTAACTTTAGGTATTTTGTGTCATTGACTCCCACTGCACAGTAATTGACTTGCTTCCCGTTGAAGGAATAATTAGATTGGCAGACCTCTGGTATTCATCTAATTCTGTCCAGGAAAGGTCTTAATTTGGTCGTGGTCCTGCCAACCTCCTAATCCACCTGCAGTCATTTACAGAGAGAAGATAGACACGGCATTGCCATCGGAAACAAGTGTCGGGCCTGTGGGCAGTGCTGAATGTCTGTCTCAGGGTTCTCTCTTCCCTAGAATGTTCAACGAGACAAGAGAACCTTTATAGCAGCTTTTCTGAATGTTTGCAAACAATTGCTCCTGCCACAGGTTGCCCTGGGTTACAAACGCCTGACTTATGGACACCCCTATATACGAATGCGCTCCCGTAATATCAAATTCAAAAGTCTGATGTAGGTATATAGGTTCATTCCTATGGACAGCAGAACTAGTTCTCTCTCTTTCCCCCCCTCTTTCCCCCCCTCTGTCCCCCCCTCTTTCCCCCCCTCTTTCCCCCCCTCTTTCCCCCCCTCTTTCCCCCCCTCTTTCCCCCCCTCTTTCCCCCCCTCTTTCCCCCCCTCTTTCCCCCCCTCTTTCCCCCACTCTTTCCCCCCCTCTTTCCCCCCATCTTTCCCCCCCTCTTTCCCCCCCTCTTTCCCCCCCTCTTTCCCCCCCTCTTTCCCCACCTCTCTCCCCCCCCTCCCCCTCTCTCTTCCACCCCCCCCCCGCTCTCCTTTTAGTAATTAGTCTTTCTTTTCAGTCTTGTGTGTTTTTGATGCCATACTTTACAATGCTGGGGAGGTATGGTTACCATGTGTACTTTCCAACTTGGGGACAAAATTCATTCATGGACGTCTATAAAAATGAAAGCCGTTCATTTCCATGGACAGCCTGTATGCATTTTTTTTTTCAGTGGACGGGAAGGTCTTTAGAAGAAATCCTAGAATTTGCAAGTACGCCTGGGTAGCTGGACAGCTGAGAAGCCTTCCAACTCAACTAGAAACATCTAGTACAGAGCAGGAACAGGCCCTTCAGCCCACAATATCTGTGCTGACCATGATGCCAAATTAAACTAATCCCATCTGCCTGCACATGATCCATATCCCTCATTTCCTGCCTATACATGTATCTGTCTAAATGCCTCTTCAATGTCACTATTGTATCTGCTTCCACCACCTCCCCTGGCAGCCCGTTCCAGGCACTTACCACTCTCTGCGTATTTTTAAAAAAAAACTTGCCTCTTAAATCTCCTTTCAACTTTTCTCTTCTCACCTTAATGTTATGCCTTCCAGTATTTGACATTCCTACTCTAGGGAAAAAGACCCTGAGTATCTATCCTATTATGCTTCTCATAATTTTATATACTTCTACCAGATCTCCCCTTGGCTTCCAGCGCTCCAGAGAAAACAATCCAACAACTGCAATACTATGACTAGTAAGATCTTTAACGCCTCTTGCCATCTCCTAGAGTAAACAGCCATAAGCACCCTTCGGCCTTGTCAGGTTTGAATCCCTAGCAACCAAGGCTAAGAAATCAGTTGGATGTCTCTTCATGGTCATGTTCCTCTTCCTTTGCCGTCACTGTGACTCATCCAGAACATGTCAAACTCACAATATCACCTGGTTAGGTGTGTATTGCTTTACTGGTGAGAGTGACACAGGATGTTGGGTGGTGTTGCTTCATTGAGGGCCACCAGCAGAGCTCCTCTTCCATGTGTACAAAATCATAGGAGGAACATAAACTTGATCCAGCAACATGTTTAAACAGTGCAAGAGCTACTCAAATTAGTGTCAACCCTTCCAAGACACGCACATTCCGGGATATTTTGTAAGACCTGCGTGGGTTACTCATATTCTGGGTTAGTACATGTTTGTTTGATCAAATTACAGCCTTGAGACTAATCCAGTAACTGCACTGATCATGTTTGACTATATTGCTGAAAGGGGAGTTTCCCTAACATTGCTTATGTAACTCAGAATATTCAAATGTTCTTGTAAGGTTTTAGAAAGCTCTTGAAGGTGCTCAGAAGTTGAAAGAGGGTTTAAATTGCAGAATACAAAGAATATTTTGCAAGGAACCAGTGGGGGCTCTTTGGAATGGAACATGTCTTTGCAGCCAACTCTTGACTACCTTCCTCATTTATTAAATTGTTGATTCATTTCACATCCTGATTTAAACACTTTCTTTGCCTTCAGTGTTATTGAAGGATTTTATTTAGGACTTTTACTTTGGAATGTTAAGTTTGGCAAGGACTTCTATTTTTCACTGCGTAGACTCATTCCTATGAGGGAGTTAATGACTTCTATGACAATGGGTATATATCTGCCCATATTTTGTGTTTCCCAAGAGATAACTGATTCACTTTTACAGTGTCAGGTGATCCTTTCATTATTATGGTCTTTCTTTGTCGTTGATTCCTATTGTGTAGCATTTCAATCATTGTTTATTTTGAGGGACCTTTTTAATTGGGATGTTAATCTGGTTTTTTGGATTTTACTGCTGTCCTTGACCAGTTTTATTGATGGTTTATCACAGTGTTAGGGGGAAAAATGCGGAGGCGCAAGTTGTGAAAGATTTTACCTGAAATGACGCAGACCAGTGCTGAACCTTGGACCTTCCTGCTCTGAATATCTTTGCTCCTCAAGAACTAAATTAGCTGAGACACTGGGGTAGTCCTTGAGGGGAATTTTAATCTCTTAATCTTATTCCTTCCTGTTCCTCCTCCATGTGTGGAAACAACAAATTTAGCAGAGCCTGGATGGGGAATTTGGGACCTCCTTATAATTCAGCCCAGTAAAACAAAATGTGCATTTACTTCCTAAGCTTTTGGCAGAACATAGGCTTTACTATTGTAAAATAATAGTAGACTACAGGATATACATAATTTATATGAACACATAAATATTGGAAAATTTATCCAAATATTGTGTGCTTTCATGCAAAGCTATTGTTTAATAAATGTGAAGGAATAGTGCATCAAATGCATAAGTGACTGGTTTGTAAATGAGGAGGCAGTCCAGTCCTAGTTTCAGAAGTTGGTGTATGTAGAATGATTTGATGCAAATATATATTGCTTAAGAACAAACAGGAAAAGCTTATCTTGGATGCTTTGAAAGCTGACATGAGGGAAATCTATTGCATGTAATGTCACTCCTGAATGCTTTGCAAGAACAAGTATATTAAAATGTAAAAACAAATCTCTCATTTTGTACCACTAACCTCTCGTATCTTTACATTATTTACATAATTAAATATATTGCACTGTATGCACTAGGCATATTATTCAAAGAAATTCTGCCCTTGTATTCTAATACTCATGCAAGCAACAAGGCAATTTAATACCATATGCTTTTCATAATTGGTAGGGAAAAAACAAATATACCTTTTTTTCATACAACTATCTTTGTCTTGTACTTAATTAAAAAAAACTGGTGGTTGCTTTTAAATAAAAATGAGAAATCTGGTTCTACATGTTTTGCTGCAAAGAAAGACTTCACTTTTAGAAGATCTCTAAGCACAAGGATGCCAATGGGCTACCTTTGGGGTATTATCACTGCTGTCAATACATGGAAATATAGCAGTCAATTCATACACAGCAAGCTCCCATAATTAGTAATGTAATAATAACTTGATAATCCATTAATTGAAGGATAACTGCTCGGGATGATTCCCCTGCTCCTCTTCAGAATAGAACCTTTGCATCTTTTATGTTCATCTGGGTCTTCGTTTATCTTAATTTGCATGCTTAAATCTCTGATGTGGGAGGTGATAATCTTAAAGTAAATGTTCACATCAATAATTGCTTGGTTGGTGGCATTCTCACTTTAATTAAGAAGGTTGTGGGTTGAAATACCATGAGAGACTTGAATTTATAAATCCAGGAACTCACTCACTCACTGAAGGAATGCCACAGTGTTGGGGATGGGATGCATCTTATGGTGTGTTACATGACTCCTATCTACTTTCCAATTAGATGTTAAAGGATCTTATGGGGCTATTTGAATGAGAAAGAGGGGAGTTAACCTTGATGACTTTGCCAACGTTTATTTCTCAACCAATATCTAAACGCAGCTTATCTGGCCAATATCACATTTTTGTTTGGAAGAGCAAGCAGTGGACAAACTGACTCTTTTTTTTCTTCTTCCATTACAACAGGAATTTAAGAACAAAAAACAAACTTCTGGAGGAACTCAGTGGGTCAAACAGCATCTGTTGGGGGATGTGGGAGGAAGGAAGGAATATTCGATGTTTCAGGTCGAGTTCCTGCATCAGGACTGTCTCCCTAATTCCTACCCCTTGCTGCTCGACTGCTGAGTTCCTCCAGACACATAAATATGCAGTGAATGGAAGGATATGGCCCATCTGCAGGCAGAAGAGATTTTGTTTAATTTGGCATAGTGTTCAGCACAGACATTGTGGGCCGAAGGGCCTGTTCCTGTGTTGTATTGTTCTATGGTTAGGTAGACGGTAGGGTCCCTTGAGCCTGCTTCACCTTTCAATAAGATTATGGCTGACCTGATTTTGGCCCCACTTTCCTTCATGAGTCCTACAACCCCTGACACCCATAAAGACCAAAAATCTGTCTTGGTCTTGTATGTGGTCAGTGCCAACCTCCACGGAATTCTGGAGTGGAGAATTCCACAGATTTGTGACTTTCTGAGAGAGGAAATTCCTCCTCCACTCCATCTTTAATGGGTGGCTCCTTATTCTGAAACTATGTTCCCATGAGGGACATAGTTTCCCTCACTGCATCCTCTCTCATCAGGACCCCTGAGATTCTTACGAGATTCAATAAAGTTACTTATGTTCAACCTGTGAGTATACATCCGATCTGCTCAATCCATTCATTTCCAGAAATCTCCTCTTGAAACTTGTGTACTGGCACCCATCCCGAATTAAATAAAGAACCCCAAACTGTACACATTGCTCCACATGTAATCCCACCAACACCCTGTACAGTCACTGCAAGACCGAATGATGTGGCAAACAAATAAAATGTAAATGTCCACGAATGGCATTGATACAGCTGCAGATGAAGTTAAATGATCCAGAGGTTTTGGTGCAGTGAATGTGGAATCAGAAATTATGTTCAGAGACCTATAACCTAAGAATATATCACGATGAAAATATACACGCGAGACCTTTTGGCTTGTGTTAGCTCAGTCATTCAGAAAAACCCTTCATCTGCCGAGCTGAATCATTTGGCTAATTTAAGTGATTGCCAAAGTCTTTGTCTTTACACTTTATTGCATGTTTTGATCACACTGTGAGGAAAATCCTTTATCATGTTAGACTTCCACATTTGCCATTTGCTGATTTGGGTCAATATCCCCCTTATTTGCTTCATGTTTTAGTTTGATATTGCATTGACGTAATCTAGTTGAAACTATAAAATATAGTCCATATGCAAAAGCACTTTGTCGGTTGTGAAGCATTTGGAGAATTGTGAGGGTGTAAAAGGCACTACACAAATACATGTTCTCTCTTTCTTAATGTGCTTTTGTAAGGTTATCTCACGGGCACTTCCATTGAAGGTTGTAAAGCTCAATTTCACTGGACATTTCTCATATTGATTCCCTGAGGCAGGGGATTATCTCATGGTTCTTCTCTCAGCTGCCCTCAGGGCCAAATGTCTTTCCTGTGCTTTATACACCAGCACTGGGCTCAGTACTAGAGATGTGGTCTGCCTAGGACTCCAATTCAAGGTTATCTTCTTCCAATTTGTACTCTAATGTTACAGAGCTAGATATATCAGCATTCTATTTCCTGTTGTTGATTGCTATTACACAGTTATCGAACATGTTCACTGCACTGAAACCTCTGGATCGTTTAACTTCATCTGCAGCTATATCAATGCCATTCATGGACTATTTGCTTCACTCTTATTTTCCCCCTTATTTGCACTGCTTCACAATTGCCTGCATTAAATTTCATCTGCCATTGTTCTGCCCACTTAAATATTTTCCAGTTCACAGTGTACTTCAGGAGCTGCCTCTTCAGGTTTGACTATTGTGGATGGCTTGACATTCAAGAAAGAATTTCAAAATTTTGATCTAACATTGCAATGAGTTGTACTTTTGACACCAATCTCTGCAGATAGATTGGGAAGATGGGTGGCAGGCACATTGTTGTAGACAGCTAAGGGCGGAATCAGATGTTGAACTGACACGTGAGTTTCATGATCATCACTAAAGTGACAAGGCAAACTTTTCTGTCAAGGAACATGTCTATGATGTGGCTATCCACCTCCTTAATATCCAGGAGAGAATCATTTAAATCACAACACTGGAGGAGACCTTTACTCTGCTAACTGTTCAACTGGAGTTGTCTACTCTGATCTCGTTATTTTTCCTTACCTATGTCACTTCTTATATTCTCGCATTTTAAATGCATGTCCAATTTCTTCTTAGATATAATATAGTTTTTGTCTTAATTGATCCTTATTGAAGGATCAACTAAGACAAAATCTGTATTATATCTGAACCTCCTGAGGTTTAATTCCATGGTTGATGGTTGTCCTCTACAAGACCAAATGTGTGGTTTCTCAGTGCAAGTCTGGTAAATACATACTGGCCTGTTAGTAGTCCATGAGGAACATGAAAGGGCTTTGGTTCCACTCATCTGACTGAGTTAAGTCTCAGAATGCTGGATGAAGATTAAAATAAGATATCTTTATTAGTCACACATACATCGAAACACAGTGAAATGCATCTTTTGCATAGTGTAATGGGGGCAGCCCGCAAGTGTCGCCACACTTCCGGCACCAATGTAGCATGCCCACAACTTCCTAACCTGTACGTCTTTTAGGAATGTGGGAGGAAACCGGAGCACCCAGAGAAGACACACGCAGACACGGGGAGAGCATACAAAGTCCTTACAGACAGTGGCTGGAATTGAACCCAGGTCGCTGGCGCTGTAAAGCGTTACGCTAACTGCTACACTACCGTGCCTACCTACAAATACAAAAGTTTGGCTCGAGGGATGACTTTCAGTAGATTGCAGTGGGGTAGCTGCTCTGCTGCTTATGAAACCCTGAGCCTGAATTAGGTCATCTGCGAATATTTTAGCACTGGGTTCCCCACGAACATACGGTGTGCTATAACAGGTTTAGAGGGGTTTATCCAGAAATCTTGGAGTTGATACCATGTCCGTTCTTATTCTCTGATGAATGAGCCCCAGATCCCCTTGGTCAGTTCGAGTTGAATTTTTCTTCTTTAATCATGAGAAACCATTGCTGCACACTGCTGATTTGTACCTCAGTTTTTGCAACCATTTGCGTTTTTATAGAGTGGTTTTACATCTTTCCACTCAGTTTCCTAACTGAATTTGATACTTTCATTTACTTTACATTTTGGTTCCCCTGTGCTCATCCTGTATCTTTAAAAGACTTTGTTGAATTGACCTGCTGATTGGTACCAAATTGTGGACAGAGAAAATCTCATTTTTGAGGAGCCACTAGATTGGAGCCAGTGTTGTGGGCTGAAAGATTACCCAGCATACAGAAGTAGAGGCATCGAAGATCTCCAGCAACAAGTACAGCACTTCAAAAAAGGTGACAGGAAGAAGACAGGCGAAAGGCCAGAAAAATTCAGTGCAAAAAAAATCTACAGGCTGAGGATGACACACATCAAAACATGGGTGATCTGAGTAAAACTGACAACGAGAAGATTGGGATGCAGTACACCTGATAAAACTCAGTGGAAAGTGAACTGAAGTGTATTGAATTTATGTGAATTTTGTGCACAGAGCAAGTGCCTTGCCAGGAAAAACTAAAGACACCGGCAAGATTTAACATCTGTTTTTGATGTCATTTCTGTTTTGATTGCAATTGAGATTTGGAGACGCAAGAAGTGAGCACTCATCCATCATTTACCCTTTCTTGGTCTATCAGGTTTTGCTGTGCTTTGTCTCAAGTAATATTTTCAAGCACGTTACTTAGAGCCAGAGCTCCTGCCATTCAGATACACTCCTATGTTTAAGAAGTAATCAGCATGAACTTATTTCACTTGTGACACATTGGTTGTCCCGCTTCATATTTCAGGTATTGATGCTTCGATAATGATCTCCAGGTTAAATTGGCCTCCAGCTTCATGTGATAGTACAAGTCCTCCAGGGCTCCATCCCTGAGAACTGTTCACAAGTTGGAAATGTGGCTGCCCCATAATATATTTAAATAAAAACCTAGGCCAGCCAAGGGCAACGTGTAGTTAAACCAGGGTGTTTAATTCGACCGTTCAGATTTCTGTGCAAGATGCAGTGATATTGCCATGGACCAAGTTCTCTCACAGCAGAAGATGCCTGCACCCTAGCAGCAGCCAGCAAATCCATCCTGCTGGTCTCCCAAATGCTCGTTTGAATCTACGGGCTGTACGTAAGTCAGGAGTTTGTAACCTGTAAACACAACTTGAGAAAAATAGTCAAGAGTCTGTAGGCTAAGAAAGAGCCCATTTCCTTAATACTGGACTTCACCAATTTTAAATCACCCCAAAGAGCCTCTCCTCTCAAACAATGAATTTCTTTGAAGTGCGGGTGACTATACTGCAGTCTAACTGTGGCAGCCTGTACAACCCCACAGACGACTTTTGGATGAAATTCAATTAGTCTGATGAGGCAGCTTTGTTTGAAGAAGAAAGCTGACTTAGACTTGCAGGGGAACTTTGTTCTTCTTCAGATAGCGCCAAGGAATCCCAAATGTTCACCTGAGCCACAGGAACAGGTTAATGGTAACTAAATTTATTGCTTCATTTGAAGAATGGCGCCTCTGATAATATCTAACTTGTCCCAATTTGTGTGCTGAAGTGCCAGCGTGTCTTAACTTTACAAGATTTTGACCCAGAATTACGGATTTTGTGCATACATGATCAGGGCTTTTCCCATCTACACCAGGCTCTCTACAGTATAGCAATCTCTGTGATTAACTGTGCAGTATTTTTTCATGACCTCAACCCAAACCTTTATCTAGTCTGTCTGTAAAGGGATGCAGTTTCATTAAGCTCTATGTGAGCAGTTTTTGCATTGATTTTCTAAGTAGCAAAAAGTGACTATTTGAACCTCTAACTCCAGCAAGGCATAATCTAGAATAGAATATATTTTTGTACCATTATGATTCATTAGCTGTTCAGTGCAAGAATTACACGCAAAATGAGGGGTAATAATCTTGCATCAGATATATGTAGTCCCAGGAGAACTTGTAATGTATGAACTGGTTCAAAATAATTGGGTACACAGGTGTCATAAAACCCAGCTATGATGACTGAGGTGGTTTTATTAACATAAAACTAAACTGCCTTCAAAAACTTTTAATATTACTTGCAAACTCCCTGGTTTAACTTGCTCTTTAGCTTCTAGCTCTCGATCCTGCACTTCAGGGATTCATTCATCCTGTTTATGGTCGTCTGTGTCCAGAAATCTGCCAAGTGAAACCCAGTGATTTGCTTGCACAGTTTTCTACGGGGAGCGAGAAAACTAAGTAGGAAAACCTGGATAAGCTGTTCATGGAATTGGAATATTTGCTTCAAGAACTCTGAGAAAAGTTTGGATTGGACTTCTGTTCATTTTGGAATGCAGATACTTCAGGGCCTGAAAGTTGGAATTCAGTTCATTTTGGGCCCTTGTTGGTTCATGTGGCAGGAATTAATTTAACTTCACTGCTATGGTGGAGTAATTCTGATTCACAGAGATGTGACTGAATCTCCTTTGGATACAATTGTTCTTCTCTCTTGCCACTGTTTGTGGCATAAGACATCCACAGCTGCATGGTGTAGAAGTGAAAGCGTTGGCTTGTGTTGAATTAGTGTTCCACCAGCTCGACTCTACGATTCCCTGCCTAAGCCATTTCTGCTCCTTGTACAGGACTCTTTACCCTCACATCTTGAACAGAAAGTATTGCTTCAAGTTACAGCTTTTGGATTTTACAGCTTTAACATCAATTGCATTTTCATTTCCTTAAAAATGTAATCGGGTTTAATCCGAAAAGGTCACGTTTTACGTAGTGAGTGCAGGATTGGGAAATGTGGATTAGGGAGAATTTTTGTCAACATCTGACCATTCAGTTTAAAACTGCCACCAATGTGAGGAATTGTCAGTTCAGGCATGTTTTTTTAATTGTTAGCACAGTGTGCAGCAGGTAGTGCTGTTACATCAGAGCTCTAGTGACCCAGGTTCAACCCTGACCTCTTCCATGATTATAGATATCAGATTTGTGAAACTGAAAGCCCTCTGTGGTCATGGTGGGATTTCAACTCGTCTATTCAGATTAATAATCCAGGTCTCGACACAGCAGTCCAATGATGTAAGCCATTGTGTTGTGGTATTGGTTTATTATTGTCACTTGTCCTGAGGTACAGTGAAAAACTTGTCTTGCATACCAATCATACAGATCAATTCATTACGCAATGCAGTTACATTGAGTTAGTACAGAGTGCATTGATGTAGTACAGGTAAAAACAATAACAGTACAGAGTAAAGTGTCACAGCTACAGAAGTGCAGTGCAGGTAGACAATAAGGTGCAAGGTCACAACAAGGTAGATTGTGAGGTCAGAGTCCATCACATCGTATAAGGGAATCGTTCAATGGTCTTATCACAGTGGGGTAGAAGCTATCCTTGAGCCTGGTGTTATGTGCCCTCAGGCTCCTGTATCTTCTGCCTGCTGGGACCGGAGAGAAGAGAGTATGACCCAGGTGGGTGGGGTCTTTACTAAGCTTGTATTCCAACAGTATAACATTGGGTGGTTTCTGCTTGTGCTGCAGTGGAAGCTGAGACCTTGACTGGGGTAGGCTGCAGAATGGTTGGGTCCACACAGGATGAGCTCAAAGTCCTGGTCAAGGCTGCTGCTGAACTCCCCCATTCCCTGTGACATTGCCTGCACTCTTTCAACCACATCTGCCAATACTCCGAGCATTTCTTCCTACGCGTACTTCGGCTGCCTGATTGAAGTCTTTATCTGATCCCTCCATAGTGGTGCTGTCTGTGTGGAGTTTGCAGGTTCTCCCTGTGACCATGTGAGTTTCTTCACACATCCCAAAGCCATGATGGTTGATAGGTTAATTAGTTGTTAGAGAATAGGTTACAGGGAAATAAAATGAGAAATGGGATTGTTCTGAGAGACAGCATAGATTTGATGAATGGCTTCCTTTGTCATAATGAAATGAAATAGGAAAATATAACCAAAAATGATCTGGTAGATTTTAATGAGAAAAAGCACGAGAAAGAGAAACAGGGAGTAGACCAACAGGCCTTTTCCATCAATCACTAGGATTGTAGTTGCACCTTTTGCTCGTCCGCTTTCTCCTCTGATTCCTGTAATGTCCAAACATTTATCTTCTTTTGCCTTGAAAATATTAACAACTGAGCTTCCAGAGCCTTCTTGGATAGATAAATCCAAAGATTCACAGAAATTCAAGTAAAGGAGCCTCAGTCCTAACTGGTCAATACCTTGTCCTGAGACCAAGCCCCTTTATTCTATGCTCTAAAGAAAACAACCTCTTAGTATCCATCCTGCTACTGAGAAAGGGGCCAGATCCTACTCGATCTTTCTTCACTGGCCAACAAGCTCATCTCAGGTATCAGCTCGTGCATCTACACTGCAGTGTCTCCAAGGCAAATACGTCTGGGAGTCACAATTACTGCCGGTACTCCCGGTGAGATTATGGCAGAGCCCTATATAATTGCAGCTGGACGTGCTTATTCTTGCACTCCGACCCCATTAAATTAAAGACAACCAATCATTAGCTTTCCTAATTTGTTTGCTGTCCCTTCTCTTTAACTTTGAGTTTTGACTCCCATCATGCAGACGTCCCTCTGAGTACCCACATTGGCTAGTTTCCCATCATTTCTACAATATTCTGTTTTCCTGTATGTCACATAAAGGTGTATAACCTGACATGTTCCCGTATTGTATGGCCTCTGCCACTTCTTGCCTGCTACATTAACCAGGTCGATATTCTCCTGCAGGTTCTTTCCATTCCCATCACAGTTCACTTCCCGACCTTGCTGTAAGTGTTGGAGATTCTGGAATCATGGTGCAGGGGAAAGTCAGCTGGTGTGATGTGTAACCAAGGTTGTTGAGAGTAAAAGAAAGGTGTGGTATATTGGAAAATGGTAACGTGATAACATCTAGGCTTTAAGAACCTGAAAACTACTTGTTTTATTTTGTAATTCACTGGATACGAGTACCTCTGGCCAGGCTGGCATTTATAGTCCATCCCTTGAACCAAGTGGCTTGCCCGACCATTGCAGTTGAGCGTCAACCACATTGGTAGGTCTGGAGTTGTATGTAGGTCAGATGGTTAAGGATGGCAGATTTCCAACCCAACACCTCCCCCCCCCCCCCGCCCCCCCCGGGATATTGATGAAGCAGTTGGATTGTTAACCACAATCTGATACTTCCATGATTATTGATATCACATTTATGTAACTGAATTTAAAGTCCTCCATGGTCATAGTGGGATTTCAACTCGTGTGTTCAGATTAGTAATCCAGGTCTCGACATAGTAGTCCAATGATGTTACCATTGCATTGTGGTACTCAGCTTGTGTTCCAGCAGTATGACGTTGGGTGGCTTCTGCTTGTGCTGCAGTGGAAGCTGAGGTCTTGATTGGGGAAGGCTGCAGAATGGTTGGGTCCACACAGGATGGGCTCAACGTCCTGGGCAAGGTTGGTGCTGAACTCCCTCATTTCCCCATGATATTGTATGCAGTCTTGCAACCACATCTGCCAATACTCCCAGCATTTCTTAGTATATATACATCAGCTGCCTGATTGAAGTCTTTATCTGATCCCTTTACAGTGGGATTTGTATGCAGTCTCTCTCTAGGGCACTGGTAACTGATCTGGGCTTGTTCCATGGTGGCTGAAGATCCCCTGTAAATGCTTGCATACACCAGGATTTTTAAAGGATATTCATTGCACCCCAAAAATGGGTGGCAATTATCTCCGTATCTGACCTACTGGGGCTTGGAAACACCAGCAGATCCCAGGACTTTTGATGCTAAGTGGTACACAGTAGCCACTGGAACCTGCCAAGCTGCTTCACCTAGTCCTGTTGTTCCTCGGAAAGAGCATCTTTCTCTTGTTCAGAACTCACCCGGACTCGTTTTGTGCACTTGCCTGAGAATTGGAAGTCACCACATGACAAATTGAAGGCAAGTACAAAGCTTTACTACAGATGTCTATGATGGGACAGATTTAAACTTTAGTCAATCTACAGGAAAAAGTGAACAAAAAGCACAATGGATCATCATCAGCTACACCAGTTAATGGGCAACTCAGTTTCTTTTGAAGGTGTTTCTTGCTGGGTGAAGCCTCGATGGTGTGGCTAGCATTAGCAATATTTACATTTAGATAAAAGTACATCCTGTTCTGTCTAAAAATAGAGACTGAAAATTATAGTTGAAGAAATAGACTCAAACACAGTTGGTTGGATGTTTGATTTGAATTCCTGATGAACTTAACATTCTGTTTCACCGATTGGGGGCGGGGTGGAATCCATCTGGGTGCAGAGCTGTTGAAAGAATTCCAATAGTTCTGTACACATTGGAGGGCATTCAGGTCCTCCCCTGCTTACGAACACTGACCTATCTGCAGTCTGTAGATATCAACAAGCATTTAGCAGAACAGCAGGATGGATGTGCTGACGGCTGCGGGTATCTTCTGCCTGGTGGGAACTCGGCTCACGGCCACATTTCCGGCTTGTGGACTGTTCACAGGAATGCAACCCTGTCCTCCCCTGACCCCGGGGAGGACCTGTATTGAGAATATTTATTGTATTTACTTTATTCCATGTAGTGGAAGATGGAATAAATATTCTTAATATATCCTCCAATATGTACAGAGCTATTTGCTAGATTCCCGTCGCTGTCTGTAAGGAGTTTGTACGTTCTCCCGTGTCTGCGTGGGTTTCCTCCGGGTGCTCCGGTTTCCTCCCACATTGCAAAGACTTACGGGTAAGTTAATTTGGGTTTAAAATGGGCGGCATGGACTCGTTGGGCCGGAAGGGCCTGTTACCACGCTGTAAATAAAATTAAAAAAAAATGTTACAGGTCACATGATAGTTTACATTGAGAGATTTTAAGAACTAAATTTGAGGCCTGGTACTGTCCCATGTACCACTGCACTTTTAATTGATTCACTTTTTGTGATCTGGGCATCACTGGCAAGGCCATCACTTACGGCCCTAGGGAAAGTGGTGGTGAGCTGCCTTCTTGAACCACTGCAGTTCTTCTGATGGAAGTACTCCCACAGTGCTGTTGGGTAGGGACTTCTGGCATATAGACCCAGACATTGAAGGACATTTCCAAATCAGGATGGTTTTCAACTTGGATAGAAACCTGAAGGAGGTGGTGGTCCCATGTGCCTGCTGTCCATGTTCTTGGTGGTGGTAGAGGTCACAGGTTTGGAAGATGCTGTCAGAGGTGGAGGGAATGAATGTTTGGGGTGGTTGGTGGAATGCTAATCAAGTGAGCTACTTTGTCCTGGATGGTGTCAAGCTTTTTCAGAATTGTGCAAGCTGCACTCTTCTGTGCATGTGGAGAGTATTCCATAATGCTCATTACTTATGCCTTGTAGATGGAGGAAAGGCCACGGGGTGTCAGGAGTTGAGTCACTTGCTGCAGGAATCCCATCCTCTGACTCGCTCTTGTAGTCACTGTATTTATGTGGCTGGTCCAATGGAGGTTCCAGTCAATGGTGACCCCAGATTGTTCATGGTGGGGCACTTGGTGGTGATAATACCATTGAATATCATGGGTAGGTGGTTAGACTCTGTCTTGTTGGAGAGATGATCTTTGCCTGAGACTTTTGAGGTGTGAATGTTGTTTGCCCCTTCTCAGCCCCTGCTGATATGTTGTCCAGGTCTTTCTGCATGCAAGCATGGACTACTTAATTTGCTGAGGAATTTGATGTTGGAACCTGATTTAAATCATGGGACTGCAGAGAATTAGTGCGGCCTTGAGGACAGTGTGCAGGGAGAGGGTGAACTGAGCACAATTCAACCTGGTAAAATTGTAACTATGAATTATGTTCAGAGTAAGTCAAATTTGTATGTGTTTTTTTTAAAAACAACTCCTGTTAGAAACTGGCCCTGCCTTCTAAACTGAACCCACCCCCAGAGTTAATGAATCAACTTTTGAAGTTCCTGCTCATTTGTGACTCAGCAAGGAGAATGTTGGAATTAAGGTTGTTCTTTTGAATGTTAAGAAGATATCCTAAACAATTTTTATTCTACCTTGGTATAACTAGCAAATGCTGTTTTTTTTTCTCAGTCATTTTCAGCCTTTTAAAATTGGACTACCACTAGTGATGGAATGACACTGATTTAAAAGCTTATTCTTTTGTGAAGAACCAATTTTCAGTGTACCAGTCAATGAGCTTTCTTAAATACATGGAGGAGTTTTTTTGTTTAAAACAAATACTGAGCTAAAGTAACTTGTGAAAACAGTGTTTAAATAGAATAGCCCTACATGTTCAAAAGTGAAACAGGTGGACTGGTTGTTTTCAAATACAGCTACAAAACGACAGTATTCTTCAATCATATGCAAAACATTTTCAACTATTGTCGTGCTAGGTTTTATATAATGAGTTGAAATAGAATGGCCTGCTAGATCAGCTGTTCCCTTGTGTATGAATCCATGCAGGAAGAATATCATTCTATTGCAAGATAATGGAGGGCTGGCGGTGAGATGGAGGGGAGTGATTCAATTATACTGCTTCACCATCATACCACTTCTAGCTTATGGATGTCAAGAGAACCATGAAGTGGAATTCCATCCTAACACTCACTCGGAAATTTCACGTTATTGACATTATTATAGTCTCAAATTCATTTTAAAGTATTCATTTTTTTTTACTTGCTCCTCTCTAACAGACAGACCAAACACGACAGCAATTCAAATCTCTATCACTGTGAATGAGAGAGGGGAAAGGGGAATCTTTCTCTCTTCCTTAAGTGGGAACATGTGTACACACACTCACACGCTCATTCACTCTGACTGACATAAAACACACACCCAATTTGAAGTGAAAATGGTTCAAGTGCTGTTAGCTTTTTCCCTTATCCAATACAATCAGCCAGTTCAAATTCCCCAGTAACTGGGAGGTGGTTGATCGATAAAAGAGGGTTTCCTCTGGGTGCTCTGGTTTCCTCCCACGTCCCAAAAGCATGCAAGTTGGTAGTATTTGGCCACTGTAAGTTTCCCAGAGTGTGTAGATGAGTGGTAGAATCTGAGGGGTGAGGGAGCAGATAGGACTGTGGGAAGAATAAAATGGGTAAGGAAGTGTCAGTGTAAATGGGTGCTTGATGGTCGGTACTTATTCGGTGGGTGCAAGGGCCTGTTTCCTTCTCTCTGACTCAGTGAAGCTTACCTCTGACCTTTTTGTTATCATTCAACGTCAACTATCTAGGATTCAACATGCATTAAGGAGAACCTTGTATTTATGTGAAACCTTCCATTCTCAGCAAAACAAAAGGAGAACTACCATAAGTGCATCTAACACATGTTGCCTGACCATTATATTATGATTCCATCACCACAAATTTGGCATATTAATTATAAACAAATCTTGAGTTGAATTTCTTCTACCTTGGATAGTATTCACCAACCCATGAATTGAATCTAGCTGGTGTCAACATGTGTGTTCAAGGTAACGGTATAATTTCTAATTTACTACTTAAAACCATCCTAATGGAAAATAGCTTGCAATAATGTTCTTATCCTCATTTTTATTCATAGATTTACTCGTATGGTCTTCTGAATCTCAGGAAATAATTTCTCTGCTCCGGAGGCTCAAGATATAGTTTTTGTGTCCACTTGAGCGGAGTCCTCTTACATCACTCTAATTCTACTTTATTTCCAATATCTTGTAAGAATGCTCATAGTGCCTGACCTTCTATAATTGGCATTAGACCTGGAGACCAAAATATGTCGTTTTCACTCTTCCGTTTTGATGAAGAGATGTGCAATTAAATTCTGATTGACCTGAGTTCTGTTTAATCAACTGCAGAACTTAACAACCTTAAAAAGCACAACACTCCATCAAGGTGGCCAAATATATTTTTACATTTGTAGTGTAAAACTCCTAACCTTGCACATCAGTATGTCATTGGACCTGTCATGAGCAGTGCCAATGTTGTTCAATGGAAACAGGTGACTTGGCACAGGTTTATGATTATAAGCAGAAATACATTCGATCAATTCATTCATCTGAGGAGAAAATGCTATAGATTCTTTTGTAACACAGTGACAAACTTTCTTTGCATGTAGTTTTCTTTTAATATGCTGCCACCATTTAGTAATTTTCTGCTAAGTTGCGAGAGTTTTTAAAATCAGTTTGAGGGTATTATTTTCTTGGTTACTAAATAGTGTGGGTATTTTGGAGTAACTTGCTTTAGGTTATCAATAATGTCTGAACTATTACAGTGAGTATCGGCAGAATCAGGGTAGCATCCTGGCTGAGCCAGCTCCTGTACTGACCAAAGGTCCACATATAATCAATGTCCTCAGGACTGCCTTTAGGGCCTTGTTCCCCCACAATGCCTGAAGTGGATCTTTCCACTATTCCTTCTTCCCTGAGAATTCCTTACTCATAGAGTGTAGCAGTGGATTCTTATTCTTTGGAACTCAGCACCTTTTGTTCATAGAATATGGGCATTGCTGACAAAGAATTTATTGCCCTGAGGAGATGGAAGCAAACAGCCTTCTGCAACCACACAGGAAAGTTTGTCATAACAGTGACAATTTCACAGGGCAGTCAACCATCATTACTGGAATCACATACACTTCAGACTAGGTAGGGGCAGCAGAGTTTCTTCCCTAAAGTACATTAGTGAACAGATGGATTTTTATTAGTTTTGCGGTCACTTTTACTGATGCAAGCTTTTTGTTCCAGATTTATTTAATTAACTGAATATAAAATCCCCAACTGATGTGGTGGGATTTGAACTCTTGTCTTTGGATCATTAGGCTGGGCCTCTGGATTATTTATCTAGTAATATAAGCACTTGGCTACTGTGCCATTTATGGAGATGGATCCACCTGGAGTATTCAGAAATTTCCATGTAAAATCATGAGTCTTCTGGAATTCTCTGTTCATTCATTTGTTTTCATTGTGGAATACTGCATAATGATAGTACTGCAGCAGGGTCCATGCATTTATCAACGGTGTCATAAAACCTTTCTTCCTCTCCCACCATCAATGGCTTCTCGTTATTCCATTTCCTACTCTATTCATTGTCCCTACATGAATGCAGGCAGTGAGTGTGATTGGGCTATTTGATTGTATGAGGCATCACAGTTGGGTTTGTGAGCAGGAGCTGCTATCGTTTTATTTCCCCATTCAGCTGAGGAGGTCTGTGCTTGATTGCAGTATCTGAACCGTGGGGTCGTGATTGAATGAGGCGAACTCTGAGCAGACACTGGGACCTTTTGTGACTTCATGACATATTCATTATTTTCACTGTCTGGGGCATATATAGGAAATTAAGCTTGAGTGTTTTTGGAGGTCCATATTAATCACATGCAAATTATGCACAGACATAAGCATCCTTAATCAGTACAATTATTATTGATGTCAGGGCCCCTAGTGGCTCTTCTTGCATTGTACTCTTTGCCTATTTAGTACTTTGACATCTTGGTAAATTGTAGTAAGGAGCTTGGCTTTGTGAAGAAGTCTGGCTTTATACTCCTGTTATTTTTAAAACTCAAATTAGCAAAGATGAAAAAAATTGTCTTTCCCTCCTCCTCCCCAATTATTTTCCACAAGTGTAGTGGTGTAATCTTCCAGAACGATTCCAGCAATGATTTTAATAACTACCATGTGCTGTGTTCCTGGAAACTTATCGGTGCTTTTCCAACTTTGTCCATTTATTCCATTCTTTCTATGATTTCACGGAAAACCCATTTACGAATGCAAAGTGGCCTTCTGCACTTCACCTGAAAGTTTGGAGTATGTCTTAACCAATCTGTAGGAACTAATACTGGCACCTGTGGCCATCTGTGCAGCAGCACAAGCAATGTTTCAGCGAAGCATTTTCAAATCCATATACAATGGATCTCTTAAATTTGCTGCAGGATTGAAATATTTGAATTAACTGCTCTCAGTCAAAGACGATTGTTTCTGACAATGATGTTCAGAGTTGGGAAGCTCAGCAGTCAGTCGCCGGCAGTCTTTGACCTTCCAATTACATTCTTAGGCCATGTGAATAAAAACTCATTTCTTCAGTGTTTTCTGCAGCTGTGTCTATTCATCAGTTTATAGAAATTCTACATCAGCCTGCCCTGGAGGAGCAATCTACCCCATTGCAACCCATAGCTATCCATGCATGAGTCCAGACTCCATTACATATAGTGTGCATATTTGTGCTAACAAGATATGGCTGCTTTATATGAAGGTGGTAAGCCATAATGGACCAGGATTTGCAGTTGGAAACAGGCTGACGATGCTTGCCATAATATTTGCATAAATTGTACTTCAGACAAGGAACAGATGTGCAGTTAAACTCCATCATCTAAAATACTTTCCCAGTTGTGCAGCTTTGATGTAAGCTTTGCAAAAATTGCATTTTACCATCTGTCCCTACT
This sequence comes from Pristis pectinata, assembly GCF_009764475.1. Classification (NCBI taxonomy): domain Eukaryota; kingdom Metazoa; phylum Chordata; class Chondrichthyes; order Rhinopristiformes; family Pristidae; genus Pristis; species Pristis pectinata. Next base: position 13,208,845 of record NC_067432.1, read on the forward strand.
TGTCACTGTTTTATACCCAAAGTAATACTTCTGAAGGGTAATCAATGTTGTGATGAGGGACAGGCAATTTGTCCACAGCATGGTGATCAGATGACTGTTGAATGTCATGAAGTTGTGATGTTTGTCCTGTAGAGATGCACATGAAACTTGCCATAGAAAATTAGATTTTCATCACAAGCAATAATGTGATAATATTAATGATTGTCTATCAATGTTTGGGCACTGAGAGGAAATAATGTTTAATATGTATTGTCTCATTTCTTCAGGTATTAGTGTTGGAGATTTATCAAGACTGTCAAATTAGAATTTTTTCTGTAGTATAATAGTGGATCATTTTGATTTTGGATAGACTTGTCCAATCTTCAGCAATAGTTCTTTAACAAGTGGCTCTGTTGAAACACAGTGCAGTTGTGCTGTTGGTGCAGTCTGACTGTGAGCTGAACACAACCAGAACACCTCTTCCTCTTGTTTTCATTTTGAACACCTGCACCACTTGATGGCTAAAAATTCCATTCATGCAGATCCATCTCAAACCTGCAGGGAGTCAACAAAATTGGCATAACTTGGTAGGGAGGATCTGAATATGCAGGCCAAGTTTGTAGAGGCAGTCTTAAAATGCATGCTTGTGGAAAATAAGTGGGCTGCTTCGTGTAATGCTGATCAAAATCTAAAATTTCCACTGCAGGGGAGTTTGCCATGCACTAATTTTGATTTTGAACATTGAAAATCTGAATTTCTGAGAGTAAGGGGGAAATTCTTTGGGGGGATAAAAAAGGATGGTTCACTTGAGCAAAATCTAGGAACAGGAGTTTAGACCATTAAGCATCTTCATTGAGATTATAGAAAATCTATGACCTATATCCACCTTTGTCCCCAAATCCGTTACTGCCTTTGGATAGCAAAATTCTGTCAACCATGGCTTTGCAGTTAACTGACGCATTGTCAGTTATTGATTGGGCCAGAATTCTGAATATTGACTATCCACTTGGTGGAGAAGTGTTTCCTAAACTTATGACAAAGACATGGGTTTAATTTTTAAACTAAGGTTCCCATTCCTAAACCTTCCCAATCCCTGCCACCCACCAACCAATTTTTCCTAAAGAAGCCAATCTATCCATTAGACTGGGTGAAGAGTAGGAATAAGGTCCTTCGAGGGAAAAACTGAAGATGCTGCAAAATTCAGAGCAAAGGGATAAAAAAAAATGCTGGAAAAGCAGGTGAAGCAGCTTCAGTGGTGAGAGAACCAGAGATGATGTTTCAGATTAAAGGCCCTTCATCGGAATTGGGAAAAACGAGGCAACAAGCATATTTTACTTTGCAGAGAGCGGAAGGGGTGCAGAGAACAGAAGGCAAGTCTGTAATAAGTACAGACCAAAGTTGTCAAGGTAAAAATACTTTAAAATCTGGCATTTAGAGACAGTAGGAAAAAAAAAATAAACTGACTGAAATAGAAAGTACAGCGACATCTGTGGAACGAGGAACAAGCAGTCAGCTAAAATTGTTACATTCAATGCCGAGTCCTGAGAACTGTGGCAGAAGATGATGTGCTGTTGTTGGGTTTGTGTTGGAATAATGGACGAAGTCAAAGACAAAGGGGTCTGAGTTGGAGTGGGGCAGAGATAAAGTGATGGGTAGCTGGAAGCTCAGGATAGGTCTTGCATATTGAACGGAGGCTTTCTGCAAAGTGGTCACCCAGTCTGTCTTTGGTTTCTCCAATGTACAGGAGGCAGCATTGTGAGTCCCAACTTCCACACAGTAAAATGGAAAAAATGCAAGTGAATTGCTGCTTCACCTGGAAGGACAGATTGGGTCCTGAGATGAAGTAAAAGATGTTTCATCTTCTGCAAGTTCCTGGTTCATTCTTCCATCTCTGCTAATCACACACTATCCCTTGTAAATTCAGGAGGTTTTGTACCTGCCCTTCTAACTCTTCCTGTCCCACTTTTCAGGGACACAGATATTCTTTCCAGGTGAAGCAACATTGGCACTTCTTCCAAACCTGTGCATTCGGATTGATGCCCCCACAACGTGATCTCCTCTGCTTAAGAGAAACCAAATGCAGATTGGCTGACCACTTTGCAGAACACCTTCATTCCATATGCATGACCCACCCTGAGCTTCCAGGTCACTTTAATTCTCCATCCCCCTCTGACCTCCCTGTTTTAACATAAACATCTTTCCAGTGTAGTTGAGGATCTGCACATCATTTTGCATTTGGGTATGTTCAGCTTTTGGGACCCAACATTGCATTGAACAATTTCAGGTGAACCTTTTTTCCCCTCATCACAGACGTGGCTGTATCTTTCTGTTTTGGTTTGTTTCTTATTATTTCTTCTTTTACTAACTGCCAGCTTTTAAAATAATCATTTCCTTGACTATTTTGGCCTGCCCCCTATCACAGATGACCTCTCTATTCTCTCCACCTTCTCTGCAAGTTAAAACATGATCATGGGTCCTCGACCTGAAATGTCATCACTGCCTCTGTTCCCCCGATGCTGCTTGACGTGCCAAGTGCTTTCAGCAATCTTTATAGCTATTTCTGAAAGACAGTAACTCACTTGATACTAAGGACGGTGGAAGCAAGACTGTAAGACTTCTTGAGGAGAGTATGAGCAAACCACAAATGCTCAAAAGAAAACTTTAAAATGTACTTGAGGTAGAAAAAGCTCTGGGCAAACCAGAATCCCGATGGATTTCTGGGTGGAAATGGTGGAGCCATATAGTGTGAACTTAGGGAATGGGAATTGTGCCACAGGGCTGGAGGTTGTCAAATTCTACTCTGCTGTTTTATACAGAGAAAAGGTACAATCCCAGAAGTGATAGACCAGTTCATCTTAACAGCACAACACTGACTACACTTCAAAAGTAATTTATTGTTTGGAATTACAAAGAATGCTGAATAAATATGCAGCTCTTTGCTTTAGTTCAGCTAAACTTCCAGAGTTCAAATACAGCTTGAAATTGGCAAACAGAAAACCATTCAATGATCATAAAAGTCAGCCTAGAGTTATTAAAAACATGGATTATGTCTGATAATTCAGTTAAATATTTGAAGAAATCAAAATTGAAAAGAAAACCTTTTATTTTTTTTTATAGTGCCTTTTATAACCTTTGGCTGTTTCAAAGCCTTTACACCAAATAAGAACCTGGATGGCACAATGGGCCAGCTAGTAGAGCCACTGCCTCACAGCACCAGAGACCTGGGTTCAATGCTGACCTCGGGTGCTGTCTGTGTGGAGTTTGCATGTTCTCCCTGTGACTGCACGGGTGTTCCGGTTCGCTCCCATATTCCAAAGTCAAGTGGGTCAGTAGGTTGATTGGCCACTGTAAGTTGTCCCTCGTGGGTGGATTAGTGGTAGACTCTGGGGGGAGTTGATGGGAACGTGGGAGAATTTTAAAAAAGTGGGATTAATGTAGGATTAGTGTAAATGGGTGTTTAATGGTTGGTGTGGACTCAGTTGGCCAAAGGATCTGTTTCCATGTTGCATCTTTCTATGACTCTACTTTAGAAGTATAAATATTTTCAGAATATAGGAAACACTGCAGCCATTTGCACTAAGTAAGCTCCCACAAACAGCAGTCTGATAGTTGTCAGATAATCTCTTTAGTGATGTTATTATGATATGGGGAGAACTTCCCTGTCCTCCGAAATAATGCCAGGATATCATGTCAGTACACCTGATAGAGAAGTTATGGCTCTGGTTTAGTGAGCCATCTAAAAGGTGGCTCCTCTGGCAGTGTAGTTTTCTCACAGTAGATCACCAGAACATCAGCCTGCAGTTTTGTGCTCAGATCTCTGGAGTGGGACTTTAACCCATGACTCGGAGGCAGGAGTGAAAACTCAACTAACCAGATCAAGTTGATGATTCGCTAAACAAAGATTGCTCAACTCAAAAGAGATTAACTTAAGCGAATTGGGTGATCTGACTGGAGTAAATCTTAGTTAAAGGGTGGTGGGCATCAGTGTGATGCAGTGATAGGTGGTCTTTGAATAGGACTTGGATCAGGAGTGGTCTCTGTCCGTTCCCAAAAGCAGGAAAGTCAGAGTTTCCAGGATTGAGTAATAAACAGAAAGAAGCAAGAAATCTGCCACATTATAAATACCAGTCTGATAATACAACAGAGAATTAGAATGAAAACAAGAAATAGTTAAAAGGCTGCACCAAATATGTAGGTTCTTGACATCTTCCTTCTGCATCTTAACAACCTAGGGTTTGACAGTGAGGCCCAGTGAGGAACAAAATGGCGATCAATTGGTGAAGGTGGAGGAATGTCTGACGTACTTCGCATTGCGATTTACTAACATAAAGGGCTTTGCTGAAGCCACGATAAACGATTATGCCAAAGGACTGGATGAAAATGGAAGAGTTATTGATGGGCTTGCACAAATGATGTCACTAACTTCTATGGGATGGAGCCTGGACTGCTGAGAGGAATTATAGAGTTGCTTGTCATCTTCTTCCAGTACTTCTCTGACACAGGAGTGATGCCAAAGGATTCTAAATGTTATGCCCTTCATAAAAAGTGCGGCGAAGGATAAACCTGGTAATTCTATAACATCAGTCTAATAGTGGTGTTAGGGAGGCATTTAGGAAGAATACGCCAGGAGAGCACTAACATTGTGACAAGCATGAACTAATGAAGGAGAGCTATTACAGATTTAAGGGCAACTCATGTTTTATTAACAAGGTTGAATTTTTTGATGAAATGATGGAGAGGAAGGGTTGGAACGGTGTAGTTGATATCGAATATACATTATTTCTAAAAAAAAGTTAGATAGTTTTTTAATAAAATTTGATCCTTTGGCATGAAAGGTGCAGAAGTGGCTGGGCTACACTTGTCTAAGGGATAGAGAAAAAGTTCTTGTGAGTAAATTTGGATCAGTGGGATGCATGTAATTTCCCAGCCCCAGTTCATGGATCTGCTGTTGTTTCTGATATACATCAATGAGCTGGAGTTGAGAATACAGGTCACAATCTTGAAATTTGTAGATAACACAACCTGGAAGTACAGTAAGTAGTGAAGAAGACAAGAATGGACCTGAGCAGCAAAAAACAAGCCAGTGTAATGGATCAACACAAAGGCAATGAGATTCACCACAGGAAGGTGACAGATGATACATTTTGGTGGAAAGAATGAGGGGAGACGGCAGCTGTTGAGTGGTGCAGTTTTACAAAGGGTGTGGAAAACGCATGAAGGTGTTTGCGTAGAAATCTTTGAAGGTGTTAGGATAGGTTTAACAAAACAATTAAGAAAACATATAGGATACTGGGCTTCATAAACAGGTACTGCGTACAAAAGCCAGGAAGTGACACCAAACCTACATACCCATCATTCACACGCCCCTGGAACATTGAGTAACATTTCCAGGAATCATGCAAGAACAAGCCAGGGAGCTACAGGCCAGTGAACCTAACATCATTGGTTGGAAAGTTACTGGAGGAGATTCTGAGTGACAGGACTTACCAGCATTTGGAAAGGCAATGACTGATGGCGACAGTCAGCATGGCATTGCGCATGGGAAATTGTCTCTCACAAATTTGAGTTTTTTGAAGAGGATGGACGAGGGCAGGGCGGTGGATGTTTCGCTAGGCCTTTGACAAGATCCCGTGTGGTAGATGAGTCCAGAAGGTTGGATCGCATGGGATCCAGGGTGAGCAAACAAGTTGGATACAAAATTAATGACGAAAGGAGTCACAAGATGGTAGTGGAGGACTTTTTTTTCCAGATTGGAGGCCTGTGACCAGTGATGTGCTACAGGGATTGGTTCCGGGTCCCCTGTTGTTTGTCATCTATATCAATGATTTGGATGAGAATGTAATTGGCATGGTTAGTAAGTTTGCTGATGACACCAAAATTGGTGATATTGTGGAGAGTGAAGAGGGTTATCGAAGACTACTACCGGATCCAGATCAACTGCAGAAGTGGACCAAAGAATGGCAGATGGAATTTAACTTGGACAAGTGGACTTGCACTGTAAATGGCAGGGCTCTGGAGACTGTTGTAGAACAGAGAGACCTAGGGTACAGGTACACAGTTTCCTGAATGTAGAGGCACGGGTAGTCAGGGTGGTGAAGAAGGTGTTTGGCACGTTTGCCTTCATTGATCTGGGCACTGATTCTAGGAGTTGGGACATCATGTTACAACTGTACAAGTTGTTGGTGAGACTGCACTTGGAGTGCTACGTGTGGTTCTTGTCACTGAGCTACAAGAATGATGTCATTAAACTGGAAAGGGTGCAGAAAAGATTCACAAGGATGTTACTGGGACCAGAAGGCTTGAGTTATAGGAGAGGCTGAGACTTTTTTCCTTGGAGCGTAGGAGGGGTGAACTCAGAGGTATATAAAATCATGGGAGGCATTGATTATGTGTCTTTTTCTCAGGGTAGGAGAGTCTAAAACTAGAGGTCATAGGTTTAAAATGAGAGGGGAAAGATTTAAAAGGGACCTGAGGGGCAACCTTTTCACAGAGAGGGTCCCAGTTATATTGAATGGGCTGCCAAAGGAAGCTGTAGAGGCAGAAACAATCACAACATTTAAGACATTTAAACGGGTACATGGATAGAAAAGGTTTAAGAGGGATATGGGCCAAATGCAGGCAAATGGGACTAGCTGAAATAGAAAACTTGGTCAGCATGGACGAGTTGGGCCGAAGGGCCTGCTTCTGTGCTGTATAGCTCTCTAACTCTTACGTTTTATGAACCTTTGGAAAGGGTACAGAGGGAGTTTCGTCGACCAGTTCCAGCTATGTTACGGCCAAAGTTGATTGGATAGGTTGGAGATGATGGGGGGGGGGGGGGGGGTTGGAAGTGTTAGGGGAACAGAGTGGTGCCACAGTTAATGTTGCTACCTCACAGCTCCAGGGGCCTGGGTTTACTCCTGACCTCAGCTGCTGTCTGTCTAAAGTTAGCACGTTCTCTCCTTGGCCTCCTATATGTTTCCTCCCACCTTCCAAAGACTTGGTGCTAGGTTAACTGGCTAGCATAACTTAGCTTTTAGGACAGATAAATGGCAAAAAGAATCCAAGGGGAGTTGATGGGCACCTGTGAAAGATGAATTGCAGGGGACAGGAAAATAAAGGGAGGGGGAATGGTACTGGTGGGATTGCTCTCCTCAGTGCCATAAGACATAGAACATAGGAAACCTACAGCACAATTCAGGCCTTTCGGCCCACAAAGCTGTGCCAAACATGTCCCCACCTTAGAAATTACCAGGCTTACCCATAGCCCTCTATTTTCCTAAGCTCCATGTATCTATCCAAAAGTGTCTTAAAAGACCTTATTGTATCTGCCTCCACCACTGCTGCCGGCAGCCCATTCCACCCACTCACCACTCTAAGTAAAAAAAACTTACCCCTGACATCTCCTCTATACCTACTCCCTAGCACCTTAAACCTGTGTTCTCTTGTGGCATCCATTTCAGCTCTGGGAAAACGCCTCTGACTATCCACACGATCAATGCCTCTCATCATCTTATACACCTCTATCAGGTCACCCCGCATCCTCCGTCATTCCAAGGAGAAAAGGCCAAGTTCACTCAACCTGCTTTCATAAGGCATGCTCCCCAATCCAGGCAACATCCTTGTAAATCTCCTCTGCACCCTTTCTATGGCTTCCACATCCTTAATGTAGTGAGGTGACCAGAAATGAGCACAGTACTCCAAGTGGGGTCTGACCAGGGTCCTATATTACCTCTGCACACATAGGAGCAGAATCAGGTCTTTCGGCCCATCGAGTCTCTCTGCCATTCAATCATGGCTGTTCCTTTTTTCTCTCAACCCCATTCTACCACCACCTTCCCATAACCCCCTTACCAATCAAGAACCTATTCAATCTCTGCCTTAAATACACCCAATGACTTGGCCTCCACAGCCCTCTGTGGCAATGAATTCCACAGATTCACCACTGTCCGGCTGAAGAAATTCCTCCTCATCTCAGTTTGAAAGGGACGTCATCCTTTTATTCTGAGGTTGTGCCCTCAGATCCTAGACTCTTCTACCAATGGAAACATCCTCTCCACGTCCACTCCATCCAGGCCTGGATAGAGCCAACATGAAGCTGATGGGCTGAATGGCCTTCTCCTGTGCCATTGGAGCAATGAAGGTGACTTGACAGAGGAGTGAAGAATTTAGACAGGTTCTGTTTATTTACTCTCTTGAAAGCTCTCTTTATTTACTCTCTTGAAAGAAGGAGAACTAGATAGAACGAATGAAGGAATATGATGATATTTTTCCCACAAAAAGTGCTTTGAATTTGCATGCACTACCTGTATGGTTGGGGGCTGGAGGTGCTGGAGGATGGTGATTCAGCAGAAGCCCTCAAAAGGGAACTGGATAAATATCTGCAGAAGTTGGAGGGGAAATGAAGAAAAGGCAAGGGAATGTAACTAATTATGATTCTCCTTGAGAGGTCTGGCCCAGCCTCATTGCCCTGTTTGACCTTGTCTATACCAGACCATATAATCATTCTATGATCAGCAAGTGTAAGAAGAAACAACTTTGTAGTGTCAAAAATAAGGCAGGTGTGATTCATCGTGGGGAAGTATGAAACAGTATATTGTTAAAAAGAAACAGAAAAGGAAAGTATACCTTGAGTGGTAAGATTTGTGAATGGAAGAAGATTGATTGCTGCTATCTCAGTTATATGGATATTTAAGATTCACGAAGTGGAAGAGAGGCACTAAAAAGACAAATTTGCATTCTGGGCTTTACACCCAGGGCTTGGATGAAAACTCTGAGCTTATGATGAATTTGCACAAGACCAGTTAGACTATGGTTTTGATCATGTAAAGAGTGAACGTTAGTACCACAAAAGATTCACTGGAATAATGCTTCTAACAATGGGCAATAATTATGAAGCAAAGCTTGAAAAATAATTTTGTTCCCTATTGGAGCAGAGAAGATTAAGGGAGCCTGTAATGAACCTTTCAGTGTTATGAATAGTCTCAGTACGATGAATAAAACAATGAGATGAATAAAGAGGGGGAGTTAAAATATGATTCTCTTTTTTATTGAAGGTTATTTAGTGCATGGAATGTTTTGATACAAATGGCCAAATGGACTGCAGTATAACCAGGTCAGTGTTTGATACAGGAAATTGTATCTGGATCTGCAGAAAGCACAAACGAAGGGCATCAGAGCAGAGATAGCACTGACTCACTTAGGATGTGGTGGGTGTCTCCTGTGCTGTCGTTTGGTTTTGCAACTGCAGTTAAATCTATTATATTAAACTAATAATAAACCTAAAAAATCGACGGTAGATCTATATGTTTGGAAATGTATTTTATTCAACAGTTGTTATCAATTGTATTTTTAAAAAAACTTTTCTCTTCTTCACAAGAATAATCTCTGCTTGCTCTATCCTCATTTTTAAAATTGATACGATTATTAACACTGTTTTTCTTCCTGTTCTCTCAGTTCCCCACTGCCTCATAAAACATAATATAATAATACAGCTAGTCTGAGCAGCAAATAAATAAAAGTAACTGATCTAATTTCATCTCAGTTCCTCCAGAGGCTCAGTCAGTAGGTTTACTCATTAGTCAGGAGCAGAAGCATTCGCTGTTCCAGATCCCCAACTGGTCTCACTAATCTCTGGTTTCCCTTGGCCAATGAGCCCAAAGAATCTCCAGGGGTTTGTGGTCTTGATGTTTAACTCCTTTTCCCCAGCGGCCTGTCAATCTTTCCTGTACCCACCAATGCCTGAACCTCTAGGTGGCACAGTGATGCAGCTGGTAGGGCTACTGTCTTATAGTTCCAGAGAGCCAGGTTCAATCCTGACCTCGGGTACTGTTGGTGTGAAATTTGTTTGTTCTCCCTGCGACTCTGTGGGTCTCCTCTTGGTGCTCTGGTTTTCTCCCACATCCTAAAGTTGTGTGAGTTGATAGATTAATGGGTGACTGTAAATTGCCCCTAGTGTGTAGTGAGTACTAGAATCTATGGGGAGTTAATGGGACTGTGGGGAGAATGGAGGATTAGGGAAGGATTAGTTTACAAATGGGTGCTTGATAGCATGGACTTGAAGGGCTGAAGGGCCTGTTTCCATTACTGTGTCTCTCTATGACTATTATTGTCACAACACTGAAATGGCTTTAATCAAAATCACAAATAGCACCCAATGTTCCCACAACCCTGATGCACCATCCACCTGGATTAGTCCTGACCCCTCTGCAACAGCTGATACAGTTGACTATTCCTTCCTCACCTGCACTGTTGGCAGATCCAATACTCCTCACATCATCTTCCCAGCAAACACCCTTTACAAACATTGACCTGTGCTAGCCCCTCAGTCAAGCCTGCACTCACTGCAATACATTGGCTCATGATCGGTCGATTCGGTGCATTCCAATTCCAAAGTGGCCTTGTCACCCAAGCCCCTACCAACCTCACTGCTCCAACTCCTCCCAACCCCACTGCACAAACCCTCCAAACTCCGTTACCTAAGCCCTCCCAACCTTGCTACCCAAGCCCCTTCCAATGTGACCCCCACCCCAACCCCAACCCCTTCCCTAAAATTACCACTCTTTAAACCTTCGTAGACCTCTGGGTTCTTGGCCATTGCTATAATCCACACCCTACCAATGGTGTGAATGCTTCCAGACATCAAAAACCTAACCTCTGGTATTCTCTCCTTAAGCCCCTCCAGTTCCTTTAAGATGATCTTTACAATGTATCTGAAGTAAAAAAAAATGCAGATGCTGGAAATCTGTAACAAAAACCAAACATGCCAGAAATACTCAACAGGTCAAGCAGAATCCGTGCTGATGAAGCATCGCTGAGCTGAAACGTTGACTGTTTCTCTTGCCACAGATGCTGTCTGACAGTTACTGATTTCCCTTGCATTTTCAAACATCTATATCTAGATTTGTTTTTTAGGTTTAATATTTAGTTTATTATAACAGATTTAACTGTGCTTGCGAAGTTTGACAGAGCTTTCTAATACTGTTTCCTATTTAATGTTAATCTTTTTGTTTGATGACTTTCTTATACTGCATTATGGAACCTTTTGCTATGTTAAGCACTCTGTATAAATGCAAGTCATTACCAAATGGTATTTTCAAGGAAGTGCCAATGTGTAAGTGCTGAATCAGCGAGTAGTCTTGGCAGTGATGCTTCCTAATAACCTACTCAGAGTTGCTTAAGCTCATGTGTATAGAAAGAGTGAATGTGATAAAACAGGGTCACTGATGCTAATGGAACTGTAACCCAATGGGTCAATATCTTTAAGACTTGACAGTTAAAAATCAAGGACAAAAGGCACAGTGTAGAGTTTCATATCAGATTCACTTGTTTGTTAATAGCAGGGATCAAAAATAAAAGAAATTTAGCTTTAATTTTAGTTTAGTTGTTAGAAATTCTGGAGGTGAAGAACAAATTAACTGAAGACCACTGAAAATTATTTTAACATGAACCGACTATTGCAGAATGTGCAAATAAACTTGGAGATTCTGTTGAAGTGTTCAATTCTGTGCAAGTGTTTAAAGCTACAGTGCATTTTATTCTTTAGCATGGTATCATTTGAGTGATGGTTGGGGACTTTGGTGAGAAAAGGGGTGATTTTGTTTTCATTTAATAAATTTTGCTCAGTTTTGCAGATAAGTTCTCTTGGGCTTGTTTAATTTGCAGTGATATGAAGTGGCAATCAAGGAGCCTTTAGTTTCTCAGGTAATTGGGTAATCAGCCAGAATTGTTTAATTGAAGTCAGGTGATTCAACAGTAGTGTATCTGGAAAAATAAGTCTGTGGAGCTGGTGCTAAAAGCACCATTTTTTAGTACAGTGTCAAAACAACATGGACTTTGGGAAAAGCCCTCGTGTATTTTATTCACGCAGTGTCGCTGAGGTTAGGGCAATAGTGGCAGAATGAGCGATTAGCATTTTAACAGAATTAAGTAAATTGATTAATTTAAATGAGGAAATTATCTTCGGCAGACATGAAAGGACAGGTGATGTGTTACAGGGGCAGTGTGTGGGATTCAAGGGAAGCCACATCTGCAGTAAGTGTCTGAAGTTTGAAGAACTTTTGGTCAGAGTTGATGGGCTGGAGCCTGAGATTCAGACACTACATTCCATCAGGGAGGGAGATTGCTGCATACCTATTTTGTTCCCGGAGGCAGTCACATCCCTTAGATTAAATGCTGCAATATTGGTTGGTTAAGATGGATGAGGGTGTAAGTACAGTGATCCAAGTATGGGGATCCAGAAGGGAGTATTGAAGTAGCCTTGTGCTTGCCCAAATACAAGGTTCCAGTGGACTGTATGGATGAGAGCAGAGGCTGCGGTGTAGATGAACAAACTGACCACAGCTGTGGTACAGAGTGTCACTCAATTTGGTGGATTGAACAGGATTGTAGTGGCAATCGGGGATAATATTATTGCACACCTTTTATCCTCAGCAATAACAGGTATGAGCTCTGAAGGCTGTGTTGCCTGCCCAATGTCTGGCTTAAAGCTGGAGACGAACTTGGAGTAAGAACCCAGTGTCCAAAATAAAAGGCAATAATCTCTGGATTAATACCTGAACCACATGCAAATTGACATTAGCTAAATAAGATTGGAGAGTTGAATGTGTGAGAGAAGTGGGTTTCAATTCATGGGCCACTGGCACCGGTACCAGAGAAAGGAGTTGGTACCAGTCTCACTTGAATTGGACTGGTGCCGATGTTCAAGAGGATCAAATAACCAGGCCTGCAGATGAAGCTTTAAATTAAATAGAGGGTTAGGGGTGGGAATAGGGTTCTGATGAGGAGAGTTTTTGAAAGTTAAAGAGTAAGGACTCTGCAATGGACAAGATAGCAAGATGGGTAATGATACTCAGGATCAGGATTGTCTAGGGATACGAGTATGCCACCAATTAGAGTCAGATTTAAGAAAAATAGTGAGAAGACAAAACAGAAAGCTTTTTGTCTGAATTGCAAGTAACATTCAGAGCAACATAGATGAGTTAATGGGACAAATGGAAATACACGAGTATGATAGAATAGACACTACAGAATTAAGGTTGCAAAATGAAAAAGATTGGGAATTAAGTTTTCCATAGTACTTCTCTTTTGTAGGACTTGGGCAAAATGAAAAAGGAAGTGGCATAGCTCTACGATTAATGAATGGGATAGCTCGGAAATTTAAGACGTAGAATCAATTTTGGGTGGAATTATGGAAAAGCAAGTGAAAGAAAATATTATTAGGAGTTGTATATTGGTCCCCAAACAGCTAATGCAGGACATAGTATAAATTATGATTTTAGAGGTGCATGTGACAAGGGTAATATAATCATCATGGGGACTTCAATCTATATATAAACTGAGCAAACCAAATTAGCAGTATAAGGTGAATTCATGGAGTGTATAAGAGATAGTTTTCTAGATCAGTGTGCAGAGGAAATAGGCTATTTTAGATCTAGTGTTGTGTAACGAGCAAAGGTTAAGTGATAATTGGGTAGTTCAGGAGCCTTTAGGGAAAAGTGATGATAATATGACAGAATTTTATATGAAGATTGGAAGTGATGTAGTTCAATCAACCCAGTGTCTTAAATCTGAATAAAGCAAACTGTGAAGGCTTGAGGCACAAGTTGGCTATGAGGACTGGGAAACTATATTAAAAGTCATAACAGTGAATAAGCAGTATTGTCTAATGGTTAAAGAATTAGTACATAGTTTAAAAGTAGTAGTATACATTCATTTAAGCAAGAAAAATCAATAAAAAAAAGTCCAGCTATGGCTACACAGAGAAGTTGAAGATAGTATTTGAGAAAAGTCTGCCAAGTAAAGCAAAAATCTTAGAATTCAGCAACAGAGGACCAAGGTATTGAAAATGAAAGGCAAAGTAGAATACAAGAGTAGTCAACTGACAAAACAGCCTGTAAAAGCTTCTAAATAGGTAGAAAAGAAATTGTTATCTGAAATTAGTGCATGAAGAACCCAGATTGAGATTGGAGAAATTATATTGGGGATTAAGAAAATGGTAGAGAAATCAAATATATTTTCTTTCTCCATGGAAGAAGGCACAGAAATTCTGGAAATAGCAGCAAACTGCAAACCTAGAGTGAATAACAAGGTCAAGTCAATGAGCATTAGTTAAAGATTAGATCTGGAGAAACTAATGGGAGTGGAAGGCAGACTCAAGAAATTCTGCAGATGCTGGAATCTGGAGCAATACACAAAAAGTGCTGGAGGAACTCAGCAGGTCAGGCAGCCTCTGTGGAGGGAAATAAACAGTTGATATTTCGGGCTGAGACCCTTCATCAGGACTGGAAAGGAAGAGGGCAGAAGCCAGAATAAGGTGGTCGGGGAAGGGGGAGGAATACACGCAGGCAGGGGATAGGTGAGTCCATGTGAGAGGGGGAAGGTAGTGGGAGAGGGAGAAGATGTAATAAGCTGAGAGGTGATAGGTAGAGGCAAAGGGCTGAAGAAGAAGGAATCTGGTAGGACAGGGCAGTGGACCATGGAATAAAGGATGGGAGAGGAGAGGAGATGGGCAGGTCATCAAGGCAGGGGAAGGGAGCCATAGGAATAAGGGAAGATAAAGGAGTGGGGTGGGTGGGGGGGAGAAAAAGAAAGGATGGGGTTACCGGAAGTTAGAGAAATCGATGTTAAGGCCGGCAGGTTGGAGACTCCCAAGGCAGAATATGAGGTGTTGTTCCTCCAACCTGCACCTGGCCTCAGTAAAGGCAATAAAGCCCTTGGGCGTTTTGATCTGCATCCTGAAGGAAGTGTTGTGGAGATAGTGGATGCACTGGTTGTTGTCTTCCAAATCCCATAGGTTCTGGAATGGTTCCCACTGATTGTAACACAGCAAATGTAACCCACTGTTTAAGGAGAGAGAGAGAGAGAGGAAAAAGACAATCACTGACTAATTACCCTGACGTCAGTTGGAGGGAAAATGCTTGAGGTTAATTTTGAGGAATCGGTAACAAGTCACCGAAACAATAATGAAAGGATGGTCAGAATCGTAAAGATTTATGAAAGGGAAATAGCATTTGAAAAATTTCTTTTAGTTTGTAGCTACTAGAATGGTTAAGGGGAAAATAGTTGATGTGTTGCATTTGGACTTCCAGAAAGCCTTAAATAAGATGCTACACAAAAGATTATTAAAGAAAATGAGCGGACACAGTATTAGGAGTAATCTACTGGTATGGATTGAACATTGGTTAATAGGCAGAAAACATAGAGTCTGAATAAACTGGTTATTTCTGTGTTAGGGTGGGATGCTGTGATTGGTGGAATGCCACAGAGATTGTTGTTGCAGCCCCAACTGTTCACGGTCCTTATGAATGATAAATGATCAAGTGTAATATATCTAGGTTTGCCAGTGATACAGAGTCAGGTGGCAGTGTGGGCTGTAAGTAAGATGGAGAACAGGTGATATAGGCAGACTAAGTAAACAGGCAATGCTATAGCACATGGAATATAATGTGGGAAAATGTAACAGGATCCATTCCGACAGGGGAAAGAAATAGAGAAGTTGATTATTTATTAAATAGTGAGAGATTGAAAGGGGCTGGTGTTCAGCATGAAGGCAAATGGTATGTTGGTCGTTATTGCAATATTTTGAGAACAAAAGAGAGACATCTTACTTCAATTTCATTACGATATAGGGAGTTACTGGCAATATAGGGAGTGCAGCAATTGTTCATCAGATTGTTTCCTGGGATATTGGGTTTGTTGTACAAGGAGTGATAAGTAGGCAGGCTTCTAAATTCTGAGGACAATGAGAAATGTTTGCACTGAAAGGAACAAAATTCTTATTAGGCTTGAGAGGGAAGATGGGATGTTGCTTCCTGTGGCTACAGTGTCTAGAACCAAGGATTACAGTCAAAGAATAAGGGATAAGGAATTCCGAGCACGGAAGAGGAGAAATTTCTACATCCCTCCACCCCTTCCCCAGGAGAAGTCAATCTTTGGAATTCTCTGCCTGAGAGGACTGTGGAAGTTCAATTTCTCAGTATATTAAAGACTAAGATATTAAAGGAATTTTAAGATTATGGAGTTAGTGCAGGAAAGTGGTGCTGACTAAAAGCAGTCATGATCTTATTGAATGGTAGAGCAGGAAGGAGGGGGTGAACAGCCGACCCCTGCTTTTATTTCTTGTGCTTCTATTTTCTCATGTATTGTGCAGTATCATTTCTCACACTAAAGATCATACCAACAGAGTTCAGGCATGAAGCAAATTCTTCAAAGATTTATACAAAGTATGCAACAAAAGAGTTATAACATACGCTCAACCAGATGAAATGGATACATGGCCCAGGGCAGATATCCTGAATGTGTAAAGGGTAATTTTCTAATGAGAATACCTGTTAAGCAAACCGGCTCTCCGAAATGAATTGTCTATTGATTTTGTCTTTTCTTCAATGAGTAACATTAATGTGAAAATGCTGTAAGTGAAACAAGCCTTTGAATTCTCACTGAGGAGTAACAGTAGCTTCTAATCCTGGAAAGACCTTGCTGCCAAAAGTAAATTTTAATTCTAGCTTTTTAGTTTAAAAGGGGCCTCTTCCTTTGGAAAATTAGCTCAGGAGAGGCAGAGAGCCCAGAGCAAAGCATACTAGCTTTAAAGAAAGACATTTGGGTGTCCAGAATAAATATAAATATCTTGGCTCCTGTTCAATCTGATAATGATTCAATAAGGTAATATTTTGGAGTGTGAAGTGATTTGGAAATAGAAATTTAGCTACTTGTTCCCAATTTGCTTCAGTTCAAACCACAACACGTTGGAGGTATAATGGTCCAGAATTTGTGGCTGTAGTAACAGTGAAACTACCTCGATCCTGACTACTGCCATCAGAATATGTGCAGTCAAATGTAGAAATCCACATTGACTATGATACTTCACCTGCTCAACTACAGCCTGTTGCTGTCTTTGCTGAGGCAATTTACACAATCAGTGATTCAATGTGAAACTGAACCTTGTCTGAATTATTCTAACTGTAAAAGTCACTGCAAGTGTACAGCCCTACTGAATGAAATGCTTCAGAATGCTAAGACTTAATTCCTTCCAAACAATCTAATTTTAAATGAATGCATTGTCATTCTCTTAGAATAACGTAAGGTGTTCAACAGTAATTTAAAAATAAATACTTCCTTTGGAAGTTTGATATTTCAGCTTCCATCTGAATCTCACACATATCCAAAATTTTATTTCACTTTCCCTCAAATGCCTAAATAAGCAAGAGTGCATTTTACTTCCTGATTTGGGGTGATTCAATTCTTCAATTTGATTGGCTGCACAGCTTACTTGCTGATAACAATGTTGTTGGATGCTATTATTGCCTGTAAATCCTGCCCAATTACTGAACCCAGTTTACTACTTCCTCAGGAAGCTCACCAGAGCCTCTATTTCCTCAGGAGGCTAAAGAAATTTGGCATATCCCCTTTGACACTCACCAATTTTTATTGATGCACCATGGAAAGCATCCTATCTGGATGCATCAGAACTTGGTATGGCAACTGCTCCGCCCAGAACTGCAAGAAACTGCAGAGAGTTGTGGACACAGCTCAGCACATCACAGAAACCAGCCTCCCCTCCATGGACTGTCTATACTTCTTGCTGCCTCGGTAAAACAGCCAGCATAATCAAAGACACCACCCACCCTCTCCCTTCGGGCAGAAGATACAAAAGCTTGAAAGCACACACCACCAGGCTCAAGGACAGCTCCTATCCCGCTGTTATACGACTATTGAATGGTTCCTTAGTACAATAAGATGGACTCTTGACCTCACAATCTATCTCGTTATGACCTTGCACCTTATTGTCTACCTGCACTGCACTTCCTCTATAACTTTATTCTGCATTCAGTATTGTTTCACCTTGTACTACCTGCACTGTGTAATGAATTGATCTCTATGAATGGTATGCAGGACAAATTTTTCACTGTACCTCGGTAAATATGACAATAATAAACCAATTCCAATTCTAGTAAAGGATGGAAATGTTCTCAGTCAGTGCAACACAAGTGGGTGCCATTTACTTTTCACTTGTGGAAAAATAATTCATAAAACTTGAAGTGTATAATGATCATATCTGGGAAAGAACTAGTCATTTTTAAAGAACTGACTGATTCAATCAGAATATATCTTTTTTTCAACTTGCCCATTCACTTAGCTACTCACAAGCAGACCGGCTTTTAATACTTAGCTTTATAATTGGTGTTACTTCAAGTTCAGTGGAAATCATTAGGGAAATACCACACCCCATTCCAAACATGAGCTTGAATGGCTTTTCATGGCCAAGAAAATAGATGTGATATAAGAGTCATTTTCTTGCCTTGCAAACAGTTTGGCAGCTAGTTTGCTGGCTGCAGCGAATCCATGGATGTTAAGACGAAACTTAAATTAGGGTTGGCAGGTAAAACACAAAACCGGTGTCACTTCCAGCTATATCACTTCAGAGTCATGTAATCATGTCGTGCAGATTGTGGATGTGGTGCCTGTAGTGAGACAAAGTGCATGGAGAGTAATGAAAGTTTCCTCCATGTAATTTTATGAAGAGATTACTACATTTAATCCAGAGGTCAGACTCAGTTGGTTCTGTATGGGTGGCTTAATCAGATGGAATTTCCCCTTAATTAACCATTGGGTTTTTGCATGTGCTATATTGAACATTGTAAAATTACACCACAGAGTCAGGAAAATTAAACTTGAAAGCTGCTTAATTTCATTAAACCTAACATTGTCTCAATTTGTGATGTTGCTTTGAGCATTACTGCCTTCATTACTACTTATTCTGCTCTAGTGCTTTCACTATCTCCCTAATCAAACACAATTGGATATCTGCACAACAGCTCCAGAGTTGCTGGTGTCTGCCACTGCAATGAGTTGAGGGAAGCTTCCCTTCCCATTTCACCCAAATGCAGAAGAGGAAACCCCTTTGGAAATTTATAAGCTTGCAAGTCTTACCAGTTCTGCTAAATGGTCACCAATCATTAAATAATTTTTATTCTCTTTTAGCATATATTGAGATTTTTCGGCAGTTTACAGTGTCGGAGAGCACAGAACTAGGTCCTTTAGCTCACTATGACCTTGCCAACAATCAAATACACATCTATGCTATAATTTGTTCTTATTTCAGACTTTACCGTATTGAGGCATGAGTGGGAAGAGGCTTGTGCTTCTTTGCAATTAATTTGTTTGACAAACAAATAATTAGAAATGGGCATAGAAAATAATAGCCTAGATTTTGTGGTTAGTAGTGAACCATCACCCCCAACATTGAATGCCAACATGCAAGAAATTAGCAAGGCAAATGGTGTGATGGCCTTTATTACAAGATGATTTGAGTACAGGATTAAACATTTCTAGTTGCTATTATATAGGGCCTTGGTGAGATCACACCTGCAATAGTGTGTACAGTTTTGGTTTCCTTAAAAAAAGATACACTTCTCAAGGAGGTAATGATTATGGATCCTATGGAGTTGGAAGAATTAAGGACATCTACTTCTGCATTTCTGGATATCCTCTTGCACACCTCTTGCTATCAGATTGCAGTGAAGGTTGTCCTCAATTGTCACTTTAGCATTTCTTTTCGTACTACTTCAGATTGCATGACCGTCTTTGCACCGTTCTTTGCACTTGTTGCTGTGTTTATTATTACCGTGCATACTGTTTACTCTGTGAGCTTCATGTAAGGAAGGAATTTCATTGCACCCTGGTGTATATGACAATAAACTAATCTGAATGTGGTTGATAGGGTCACTGTCGTTCTCATCACACATTCTGACAATAACTAGCGATTGCTTATGTACTGTTTTGGAAAGATTGTGCTGACTGGGGTGGAACTACTCATCGACGTTGACCAACCACATCCCCACTTCGCGAAACCAAAACCACAAAATGAGGGTTATTAAATGGCAGTTTGACTTCACTTGTGTTTCAAGAACTGTCAAACACCATTGAGGATAATGTGCAAGGTCAGTCATGCTGGTTTGTTTTATTTCCCAGGCTTCAAGGTTCTGTTAGCTCAATCTGTATCTAATGTTTCTTTGTCAGAGTTATAAAACTGAACATCTGATTAACTTTTAAGAGATGAAGCACATGGAATATTACTTGAAAGGTTGCCACTGGAGCTGAGTTACATAAAATAGCAAGAATGTGTTACATCGCACTGATGGAAAGTTATAATAATGTGGGCACAAGACGGATGGCAATTAACTTGAAAGCATTACTGTGTGTTGTGTGTGGCTCTGTTCTATCATCTGCTCGGTGACTTTCATGCTTAAATAATTTGTAGGGAAGTGCTAAATGAGTGAAAATCTGAAATGTCAAGTGTCAAGAAAACTTATTCTGATTTCATTAATGTGTTTAATGTGCAAAAATGCTGCTTTCCCTTTTAATATTCTGCCCTATCCAAGGACCAATGGACTTCAAGCCAACAGTAGAGGAAAAAAAGCAATTAGGGAAAAGCAATTACTGACTGCCAAACTCGACAACTGGAAGCTGCAAGAGGTGAGCTTTCGCAAAACTTTTCATTTAGCCCAAAGGCCAATTCTCTGGACGATTGGAGTTTATTTTAAAGAATCTGACAGTATTGTATGGCTTGAGCTAGGATTGACAGCAGAAAAAAAACCTTTATTGGCATATTTTGAGCAATTTGGTGCTACTACTTTATGTTGAGGGCTGTCAATATTGAAGAAGGAATCTTGGCTTGCAGTGATACCTCCATTAACTTTAAGCAGAAACATGATTTAAGAAATGGCATTGCTTTACAGTGTCTGTAAATAAATAACATGAAATACAAGCTGGGCTCAATACTCGTCATTTTTAATGATGTAAACACCAACAGATAAAATCGTGCCAAATATTTTGTAGCAACATTTGGATAGACAAGATCTAATTAGGGATAGTCAACATGGCTTTGTTCATGGGAATCCCATCTGACAAATCTCTTCGAGTTTCTTGAAGAAGTAACCAAGAGGATAGATGAGGGTAGGGAAATGGACTTTAGCAAGGCCTTTGACAAGGTCCTGCATGGCAGGCTAGTCTGGGGGGTTAGATCACATGGGATCAAGGGACAGATAGCTAATTGGATTCATAATTGGCTTGGTGGTAGGAAGCAGAGAGTGACGGTCGAAGGTCATTTCTCGGACAGGAGGCCTGTGACTGGTGGTGTGTCACAGGGGTTGGTGCTGGGGCCTTTGTTGTTTGTTATTTACGTAAATGATTTGGATGTACGTGTACAAGGCATGATTGATAAGTGTGCCCATGACACTAACATAGGTGGTATCATAGACAGTGAAGAAGGTTATCAAAAAAATCCAGGGGATCCTGATCACCTCGGTAAGTGGGCCGAGGATTGGCAAATGGCTTTCAAATAGCAAAATTCAAAAGACGTTTGGAAAAGTACAAGAATAGGAGGGGTTTGGGCTAAAACAAGGACATGGACCAAACAGGGGCAAATGGGACTAGCTGGGTGGACACAATGGTTGGCATGGATGATTTGGACCGAAGGGCCTGTTTCCATGCTGTATTACCCTATGACTCTAAATAGATGGGATTTTCTCCAGCTACAGTACAACAGAACACCGGGAATAACATTGAAGGTAGACAACGTCGGATTCTAGGATGATTTGAAATGGAGCTTTATCTGCTTGTTTACCTACCTTTTACCTGCTTAAAGTCTGGACTTTTGTTGGGTGGAGCCACTACCCTGTTGATTATGTCTTTGTGTAATTCCAGCACTTGCAGTATTCTGATAAAACTCATAGACCCAGGCAAACATTCCCTTCTCCAACATATGTGGCTTGAGTTCAAAAGAGAGTTCTCTGCAGCAGTCTAGCTGAGGACAGACCAGTTGTCCCTTTGAGCAAGCCTAGTGCCGAGGTCAGGGACAATCTACAGCAGCTCTTCCAATCCACTGGTAGAGGACGCTGATTGTTGGGCAAAAGACAGAGTCATAGTTTGACCTAGAAGGCTGGGAAAAATATAGAAGTGTACGTGCTCTGAAAAGTGGCTCTGCTGCACAATGTGGAGAAACCACGTGGTTAAAAGGGAAAGTGTGTGAAATGAAACCATCCTCCTGGATGGGGCCATCCTAGCGGAGGCAGTAGAAACAAGAGGAAATCCAGCACTGGATCTAGCTAACCATCTGAGAGGAATAGTGTGGCTATGGTAGCAAACTATGTTTTATGTCCATTAACACTGTTATTTGCTGCCTGTGTACGATGGAGCTTGAACTAAATATTTATGAGAGATTCAGAAGTTGTATGTGCAGTGGAATCTAATCAGTTGTATTCCCATTTAGTCCACCTACTCAGCACAATACAAGTCCCCTGTTGCTAAAGCTCTTGTGATTGTTAATGTGGGTGGGTCCACACTTCCACTCTCAATGTTTGTCACCTGGCAAATGTTTTAAATGTCAAGCTAATTATATGATGTGTCAAGACATGCTTCCTGTGGACCAGGAGTTGAGGCAGAATGTTTTCGTAAATAATGTTAGCAGAAAGTTAGCATTCCTGAAGTTGACATCCTGTGGTGTATTGTAGAAAGTTATACTGCTGGCATTAGAGAGCTGATTTCTGCAATATCCCATTACTCCACTCCCTTGACTATTTAAAATTCTAATAGAGAAGAACAAAAGGTTTTCTTACCTCCATGATGGCTGAAGAGTTGGCAATCCTGTCCTTCCCTCACCCTTCATCTTTTCTCGAGGACGTGTTACTGCAGGGATTTTGCTTACTTGTAGTTGGCAGCCGAGATGCGCTGAAACATCACTTTGAATGTGATCTGGTTTATGCTGATGATTTGTAGGAAAGCATTTGATGATTAAATTCCCTTTGCTTATAATGAACTCCTTTTAATGAGTTAAGAGAAGAAAATTTACAATATCAGATATCTATTTATATAGCAAGAATATTGCTGTATATGTTTTAACATTCATACTTTAGTGTAGGCTGAACAATCTCTCGAGTTGTATTTGCAATGAAAACATCCCTACATGGGTGAAATTTGGCAGCATTAGAAAGTAACAGTAAACACTAAGTTACTTCAACATCAGTAATTAATAAAAAGCTATAATTTAATATGCTGTAGGCTGAATTATGAGCCTAGTGTGGCTCTAGTGTGTAGGATATTGCAAGAAAACCAACCACTTGTACATTCTGCTGACTCCAATTCTGGCCAAAGTGTGCGAGGACACGGCAGCAGATTTGAGGCCAAGCTTTGGTCTGCTGTGGATAGCCCAGCTTGTTTCAATGAACTTAAGACACACAAATGATACTTTATATGGACTTCTCTGGGCTGGTGCCATCTGCATGTTGGATGAAAGACCACTTTCAATATAGGCAGTGTTTTAAGACTTCGACTTTTGTTAAGTAATTGTTGGATGTGCCCCAAAGGTCCCCAGAAGGCCCCTTAATACAAAATCCTGTTGAATGATTTAGCTTTGGAAAATTTTGTGGCATGTGTGATTCGTTTGGTAATACAATTTCTGTAGAAAGTCAGTTGAAAGTCTGTTGCTTTGTGGTGGACAAATCATACATATTAAAGCTTCTACACTACCAACTCAATAAATGCAGAAGTTCACATTATTATTCGAGGCAACGTACCTCCCTAGCTCCACTTCAATAAAAATTAGCTAAATATTGCACGACACTGCCTTGATGCCAAGCCCTGTCAAACATCCAGATTGAAGAGCTGCTCCTAATTGGGTTTGTGCTTTCACTGGAGTCTATTAGGACTCTGTGCTTCTCCCAGCATCACTGCACTGAACTCAACTTGAAGCATGGCTCATAGAGTTGGAGAGGTTCCCATTCCCTTACCTTCTCTGGTGTCTGTGTTGTGAGATTGCCTCGTGTTGTCTGGGTTACACTGAGCTCATGCCCTTCAGCTAATGCAGCCTCAACTCTCTCTGTCTCTGCTCACGGTTAAAATAACCATTGCTCAAGGTACTAGATCCTGGCAGGAATGGGCATACTGAGAGTAGAAGTCCAGAGTGCCCAATAAAGACATGGGTTTGGAAAATATTGCTGTGGTGACAAAACAACAATTTGTATTTATGTAGTGCTTTTCATGTGTTTTGTTTTCTTTTTAAATATGGGCACTGAGCCAAAAGAAACAAAATCAGAAAATGTAGGAAATACTCGGCAGGTCAGGCAGCATCTGTGGAAAGAGAAACAGTTAACTTTTCAAGTTAAGACCCTTTGTCAAAAGAAATATTGGTCAAGTGACCAAAAGCTTGGGCATAGATGTGGGTTTAAAAAAGGTGTGGAGGGACTTGGAGAAAACTGCTACTCAGAAAGCTGAAGTTAAAGGTAGGATAAAGTGGGGGGAAAAGAAGGCAGAGAATTGGGGGGGGGGTTGCTTAGATATGAGAGGGCGGGAGAGGTCTGTAAAGCTAGGATGTGAACTTAGCATATGATGTGCTCAGCTGAGGTATCAGGGACTTGGTGTGGGATATGAACTGGATGGTTTAGCTTGACACTTACAGGGTGGGAGTCTGGCCAGGAGAAGATTGGAATATTGGAGTCTCCAGCTGATGGATTTCAGTGAGAGATGGGCAGCTGATGCCATCAAGATGGAAATGGGCAACCTTGGAGGTTGAAAAAGCTATGGGATTGGAAACTTCGGCTGGGGTCATTTCTGACAGAGACTGAGTGCTCTGGTTCTGTGTAAAGAGGGTGGTGAGGATCTGGAAGTATGGAAACAGGAAAAATTGACTGCAGCTCTCTTCCTGGTGGTTATTTGGAGGAAACTGTGATTCTTTGATGATGTAATGGGAAGAAGTAGTGGAGGTAGTGTTCGAATTGTGTGGGTTAACCTTTTGTTGGTGGGATGATGTCATGAAAAGGCAGCATTTAGATACACAGCAAAAAGTGAACAAAAACAAATCCTGGAGATTCCAGACATAAAGGGTGGAGTATGAAAAACCAGGTCCTATCTGGATAGCTTGCTGTATGTAGGGGATATGTAGAGGTGGTAGGAGCAGCAATGGAAGAGTGAGATTCATGGAGTTATTGTCTAGCAGTGAAATGAATATGTACAACAGGTGTAATAAAACCAGAAACTGCTGGGAAAAACCTGGCAAGTCGGGCAGTATTGGTGGAAAGAGAAAGTGTTAACATTTCATATCCAGGACCCCTTGTTAGAACTGGAATAGAGAGAAACAAGTGAGTTTAGGTAATGCAGAGGCAATGGGTGGAACAAAGGGAATTTCCATGATGGGAGAAATAACCTGGCAGTTAAGGGGCAATTAAAATCAGATTAAGCTTCCTTGTCTGTGTAATGTTTTGCTAATGTTGAATAGTCTGGTGTACTGGGACATGCCCAGCAGACCAGACTTCACAAAGAAAGGGAAAGAGGAAAAGGATGATGGGTTCTCCATTCCTCAGTTCTGACTAAGGGTGTGGGGACCTGAAACATTAACTCTCTCTTTCCGCAGATGCTGGTTAACCTGCTGAGCTTTTCCGGCATTCTCTGTTTTTACTTCAGATTTCTAACATCTGCAGTTTTTAAATAAACTTTTGTATACAACATGCATGACAGCCAGCAGAATACCCTGAGTCATGACCATTGTTATATCCCATTTTGAAGACATCTCAGAGAATGACAGCAAATTACAATACAGGTCCTTCCCGCCGTTTATACAGGCACCCATAACTCGATTTTGTCTGTAAGTTGGAAAATACGCAAAAATCACTTGAGGTGATAACCATACCTCCACAGTATTGTAATGAGTGGCATCAGAAAACACATAAGACTGATTTTTAAAAAAAGAACAATTACTAAAAGTGGGGAGAGAGAGAGGAAACTAGTTCTGCTGTTTGTAGGAATGAACGTAAGTATGTATGTTGGACTTCTGAATTGAATAATATTATGGGAGCTGGTTTGTATGTAGGGGTGTCCATGAGTTGGGCGTTCATAACCCAGGGATGGCGTGTATAACAAATGAAATTTAGAGAGCCAAGTGGATCCAGACCAGCCTGTAGAACTGATTTAAGATCTCAATTATACCATTGCTCTGTGTGAAGCAGCTTCAGGATCACACTGTGGAAGGTGATTTACTAACTCAGGATTTGGGTCTTGATGTAGCTTCTAGTCCAGTGAAGGTGGAAGCAGTGAGAATACTTTCAGGTAATTGTTTCACATCACCCGGACTCTGGAGCTAGATTGTGCTCCATCTGGATCATGCATGATCTGGGCTGCTTCTCTCCTCAGCCCCCACCACATTCCTGCAGCCCTGTGTACTATTTGTGGCTGTGAGGGACTGATGGAGCTGTGGGTCCAATGGCCGTGGGCGTCCCATGGAGCGAAGTGGTGGAAGAGCAATGATTGGCATCAGGTGATTGATTCTGCCGCCCTGCTTCCACCGCACTGATGGTTCTCTAGCAGCTTGTGCTGCCCTGGACACTTCAATTGTTTCTCAATGGGTATGACAGTCAAAGCAATAAATATAAATAATTTAAAAATAAATTACTAAGCAAAATAAAAAAAACAATAAATTTACTTAAAAATCAATTTATGTCAGAAATTAATTAACAGAACATAAAAATTAGGATAGAGTAGCCCCCATGACCCTTAATGCCTGCTGTGCCTTTCATCAACAACGTGACTGATTTTCCTCAGTGCCGTTTTCCTGTATTATCTCCATGTCCCTTTTAATTCCCTTTATACCCAGTAATCTATCGGTCACTGTTGTGGGTGAACTCAATGGCTGAAGGTAGAGAACTTCAGTGTATCACCTTTCTCTGAGTGAAGAACTTGCTTCTCATCTCGGTCCTAAATGGCCTATCCTTTGTTCTGAGACTGTTGCCCCTCATTCTAGACTCCTCAGCCTTCAGAAACACTTTCCCTACATCCACTCTGTCAAGCCCTTTAAGAATTTTCATTTTTACTGAGATCACCTCACATTCTTCAGAAGTTCAGGGAAACAGCCCTAGTTTACAAGATCTCTCTTCAAATAGCAACCTGTTATCTCAGAAACCAGTGGTAAATCTTCATTGGACTCTGGTAAGGAGAGAAACTCTGAGTAAGCAGACAGACCACACTCTCTATAGAATGAATAAAATCTACCTTGACTGCATCCTTTCTTTCCTGATGCATTTGCTTCTCATCCATAACACCTCTGATGCTCTCTGACAGTTCCACCATGGAAAAATATTCTATCTACCATATCTATGCCTCTCATAATTTTTTTTTCTCTGGCACGGATCTGATTTGGACATTTCTAGCATTCTCCTTTTGGTTTCAGGTTTCACAGCTGAGACCAGCATTTCACAGGGTGCCATCTCCTTTGACCATGGCTGGCAGAATGTTGAGGAGCCAGGTGGGAAGTGCATCAGGCCCTTAGCTCAGCGTGACTAAGCTTCGCCCTGCATTCAGGCCTGAGTCTAGTGATGGAGTGGTAGGACATCTGACTGCAGAGTATTCCAGACTTGTGCATTCCAATGCCCAGGTGGGGAAGTCGGAAATGTACTGACTCATGCACTATGGTTAGTTGGTAATTCTCTACGGATCTGCTGACTAACAATCAACATAACTGGGGCCCATTCATCCAACTGCAAAATTTCAAATCATATGCAAGCCCTTGTGGGCACATCAAAGAAAAAAGAAGCCAATGTATTTTGCTAAGGCACAGCCTATATTGCCATTACCTGTATCCTGATTCTTAAATTCTAAAATAACTATTTTTGTATTCAGTTATTTATATAAAAAACAAAATGCTGGAAACACTCAGCAAGTCAAGTATACATCTGTGGAAAGAGAAATAGTTCTGAGTCAGGGATCCTGCATAATTTTGAATTTCATTTTTTGTTTAGTGAACCGACTTTATTTATTTAAAAATTGGACTGAACCTTGAAGCCTCAGTGAATGGTACTCTTGTATTAGAATTAATAACAGAAAATGCTGGAAACAGCCAGCAGGCCTGGCAGCTTCTGTGGAGAGAGAAACTGAGTTAATGTTTCAGCTTGCAGACCCTCCGTCAGAACTGGGAAAGAGAGAAAGGTTTAAAGTTGCAGTGAGGATTGGAGAGAGGTGGGTAGGAGAAGGGAAATGTCCCTGGTCCTGTGGGGTTGGAATTGTCATGGTGATCAATTGTTGTGAGAGAGAGAACGAGAGAATGAACAGAGGGACGTGGCAAAACTGTGCAATGCAGGTTACAGCTGTGGGAAATGCCCAGCATATTAGGTGGGGGAGAGTGAAAACCTGAGTAATATTACAGAATCGTCTGTAGCATTCCATCAGTAATATTAACTTTTTTCTCTCTAATATCCCTAAAACAAACATTTCAGGTTATTCACTATTTTGTGGGAGCTTCCTGTGTACAAATTCTACTTAAACACTGGTTCCACTTCAAATGTATCTCACTGGTCATAAAGTGCTTTGGAATTCCTGAAGGGCTATGAAGGGTACAATACAAAGCAAGTCCTTATTTTGCTTTGATAAAGTGCCATTTTACGTTGTCCTTATTTTTTTATTTATGAATCAGATCCTCAGAGCAATAATATATCCCATGGTATATATATCCTTTGATACATATAGAAAGCTACAGCACAGTACAGGCCCTTCGGCCCACAATGTTGTGCCGACATTTTATCCTGCTCTAAGATCTACCTAACCCTTCCCTCCCACATAGCTCCCCATTTCTCTATCGTTCATACCAAGATAATCACTTAGCTTTTCAGTTCTGCAGGGCATGGGTATATAGATGGGTACAGTGTAATCACATCTACGTGTGAAGGCATTTATTTCTGCTAGCTGACTTTGTACTCTTGAGTGGGCCTTTTGTGTTCAGACTGCAAATACTGTTTGATTTTGCTGATTCTCCTTTTCCCCGGCTATTTATACTCAAAAAGAATTTGAGTATTGAAGACAGTTGGGGAGTTGGGTGGTGAGCAGTCCTGACAGAACAATTGTGGAACGGAGTACCATGAGTAAGGGAACTGAATGTGAGGAGAGAACAAATGTTAATGGAGCAAGTGGGACTGAAAGATTTGGATTTTCATTTGGTTTGAATTGTAGGATCTGCTCTGTACGTGGTGTTTACTGTCCTGGTAACCTTCTGAGGCAATGTTTGGACTTGAACTGCTACAGAGATATACGCATGTTATGGGTATTACACAATCCCACATCTGTATGAGAAGGGCTGATGTTATCATTATTGAAGGGTAACTTTTGGGAACATTAAATGTGTGTTTGGGCTGGCTCTAACCCCTCTTCACTGGAATTTGTTTATGTGAGTGACAGAATACTGTGAATTTCCTCACTTTTTGCAGATCTATCCATTTCTAACACAAATTGCATGGGTTCCAGCTCTGACTTAAGAGATAATGAGTGGGTGCAAATACTCTCAGGGAGATTGATATCTAAGAGTTTGGAGAACTTGCCCTTGCCCCCCAACTCCCAGTCATGTTTAAAATTAATTACAGTCACAGTTAATATTTCAAATTTATTCACATCTGCATTAAGGGTGTTAGTTTAGTGTAGTCAACTGGAGCTTCACATCCAGCACATTCACCAGTGTCTTTTTCAACTAAACATCACAAGCAAAGGTCATGCCATTAACTATTATCTTGTTAGGATTGGGCTTATCTGTTTTATTTAAAAAAAAGCCACTTGATGCACAAATGTTTTAATTAACATTCATTACAGCACACACATTTATAGGCATATAATTAATTGCAGTTGAAAGATTTACAGTTGTTTAACTCTATAATTTGGAAGAAACATTCACAAAAAAATAAAGCATTGATCTGGCAGACTTCAAGACTAGTTTCTCCAGTTTATGATGTATACAAAGTCGGCAGTTTGTTAAGATTGAAATGTTCAATGTTTGAACTGTTGCTTCTTTGGTGTGCTATGTCATTCAGTTGGTTCAAGTACAAATGATTTGGCCATATGGGACTGGAATGGAGGGCACAGTGCTCGGCATGCATGAGTTGGGCTGAAGGGCCTTTATCAATGCTGTATTACTTTATGGGTAAGCCTAGTAATTTCTAAGGTAGGGACATGTTCAGCACAACTTTGTGGGCTGAAGGGCCTGTATTGTGCTGTAGGTTTTCTGTGTTTCTATGACTCTATATCAGTAGTTTATTCGCTCCATGGTCCTGTCGCAGGCCTTTCCTTTACCAGATTGATGTGTTTTGGGGAGCTGAGATCACACAGCCACTGTTATATGATCACGAGATTTGAGTTCTATATTTGGCTTAAAAAAAGAGATTAATTTGATATCAGCTGTACAGCACAGAAACAAGGCTCTTATCCCACCGTGTCCGTGATAACCATGAAGGACCCATTTACACCAATACCATTTTATTCTCTCCAGATTCTGCCACTTACCTACTCACCAAGGGCAATATACAGTGGCCAATTAACTTACCACTCTGCATGCCTTTGAGATGCAGGAAGAAACTGGAGAGCACCCGGAGGAAACCCATATGGTCACAGGGAGAACATGCTAACTGAGGTCAGCATTGAATAGGGGTCGCTGGAGAAGTGAGGTTTACTACCTGTGCCTCTGTGCTGCCCCTAAACTAATGACTTGCAATAACTGAGAACCTCAGAGACACAGGTTCCTGATGCAGGGTTTTGGTCTGAAATGTCGAAAATTCCATTCCCACCCCATAGATGCTGCTCGACCCACTGAGTTCCTCCAGCAGATTGAACTGAGAATCTCTTTGTTCAAGACTATTCAATCTAACATCAGATTTATATTTACTCACAAATTAAAATATGTAGATGTGGGAAATGTGAAATGGAAACAGAAAATGCTGGAAGTACTCAGTAGGTTGGGCAGCATCAACCGAGGGAGAAAGAGTGTTGGAGATCAGTGAGATCAGAACTGGGAATGGTTGAAGATATAGTAAGACTTAAGGTGCAGAGAAATTGGGGGTGTGGCAGGAGGAGAGAACAAAAGAAATATTCTCTTAAAGGGTAGAAGACAGGAGAGATTAAGCAGAAGGGTGATAGCCAGGTGAAAGAGGGCGATAACAAGAATAAATAGTAGTCCATAAGTGATGTAAATCCAGAATTATCTAAAATGTAGAATGAGTACTCAAAATCATAAATAAAATGCTGGAAATGTTAATTATCTAAAATTGTTGAATCCCCCCAGTGAGTCTGAAATGTAATGTGTTCAGTTGGAAGATTTTGAGCTGTTCCTCAGGCTTGCATTGATCTTTGTTGGAGTAGTGCATGAAGCCAGGGATAGAGACAGCAGAGATGAAGGGGGATGGAGGATTAAAGTGCTGGACAATTAGAAGCACAAGATCACTCTTGCTGACCAAATAGAGGCGTTCTGCAAAGTGGTCACCCGATCTACATATGAGTTCCCACTGTGATTTTACTTCCAGTTTTAGCTGTTGTATTTTGTTTAGTCATGAAGCTTTCAGCATGCAGCCTCTTTTAGCTCTTTGCGAATGCCTGCCTGATTGTCCCTGTGGAAGGAATCTCAGCTAATTTGTCAGTCTCTCCTCTGCTGGAGATGACTGGTACTCATTTGCTCAACTGCCAAATGGCACAGTTAACTTCAGGAGAGTTAATTTGCAAGTTGCTGATCCATATTAGATCAACAATATGCTAATCCACCAATAAATTGAATCCAATGGTCTTGCTACTCCAACTGGAGCAGAAATAGTGAATGGCTGCTCTTATTCGATGGAGCCCAAGGCCGTTGAATGTGATTAAAATCACTCTATACCGAGTACATTCTAAGAGATGAAATCTACTTTGACTCAGTATCACACCATCACGCAAACCAGCTTCCCTTCCACTGACTCGAGCAGAAGATATAAAAGCTTGAGAGCATGTACCACTAGGGTCACGGGCAGCTTCTATCCCACTGTTATCAGACTCTTGAACAGGCCTCTCATACACTAAAAGATGAACTCGTGATCTCTCTGTCTACCTCATCGTGGTCCTTGGCATTTTATTTGTCTACCTGCACTGCACTTCCTCTGTAACACAATGTTGTGTTTTCTTTTTACTACCTCAATATAATTATGTATGGAATGACCTGTCTGGATGGCACGTAAAATAAAAGCTTTTCACTGCATCTTGGTACGCGTGACAATATGAATAAACTATCCAGTCTATTTGCACTGGGTCATTATCGTTCTGCCATTGATGGAAGACTGTTACATACAAATTGGCAGCTGTGTTTTCTACATTACAACAGTGACTACACTTTGAAAGTACATCACTGGTTGTAAAGTGTTTTGTGATATTCTGAAACGGATTACAACATACAATCTTCCTTAACGTTTCCTCACTGGAGGCCTGCGTGGATATCGTAGCAGCTGCATGCTGAAGGAGTGCCAGCTGGTGTCTGTGCAGCAGTGCAAGGAATGCTTCAAACCAACTGTGCAGATGGCACAATATCTACTTGAAGTGCTTATGTGGATTGATACTCTCAAGTTCAACATAATGGAAGGCAAATCAGTGACATGAGTGGGATAATTTGATTTTAGATGTTCCAGGATTTTTTACAAGCTTTCTGACTTGCTCCATTAATTCCTCTGTCAGATCAGGTACAGTGGTTACTCACTACATTGGTGAGAGAAGATTTACTGCAGATGCTATTACTTTGAACCATGCATTATTAAGAATTACACTGTGCCTGTTCTGGAATCCATGTTCCGTCCATGTGTGCTTTTTATTGAAAAATTTGGCATTTTATACGGCAGTGGCTATCTCCCCTTTTGTATCTTCCACGGTAATTGGCTGCTCATCTGCTTCCATGGGGATTTAAAAGATTCTTTTGTTTATAACTTGCTTGTTGGTCAGGGAACATCTGTAGAAAACTGGAAGTTAAATCAAACTATCTGTACTCTGGGGTGAGGTGAGAAATCATTTACACGGTGTTGTTAGAACATGGAATGTTTACCAAAGGGAGTAGTGGAGACACAGCCCATTGCATCTTTTAAGGGAAGTGTCAATAAACCTGTGAAGCAGAGAAAGCCTGGGACCTGGGGAGAGAGCAGAGCATTCAAATTAAGTTTGAGTTGCTTTAGCAGAGACAGATTGGTCAAATTGTCTTCTTTGTGCTGTAAAGCTCAGTGTTGGTATATGTGTGTGTGTCTATCTATCCATACAGCTCATTGAAACCTCTGTCCATACAGCTCATTAAAACCTTTTTTTTATTGAAGTCTGATATCTTAATTCAGTGTCTGTAACCTAGGGAGTAAGTACTCAGGGATTTGAGGGCATTAATTTCTTGAGGTACCTGCATTCACAGGGAGGTCGTGCATCTGTTTTGGTTTTAAAGTCCAGATAAAAGTTGATTAATACAAGTTGTAATACTTTATTCTGCACCCTGTTATTGTTTTACCTTGTATTACCTCAATGCACTGTGTAATGAATTGATCTGTACAAATAGTATGCAAGACAAGTTTTTCACTGTACCTCTGTACTTGTGACAATGATAAACCAATTTATTTTGTTAGAATTGTTGCCAGTTTCTATTATGTGACCTATGGACTGGAACTCTCTGCACTTTTCCAGTAAGCCAGCTCCTATGTCCACTATTTACCTTTAAAGCATCTTCCAATGGTAATTTCCACAGATCCAGCTTTAGCTGGCTGTCAAAATATTCCAAATGATTCTGACGTGTTCCAGAACCATTCAACAGGATTCCATAACCATTAAAAATGAATTAAGAATTATTGCATAAGAAAGCCAAAACACACTTGAGAAACAGGAAAATTAAAAATCAATTAATTCAAGAACAAATATAAATTGCTTAGTGTCACGCAAATGTTCCCCTCCATTGAAACTTTCTGCAGTTGATTCTGTAGGCAGATTCTCCATTGTTGGAGAGTTGTAGAAGCTTTGTGCTTCCTCCCTGGACTCCATAGCAGCCCAATAGCAGAATGTAGCCAGAATGATAGTCGCAAACGGCTGTCAGATAGTTTGGAAATCTGGAACTTCTTGAACTTACACTTGGGAGGGTTGGGCTGTGGGTGGGAAATGCTGGCAGGTTCATGTGGAATTGTTAGCATTTCTCAGGAAAATCTGGACCAATGATTACACAGCAATTAACTGCAGGCAGCCATACTTCCCTCAATAAAACTGTGATCCAGGCTGTGGGCCTGATTTGAGATTTTAATTACTTTCCACTATTTCACCTTTGGACTTGGAGGTTTTATGTGGTAGTTACTCATTCATACACAGCACATTAGTGTTTTCACCTAGAGGTATCCAAATATGCATTGGGGTATACAGTTGGTTGTTACTGGACTAGCAATCCAAAGGCTTGATCTGGAGAGATGAGTTCAAATCCCACTACAGCCACTGGGGAATTTAAATTTGGTTAATTAAGTAAATCAGAAATGGTAAAAAAAATTCAGTGATGATGACCATGGCACTACTGGTTTTGTTAACCTCCAATTGATTCACTTGAGTTGTTTAAGAAAGGAAACCTGCTATCCTTATTTTCCAAACCTCACTCTTAGTGGTCTAGCTAGGCACGCAGTTTAAGGGCAATTATTGAAGGGTGTACTATTGCTCAACTGTAGTCAACTTACAGCAGTTGCAATGTTTTTCTTTATCAGTATGTGTTCTCTGTGACCCATTCACTTCTGAAGGAGCCTCAGACCTTTGCTGAAATTTGTGCATCTGTGGCATGTTAACAAACCTGTACTGCTTTTACTGCATTTGGAAAGCTATCCGGTTTGATTATAGAATTTATTGTTATAAAAAATGTGACTGTTGGAAATGACCAGATATAATAGAAATAAGTTGCAGTGTTTCTACGATCCTTGAGGATTTTTTTGGTTTGTAGCCTGTCTGAAGTTCCACTTAGGATTTGTTTGTTGATCGTCTAATTTTACATGGCTGTCCCTTTAGTTTTGTTGAGCTATATTTGATATACTTGCTCCTTTTGTTGTGGGGACAGTATTTAAGTTACCCGTCATCTCCCTCACAGCCCCTCAAGACTAGGAATTTGATGGTTCTTCCGTGCCAGATTTTCTTTCCACTTTATATAAACACATGCAAAACTCCTGTTTTACAACCAAGTATCAGTGGAAAATCCACTTCCTGAGATCCAGGGATAAGATTTTGGACTGTTGGTGATTAAAATAAAGCAGAGTGGGAAAGTGGAGGTGAGATGTCAGGATATCCTGTCAAATGCAGACTGGGCCTGAGGAACCTAACAGTCTACTCCTCTTATCCTTGTGTTCTTAGCTGTGATTTTCTGTTTTTTTTCCCCCTTGAAGTTTCTTCTATCCTGAAAACAATGAATGATTCCAATATGGTTTCAGCAGTCTCCTGAATTCTTCAGCACCTCATTGGAAGTTGTTCATCACATGGAGTGAGTGTCAAAAGGCTGTGGGGGTGGAAGTGTTGCACTCCTAGAGCCCAGTTCTGGACCTATTTAGAATTCAGCAAGAGTGGCCAGGTGTTGAAAAGCTATGTGAGGGTGAAGCTCCTCACCTCGGGGGCAGTGGGTTTTGCTGGGTTTAGCTATTCTCAGTGAGATCCTAGTTTCAGTCACCGATCCTCTCTCATCTGTACAGTGCAGGACTAGCTCAGACCAAGGATAGACTCTGTCCCGCTCAAACCCTGGTGATGGTAGATGGCCCCATTATATTCAGCAGCATTTAAGTGATTCAATTTACAAACTCCAGTGATTCAGTATCTTTCCTTCATCATGCCCTGCTGTCACCCAAAGCCTGGAGAATGATGCCGCATGCCATGGATGTTATTGTTCTTTAGGTATGGTCCACAAGTCCTGAAGTGACATCATAGACATGTGACTGTTTTACATTATTTCCCTCAAAAGACTTAATTAAAAAAAAAACTTGTTAGTCAATAATTAATAATGGTCTGGAATTTCTGCTAAACCTGTCCCTAACTGCTGCAGGACCCGGGGGCAAACCTTTGGAAGGAAGCTGCCTTTGACCTGATTGGTGAGCTCTAGGCCAATTGGCAATCCTTCTGGGCTGCTCTGATAGCTGGTGAAGCTGCACTCCCAGGCTGAACCAGCTGTCAATTCACAAGATTAAGATGCAAATTCTAGAAAGCACAAATTTAACTCAATTTAATCAAGAGTTGTAAATTACCTGTCAAGTTAACATTTCCCTTGCAGGCATTGCATTCCAATGAAACACATTTGCTGCATGGCATGCTGGTGCATTTAGTAGTGCAGCTGCCTCACAGCTCCAGTGACCAGGTCCAATCCTGACTGCGGGTACTGTCTGTGTGGAGTTTGCTTGATCACAAGATTTCCCAATCCCAAAAGACATGGACTACTGTAAATACACCCTGGTGTGTAGGTGAGTGGTAGAATTTGGGGGGAAGTTGATGGTTATGTGGGGAGAATAAGTTACAGTGAAAATTAGTTGGAGAATTCTCTGTGAGTTGGCATGGACTCCAAGGGCCAAAATAGTTCCCTCCTATGTCTGTGAGAAAATAATGGATCTGCACTAGGTTTAACCTGGTGGCAGTTTCTCCAGTGTAACTGCTGGAAAATGAATTAGACTCCATTAGTACTCCAGCAGAGGGGTGTGGGGCACTTGGCAGAACTGATCAGTTCTGCAGATGTTCAGGACCAGAAGTCCTGAACTCCCAGTGAGCTGTAGGTTCAAAACCTAGCAGGTTTCAGCAGTAATTTTAAGCCATTTAGATATATTTCAAAAATGCCTATGAACTTGTAAGTTAGGATTTCACTCATTGACTGCTGAACAGTAATTCTAGGTATTGTGACAAATAGTACTCATTTTGAGACAATTTATACCTGCACTACTTGAATTCTGGAAATGGGAACTGTGGAATATTTACACATGGAAGGATATTAATTTGCAGAGAAATAGAGAATGAAATATTCTATTGGATTCTTTTATTTTGACTTTACATGCGGTGTTAAAAACAAAATGTATGTTATGTACACTTCCACAGTACAAGTTTACAAGGATTTTCTATACATGTTACTTCATAGGACATTATACAACAACAACAACCTTTTATTTTAAAAAGAGTTAGCTTGCCAATGTACCATAAAGAGATACGACCTGGGTTTACCATAACACAAATGGAGAAAGTAGTTGGTGAATTTAATGTAAAAGGCAATACAGGAAGTTAAAAATGGCAACATAAAATTGAGCAAGTGCTCAAGTAGCAATATACAGTGCAGCATTGTTTAAGTGATCTGGGCTCTTTTTTACCTTTCTTTATAGCCAGAATGGGTGCAAAATCACTTTTAAATTTTTAATAGTATTGAAATGATTGCAGCAGTTTGTTCATTGGCTGGAAAGGATTCTACAGCATCATGTAGATTTGGTTATGGTAAATTAATTATTCCACATTATCCGTGATACCTTTTATGCAGTTAGTATTTAAGCCATGCAGCTCGACTCGCCTGATCAATGTCAGTAAGAAGAATGGGTTACCTGTGCATGTTGGTGCTTTGACATTACCTTAAATGTGGTACACCAGCTAACCTTTGTTCAACTCATGCCAAAACAACCTTTGTTCTTGTCAAAAAAACTGCAGTGGAATGTTTCCCAATGTTGGGGTGTAACCATATATTCATCAATCTTTTCTCTCCCCACTTATTAAATGGCTGCAAGTAGCCTTTATATTTTAGGCTATGATTTGATCTATTTCATTTTATACAAAACCATTTAAAAATAAAATACAACTGGCACACTGGAAAGCAGCTTCTCTATTCGAGAACACTTGACAAGAATTCAATATCAATGATAATGCTTATTGAATAAGGCACAAAATGCACAGAATCCAGGTGAACACAGATACGCTATTTACAGAACATTGTCATTACCTGCATGACTCTTCTGGATGCCCTACCAATCACATTTAACACTCCTTAACAAAGTGATTGCACTATCCTTTAGCTTGTGTACTGCCCATCTCTGTGGCAGGGCAGCTCCTTGTCTACAGATTGTAAGATAAACTGACTGTATGAATTTACAGTAAATGGTGCAAGTGTAGAATGGAATGGGTGTCACATTTGATTAAGCTACATGGACACTATTCCGAAGGTCCATGGTTGTAGACAGGTAGCTGCACTCAACACAGTGATATGGTCCAAGTAAATTTGCAGTAGGACAGGTTCAGGTCATTTTCGTCGTGCTCAGTATATCAGGCAACACAGCTTAACAGCTGCCACAAGAACCATTAAGTGCATCCTAGTCTGTGTAGTTCACACAGCACTTATCTGTGACCTTCACAGGGAATGCCACAAAGTATTTGTCCTTGCTACAATTGGGCTAGAGTGGCAAGTTGTCAAACCAAAAGCACATTTGTTGAAATCAAAAGTTTTATGAAAAGTCATTAAACATCTGTGCAAGCAACAAGACAAATGCATGTACTGTCATTAATACCGTTCACATTTAACGGGGAGACAATGCTCAACAGCAGTGAAAATGGAACCATTGTTCAAGTATTTCCTTCTACTTTGATGCAAAAATCACAGGATAACTTCCATGTTGCTCTTCTCCAAGGCTCCAAATCTTAACAGTAACATTTTGTATTACATAGCATCTTCTTTGCCCAGCAGGAGAACAGTCCTGCCTTCAGTCTTGCTGAAAGATGCAATTTGAGGAAACATAGTTACTTTGGCCACTTGTTCTGTGTGTTTATCAGAGCATTATCACTGGTAGTTTCAAGCAACATTGATCTTAAATGTCCTCCCACATCACATTAGCTGAGATACAGAAGTTGCTCTTAGCTGTTTGTCCTGTTAGTAACTGTACTTCTGTAATGGTTTGACAGGAGTTGTGGGTTGACCGAAGGATGGCTTTGGTGGCACATCTGGTTTAATGGATGGTGTTCTCTTTATTCCTGACCGAGGCAGCGTCCCACTGCTGGTATAACTGCTCTGGCGGGACAATGAGCCAGGTTGTGGTTGAATAACAAGAGGAGTCCCGTGTACAGAATCCATCCTCATGGGCGGTGCTGGGGGAAAATATCCTCCCCTATTAAAACTGGGATGCCGTGACAACACAGCTCCATTCAATGAACTGATAACATTTTTGGGGAGCACAGATATTGAGTGCCTCTGTGAAGAATTTCGGGGATAGCCTCGTTCTCTCTCTCTCTCTAAACTCGACAGTTGTATATTAGAGGTTGATGGAACGTCCACGCGCTTAGTTGGGCTGTGTCTCGGGAGGGTAGAAGAAGGAGAATAGAGTGAAGCCTCTCTGTTTGGAACCTTGGGAGGTACTTCCACTATTTTGGTCATTGGTTCTAGCATTATATTTTGACGACTCATAGGGATGTCCCCCAAGATAGCTTTAGAGCTGGTTCCACTTTCATTGAGATGTTTCAGGAGGTCATTTAATGTGTTTCTTGCTTCAACAGATCTCTGCTGTTCTTTTTTACCAGAATGGCCAGTAATTGACATTTCTATATTTTGCACCTTCCTTTCAGCCTTGTGGGCATTAGAATTTGAGAAAGACATGTTGTAGGCATGGGTTGCATTGGGAAGTACCACAGCACTGGGTATCTGGCTATTATGGTTTATGGGGGAATGGGAAGATGGACTTGATGGAATAATTTGGGGGCTTTTTAAAGGTGATTCCTTTCTTGCCGCATTAATGTTGTTCTGGGCTTTCTCCCACTGGTTCTTGATGGGTTGAATGCTTTTCTGATGAAGTACTGGTGTAGACTCAGGTGTTGGCAAGGCTGCTAGTTCAGGAGGTTGTCCGTGGCTATCCACGATCATGGTCTTCGCATCACTGCTGGGTGGCAACTCTTTGCCATTAGATAGCAGATTTGTGTAAAGCTTGGGTGTGTCGATGCTTTGTGGGTACTCCTTGACTGGACTATCAAATAGTCCATTAAATTTTGTGAAACTTCCACTTGAGTCAGTGCAGGACTGTGCAGATTCTGCATCCTTGTTCATCTTTCTGGCCTTGCGCAAGTAGGTATCGCGGTGACAGTACACAGCTACACCAGAAATGAAGGCTCCCAGAACAAAAGCAGCCAAAACACAGGTGATCAGGACATTCATGTGAACCATTTGGTTTGCATCTCCAGATTGCACTTCCCATCGAACTCCTGGAGCAAAATTAAGTTTGTAAAAACATTAAAGTGTGTTTCCTATGTCAATGATCCCTATTTGGAAGAGAATGTATTAGAAATTAAGCACTTTTGTTGAGAAAAAAATTCTAAAACACTACATGAGAAAAACACCTGAACTATTTTCAGTTCTGTTAGCAGGCAGTTTTGGTAGCCATTGTTTTCAGTGATTTTTAATTTGATTCCAGGAAAATCTTCCCCATACATCTTAACACTTGTGCACAGAGATCCATAAATAACTTAAACATGGTTGTAACCACAACTGCACACAAGTTTGAGATTTCCTTATGGAATGGATTTGTTTATAATTGTTTGTGCCCAGCAGTATAAATGAGTGAATTCAAAATTCATTTCCAATTTTTCAGCACAGTTAAGATATTTTTGCGATATGTACACAATCCACCCTTTCTGAATTTATCACGTTTGGTAATAAAATTGGGTATTTTAGTGTTTGGAACTGATTGTTTTAACACTGCTAGCAGACCCAATTTTTAAAGAATTATTTGCTAAATTTTTCTATACTTATTGCCTGAGAATAAATGGGCTGCAACAGACAAACTGGTCAAGGAGTTTTTTTTCATCCAAGGCTCACCCTTACTACTGACTGTCAAGCATTTGTTCTGCACCTCTCCCTCTGCTCCAGCTAGCTGCCCAACCAATTACATGTACTTGATTGTAGTGTGATTTAATGCTTTGGCAAATTTAGCTCTGTCCTTACTGAAATGGATGAAAAGGAAAAGATGGCAGGAGGGGAGTGTAGTGGTGGGAACCAGGTAGCATCAATTGTAGATGAGAAGGAATAGAAATTGCCTTTCTACTGGGTGGCCAAGCAGTTTAAGATGATACAACATGGGCTACTTGGTGGCTGCATGATATGCCTAGAGCTGCCCCACATCCAGACACCATCACAGGAAAGGATTAATTAATGGGGGAAAGTTCTGACTAGACTCGTATATCGGTGGTGATCTCAAACTTGAGATAAATTCCTTGTTCTCTCATTGCATCCATTTTAATCTAGACATTATAAAGACTTAATAATTTAAATATAGAAAAAAAATTGTGACACGTTAGTCATTTCTCCATTTCTAGGGCCTACTTAAAGTATGTAGTTTTAACACTTTCCTAATATGATCTGGTAGTTAATGTCACCCGCATCTCCTAAACGTTGTCAAAAGTGGCCAGCATTAAGCCACTATATGAACAAAATATAGTCCAAACATGTTTTCACTCAATGGTAAAAATTATTTTCTGAAATTTAACTTTGTACAGCATGTCTTTTAAGTATATGGAGGTTTTTACAGTAATTACTGTATTCTAAGGATACCAAAAATAGTTGAGGATTTTAATAATAGGCATTTTGTGTAGAACTGTGGAGTTTTGAACACAAGGGAAAAACTTGGAACTAGGTGTGCAGAACAGTTCATTTTAGTTGGCCATCGTTTCTGGAACAAAATGCCATGGCTCTCTAAGCCTTGTAACTTTACACTGTTGTTACACTTTGTCAAGCAAAAGTAACGTTTCTTTGCTATGGCACACAGCAATCAAGTTAGGACTGATCCAATGATGAATTTTGATTGGGTTATTTTCTAGATCAGTTTTGATATAAAACGTCATGTTCTTTATCCACAATAAAGGCAACTGTTGTAAACTTCTGTTGAGGTTAACATTTTCAAAAATGAAGGGATTTGCTCTTCCTCTAAAGAAATCCAGAGCTATCAATGTGACCTGTTGTGTTTATCTTTTTTCTTTTAGAGCATACGTGATCTCAATTTTAATTTAATGCTGTCATACGGTGGTGTTCAATATGATCTTCCTTTCCCATAGTCTCATTGTTCTGAACTCTGGCTTTTTTTTTGGATACTTGAGGCATTTGTTGTTGCATTAAGGCACTCAGTTTATAGCTAATACACATCTTTAGACACTTTTCATGTACTATAGATTTGGAAGGTGATATCAAAAAGTGAAGGATTGTAATAGTACACACAATTTTACTTTATCATTATGGACTCTCACTGTTCCTGTCAGCTGAGAATTTATACAAGCAATTGATGGGGCTAAAACATCATTGAGAAGTGATTAAAATGACATTTCCTTAAGAGCAAAATGGCTGTGTTCATTATTCCCCATTTTACCATCAAAAGCTGAGAAAGATTATAACTGAATTTGCCAAATTGAGGAGCATCTCTTTGACTGAATCCAGAATTAATCCAATCTCTCGCTAAAGAAAGTCTATTTGTCCCTGTAGAGCAACTAGCAGGGTGCTTGCTGGATGTCACAGTGCGGTAAGTGGTAGGACACCATGGTCCTGCACAATATGCCTTCTCAAAAAGTGATATTTAAAAAAAAATTGAAGCACCAATTATTTCATCTCTCATCAGGAATTGCATTCCTAGAGTATGAATACCTAAACAATGGCCCAG
Source organism: Pristis pectinata (assembly GCF_009764475.1). Taxonomy (NCBI): domain Eukaryota; kingdom Metazoa; phylum Chordata; class Chondrichthyes; order Rhinopristiformes; family Pristidae; genus Pristis; species Pristis pectinata. The sequence continues at coordinate 13,251,228 of NC_067432.1, forward strand.
AATTCAAATTTGGCCAATAGCAGCATCTGGCTTGGCTGCTCTAGGGCAAATACTATGATATTTTACTGTGCACAAGGTGCAAGATATGGCAGTTGCTAGAATGTCCTCATATGAGAAGGTAGAATAAGTGCTGAGGAGCAGATTACTGAGGATGGTGAGAGAATAGAGACCTGGGAAAAGGTTGGTAGAGTTGAACCTCTTTTGTGCATGAGTGTTGCTGCACATATCCAGCAGCCTACGTGTACTAATGCATCTTATGCCAGGACGTACTGGCAATAATTTCAGCCTATAACCCTAAAAGTGACCCTCTGGCCTCTGAGGGATGTGTTTTGGACAGGTTTTCAACTCTTGCCTCACACAGCCCTAAGGATGCCAATGCAAACTTGGTAGATTTGCTTCCGTTGCAGAATGTCCTGTTGGTAAAGGGAGCAGTTTAATTTAATGAAACTAAGGTTCCAGAATAGTGAAAACTCGGAGAAAATACTAATATGTTGTAGACTCCAGGATCCACACCCAAGGAGCAGAATGCATTTTGTTAAATAAATTGTGCACAGTAGAATATCCTAGTAGTAGGAGTGAAATTTACAATTACATTTCAAGCAGTCAGCAATGACGCATGAACAATTAACTGATCCTTTGAGTAAATAAGCAATGACTTTTTCAGTTAACTAACAGGATGCTATTTGATCATATTACATTATAATGCACCATTTGGCCAATTAGCAGGCAGCATATTTTAAAAAGGGTCAACTGTAATTCATATTAATGCCTTGGCTTGATACAAACCAGAAGTAATAAAGCGTGCAGCTTTCCTAGAATAGATTCCCATTATTTGCAAATGGAGTGTGGATGAGAAGCTCTCTCATCACCTCTGATATGCTCCCCTCAAAACAGCAGCCCTGCCAAGAAGCAGGGCCAACTGTGATGTCGGTAAAAATAGCATAAAGTGCAAGGTAACGGGCATGGTAAAGTGGTTGACAAATTGCTAATAGTAACTAGGGTTTTAAGTAAATGCATGCCTTGATTTATTTTTGATATGTTAATAAAACAGGAGTTAAGATGAAATTATTACGGTTTATAATTGCAAAGTTCTGGTTATAAGGGCGTATTCTGCAACAGAATTGTAAATGCTTCATAACTAGATTTCTGTGACAGTAAGGATAGATGGGGCAAGAAATCAGTCCAGCAAAATTCTAAATTATTGGTCACAAGATGTACTCATTAATGCATCCGGTTCTAATCACTTTAACAGAGCTGAATGTGCAGGAGGCAAGTACAACCAGAGGCTGATTTTCTCACAGTAATTTAGCACTGGCAAACGACAGGCAATTTTTTTCTCACTTGTTATCTGTTTTGAATCCATGCCCTTTCGTTTTCCATATCTTCCTCCCCTTCCTGGTTTTAAACAGCCCCCTGAACAAGCTGCCACTTTCTAATTTCTCTATTTGAACTCAGGAAAACATCTGGTTGTGAGTTCAATGCTGCACTTTTAATTCCATCAGGCAACCCTGTGCCAACAGACACGTTTGCGTGCAAGATACAGGAATACTCTCAGTTGAAACAGAAAAAAATATTAGCATTGGCACTTTTTGAAAGTATCCCATGTTGGTAGAATTCCAAACAAATAAAATAACACATTCCAAGTAAAATACCCAAGTATAAAGAATTTGAAGTTAAATCAAGTGTAGTATAGTATGAAACACGTAACCAAATAAACAAGGCAAGGAAATAGTTTCCTGCTCATGGTTAGTCGATAGTGTAGGCTGCATGCAAATTAAAATACAATTTACAAGCACGATATTTTGCAATTATTTCAGTCACGAAAATCAAAGGCACCTGAACAAAGTATTTCCTATTAGTCTCTTGTATAAACTGAACATGAGAAGTCATTTATCTCTCAATGAATTCCTCAAAGAGAAAGAAATTGTTAGGATGACTGTTAGAGGATAAAAATATTAGTTCAGTACATAAATGTGAAATAGAAGACTTAGCTGAATGGCTGATACCCATTGGAGGGATTCTAAGGGAAAGTTACTGGCTAATAATGAGGTAGATTCTCCATTCTACACATGCAGAATTTCCATCACTTTGGTTAGTGAGATGCATGGGTGATTTGATTTTTTAAAATATAAAAATCAGGCAAGGCCTTTTGAACATTTTATCCATCATAAGTGGTAAAATGTTCAGGGTTAGAACTGTAATGGCAGTGGTTGACAGAAGAAAACATCAAGAATCAAACAATGGCATTGACTGTTCCACAACAAAAAGGTACAAATGAAGGAAGGAATGAACTGAAAGTAAAGTGCAACAGACCAACTTAAATAACAGCATTTGTATAACGATCACCAACACATATCAGAAATGTGCATGTCTTAACTGAGGTAAAAGTAATTAACTTAATTTAAAATAAAAACACTGCCAATAGAACTGAGAAGAAACCTGCTTTAGCTGCTTTTTGTGTTAAAAAGAAAACATTATCTGAACAGGACCAGAGATTTATTTTATATTAAAAGCCAAAGAACTGTCCTCTTTTCCCATGCACTTTGATGATTTACTTTCTTGAGTCCAAATGCTGTAGATTGATCAGAAGTCCCAGCATGTAAAAGTCAATGGTAGCTGATTATTAACTCAAACTCTAACAAAAGCTCAGCCTTTGCAATATGCATTGTACACATGACATACTACAGTTTTTGATTAAACTTGCTCCCAAATTTAACTTTACACATTTTACAAGAGTTTGACAGAATCACAAAACCAGGCTGTCTGAAAGACTGTTCAGGGCCTCCTCTCAGTATTAGGTACAAAGACTTTGTTATTTGATACCTGAAACAAGAGTTGGAATAACCAGCTTCCACTTCAGACTCAGAATTTTAAGAAGTGCAGAGTTTCACTCCATCAGCACCTGTCCTGACCAGTATTGTTTTACTTTGAAGATGGTTCTGTTTTGTTTTCAAATGAGCCCCTGGCCTCAACCATTTTGATTGACTGAATATATATATGGCAGCTTTTTAATAAAACAGGTTTCCATTCAGTGGAAGAAAGCTTCCCTTCAAAGGCCTTACCATTGGGGACAGCAGATAATGTTTCAAAATAATCAAAAGTGTCCACATCATCTTGCACTGCAACTTTTCGTGAACCGATCACATTTGGAGATACTATCGGGTCACTTACAGCAGTGGAAGCAGAGGCTGCTGGAACATCCGTTTCTGTGGTGACAGATTTAAATTATTTGAACAATTAATGGGGTGGGGGGTGAAATTATGGATAAATTAACTGTTAATGCCAAATTACAGCAGAGTAAAGGTCTAAAGCCATCCTAAATGTGTAAGTAACACAAAAGCCCTTTGACCAAATTAACTTGGTCTGAATCATACCTTTAAAAGTATAGGCGAGAGATTGGGCTGGAAGCTGTGCAGAGCTTTCTGACACTTGTACACATCCAGCCTCAATGTTCTGCATGGAAAGTCATATGACAGAAGAGAGGCCATTTGGCTCACTGAGCCTGTGCTGATTTTTTTTTTAAGAGCTACAACATTAGTTCAAATAATTTACTTCAAGTTACCCCCAAATCCACAACATCCAAAGGCTCTCCTAATCTATCTGGCTCAGGACATTTTCAAAAGTGCGCTTTTCGCTGAACCCTACCCCATTTCAGGATCACCTGATTGACTTTAATGCCAAACCTCCACCTAAGAACTATTGGCAATGCCTTGAGGAAAATTTCAGATTTTCCATATACATCCCAATTCAAAGTGTTTCCTTTGCCCCCAGCATCCTCCCCAGAGTCAATACCTTGACTTGGGAATGGAGATGCTATCACTGTGTGTGTTGCTACGGCAGGTGCCACTTCCCACACCTATACCTCGATGAGCAGAATGACAGGAATTGATAATGAACTGAAATCTAGCTGTGGATGTCACAAAAATAAGACTTCAGAACATCAGCTTGATGTGCCTCCACTTAGAAATAGCTAAAATAATAAGGATTTTCATGGTTTGGCAGAAATGGCATTAACTTGGGAAACCGTTCAGTCCGTGTGGTTCAGTAGTAACATCTCCTCCTCGCCGACGATCAACACAGGCACACCTCAAGGATGCATGCTTAGCCCACTGCTCTGCTCTACTCCATATTCATGACTGTGTGGCTAGGCACAGCTCAAACACCATCTATAAATTTGCCAATGACATCACTGTTGTTGGCAGAATCTCAGATGGCAATGAGGTGGTATACAGGAGTGAGGCAGATCGGCTGGTTGAGTGGTGTCACAACAACAACCTCACAGTCAATGTCAGTAAGACCAAGAAAGGGGTGGTCAGGAGAACACACACCAGTCCTCATTGAGGGGTCAGCAGCTTCAAGTTCCTGGGCATCAACATTTAAGAGGATCTTTGAGGCCCAACACATTGATGCAATCATGAAGGCAGCACACCAGTGGCTCTACTTCATTAGGAGTTTGAGGAGATTTGGTATGTCACCAAAGACACTTGCAAATTTCTTAAGGTATGGTGGAGAGCATTCTGACTGGTTGCATCACCACCTGGTATGGAGGCTCCAATGTGCATGATCAAAAGAGGCTGCAGAGGGTTGTAGATTCAGCCAGCTCCATCACAAACACAACCCTCCCCTCCATGGAGTACGTCTACAAGAGGCAGTTCCTTAAGAAGGTGGCATCCATCATTAAGGACCCTCACCATCTGGGACATGCCTTCTTCACGTTACCACCAGCTGGGAGGTGGTACAAGAGCCTGAAGACCCACACTCAGTGTTTCAGGAACAGCTTCTTCCACTCCGCCATCAGATTTCCGAACAGTCCATGAACAGTACCTCGTTATTCCTCTTTTGCACTATTTATTTTTGTAACTTAGAATAACTTTTATGTCTTGCACTGTACTGCTGCCACAAAACAATAATTTTCATGACATATGTCCGTGATAATAAACCTGATTCTGAATATATACATGATGGATGCCTGGAATAATGCTAGTATCTGAAGTCAACTGGGAGAACAATTCTGGTGTGAACTACACACAGACAAAGCAGCAACTTCATTTGATTAAGATTCACAACCACGGCCCAAATGATATTTACATCTCGCTGTAACAGTGTCTAGGTGAAAAATCATTCTTGAAATGAATACATGGGCCACGGGGGGGTTAGGGAACAAGATGGACTAATGACTATTTTCATATACCAAAAGAAATTAAATCAGTATTACCGCATTACAGAATTTACATTAGATAATGTATTGAGGGGTTTACGAAATGTCCCTTTTAAATCTGCAGTGTTTTGCTGAATACCAAGAGAGCAGCTTATAGCTTGACATCAATCTCAGTGGTTGATTCAGGAAGGTTGGTGTCAGCAACAGTGTGTAGCAAATTACTTCTGAAATTGCATGGAGTGTGCATCCCGTCATTTTTTTTTGCACCCAGTTTGCTTTTAACAGGCCCTCATCTTATTGATCCATAAATCCTCAGTGAATTAAGGCCACACTAGGATGGGTCTCATTTTATACCAGGCTACTCTTTCATTGTCAGTGGCAGAGAGTCAGCCTCTAAGGGTTAGGAAGCTTGGGGACTAGATGCCACAATTATCTGGATCAACTGCAGGTGCTCATCAGTTTGGAAAGTCCTTTACAATAGATTTTGAACTTCCTTAAAACAGCAAACACTGGCCACTGCACAGAACCTCATGACTTGCTCACAATCTAAGTTGCTGGGGGATATAATGGTTATCTAAACTGGTGTGCTCAGTACAATCTGTATCTCAACACTGATGAAGTATTTTAACATTTTCACAGGATTACATTCTTTTAAATTGAGAGTATAGCTTAAGGTCCAACAAGGCAACAATGTGTTAACATTTCATTAATGAAGCACAGATCTGGACTTCTGAGGAAAAAGAGATAAGCAGATTAGCAGTTAACCAGTGAGATGCCTTCACATGCTTGGGAAGCAAAGAAAACTGGGCTGCTACAAAATGCATCAAGTGTTGTAGAGCAATGTGTTAAAAGGTAACCCCTCGGGTAAGAAACCTGATTAGTCAGCGGAGGCGGGGAAACGTGCTGGGAGCCACTAGTGACTGAGGAGGAAAGAATGATTAGTTTGCTACATCGTGCTTGTGGCTGGCAGATGTAGAACAAATCACACGTGGCCATCTGCCAAGTGAGCAGAAAGGGAAAAGGGTAAAGTTTGCTGAGGCAACGGAAGGAGGAAAAGATAAAAGCAAACAAAAACCCCAAACTAACCAGATGTTGGATCACCAAATGGTTTGTAATCTGGTGTAGCGACCAAGATTTCTAGAAGAATTAAAAGAAAGATTAGTAGTGGAAAAAAGTTTAAAAAAAGATAATGAACTGAGCAAATGAAATGGTTTAATCATAATCGGCTGTCGACACCACAAAAACAAGACTTCAGAACATCAGCTTGATGTGCCTCCGTTTAGAAATTGCTAAAATAATAAAGATCTTCAGCTCTGCAAACTATATTAGGATGATGAAAAAGTTGGCTCTTTTGAAAGTCTACACATTATCTGATTGAAATGTTAGTCATGCATGAAATTACAAAGTGGGACTCGGTAAATGAACGTCAGAGTAACTTCTGAGAACCTCTGTCTATTGGCTTGTGGCTTCACATCCTAAATTCCCCCCATATTAATGGAAATTGGTTAGAGAAATCGGTTAGAGAAATCTCACTTACCATGACATTCTCCAAGATGTGCCGTGTTGCCAAATTCCACATCTTGTTCAAACACAGTGCTGGTGATTAAAAAGCAAAAATATCTCTGAGAAATTGAAATTTAGTGGCAAATGGAAGGGAGAAAATCAACTTTAAGTGTAGTCTTGCCAAACTTATCAGAAATTCAAGTGTTAATGAAAACACATACTTACTTCATACCAGGTCTCACAGCTCCACATGATTTATTATCCAGCCAGGCACAGTATGGATCTCTTGAACTGATACAAGCTCTGTGAGTAAAACAGAAAATAATGGACATCTTTGTGGGTATAGTTCAGTTTTAAATCAGCACATTAGTGGTGTGGGTAATAATTTGATTGTGTGATCTGGCACTCACAGGTACAAAGTCACAGGCATAAGAGTGCTGGATCAGAGAATCACCCTTTACATCAGAACCCATGAATATTTTGCCTCATGGTTGGTCTCCAAACTTCTGAAAACATCTCACCTTCCCACAGTTTGAAATGCAATTCACTTTTCTTGGTAACTTATTCCACAACGATCTTGCCCATTGTATGATAAATGTACAACTTTCATGCTTTTACCTTCCTATTTCATTTTTAATCTTTCATTCTGGCATTTGAACTCTTTCCCCATGGAGGGAGATTTGTCTAGATGGACAATATGTGCATAAATAGTTTAAAATGCAAACTCTTCTCCATGAAAGGGACAGATACATTGAAATACTCTATTAATTCCACAAGTGATATAGTCTTAACGAGTCACTTCATATAAATTAAGTTTTTAATATTTTATAGCATTTGTGTTTTTTTTTCTCTGAACTCCATCTGGCTCTTTTTATATTATAATCATAAAAAGCACATTAATGATCTTCATTGCCACATAATCCATTATGTCTAGTGACCTATCCTCAATGCTGTGTCACCCCTCAGCAGCCAGCTGATCTGAAAATCTCCAGATGATAAAATATTAAATCGACAGATTTAACTCGGCTGAACATCCAGGTTCCAGTGAGAACTTCAAAGCCGATATTGATATTTTAGTTCCATTAGCTGATGCAGTTTTGCATTTATGACTTTCAAATATGCAATCAGTTGCTACACTAAAAGAAATTGTTTCTGAAAGATGCAAGTAGGACGCGTACTGAAAAATGGCAACTTTTCCTGCAGCGTCTCTTCTTCTCCCACCGATAATTCTGCCTGCCTCTCATGTTCCTAAATGTCAAGTCTGGTGTTCCTTGTTATGTGAACTCATCACAACAATGAACTATTTGTTTACATCCAATTTGTCAAACCTTCACAACACCTTTCCACGTCAATACACTGCCTAGTTCAGTTTCTGCAAAGGAATGAAAATGCTTGCTGTTATCATACATTGTTTAACTACTATTACAAAAGTAGGAAACACTAACTTTTTGCAAGTGCCATAATGTTCGCAGTGACTGAGTGGTACACGAATGACACAGCTGGAAAAGGCCACAAACAAGGCATGGTGATCTTTATCGATCTGCAACCCCAGTACCTTTCTGTCATCTTCGTTTGCAGCATTACACCTGTTTTATTTCAAACAAAGACTTGGTCAGGCACAAAGAGTATAATTCAGTTCTTTTAGGTAAAAACTATTTATTTCGCATTATCAAAAGAACAAACCTGATCTCACATCTGGAAAGCTATGCAATTTCTTTAAATTATCCCCTCAATTCCAAATGATTTAGGAAAATTACATCCAGAGTAAAGTTCTTATGTATATCTCAAGCAATGTTCTGCATTACTGATACACTCCTGAATTGTTAGCAACCTAAGACTGCAATACAGAATACAAGATGAATGAAGGATGGTGTTATTCAAACTACTTCTGCTACTAAGTATTTTATAAATTTAAACCAAAGGAGAAAACAGACTGAAAATCTAATGTCCTATTGGAGGTGTCCTCATTTAGAACATTCATTTTCAAGTCTCCTCAATCAGGCAACTGATGGCTTAAGGCAATAGTGTAGCAAAGAAGCCCTATAATTGGAGTTATGCAGTGCCTTAATACCTAGGTGGAGGTGCCCACATTAGGGGAAGTCACCCCAAAGAAATACATAACTGGCACTGGCTTATCTCAGATCAAGTACGACTGTACTGGCATTGGTAGTCATTCAAAATTTTCATGCTGGATCTATTTCTTTACTCGCCATTGGACAAGATAGGCAAGGGATGAGGGGAATAGTTACCATAAAACCTGTAGGAGGTTTTTAAATATTTTAAATTACTCTTCCCACATCTCTTCTGAACCCCTTTGATTAATATACTCCTAATTATGCAGAATTGAAATGATAAACCTTTACATACTTCAATGGGTTAAAAACATCTATTTCCTCCAGTAGTATGCTGTCATTGAGTGAGCTGGGACTTGTTTTTGTTAATACTTTAAGCAGCATGCCCGCTTCAGAACCAATAAAGATAACCGTGTAGTTCTGATGGGGACCAGCAGTGTTGTCAATAGCAATTGCTGTCAGGCGGTACCTGCAAAAGTGAAACATCATTGAGGAGTTGCAGGTCAGTAACTCAACAGGAAAATAGACATGTGTTACTACTTGATTACAAATGTCCTACCTGACCCGTGTCTTGGTGAACCAGGGCTCCTCTATGAGCGAGGGGACAGCTGAGTCCATCAGGGGATGGGATTTGATGAAGGAAAGCGTTTCATCAGGGAAATCAATGGAGGTTTTGTAAGATTCTGCTGGTGCATGTCCTGCACAGCAACCAGGCCTTTAAATTAAACACAATGCTTTAATAGAATTAAAGCTGCTTCAGCACTTTAAGAGAATATCCTGAAATAATTACACAGTGGGAAGATTATAAATTGTTGAAGCAGCTTACAAAACTGAGCCTGTTGCTTAAAGTAACAAATGACCACAAGAGGACTGTACCTTGGCTTTGGTATCCTGTCTTCTGGAACAGCAGTCCAAACAGAGTCTGGTGTCTTTTGCTCCTTAAACCTTCCCTTGAATGATTTTTCGATGTCTTCCATATTAAAGGCACACACCGCTGACCCAGGGATACTAAACAAAGTGAAAGGATATTGCCATAAAAGTCATTTCCTCCACCTTCCATCTTAATGCAGAAGAATACAGTGCAGAACGTAGCACTCAAAAAATGTTGGGATTGGGCAAGACACTAAAAATTTAAATAGCTTAAGCCCATATCTAATCTCTCCACTTCTGGGATGTAGACCAAGAGGACAGGCAGTCAATCTGTCCCTGGCAGACACATTCGCAATTTAAATATTTATTGGTTTTGGTTTATTATTGTCACTTGTACCAAGGTACAGTGAAAAACTTGTCTTGCATACCATTCGTACAGATCAATTCATTACACAGTGCAGATACATTGAGTTAGTACAGGTTAAAAACAACAACAGAATACAGGGTAAAGTGTCACAGCTACAGGGAGGTGCATCGCAGGTAGACAATAAGGTGCAAGGTCAAACAAGGTAGATTGTGGGGTGACCTCTGGTTTAACCTGCTTTACAGATTTTATAGCATCTGAGTAGATTTCGTAGGCGTTGAGGGAAGGGGGTGAAGGACAGTTCAGGTAGAAGGTAAATGCCCCAACAACAACTCTCGTGGGCCAGAATTACTTTCCCCAGCCCCAAGTTCCACATCCATCTCCATGCAACCACTAATGGCTTGGGTCTGCACACTGCCCTTCCCACATTGGGACTACCTGCTTTGGAGTCTATCCCACTGGACTGAAAGCCGTCTTTTAACTAATCCGACTTAGTAATAGGAAATCTGTCAAGTACTGAAAGATACATTTAATGGAATTAAAGTGTCTCAGCATCTGGAGTAAACCAAACTTCCAAAACACCTCTATTGCCTACAAAGCTCCTGCTTGTTGTGCAGGCTAAAGAAACAGTAACTTGAATCCAGTTTACTCCATTCCTCACCTGTTAAGCTGTGTTGTAAATACTCCAATAACAGTTGGGTACCCATTGATTTGTATAATATCTGTGACAGATTGCAATACATCAAAGTAGAAGAATGAATCCCCAGGAACCGAACAGTTTAATCGAGCTTTTAGAAAGGATGTCCAGTGTTTTTCCAACACCCTCTGGGATCCTCCCATGTCATTCTTACAAATTCTCGCCACACGTGAATAAACAGCCTGTGAAGAAATACAAACAGTACACTAGAGCACACCCACCAGATTAAAGAATTGATTTATTAAAATTAAAAATAGATGCAGGCACCAACAGTAAACAATGCTTTCTTTGGAGATCAGAATTTTTTTCATGGGCTTCTACATAAGCATTACACTCTCAAGCTTGCCCTACAATACTCCAAAACATATGGTCAATGGGCTGAAACTGCTTTAATTAACCATGAGTAAAAGGTTTAATAATTTACAGTGGCAAATCTATGTGGGATTGCAAGTAACATGAACAGCATTAGTGGGACTAAAATATTTATTAGTCTGAGCCTTTAGAGAGCAGAGTAATTTCAAGAAATCTTTCTGCAAAATTGATCGTTATGGCTGTAAATTTTGGATTTCTACTTATAGAGCAAATGTATAGGAACAGACTATGCAAAAGTGATCTGCACATCAAATGCAATTAGATGATCAATCCCCTAAATGTTGATTCTTACTTCATCAGAAGGAAATATCTGCCAATTTATAACCTCCCACTCTTTCTAAATGGGCAATTCAGCTTAGTCATTATAATTAGTCATAAACAAAGTTGCCATATGTTTATTGAATATGCAGTTATAAATTTAGGATTCCACTTATTTAAACAAAATTCATTAACATTTCTAATGTTTATTTGTGACTGTGTAATGGTATGTCTAGAACAGTTACTTGCCTTTCCAAGATTGTTATGCTCAACAGCTATTTCTCTGAAGAAGAAATAGACAAAATTTCCATATTCAACAGCATGCAGGAAGTGTGGTTCTGTTAAAAACATTAAGCACAACTTTAGATTTCTGACATTTTCAGCTCCACTTAAACTCTACTTTTCTCAAGCACTTAGACATTACTAATAATGTTGCCTTAATGTCAAGGACCAAAAGGTTATTATGTTTGATATAGTCTTGAATGCATGTACAATTTTTGCATTACCTTTGATCCATTTTGAATCATATTTTATAGTCCTCAGAGCCGAACCATCTCCCATACTGCGGTAGATGACTGCATCGCTAGCTAGGAAATCTGCAACGGTTGCTGAGTACAACTTATTGTCTGGAATTTTAAAAACAAAGAACAGTTAATTCATTTTAAGTATACTGGGGTTTTCTCTTCAGTGAGGCTAATTCAAATTTCTCTAGTGGATTGCCCATGAATAAAATTTTTGCTCTTGATATTGTTACTATATGTATCAGTGTAAATTGTCTCTATACGTCTAGAAGGATTGCTAAATCTGGGTATTTTATATTTTCCTTGGGAGGACACGATCTGATCAAGTTTATGGCAGCTCACAAAGCATCTCATTCACCCAATGATTTTCTCTGTAACCTGTTATCCCCACATTCCACAATGAAGTGAATTATCAGCAATAATAATACTTGTGACACCAGTGTTGCACTTGATGAACTATGCTACCTTTCTAAACTTGTTTTAGTGCTATAAACATCATCAATCATTTAGATTCATTGCTAATGAACATCTTACCAGCAAAGAGGGCAACATTGGTTTGCTTGGCATCAAATGGACACCGTGCCAAACCACTGACTTCTTCGCCATTGTAATCCAAAGTCTCCAACTGCATAAAATGAAGATAAATTATACCTTGGTGTGAGCATTGTTCAATACAACAGCTGTGAAGCAATATCACTTTAAGCGGCTATAATTCAATTACTATTGATGTATTCAAATGTTGTGCTCTGCTGTGAGATTATGATTACCCTTTGCAAACTATTAATATGGCAATAAATATATAATTTTGAAGTGATTTATTTTTTTAAAAATTAAGTTCATTTCTCATCCTTCTGACCAGAGCAATCTTTCAGAGAAGAGGCTCAAGTATGAAAACTGTAGTTCATTCTTTCAGACATGAAGTTTTCAAATAATTCACAATTATAAAATACAAAAGGTTCGGGGTTTTTTTGGTTCTTTAATGGGTGAGTTACATCATCCAGAGTTGCTCTGTGTGCTTGGCAATATCGCACTTAATTGCGACATTAACATTCGTAGACCTTGCATTTCTACTGAAATTATTAATCATGGCCCAAAAGGTTTGCTGGAAATTGAATAGACAATTTGGGCTTATTTGGGCAAAAGAGGAATTGATTCTGCTGAAAAGATCTATTTTAATTGACAAAGTCTCATCATTACTCACCCAATAATATCTGCACACGGGGTTAAAAGCATTTGTGCCACAGACAAAAACAGTATCATCAGTTTTGGGTACAAACACTTTGATAAAGTTGTGGCATTCATCCTAATGGTAAAAATAAATCCAAAAAAGTGCAATTAGATAGATACAACATCTCTGATTCAATTAGTAGTAATAGATGAAGTAAGTCGTGCTCAGATGGATACAGCGGTTCAGATAAATCAATGGTTGTTCCAGGTATGGAATATCAATACATTATACCCACTCATTCCAATATACATCAGCAAACTATCTCATACGTGCCAATATTTACTTTAATCAATAGTTCCACTATTCACTTCAGTTAAGGCATTGTGTACTGCTCTCCATTCCTTATCTCAGCAATGTTTGGTAAATCAACTCCTTATTAGAGTGTATTTGTATTGACACACAATAATTCTCAATACTTACTTTGTGCTTGCCTTTCATGGCACAGTTACTTCTGTCTTGCTGTCTCGACTTCCAGGTTAATTTCTATTGGAATGCAGAATGGAGGTTTGCATTTACTGATGAGATTTATATTCCACAATCACCTACAATCTGATGATTTTAGCATTTTGTGCATCATAAAATGGATTTAATTTCAAATATTCTAATGTTGCAACTTACAAGCACAAGATAATCAGTACAAACAGAATGGCTGTTAGGATGTTGAAGTATTTCAGCTGATTATCGGTTGAGTTATCAGCTACCGATTTTTCTCTCTCAAAATCCATCTACATTATCTTGTGATGTTTTCCTTGAACAGCAGGCAACGCTGAACTTGCATTCAGCTGGTGAGCACTAGCATTTTACAAACTCAGCACTAAGTGTTGCACAGTCTGCCACACAGTAATGTCCTCAAGTGACCTCAACTGGCTGGTTCAGATGAAACTCATGTCAGACTGCTGACTCTGTTAGCATTTCTTTAAGTAGACATGTGAAGACTAGGAGCAAAGAATAGAAACAGGTAGGAAAAGACGACAGTGCGTAGCAACAGAAACAAATAATAGCATTACAATAGCACCTTTACTAGAATTATACGGATCATTCAATCATAGAGCGGTATAGCACAGAACAAACCCTTTGGCCCATTAGTCCACCTATCAAGCACCCATTTATGCTAATCCTATATCCATCTTTCCTACTCCCCACATTCTCTTCAACTTTCCCCCAAATTCTAGAATTCACTGGGGGCAATCTTCAGTGGGTAATTAACCTACCAATATTCATGTCTTTGGGATGTGGGAGAAAACCCACGTGGTCACAGGGAGAACACACAAACTCCACACAAGCAGCACCCCAGGTCAGGATTGAACCCAGGTCTCTGGTGTTGTGAAGCAGCAGCTCATTGTTGAATGAAAATCAGATACATTGGGAAAATACGGACAGCAAGGTAGAGGAGGAAATATTAGGAAGGGTGCCTAAAATCTTGCTGGGTTTTGAGAGGGAGGCAGGGCACTTCAGGGAGGGAATCCCAGGGCTTAGGGCCCAGGCGACTGAAGGCTAATGAAGGATGATGGGAGCTCCTGAGTTATGGCAGCAGAGTTTGAATAGAGTACCAAGACTGGGTGGAGAGAAACTGTATGGTGGGGACTACTGGAACAAGCATGTCAATATGTAATAAATAGCAAATGGGCTGGGATGGCTCAGAAGCAGGAAACCATATCAAGCCACAGGGCCTCTGGAGTCAAGGGGATGTAATTTCAGGATTCCATCAAAGCCAAAGAAATAGAATTTGCAGTGGTCTTCCCAATGTTTATCAGAGGAAAATATGACTCGTGTAACGTGGAATGGGAGAGGAGCAATCTGACAGCATACAAGGTTAAGAGAGGAGTTAGGGGAGCAGGTTGTCAACAGCACGCATGTAGAGGAGGCATGTTTGTCAAAGGGGCAACCACGTGAGGGAGCCAAGGGTATTACAGCAGAAAGGTCAATAAAGGATGGTGCTTAAAAGAAAGTGGTAGAGGACTGGAGGTGAAGACTGGTAGTGAGGACCACACTACAGCAGTTTTCTATAAAGTGGAAAAGGAACTTAAAACTCCCTGTGAATTATGTGAAGTCCTGACAACAGAAGGAAGATAGAACAGAGAGGGGAGTGTGTGGGGTGGAGGTGGTGTGAGATTTTAAAAGAAGTAGAAAATGCAAAGACAAAAGCAATAAAGATGACTTACTTTGCTCGAAGTGATTTCTCCTCTTGGAGGATCGCTTAAGTTAATAGCATAGACTTGGTCCCTATTTAAAAAGAAAATTTATCCAAGTAAGTATAATTTGAGAGCAGATGTAACCATTCAAGCCTTTTATTTCCTTTTTAAGTTCACTTTTTAAGAGAATTACTGTTGAACAATTTAAATTTTATATTTAAATTTGTGATCCAACACAACCAGATGAAGAATTGAAAACCTAAGTTACCTGCCAGCAATATATAGCACATCCTTGATTTTCAACATCAGCTGGTAGTCCAATCGATGTAAAGATTCATTCCCTGAAAGTCGTCCTCTGAACACTGGGTATTGCCTTGAAACTGCAAAAATAGAATTAGGTTACATCTTCAAACACAGTTGGGAAATCTATGCAAAACATTAACTGGCAGTGGGTATCTAGTACAAACCAATTGCAAGGAGAATGCATTGCACTGTACTTAGATTATACCTGAACAAAACAAACTAGATAAGCAATACAAATGCTAACATTTGTTTTTTTAAATTGATGACTGTCAGACAAACAAATGTAGTCCGCATCTGTGGCAATGATAAGTATTGTTTGAAGGGTCAGCCTGTTCCCTGATTTTGTCTTTCCACTTTTACTTACCAAATATCTTTATTTATTGGGCTTCCCCCTCCCTTGCAAACAGGACAGCAAAAGCCAAGGTGATATTCAGTGTGGTCACTGCAGAAAAAGATCTATTTACCAATCTCAGAGACAGGTTTGTGTGTTACCTTGGATTTAGGAACTCAAGTGGCCTCGTATACAATTTTTTTTGCATATGACTAGCACGTGTCAAATGAATTTAAGTAGGTGTGAAAAAATGATTGTGTGAATCATGATTAAAGGGCAATGTGATTGGTGTAGTATAGTTACTTACTCTTGTACTCAAATTCTCTTGCAATAACGGCCAACATAGCTGCTTGCTGTAGTCGGATGCTAATTTTCAGAGATTTATGTATAAGGGCACCAGAATATTCTGCTTTCCTATGTTCTTCTACCAAAGTGGATGACTTCACAATTTTTCACACGATAATCTATTGGCAAAGTCCTCGCCCATTGGCTTACCATGTTTACTGTATATCCTGTACTTATAATGACACAGGAGAAGGTCGTTCACCCCATCAGGTCCATACCCACTCCTAGAAAGCAATCCCATTCCCCCACTCCCTGTAACTTTTTCTCTTACACAAGTCCATCAACTCCCCTTTATTATTTTTGCATTAACCTACAGTAAGGCCCAATTTACAGTGGCCAATTAATCCACCAGCTTGTCTCATGCACGTCAGGAGATAACTGGCATGACTGGGGAAACTTGTGGTAATGCAGGGAAGTCGCAAAGTCTGCGCAGACAGCATGAATTGATCTTGGGTCCCTAGAGCCAAGGCAGCAGCACTAACTGCTACACCACCATGCTGCTCCATTGAACTTTCCTGCCCCCTCCTCCTCACAACTCAAACTGCTACCCAGCTTTATACTATCAGCAAATTTGGATACATTTCTCTCGATCCCTTCATTTAAATTATTGATGTACATTGTGAACAACTGGGTCCCCAAGCAATGATCCCCACTTGTCAGTCTCCCAACCTGAAAATAACCCATTTATTTCTACTCTTTCTGTCTGTTAACTGGTCCTCGATCCCCAAACTGGTGCCAGAAGTAGTGAAGCAAAGAGATGGGGCCTGAAAAGGAGCAGGAACATCGCAATCCAGAACAATACATCAGCTGCAGAGGGCTGATGGGCACAAAATCCCCTCAAATCCTGTTACACCAATATTCAATGCAGTTGGACCTGCATAAGTGAATGAATCCCTGTTCCAATTACTTTAATGGCTTGCCACAACATTCTCTGATGAATGGTACCCAATAAACTCAGACCTCCACATACAATACATTTTCTGCAAGATCTCCACTCTACAAGTACAGGTCCTCTCTGGTTATGACAGGGTTCCGTTTCTGAGAACTGTTTGTAACCCAAACAGTCCGTAAGTTGGAAATGTGGCCACCTGGCAATACACTTAAATAAAAACGAAGGCCAACTGAGGGCAATGTGCATTTAACTCAACCATTCAGATTTCTCTGCAAGATGCAATGATATTCCCACCCAACAGAAGATGCCTGCAGCAGCTGCCAAATCCATCCTGCCGGTCTCCCAAACACTCCTTTGTATGTACAGGCTGTACAGAGGTTGGGCTTTTGTAACCTGGGGAGGACTTGTATTAAGTGGTGTGCAGATCACCCTGGAGGAGGAGATGACTACAGACCCCTCCTGCCAAGCTTTTGGTGTTCCAAGGGCTATCCCTTTGATTGGTGTAGGTCTTATGTCCGCACTCCAAGTGCATCAGGGAATTCCAGTAGTTTGACCTGGCAATGATGAAGAATGAAGATGAATGTCTAAACCAAGACATTGTGCAACTTGGAAGAGAACCTAGGGATTGACTATGCTCCCCAGGGTCAACATTCTGCGACTGGGAGATGACATCTGAGTCTTCTTCAAGCAGAAATAGTCCATTGGTGCTGGAACAGGTACATGGAGCTCAGCGGCAGATAGCTTTCCCTGGGAGGGTGTCTCACTCAGCTGAGGAGGCAGAACCACCCCTGGCTCAGGCCTTGTGGATGGTGGTGTCTTTAAAGAGTAAGGAAGTCTCTCACTACTTTTGTAGCCATGCTGTTGATACTGTTGGTTCAGTTAGAGTGATAATTTGATTAAGAAACTGAGAAGCAGCATCTCAGGAAAGTTGAACCTGTCAATTTCCATTTAACATTTTTTGGAACCGGAGGTCGATTTGCACCTGTAATTCCAAAGCTTGCAATTTTGTCCACAATGGATTTGAACGTATCAATACGTCACCAATACAACAGTACTTTGTTGGAGGTGCTAGCTTCAGCTGAGATATTAAACCAAGTCCTGAGGCCTCGCTGAATGTGTAATGCTGATTAGCACTTTCAATGTTTACTCGTCAAGAGAAAATAAAAAGGTACATGTTTCCTGGTCATCTTGGTCAAATCCATTAGTTAAGCCCAAAGTGATGCAAAGCAGTGACACGGATCCTTACGTAATAACTCTTGAAAAATGCTACCGGTGCTCACTGCAGGAAAATGATTTTGTTAATGTAAAAGCACTTAAATGAATGTTCACAATTTACTCTTAAGACAATATTTTTAATTATTAAAGATAAGTTCCATTGATTAAGAGTCTGCATGCAATTTAATTTTCTTTTACAAAACACATTAGGCTTCAGGGATTCTTTACTCTGGTTTCTTCCAATCTTTCTGTAGTTATTTCACTGCCCAGAGGAATAGGCTGGTTTTTTTTATTGTCTGATTGAATGGTTTATCTTGTCAGTATGTGACTATGCTACTGAATTTAAAAAAAAACTTGTTTTCGTGAGTACAGAAGGAAAAATGACATTCCAAGAGGCTCTTGACTTACAGTGGAACTCGATAGTATTAATGGGCTTGTCATCTTCAGGGAAGCTAACTGCCGCTGCTAGAGATGTCATCAGTAGAAGGCAGGCCACCAAAAAGGAGGAATAATTTATGGAGATCTTCATGTCTGTCACAAAGAGAGTTCCTTTGCAAAATGGAAACTACCTGCAGAAAAAGAAAACAAAAAATGATTTGCTTTAAATCACAATGAAATGATTAGTGAAACAATGTCAACACAGTGTCGATTGTTCTAACTTCCTCCACTCCCTCTGGAACTCAGTAATGCTCCTGTGCAGAAGCTGCAGATTTGTGCTTTTAAATTCCAATATATTAATTTAGAAAAAAACTGAAAGGATAATTATCCCATTGCTTCATTTGGCTTCTTCATCAAATAAGTCCAAAAGGTGCTTTTCATATCCAAAGAGTTTTTGTTCCAAGTCCAACTTTCATGCTTGTGATTATTTCATTTTGGTTTGCAATAGATACTGGTTGATTGGCTACTGTGGTTCTCTACATTACAACAGCAAGTACATTTCAAGCACTTAATTGCCTTTGGAGCATTTTGGGATATTGTGCTGTGAAAGGTTCTATAAAATGGAAGTAGTTCCTTTGTTTTTCATCATGCCAATAGCTATCTTCCACTTAACCTTGTTTGGTGCCAAAATAAACAGCCATGAAATAAACACACCTTGTGATTCATTGTTGAATAATTGTTATTCCTAATTCGTTAAAACATATCCAAACTTTGAGAATTCACAGAAAATGTTATACAGGATAGAAAGTTGCTTCACGGATAAATATTTTTAATTACTTAATGTCCAAAAGGTTGAGAAGCGTTGTCTCTGTATATATTCAGAAAATACACAATGTGAATAAAACATCTGCTTTCTGTAGAATCTCATCTTGTGTCAGATACAAATGCTGAACAGTGAACACTGTTCCCCACTGTCCTGCCTCAAATTTAATTGGTCCCAGAACCAAACCTCTATGGCACATCTGGAGTTAACCATGGAACATTTGTAAACATAGAACAGTCATTAATTCCAGATTTGTAACTGATTAGATGATGTTGTCCATTGGAGGTGGTTTAGCCTTGCAATAAATCCCTTAAGGAGTCAACATTGTCTAAACATGTTTTCAGTGTGACCGAGTTCATCTTTTGTTGCACCCTTTGCATATAAAGATGACACAGTGTTATCTGCTGACATCAATGCAACCTCAGTGATGGCACTGAAGTGCTAGCCCAGACATGCTGTATTTTACACATCATCATCAACTCTAAAACTGCTCTACCATCCAAGTGAAAAGCACAAATCATGGACTGTAATAATCTGGGGCAGAAACTGGTCGAAGAAAGATCTTGTATTTATATAGTGCACTTCAAGACTTCAGGATATGCCAGAGTACTTCTGAACTAATGAAGCACCATTAAGATGAAGTCAGTGTTGGTACAAAGGAGATGCGCCATATTGGCACACCAATAGGTAAAACAAAAGCAGGAATTAAATAAATGACCAAATCATCTGTTGTTAGAAATGTGTTGAAGGATAAAGGTTGA
The DNA here is from genome assembly GCF_009764475.1 of Pristis pectinata. Lineage (NCBI taxonomy): Eukaryota > Metazoa > Chordata > Chondrichthyes > Rhinopristiformes > Pristidae > Pristis > Pristis pectinata. The sequence goes on from NC_067432.1 coordinate 13,271,451, forward strand.
ACCCGCCTGCTTTGCTTAATGTGCTGTGGGTTCTTCATCATCCACTTCAGAGAACAGGTCTCAATTCAACATCACATTCAAGAGTTTATCTGATATGCTATCCATAAGCAGAATGGCTTCACCAAACTGTATATGGAACAAGCTGCCAGAGGAAGTGGTCAAGGCAGGTACATTAACAACATTTAAAAGACACATGGATAGGAAAGGTTTAGAGGAATACGAGCCAAACGCAGGCAAATGGGACTAGTTTAGGTGGATATCTTGGTCAGCGTGGACCAGCTGGGCCGAAGGGCCTGTTTCCCTGCTCGATGACTCCAGGGATCAACTTCATCTGAATTGTTCATCATCACAGCATTTACTGCTTACACCACTAGGGGAGCTGCTCCACTTCACTGGCAATGTCAATAGGCAATGGAAACCCTATATAAAAAAATCACCATAACGATGCTCAAAAATTGAGCAAATTGAAGACTGCCAATAATAATACCTTACGAAAATGCTACAAAATATGTAGAACGTGGTTTAATTTCACTTTTATAACCAATTTTTGAAATCTTTTGCTGCAATTGTTCCCTGCAGGAAATGCACTGTGAAGTTGTACACTTTCACTCAACACCTTCATTCTGCAGCTGATCTTAATGATAACGTTCACTGCTTCTGTTACTATGAATGCTAACTTGTTAAAGGGGTGGTTCAGGTTTAGTACCAGCTGTCTAGTTTAGACAACTTCAAAATGCAGCATTTGTTAATTGATGTTCTTTGATCCCTAATTTTTATTCTACAGATTCTGCTCTAGTTTGTCCTGGTAAAGGTCTTTAAGCTACTGCTAACAAGTCTTTGTTCATCATAAGCCTGACTGCAATAATTGAAAGGAAAAATAAAACAGTTTTGATATCACCTTTCAAAAGATCATCCAAGCCTGTAAAGGGCTAATTTACCATTTTTGATCAATGTCAAAACAAAATTTGTTCTATTAGCAACATGTTGAAAACAGAGCATGTTAATAATAATAATAAAAAAAAGGCCTCAGGGCTTGCCTCTATGCCATATCTTGAAAAGAGAAAAAACGGCTATGATCAGTAACATAGCAGTTGAAGCTTCTAGGTCTGTGTATTGCTGATAAAGAGCTTGAAAGCCTGGTAATGTTAATTGATGCAAGCACTCAGAGGTAATTAGAGTAGCTTTCCTTAACCTTCATAACTTTCAAGGTTACAGATACTTTATTTTTGAGTGGTTCTCGTCATTAGTTTACCTACACATGTAAAACAAAATGCACAGAGCAACACCAAAATGGAAAATAATAGCATTGCTTTTTCTTGGTCACCTGGATACCCAGGTAGACATTCTTATTTGGTCAAATTTCCTGCCACTCTTGCATAATATAAAAAACATGTATCATAGATAAGTGGGCTTATAGATGGCTCTTAGAAAATTGAGACAGTTCTAATAACTGAATTTTAAAATTTGTAGTGATTACAATGACATGCATTGAATAATGAGCAAATCCAATGTATCTGCAGAATAACAAACCTGGCTAATTAGTGTTCCAGCTGCTTCTTTCACTGTCAGACTTTGAGGTGCGGTATTATTTAATCTTGTAAACTTGAAGTTTATGATTATGAGGATGGAATTAAAACACAAGGAAATCTAGATTGAAATTCAAACTGTCAAAACCATCTCAAATCAATTGTTTCACATATCAGCTTGTTGATAGTTTTCAAGTATGCAATTCCACTGAAATTAAAAATTGGCCAAATTAAATGCAAAGTGCACTTCATTTACAATGAAATGTTAAGATGGTGAAAAAGGTACAATAATTTTTGCCTTAAGACTAACATTTCATACCAGTGCTTTAGATTTGGATCATTACTGAATGCAAAACTCAAAGCTGATGTTCCACCTTTATATGATTTACACTTAAAAGTGCCTAGATTGTGGTACATCTGGAGTTATGTTGCCAAGGAGTCCCATCCACCTTTGTATTGGCATGTGGTAAACTGCAGATCCAAAACTAATCGCTGACCTTAGCTTTGTATCCTTGATCCATAACTCTAGCTCAGTTTTACGGGGTGATTCAGAACAAAGTAGGTTAGGCAAATAAATGAAGCTGGCTTAACCAGCTCAGGTAGTCAAAATCCCTTGAGACAGGTTCAGAGCCCTTAGTTTACACTGCTGAATAACTGTTTAACACAATGTTCTCCCCCCATGAAGAACAGAGTTATGTTGCAGCTCATTTTAATATTCACGTTCATTCTGGAAACATAACCTTTGAAAAGGTACGAAAATGGGAACCATTTTAACTACATTGAAAATAGTTCCAAAAACACAGATTCAGAAAGACTTTAGTCATAGTAACTGTTTAGACCAGTTTATTACCTGTTGTAAGTGTAGCCCAGAAAAAAAAATAAACCTCTCTATTTCATATGCTGAACATCTAGTGTTAAACAATGATATTCAAAAACACTATGTAAATGTGATTAAAAACCTAGGCAACTATTTCTCTTGCACTACTACTTGAAGTTTAAGTGTTATGCTGTACTAGCGTTTGAACAACTTTGTTTCCAGGCTATATTGTTAACAAGCAACGTCCCGTATACAATCTTAAGCTTTGAAGATTAATGTGTTTGAGGTTTTTCTGTGTCTTGATGGATCATGTCTGAAAATGCAGCCTTTGCGTTGAGTACACACACAAGGGAGTTGCCTTCAGAAGGGGCTTACAGACAACTTTGGCACATAATCCTTTTACCCAGTAATGTACTTGTTTAAAACCTTTGCAGATGGACATGTTCAATTTTAATCTGGAACTAAACATTTTAATAGCAGTTTATAAAATCAAAGCCAGAAAATGAAGAACTGTTTTTTAAATAAAGCAAACAACAATCATAAAATTATGCATTCTTTTAAATAAGGGTTCCAAGCTATAATACAATTTAAGTGAATGAATCTATCTAGACATCTTGTGTATAGCACCTCATTGTACTTCAAATTTGATGATCACGCTTTAACAAATGGCATAAAGTAAGTAGGATGTGTTGACTATGCTGATTTGCTGAAATACCTTGTGAACCAGGCAGAAGTAATCTGCCTTTATGGCGGGAGAAGGATCCAGTTATTCAGCAAGGTAAACTAAGGACTCTGAACCTATCTCAAGGGCTTTTGACTACCCGAGCTGGTTAAGCCAGCTTCATTTATTTGCCTAACCTACTCTGTGTTCTGAATCATCCCATAAAACTGAGCTAGAGTTATAGATCAAGGACACAGAGCTAAGGTCAGTGATTAGTTTTGGATCTGCAGCTTACCACATGCCAATGCAAAGGCAGATGGGACTCCTTGGCAACATAACTCCAGATGCACTACAGTCAAGGCACTTTTAAGTGCAACAAAGATGGCGTGCCAGTGGCTCTACTTCATTAGGAATTTGAGGAGATTTGGTACATCACCAAAGACTCTTGCAAATTTCTACATATGTACAGTGGAGAGCATTCTGACTGGTTGCATCACCACCTGGTATGGAGGCTTCAATGTGCAGAATCAAGAGGCTGCAGAGGGGTGTAGACTCTGCCAGCTCCCTCACGGGCACAACCCTCCCCTCCCTCAAGGTGATCTTCAAGAGGTGGTGCCTCAAGAAAGCAGTATCCATCACTAAGGACCCTCACCATCTGGGTGATGCTCTCTTCGTGTCACTATAATCAGGGAGGAGGTACAGGAGCCTGAAGACCCAAACTCAATGTAGCAGGAACAGCTTCTTCCCCTCCGTCATCAGATTTCTGAACGGTCCATGAACACTACCTTGTTATCCCTCATTTGCACTATTTATTTTTGTAACGTAATAATTTATGTCTTGCACTGTACTGCTGCCACAAAACAACAAATTTCACGACATATGTCAGTAATAATAAACCTGATTCTGAAGTAACATTACTAGTTGGAAACAAAGAACTGCCACCCAATCAACTAATTCAGCCAAATTCCTTTTGAGTGCAAATGCACAATTTTTCCGTGGGTGCTTTGGTGGTTATTTTGATTTCTGACTGATTATTGTGTCTCTGTACTTTTTTTTGTTTTTATACACACTTGTAAATGCACAGTTAATTCAGGATACGAACAGTAAATTTATCCAGAAGGTCAGCTGTTAGCACTTGAAACTGACTGTAGTAACCTATTGCCTATGGTACTAGACTTGTAACCCAATTACTACCACCAGGACAGATTGCAAACTACACTCCAATATCTGGTAATGTGCAGAATGGCAGCATCACAAAAAACAACAAATGGATCATTAAATTCCTTCAGGGAAGGGAAGGGAATCTGGTTTTAGCAGTGGCCCATTGCATAATCCATTCGATACTGGGAAAAGCTTTGAAAACACACACACACAGAGCACCTCTGGCTTGCCAAATAGAGTGCATCAGTGCCCCTCTGTGTAGTTTACAGGATAACATGACATCTTCTGTTAATAGACAAACCTGCTGTCAGTTATTAACAAAAAAGACTTGGAGCTTTAAAGTCACAGGCTAGTTTTCAATCGTACAAACAAAAGTTTTTTTCTCAGTTCCATCGTACTGAAAATGTGCTGACTAAAGATTACTGCATCTCCAGATTTTTTTTTCTGTCTCAAGATTCTGTGGCTTTACTTGTAAACGTTGAACTGTTTCCTGGTTTGTGTTCAGTTTCTGAGTCCCTCCCAGTGTGCTGTGCTTCCTGACATTACCTTCTCAACTCCCTTGTAACACTCCACCCACGGCACTCCATTCTCTGATTCTCCCCCACTCCCTTACCATAATCTACTGCCCAAACCATGCACAGTCCTGTAATGCAGAGGAAATTATTAATTTCCAGTCAAAAGTTAAATAGAATTTGTGGATTACATTCATTTATAGGAGGAAATCACTAACTTTGTTGAAAATAAAAGCACCTTACAACAGTTCCCCTTGGCCATCTCTGTATCAACATCTGGTGAACTTTCAGTCCGAAACTAGTAGATGCCAGGTTTAGCTGGAGATTGCACAGTGACAAGATTGGTCTGTAAGTGTGGCTGTTCAACTGGATCAATGCAAGCCAAGGCCAATCAGACAAAAGGCACTTCATGTTCTGGATGTTAACTTTAGTTACTATAGCTGGACAATATGGCTAGTGGTGTGGAAGAAACAAATAGCTGTAGCTAGCTGTGCTGTTCATAGTCAGATGATCTTTGTGTGTCTCAAAATGATTATGGAGCCAATAGCCCCGTTGTGGCAAAGGACAGGATGATGGATGTTCCATGCACAGTGTCCGACTTCACAGATGGTAGAAGTTCACTTTATGTCTATTAAAATGCTAATTTTTGTTAGTTAACAATAAGTCAAGAAACTAAGTTGAAAAATAAACACCGAAAACATGCTGCATACCTTTCAGAATACATATTGATGTTATTTTTCCAAACATTGAGTTTATGCACAAAATGTGACAGTTTGCTGGCTGAAGTTACATCATTTCAGTGAAATCTCTTGAAGTATTTAGAGCAACATGTTTTGCTAGAATGAGCAACTCTAATCCATTCATCCTGAACTGCTAAATACTGAGTGTAGAACATACTGTCCCAGAAGGGGGTGTTAATGGGTCAACTGTACAAAATTAATGGTCAACTTAAATTAAACCTCCATTATATAGGGGGTTGAATTTTAATAAGTGAACTATTTAGGTGGAGTCAACACATCTCTTTGCACTAGGAAAGAAACAGCTTCTGTGGTTTTCCAAACACTGTCAAACAAAACTGAGAGAATTTGGCTTTATTTTGAACCATATAAATTAATTTGATGGGTAGCACTTGGAAAATGGAGAGAAGTTTAGTTTTGTGGGAAGACTGACTAGGTTGGAATTGTTTTCTTCAGAACAGGCTTATATAACTAAGGTGCACAGAATTGAGAGGCCTAGATAGGGTGAACAGGAAAGATCTATTTTTCTCCCAGAGTACAGGTCAATAAGCAAGGGCAAAAACTTAAGGAACAGGTAAAAGAATTGAAGGGTAATTGAAAAAAAACACAGGCAGCCAGAGGAGGCAGAAACGTTCTGTCTTATCACATTTAAAAAGTACCTAGATAAGCATTTGATGTGCTATAACAGACATGACTACGTAGAGAGCTGTGAAGTGAGACTGCTCCTCTTCTATGCCCTCGATTTCTGCTATTTTTTGCTACAGAAGCCTGAAGTCCCACACCACCAGGCTCAGGAACAGCTACTTTCCTACAACCACCAGGTTCTTGAAATGACCTGCACAACCATAATCCTACCTCAGCAATGGAAAACTACAGACCGCTTCTTGCACGACCATGGACATGCCTGTTTTTATTTGCATTAATGTCCAGTTTTGTACAATTTTTTTCCCATTGTCTTGTATAATTTATGTTGTGCGTTGTCTGAACCTACACGCTGGTGATGCTGCTGCAAGTTTTTTTTAATTGTACTTGTACCTCACTGTACTTGTGAACATGACAATAAATTCTGCTTGAATTGATAGCTGTAGATGAATCTCAGATTTGTCTTCTTTAAATATTGATATATCATTTAGATATCTGTATTAATTTTATGGTGTAAAATATTCTTGTACCTCAATTAGCAAAGATCAAATAAAGAATAAATGATGTAGAAATGTTTCTTTTCACGCAACTAGTTATTGTGTCCTGGAATGCAATCCCCAGAAATGGGTAAGATTCAAAACTGACTAACTTTAAACAAGTTTGGTCTTGGATAAGCTTTCCAAAGGAAGTTGCACAGTGATGGAGAAGAGGGCAGGGGAGTGACAATAGTTGGGCAGATCTCCTAAAGAGTGGTACAGGCATAATGGTCTCACTCTGTATCATCAGATGGTCTGTTTTTAAGAAGCTGATCCAGTTAATTTGTAAGAGTTTAGAATATCTGGCCCTAGTTCGGCTCCTGAAACGTAAATTGTCTCCATATCGCTCACCCTGGCTGAAGAGACAAAGAGGACCTGAAGTGTCAGCAAGGGATGACAGGCCAATTGGGTAGAACAAATATTTGTTTCACTGTTCTTGCTGAAGGCATCAAATAAATGCCAGAACTCAACTACTATATTAATAAGGTAAGCCAAAATAAAACACCTATGCACTTACTCAACAAAATTTAACTATATTTTGATGGCCTTTGACAGAATTATGATTTAAAGGGGAACCGCACATACAAGAAAATAATGAGTAGACCACCAAGTCCCTCAAGCCTGCCACGTCATTCAGTATGATCATAATTGGCCTCAACTCTTCTGTGCCAGTTTCCCGTTATCCTGACCTTGCAGAGGGCAGGTGGTAGCTCTGGGATACCCTCTCAAGCCTATCTCTGGACCATGACCTCATCAACAAACACCAGGCCACCGTCTCCCACACTGTTATAGATCTCATCACGTCAGGAGACCTCCCCTCCACACCTTTAACCTGACAGTGCCTCAAACCCTACACTTCCCACCTTTCTCTCTTACCCAAGATCCACAAACCTTGTGTCCCCGTAATCCTCAATCTTTCAAATATTTAGCTATCTCCACCTTAAATACAAGGGCAGGCACGGTAGTGTAGCAGTTAGTGCCAACGACCCGGGTTCAATTCCGGCCACTGTCTGTAAGGAGTTTGTACGTTCTCCCCGCGTTTGCGTGGGTTTCCTCCCACATTCCAAAGATGTATGGGTTAGGAAGTTGTGGGCATGCTATGTTGGCACCAGAAGCGTGACGACACTTGTGGGCTGCCCCCAGAACATTCTACTCAAAAGATGTACATCAAAACACACAGTGAAATACATGTGACTAATAAAGATATCTTATCTATTGATCTGGCTTCCACACCCTCAGGGCAGAGAGTTTGAGATTCACTACCCCAGAGAAATTTCTACAAATGACTGGCCCCTAATGTTGTAGCTATGTCCCCTTGTTTGTGACTCTCCCATGAGTGGAAACATCTCAACATCCACCCTGTCAAGCCCCTTTAGGATCTTTTGTTTGAATAAGGACATCCCCTTCTTCTGAACTCCAAAGAATACAAACCCAAACTGTCTAACCTCTCTTTGTAGGACAACCCTCTCATCCCAGGAATTAGCCTGGTGACTCTCCTTTGGATGTACAACTGACTGCATATTCCATTGTGCAGATGGGGAAGGTTTACTGATTATTTGTCGCAGCAGTGATTTCCTATCAATGACACTGGTGTGTGCTACAGGATTACCAGTTTTGCACATTAACACTTCATGGAATTGCAAACTGGGGGTAGGGGCAAAACATGGAGATTTGTATACACACATATATGATAAGGAATTGCATGTTATACTCTGCTTCCAAAGCAAAATACTGCAAAAAGATTATCAATGCAGCATTAACACTGTTTCTCCCTCCATAGACGCTGACTAACTTGCTGAGTACTTGTCCTGCTAAGAGAGTAAATGCCCTTTCCTTGTCCTTGACTTATCAAGCATTTTTTTTTAGAGCATCTACTTACTGTTTGAATCAATTTAAAATCCTTGTTTCAGTCAATTGCTCACAGTGTTGATCAGCATTTGATAATGGAAATTTGTTCAATGATTGGCTTCCATTTACTTTTGACAAATTTAAAGTCCTTGTAAAGATATGCCATATATTCACACCACAGGCTGCATCAGAACAGCATACAGTTGTCACCTGTGAAAACAGGTCACATTTTCAACTCCGAGCCTTTCCCTGAGGACAGAGAGAAGGATTCAGCACTTGCACACCAATGTAATGTTTTCTGGTTCAAAAGAAATGGCCTACGCACAAGTTCTTGTGGCAATAGGTTTCTGATGAAAGTATTCCATCATACTATCTAGCCATCTTGCTTGAAGAGTTGAAATTTACAAATGAATTCTTAAAAGCAATTTGTTGCATTGCATTGTTAGCGACTGATTCTTGACTGCCAGAGTCATGGAGCAAGCCAGAGCCAGACTGCCTGCTTCCTATCCTGATGAGCTGATCCAGGTAGGGCAAGACTACCCAAAAGGGAGAAAATACAACCAATGGGCATGAATCAAAATACTCAGAGAAAAATCATATGTTAATTTTATCTGGCCATCCTTTAATAAAAATGCTACATGAGACAACAATTTCACCTTTCAAAGGCTATACTGAATTATTTTTAACCATTTCAGCTCAGACCAAGGTGGTTATGCAGTTTTTAAAGGGATGCAATTTGGACAGTGCATAGATGCACAGATTATGGTTTATGGACAAATGCAATTTTACCAAATGTAGATTACTCCAACTAATAAATTACTTGCTATTATTCCTCAAGAACGAGCAGTTTGGGGGAGTATATGTTAACTGAGTGTTGCTTTCAGCAAGTAGCCTGTAGCAACTGACATTTTCCAAATGCATGATATTGCTTAGATAGTGCTGTCAGTCAGTATTGAATTAGTTATGTACAGAAGTTAATTGATTGGATCAGACCTATAATCCTGAGGAAATGGCTGGCTTTGAAGTCCTGAATAAAGCAGAATCATCCAACAAAGCAAATGCAGCATCTTGAACTCCTGTTGAGCTTCCTGTGAACAAGCCAACTCCCGGTAACAAATTAGAAGCATTTAGAGACTTGACACGGATACTCTTTTGCACAATTCAACAAATGCATGTGCAAATTTTCAATTTACAAACAAATATCTCCTCCATAACATACAGCAACTGTTCCCCTCTTTAAAACAAATTTTCAGTTTTAATTTCCTCCTTAAAGGTCAAATACCTGTATTCACCCTTGACTGAAGAGCAGGATATTATGTGCAGACATGTTTCGTAGATATAGCCAACACATTTCCTACCAGGGATTTGTCAGAAAGCAAATCCTGAGAAAAATCATGCCCGTCTCCTCCCTCCCATGGCACACACATCAACCGCATCAGACTACTTGGCAAACATTTTACAGATCTGCCTCCCTGTGAAATTTTAGGTTTAAATTCCAAATGGGATTTGGATTCTAATTTTGTTCAATTCTGAAAAGGCATCAGTTCCATCTTGCTCAATACTGATACATCATCCAATATCCTTTTCTTTAAAGTGCGAGGTGACAAGGGAGCAAACAATACTACACGTAGACTTTGCAGACAACCATCAGGTGCACTGTGAAAAGGAAATCAAGCCCAGAGTGTCGAATATTTGTTCCATTACTTCTAAGTACCTGTAAGCAAGTGACTTCTTTTTCTTGCTTAACTTGATTCATTGACAAAACAGAATTAAGTGCACAACATATGCACTGATAAAACTTCTCAAAGACCAACATGTAAATAACTGTAGCAGCACATAAAATGTTGGAGGAACTCAGCAGGTCAGGCAGCATCTACGGAGGGAAATGCTGCCTGACCCGCTGAGTTCTTCCAGCATTTTGTGCGTTGCTCTAGATTTCCAGCATCTCCATGTAAATAACTGTACAATGGTATAACCGTGCATGCCTTGACCTGTGCAGGCTACGGCCATTATATTGGCAAGCAAGCATCTGTAGGTGTTCTTTGTGTAGGTATGGAGTAATCTGAGGACCTAGGTAAACATTAAACAAATTAATTCCATACTACAGCATGTGTTAACAGATGGGTGACACAATGTAGTACCTGGAAATGTAGACAAAAGATGAAAACAAAAGATAGGAGTAAGGGCAAGTCACCCAGCCCTTGGAGTTTGTGTGCTATTCATCAATACCATACCCAATCTCCTTCCTCATGATTCCCTTAATATCCAGAAATCTAGCAGTCTGTTTTGAATGAACTCAATTAGCGAGCCTTCTCAGTCATCTGGGGTAGAGAATTGCAAAGATTCATCAGCCCCTGACTGAAGAGATTTCTTCTCATCTCAATCCTAACAACCTCTCCCTTATTCTGAGGCTGTGACTATTAGTTCTAGACTTCTCTGCCACAGAAAACATCCTACATTCAGTCTATTGAGCCCTGTAAACAATTTATAATTAAGTTTCAATGAGATCTCCTCTAAACTTTGGCGAATACGAGCTTAATCTACTCAATCTCTCACACAGCAAACCTGTCATCCCTGAAAACAGTCTAATCAATCTTTGCTGCACTCCCACTATGGCAAGCTTATAATTCCTTAGCTAAGGTGAGCAAACCTGTACATAATCCAGGTGCAGTCTCACAAATACAAATGTAATAGGACTTCCTTACTCCTGTAATCAAGTCCTCTCATAATAAAGGCTAACATACCATTTACCTTCCTAATTGCTTGCTACGCCTGCACGTTGGCTCTCAATGACTTGTGTACAAGCATACCAACAACAGTACCCAATCTCCCACCACTTAATAAACTATTTTGGCATATTTTTCCATGTTATATTACATTTACCATGTTCTCACCTACTCACTCACTACCTGAAGCCTCTTTACATCCTCCTCCGCACTCTCACTTCTGCCTAGTTTAATATTATCAAAGTGGCATTTCATCCCCTCAGCCAAATTTTTGGACCGTGAACAAAAGAGTGATTCACTCATTTGCATAAAGTGATCGTGATTCCAGGTTTAACTCTTGAAAACCTTAGAATCACGTTTGAAGTGCAATGCGTTCTATTTTGATGGATGCATTTTATAGTTCCTCCAATACTATTTATGGTGTTGAGTTTCCTTTCACCTGCTGGTAAAAGCCTCAGCCATGCATTTATTATTCTAAATGCCACTACTTCATTACACACCAGTTGGCTTCCCAACTTGAGCCATTTTTAAATTTTAAATCCTGCTGTCCACATTTGCACCAAGTCCTCTTCACCCATCACCAGAGCTAATAGAAGTAAACAGACTTCTAACTGACAGTACCTTAGATTTAAAATTCCCATTCCTGTTTACACATCTCTCCATGACCCTACCCTCTCACTCTGACCTCTAGCCTAATTCTGGTTTTCATCCACCACCAGCTGCCTGGGCTTTGGGTGCTGAATCCCCCTCCCTTTAAAGGGCACCTTTAAAACGTACATCGTTCCTAATACAAGGCTTGCTTTAAATTTTGCTCAATAAAGCCGCTGAGGCACCTTGGGAAGTTGTACTCCATTTCAGGTACTGTAGGCATTCAAGAATGTTGTCTGAATGCAATAATGGACATGTTTAGATCAGTTGAAAGAATAATTGGTATATTTTATCCCTCTTCACTCTCACCCAAAAATGACAAAATTTCAGTACTGCAAAATGAATGATTTGTCACATTGCTTTTGTCAACTGAATTACATTGGGTACATTATAATTTTCTTTAAATTGTTCATGTAAGTGCTCTAGGGAATACTAGTTTGAGCAGCCTGCCACCTGTTTGCCTTTTTGACTATTCTGTTTTCATTCAGATCTCTGGAACAGAAAAGAAACTTTAAATCTCTCCATATTTACAATATAATGTTGTATTATCACTTTTGCCTAGACGTAGTTTATTGGATGTTGAAAAATTTATAATTCCCATCCACAAACAGTCACTTGATGGAAGACGTGTAAAAGTTCAATAAGGTTCCAACTCTTCCAATTATCTTCATTGTTGTAAATGGGTATATTTTCTCCTACATAATTCATGTCAGTATCAAATATAGTTCTCTTTATATCCGAGGATATTGCTAGTTGTGAATAATAGAAAGCTCATAATGTTACATGCCTTGCAACTATTCAATGTAATGCTAGCTGGATGAATGGAGGTCTTTTTTTTAATCCTGCCCTTCAATCAGTTCAGTCGTTTAAACAAAGGGTGAACAAAAGTTCAATTTGAATTACCAGTCTGAACAAGATAACTCAACAAGCACTAGGACCTTTAGGACACACCTATTGCATTTCTGGAATATATAATTTCAAGAGTCCTGTACTTCCTTTCCAAAGAATTCTATATAACTAGGGATACCAGTTAATGCACAACATCCCAATCATGCAAAACAATAAACACTTCAGAATGGAAGGTGGACTGTTGGTTTGTATTTTTCAGACAGCATATTTATCACAAATTGGGGCAGAATGAAAGGCAGCCATTTGGCCCACTAGGTCAATGCTAGCTCCTAACAGAGCAATTCCAGCCCTTCCTATTTCCTATAACCCTGAAAATTGTGTCTTAAGTTCCTATCCAATTCCGCTTGAAAGAGCTGATTGTTTCCACTGCCCCTACAGTGCCAGAATCTTTATGTAAACAGATACAAATTATTTTTCAGCACTTGAATCAGAGTTGAATTATTCATCTTCAATGCAAACAGCTCCATCGCCAGTCACTGCTGTATCACGTGAACTTGATTAAGTGAATGTACACTTTTTAAAATCAACCCATCTTTTATTTTAGCATTTACAGTATATTGGACAGTGACTAACATCATGTGTATACAGTAGTGCACTGACTGACGTGTGACATGGAAATGAAAGTCATATGAATGTGTCACTAGCTTTCGAACCAATTGCCACATTCAGGGACTATGTGTCTTGGACTCCTCGCACTTCGTAAATCAGACCAGGAGGTTGGTACCTGATTAAAAAGGTAAAAGGAGCAGAGTAAACAATGGAAGACACATCCTCAACAGAATCTGTGCGGGTGGGCACAAAACAAACCTGGAGCAATCACCAACACTTTTAACCTGGGCAGGTAAGTATATTACCGAGGCTTTTTAGCTCTTATTTACTTGTGTGCAATTTCTTTTCTGTTAGTACATTAAACTTTTTAACGTATTTAAAAGGCAGCAATTTAAGGGTATGCCAATCTGTTAGCACAGTTCTGTGGAAGTTCTACTTTATTTCACACACCTCGTTGCTTTTGGCATCTAGAAAGACGCTTGCCAGGTTCTCTCATTGTACTAAAACGTTTCAATCCAGCGCTTCAGGTTCACAGAATCCATTGTTCGCTTTCACAACTGCTTTCCATCAGTTCTTCAATCTCCTCCTCCTCCTCCACAAGTCTGCAGGGCAGGTCATTACTGTTTTCATCCAGCTGGTTTGAAACCCGTGCACTGTGCTGTCAGAAAAGGCTCCCCTTCCCCTCTGTCCTGGGGTCCCGAGGCCCAGCTAAGAGCTTTCCGATCTTCAAAAGTTCAGCACTGATCAAATGTCAGCCAGCTATAAACCTCCACCCCCCTCCCCCAGAGCACCTGACTATTGCCCCCTTCTCAAAAGTCAGAGTATACCTCTGTCTGAAAACAAACAAGTTCTATACTCCAGCATTCGGCGCAACTGCAAAGGAGCCTTGTGTCTGCAACACTTCCAGCTTTCGCACACAGTAGCTCACATCAACCGATTTACTTTGCATTCTTTCCAGAAACTCCAAGGACAACTCATTCCGTGAAAAGCAGCGAGTAAAAATAGCACTTTAGGTGCTATTTCGGCACCTCCCTGGATAGAATTTACTGCATTTACTTCTGCTCTGCATTTAGCGCGCTGGACGGATCAGCAGCAGTATTTTTGCATTACTTTGCAATTCATTAACAATGCTATTTTGCACCGTGATTGCATTAAGTACCGACAGCTTACCTCACACGCCTGCCATATATTTCAGAAGTTGTTTTCTTGCCTGTAAACTATCCGCACGGCAGAGCTCAAACTCTCAACTCTCCAAAGCAGGGACACGCCGGGAGAAAAACAAACTGAAGCACGGCAAATGGTGTAATTTGATCCATGTGAAGTCAATCCATCAAGCGAGCAGCCGGCTGCCTACCAATAAGGCAGCGTGAGCGAAGGGTGGTCCCACCCCCCACCCGCGCCCATTCTCCAACATTGCATTTAAAGCTCAAGATGCGAGTTTTTGTCTGGTGCCTTTCCCTGGCTGCCGTCACTAGGGCCTCCTGCTCTCACTGACCCCTTCCTGGCCTCAACCTCAAATAGGCTTGTTGCAAAACCTTTTAACAGAGTTGTATCTTGCAGGGGAACCGTCACAAGTTGGAGGCACAGTGTGTCGCTGTATGCCAACAGCAGGCTCAAGACTGATTATTGCTGTCAACAAATGCAAATTGCATCTTGTCATAATCGAATCTCGCCGCTTTCTACGCTGCTTAGTGTAATATTTATCTAAATGAATAACAACCCCGTTTCTATTTTTCTCCCCTCTTGGACTCGTTCACCACTGCCAAGAACAGCAATTGGAACACTGGTTACTTTTCAAGCTAGCTTCCAAACCATAAGGTTTCTTTCTAACTTAAGCAACCCATTTTCCAACAGTACTTTCGGTAATAAATCTTTCTTCTCGGCAACTGTGGTTCACTTCGTGCTCAGCACAGATAGTTCTTTTTAAAGCCTGGTCTCCCACCTCCATCCCCATAAAAGCATAATTAACTTTTGTGAGTATTAGCATTAAGACAAAACTGGGTGTTTGGTAACATTTTGTGTTAGATTCGGGGTAAAAAGGGGAAGTCTGGTGCAAATGTCACTGCTTGAGACAACCCACTACACTGCTGAGGTTTCTGGTTTCCTATGTCCCATTTGTTTCACAGACACACAGGCTCAAAGCCATTAGAGTTGGCAGTAACCTTCCCGCATTGGCAGCACTCTCTGTCTTTATCAGCTCACAAGCCACGGATGGTTTCAAAATCATTTTTTTCTAAATGGATTTCTAATGTTTTCACATATTTCATCAGCTACCATATTCTGCACGCAAGGGAAGAGATGAAAGTAGCTTTTCTGTTACTGCATACTGCATAATGATTAATTTTAAGTAAGTAATTCATTATAACGTCAGCTGATAACATTTTCATGTTAATTATTTAAAGTCAGTAGGTTCTACAAGTGATGCAAATGTTCCTTTCCAGAAGTATGTCACCTTACAGGTACCCGACAAATGAAAGATCAATATATTTTCATTGTGCCTGATAGTTAAGGTTTAATGTGCCTTGCAAAAATCACCAATTTCCACAATTTAGTCAGCAATACTCAGTTTGGACTGAAGGGGCTAGGGGAGTTGCATTTACTTAACTATTATTGATTCTAGAATCATTTTAAGTATATTAAATTAGCTCACAGCACAAAAAGCAGCCTTCATAGATTTGAAACGTATACACTCCCTTGTTTTATGAGCTACATAATTGCGTACAACAGTTATTCAGGATGACGTATCTCTGATCTTGAATTTTTTGCAGATCCGATCATCAAGTTCAAATAGATAAAGAATTCAGTGTAATGTTTTACAATTTTTAAAATATCTTTATACTTGCATTGTACATTTGGACAAGAGAAGACATATTGTCGAATAACACAAATTTAGCTTTACTTTCCTAATAGCAGTGGTGCAAAACTGCAAGAAGAGTCAAGATTGCAATAATGCTGGAATATCATGTTGGCAGTGGCCCTGCTGGATGAATGACAAAAATACAAAGCCTCCTACTTGCTCACAGCATTGAAGAACTTGGAGACATCCCAGTGTTTGGCCAGCCTGACTTTTAGCCTCAAGGGTAACTGCTAATGAAAGGAATTTCTTAGAACGATGACCGGCGGATTAGACCAACAACAAATATAATTGTCTCGGTGTGAGGGAATGATACTGTGGATAAAGATACCGAAGATTAATTTGCAGCTCGAGAACCAGTAGCAATTCTGGTGCAACACTAATCCCACTGCTCCTTACAGCTAACTCTGAGCAGGTGACCTTCCACTCTTCTTAAGTGACTACATCTCACAGAGAGGAAAAGCACTTTCCTTTGTCAGAGTCTAATCTCTGCAAAAGCTTCTACTGATTTCTGGATTCTGTTTTAATGCAATATCTGTGCTCTCTCTCCAGTGGTTGCTTTCACAATCTTTTTCTTTCTCATTATTTCAACATTGTTTTGACATTCTTCCCTATAATTCCACTATCAGCCCTTGACTTCTTTTTGCCTTCCTCTGCTTCATGCTTTTTACCTATGGAGCTGACCACCTTTAATATCTCCACTGATTATTTCCTTCTCTGCTTTACCTTCCATTGGAGGACTAGATACAGCTGATTCTTCAGAGGAGGGAGAATTACATGGAAGATCAAGGAAGGTAAGGAAGATGTAAATGTAAAAGCCCTGAAACAGCCTGAAAAATGAACAAAGCTTTTGTATTTTCTCAGGCCTTTTACCTTTGTTAAGCTCAAAAGGTTTGTGTGTTTGAAGGTAATGGCAGAGCTCCTGAGGATGTGGAGCCCTCAGCACCGAGTCACTGATGATTAAGTTATGATGACAGGTTCAAGAAATTTCTGGTAAACTACTGAGCTTTCACTCACGAGGTGATCTAATTGAGATGATGTGACTGGAAAATGATCCTTGAAGTCTAAAAAGGATGTCAGGGACAAGAGACCTGAGTCAGTCTCCGTACAAATCTTTGAACTTGAAGGTTACTAGACAGCTAATAAAACATTTACTTATTACGTAACAGAGGGAGGCCATTTGATCCACAGCGCCCTTGCTGGCTCCCAGCTGTTCCATTCCCCTACTTATTTCCTTATGAAAGAGAACAAGTCACATGCCCATTCATCCAGCTACACTATGGGATAATTGACAGGAGCCTACCATACCTACACGTCTTTGGGATGTGGGAGGAAACCAGACCATGCAGTGGAAACCCACAGGGTCACAGGAGACTGTGCAAACTTCATGCAGACGGCACCCAAGGGCAGGATTGAGCCTGGGTCACTGGAACTGTGAGGCAGCAGCAGCACTAAATGTTTTATCACTGTGCCAACCACAGTAATAAAGTATGTGAGGTCTAGATTTTACCTTAAGAGAATTACTGGGTACAAAGGCCAGGAAGTTATGCTAAACTCTCAGAGCTGGAATACAGACCCAGTTGGATCCTGAGGCAATTCTGGGCTCCACACTTCTGGAGACTGTGGCATGGTTGAAAAAGAGGTACATAAGCACATTAGAAAAT
Source organism: Pristis pectinata (assembly GCF_009764475.1). Classification (NCBI taxonomy): domain Eukaryota; kingdom Metazoa; phylum Chordata; class Chondrichthyes; order Rhinopristiformes; family Pristidae; genus Pristis; species Pristis pectinata. Next base: position 13,289,241 of record NC_067432.1, read on the forward strand.
AGGAGCAGGAGTATATTCGGCCCCTCAAGCCTGCTCCGCCATTCATGGCTTATCTGCTCCAGGTCTCATCTCCTCTTTCTGTGCCAGTTCCCCAGAGAACCTTAATTCCTGATCTTTCAAAACAAAATGTTATCTTCTTCCTTTTAAAGACCTCCAGTGATCTAGTCTCCACAACCCACTGGGGTAGAGAATTTGAGAGATTGACCACCTTCAGCGAGAAGAGTACACCAGGATGGGTTCAGGAATGAGGACTTTCAGTTACATGGACATGGCTTTCCTTGAAGCAGAGAAAGCTAAGAGATGATTTATTATGATTATAGAAACAGGCCCTTCAGCCTAACTCATCCGTGCCAACCAGGTTGCCTAGTTGAGCTCATCCCATTTGCCTGTGTTTGGCCCATATCACTCTAAACTTTTCCTATCCATTTACCTGTCCAAATGCCTTTTAACCATTGTAACTGTACTCACTTCTACCACTTCCTCTGGCAGCTCGTTCCACATACCCACCATCTCTGTGTGGAAAAAGTTGCCCCTTGGGTCCCCTTTAAATTTTTCCCCTCTCATCTTAAACCTATGCTCTCTAGTTTAGGGTGAATGGTCACAGCCTTCTTCCTATCTATGCCCCTCATGATTTTATAAATCTCTACAAGGTCAGCCCTCAGTTGCCTATGCTCCAGGGAAAAAAGCCCCAGTCTATCCAGTCTCTCCTTATAACTCAAGTCCTCCAGTCCCAGTAACATCCTTGTGAATGGTGTTTAAAGTCATTGGATGTGGAGATGGCAAGTTAGGAGAAATTAATTGTAGTGGCTGAAGGGTTGATCAGCAGTAGGCAAGAATTGAAGGGGTATTGGAAAAAAGAACCAGAGAAAAAAGCGTATCACAATTTTACACAGTGAGGGGTTAGGATTTGAAACTGGTCTGCCTGGTGGGCAGTGGAGCTAGATTCAGTTGGAGATTATAGATGTAGTTTGGATAAATAGTCACAGGAGATATGATAGCAGTGATCTGGGAATGGTTTTGACTTAAAGAGCTTGGAAACTGAGAGACATTCCTCTGGTTGTGTTGATCCGGAATAAGGAGACTGATCCCTGAAATTAAAGCCAGCACTTTCAAGGATGATTTTCTCATATTGTTGGAAATTCTGAATTCTGTTGAATCGCTCCCAGAAAGATGTCAAGCAGCCTTTTGAATAAAATTTGCAAGACGATGAATCTTTGTCAGCCAAGAGCTTCAAAGGTTTGAATCAAAAGTTGTTAATTGTAATTAAAAGATGATCTAATGGAATAGGCTTGAAGGGCTGAATGGCCTCCCCTGTCCCTATGATAGCCCCCTCTAGAGTTTGCACGTGGCTGGTCTCACTTTACAGTGATACGGTAGTGGCCTGATGTTTACTGATATTGATTGAGGGACAAGGATTATCCAAGACACCAGAGAGGACTTGCCTGCTCTTCTTACAAGTAGTGGCATGACAGATGGGGCCTCAGGTTAACTTTACATCTGAAATACTGCACCTCCAACAGTGCAGTGCACCCCAGTAATGCACTGGGAGTTCCTGTCTGGATTTCTGTGCTCCACAGTTTCTCTTGAAGTCACAGCCTTCTGACTCAGAGTTGAGAGTACTGCCCACTGACTCATGCCTGACTTTAACAACAGCATTGTTCTTTACTTACTCATTCTTCATGTATTTGCAGCTCAGCAAGATGTTCACCTGTGGGGACCATCATTGCCAAAATTGATTTGCCCTTACTTGTCATCCACGCTCACACATTTCCCACTGGGAGTCCTGCTAGAGCGATGACAAAAAAAAAAGAATTCTGGCTAACGTGTTCCCCTCTCTGGTCCCAGGATTGTGAATCCAATTCCAAGGCCAGATGGTGTCTAAAGTGAGAGGGCAGAGATTTAGGGTAATGGGTAAGAGTTTAGGGAGGATCTGAGGAAGAATATTATCACCCAGAAGTTGGCTGGTATTGTGGTGGCAGAAACTCTCACAATATTTAAGTTGTTCCTGGATGAGCACTTGAATCACCAAGCCATTATAGGGCTATGGAACAAGTACCGGTAAATAGGATTGGTATCGTTGGGTACAGCATGGATGCGGTTGGACAAGGGGCCTGCTTCTGTGCTGTATAACTCTATGACTCTGTAAGCGAATGAGGTAAGCCAGAAGGGAGATAGTAGCACAGCCAGTAGAGCTGGCTGCTGCTCAACACCAGTTACCTGGATTTGATCCTGACCTTGGGAGCTGTTGGTGTGGAGTTTGCACGGTCTCCGTGACCCTGTGGGTTTCCCCAGGTGCTCCGGTTTCCTCCCACATCCCAAACACATGGGATGGTAAGTTAATTGGCCACGGTAAATTGCCCCTAGTGTGTAGGTTAGTGGTGGAATCAGTGGGGAATTACTGGGAATGTGATGAGAATAGGTTACAAGGAAAATTAGTGGAGAAATGAGAATGCTCTGAGAACACAAGAAAATAGGAGCAGGAGGAGGCCACCAGGTCTCTCAGGCCTGCCCCACAATTCAGTATGATCCTGGCTAATCTATGCTGGCCTCAGCTCCTCTTCTGTGCCAGTTCCCCGTAGCCTCAATTGCTCGATCGTTCAAATACTTATCTACCTTCACCTTAGATATACCATTGGATTCGACTGTTTTAAGTAGTTTTTTAATACCTCAAGTGGCTGCACAAGGAATGGCCGCTTCCTAGCTTAATGGTTCGTCCATCAGGTGAATATATGTTTTCTCATTGGTTGGTTTGGCCATAGGTGTCTAAAAGATTTTCAGATTGGACTATTGTTAGCTAAGGAGTACCTCTTATCTCAGGTATAAAAGGTGTCATTTTTTTGGTTAATCACTCTCTTGCCTCTCTCTCTCTCTTGCTTATCTTGCCTCTATTTCTCTCTTGCTCTCTTCCCACCTCCCCCCACTCCCCCAGCTCATCCTTAGTTCCTTTTGTCTTGGCTCATCTCCCAGTAGTAAAGCTAGTACCATGTGCTCTGTGACTGTTTCTTTGTTTTAAACTTTTCCAATAAAACTTTGTGAAACACCAAGTTGTTTTCAACTCATTTTTGGACTCCTGAAAGAACCTGTGGATTCAAAAATAACCGGATCTGACAATTCCTAAAATGGACTTTATCACCCTCGGGGCAGAGAATTCTAGAGATTCATTATACTCTAACACAGTTTTATACACCTTAGATTTAAATGACCAGCCTCTTATTTTGTAACTATCTCCTCTTGTTCTTGACTCTCCCACTAGTGGAAACATCGCATTACCTACCCTAACAAGCCCCCTTAGGTTCTTACATATTTGAATAAGGTTATCCCTCATTTTTCTAAACTCCAAGGAAGTTGGAGCTGGCACAGATTTGATGGGCTGAATGGCTTCTTTCTATCTTGCAATGAAAATATGGAAAATATAGTTAAGCTGTGAGAGAGCAAGCGTAGCTTATAACTGTGAGTGATGATTTAGTAGCATATGGATGCAATATTCTTACATGTGTGTGCTACGTTATAATTAGTAAATATGAAAGCAGTTGTTGCTGTGGAACCAATAATAAAAAAGGGCAGTAAAAATATAACGAATAAAGCAGCTAATGAAAATAAAATTAGAGGTGCTGGAAGTAGTCCTATAGCAAATTAGTGTACATGTTAAATAGTAAAAGAGAGTTTCCTAGCGGGAAGCTTACAACCAAGAGAGTATTTAAGTTAGGGATTTGGAAGTCCAGAGGTGGCCAAAGAGAGCCAACATATAGGTGCCCAGAAGCCTGGTACAATCTTGCTGAGATTGTACAGGGCGTTGGAGAGACATTTGGTCTCTGTTGAGGAAACATGCAGTAAACCTGAAACCAGTGCAGGGTAGATTTACAACATTGATTTCTGGGATAATGAGTTGGCCCATGAAGAGCTTCTGAGGAATCTTACTTCATACTCATGGATGGTTAGGAAAGTCAGAAGTTAACTCAATGAGGCAGAAAATTCTGAGAATAGATGCAATGAGGCTGTTATTTCTCTGTAGAGGGTTCAAGATTGAGGGACAGTCTCAGGATAAGGGCTCGACCGTTTAGGACAATTAAGCTTTGCTTACCTAAAAAAAAGGTATCTTGCCAAAGGGGGAATGTTGTGAAGATTCATCAGATTGGTTTCTGGGATGGTGGGTCTGTTATACAAGGAGAGATTTAGTAGGCTACACTGTGTACTCTGGAGTTCAAAAGAATGAGTGGTAACAATTCTACAGGACTTGACAGGGTAGATTGAGACACAAGAGAGACTGCAGATGCTGGAATCTGGAGCAACACACAAAGCACTGGAGGAACTCATGGGTCAGGCAGCATCTATGGAGGGAAGTGGACAGTCAATGTGTTGGGTTGACTCCCTTCATCTGGACTGGCAGTCGCATTTCTGGTCAAGACCCTTCATCTGGACCTTGGCTCCTTGGACCTGGTCCAGATGAAGGGTCTCAACCCAAAACATTGACTGTCCATTTCCCTCCATAGATGCTGCCTGACCTGCTGAGTTCCTCCAGTGTGGACAGGGTCGATGTCTCCTGTGGATAAGGAGTCCTGAACCTGGGTTCAAAGTCTCAAAATAAAGGATAGGCCATCTATGACTGAAATGGGGAGAGATTTCTTCACTTACGTGGTGGTGCATCTTTGTAATTCTCTGTCCCAGAGGGCTGTTGAGGCTCAGTCATTCAAAATAGTGATCGATAGAAGTTAAAGGAGCTAAGGGACATGTGGATAGGGCAGGAGGTAGAAGATTAGCCTTGATCTTGTTGAATGGCTAGAGGGACCAAATGGCCTATTCCTACTGTTATTTCTTACAGAAGCCCAATCAGAGGAAGAGAGCTGAAACTTCACCAGATAGAGGAGCTCAAGTAGGAGAAGAGAGTAATGAAGGAATCAATTTTAGAGCAGAGACTGACAATGTGACAAATAATAAATCAGGGTGTTGTCTTAGCTTTTATAGAGAAACTGGATATTGAATTGAAGAAACTCAGCGGTCAGGCAGCATCCATGGAAGGAAATGGCCAGTTAACGTTTCAGGTCGAGACCCTTCATCTGGACTCATCTGGAAGGGTCTCAACCCAAATCATCGACTGTCCATTTCCCTCCATGGATGCTGCCTGACCTGCTGAGTTCCTCCAGCGCTTTGTGTGTTTGCTCCAGATTTCCAGCATCTGCAGAATTGAAGAATATCCTGGAGTGAGCTGCATTTAGAGGGGTTGTGGGTTCAAGTTCTACTCTCAAGACTTGGGCATAAAAATCTATGGTAGAACATAGGACACTACAGCACAGTACAGGCCCTTCGGTCCACAATGTTGTGCTGACATTTTATCCTGCTCTAAGATCTATCTAACCCTTCCATCCCACATAGCCCCTTATTTTTCTATCATTCATGTGTCTATCTAAGAGTCTCTTAAATGTCCCTAATGTATCTGCTCCCACAACCTCTGCCGGCAGTGCATTCCATGCACACACCGCTCTCTGTGTAAAAAAACTTACCCCTGACATCACCCTTATACCTTCCTCCGATCACCTAAAAATTATGTCCCCTCGTGTTAGCCATTGTTGCCCTGGGAAAATGTCTCTGACTGTCCACTCGATCTATGCCTCTTATCATCTTGTACATCTGTAATGACCGCAATGATGACACATTGCAGTGCTGGGGAAATGCCTTCCTCTGGATACGGATGAAAGCAACACCCTGCTGTGTCCCCAAGCTGGATGTCAAAGATCCTATGGCATTACTTTGAAGATGAGCTAGGGACATCGCGAACATCCTAACCAATCAATACTGCTGAAAAACATTATCTGGCTGTCATCACATAGTGTTTGTGGGAGTCTAGTCATGCTCAAATTCAATGTCCTATCTTCTATTTTACAACAGTGACTAACATTACAAAAAGTACTTCATTGGCTGTAAAATGTTATTTAATTAAAAGTCTTTAATGCATTGAATGTGAGTGCAGAACAATTAATGAAGGGAACCCACCCAGAGAGAGAACGTAGTAAAGAAGCTGCTCAAAGATCTGATGGAAAAGTAACTGGATTAGATAGAGGGATCCTGAGGGAAGTTAGGGAAAAAAACATGAGAATCTCAAAATAATTCATGGGAATAAACTGGACTGAGGTTTCTTTAAAAAGGCACATCAGGAGATGAGAGAGTTGTTTGTTACAGTTCAGCTTGTTTGCAGGGAAGCACAGGCTAGATGAGGTGAATGACCTATATCTGTGCTGTGGCATTCTGTGAATCTTTCTTAAATTTTGTTTTGTGTACATGATCATGAAAACAGTCTTTAATACTGGTCCCAACTTTTTTTCACATTTATGAACAGATACTTCTTCCATCCAAAATGAATTTTGTTGCTTAATCAATTTAACTCGAGTCTCGAGGAAGTGAATTTCCACAGTTAAAAATGTTTACCCATTAAGTTTGAAAAATCTGAGAGCACATATTATGACAGAAAGCACTCGAACAAATGCTACAACTTTCCCCTGGGAGGCTGATTATCAAATTTATATGGCAACAACAAACTTGTGAAATCCGCAATCCACTATCACATGGGGGCTAAAGTTCTGGCAGCATGCAAGGGGATTCTGTGCACAGGGATCAAAATAACCAGGATGAGACCTTGCATTCAATTTGTATTGACCCAAGTTTTGGGAGAGGATGGATGGAAGTTGAGGTCTACTCTGGTAGAAAATTAAGACCCTAAATCCAAGGGCTTTGAATTTTGTTGCTATCAGACCCAAACCTGAAGCACGTTGTTGGGTTCTGTCAGGCTTGAGTTGGTTGTCCAGTCTCTAGATGTTAGGGCTGCTCTTCAATGCAAAGCTCCAGCAGTCCAACAGTACTCAGTGGGCTTCACTATGGGCACTGCCCACAGAGCCCCTGTCCCAGGATGGCTCTCCTAATCAGTCTACAAGACTTGGGGCTGCTCTACAATCTCAGTTCCTTTGGGTTCCCACTTATTGGCACACTAAGTTATGTTGCTAGCTCACAGTTCCAGTATTCCAGGTTCGATCCTAATCGCCAGTGCTATCTGTGTGGAGCTTGCACGTTTTCCCTGTGACCGGGTGGGTTTCCTTTGGGTGTTCTGGTTTCCTGCCACATCCCAAAGTGTAGGTGGGTGACGGGAAAATCAATGGGGAGTTGATGGGCAAGTGAGGGAGAATTGGTCAAAGGGAAATGTGGGGGAATAGCTCTGAGTCGACATAGACTTAAAGGGCCAAATGGACTCATTCTACATCAGAAGATGATATGAGAAGAGACCCAAATACCCTAGGTGCAGAACACATACACCCACTCCCAACAATCAGGTCTAGTGGTGGTGATTTTTGGGATTTGTTTTAACAGAGTCTGGATGGTGTGATCAGATCCAATCCAAACCTAAGGACTTGTAATTTTTTCAAAACTAATGTGAACACAACACGTCTTGGCTCAGTTTTGGCAGCCATGCTCCGTGTGGAAAGCCTACACTATTCCATGATCCATGCATCATCACATCATTATTTTGCATTACTTTTCTAGATGCTCAGTGTGGATTATTGGCAGGTGATCCGTGTGAAACAGCTATAAAGCATTAAAACAGGCTATTGACAATGCTGGGAGCTTCACTACATGTACTAATTCTTTGTGGAAGGTTAACAATTAACTGCGTGTACTTATGTCATGCATATGATTAGATCATTATGTCACATGCATCCAACTCATTCACAAAACTGCAGACCACAATCAGCAAACCTGATGTACGAGAGTTTGGGTGGAAGCTTAGTGTGGCTGGGCCTTTAAGGTATTGAGAAAAGCTCTGTGTTAGAGGTGGTAGCAACTGGGAGTTTACAAAATGTCAGAATTGACCTTTAAATGATATTGATCCTTCTTTTATTTTTTGGATTCTTGGCACTGCACACTTGTTTAGTTCTTTGGATTGGATGTTTTGTTAGTTTATATTCTTTTTGCTTTCAACTTTACGTTTGGACCCAGATCCTTTCAAATGCGTTGTCCAACCTGAACTGTCTTTTTTTTGAACAGCTGCTGGTCAATAATCTTCTGCCTCAAATCATATATTAGAATAAGCTGATTTCCAATTTGCTGCCAAGGGAAAATGCAGGCATGAGTTTCAGAACCTTGGCACAAATTTCTGTTTCTGCCATGGATATTTCAACCTCTGAACTCCAAGTGCAAGAGCCAAATTATGTTTGGTGTGCACCTACTGCTTTTAAATGAGAAGATGGTGGAAAATAGGTTGCCTCTCTTTATGCCAGCAGGCAAGATGTACTGGCATTGTTCCCTGTGTCCCAACTTGCACCAAGTCCCACTTGCCATCTCCTGTGGTTGCTGACCTAAACTGGTTTCTCACCAAATAATGCCTCAGTTTTAAAATTTTCACTCCTATTTTCAAATCCCTACATGGATTTGCATTCCTGAGCTCTGTAATCTCCTCCAGCCCCAAAGCTCTCAGACACTTCACTCCTCCAATTCTGACCTCTTGCTCATTCCTCAATTAAACTCTCCACCAATGATGACCATGCCTCCAGCTGCAACGGCCCCAAACTCTAGAACTTCCTCCATAAAACTTTCCTTCCTCTTATCAGATGCTTCTCACCCACATTTTTGACCAAATGTTTGGTCATCTGCCCTAATATCTCATTCCAGTGCTGTGTTAAATTTTCTTTGATAATGCTCATTGAGGTGTTTTAGAAACACAAGTAGTCATTGGTGTTGTTGTAAGTAAAGTATCAAGTACAAAATTTTAGTCTCTGCCATCTAAATGGCATTAAAATTAATCAGATAGATGTTCAACTTTCCAGAGCATACAATTAGATTAAACAGGCTAAGTTGAAGAGGGATAGACTCTTCAGCTTTGTTCTGCACTGCAGCTTAAGGTGCTTTCAACTTATGCACTTGCTTAGATCCTGCTTCAGGACTGTGACCTTTGCAGGCTTCTCTCCCACTTTAAAAGCATGAGTCAAGAAGCTGATCCCTGCAGTGCCGTGGAGCGGCACTGCACACAATGGAATCTAAAACCACAAATGCAGGAATGGTTTCCCTGTGATCAATTTACAATATCCACAATCTGCAAGATGACCCTGTGGAGTGAACATGCTGTCACTCGGCCAGCCCCTGCTCTGAAGGGTCTATGATTCTAGTGGCTCAGCTAGCTACACTAAGAAGTACAGTTGACAAAGAATTGATTGTTTGCCTTGGGATGAAGACATGGTGTTACGCACTATTACTCCCCAAGGAGTGAAAAGATTGCTGGGATATAATTTTGCGGAACGGGCAATTTTTAAATGATGAAAATAGTATTGACCTTATGGATAAGTAACATTGACAAATGTACAACCCTAAAGGAGATCCTTCAGTTACAAGAATATTCAAAGGAATACTACTGTTACACTTCTGGTGATCATGGAGCAGCTGGGGATACTGATTGTCTCAAATTCCTCTTTCTGCCATTTCAGCAGGAGCACTATGCCATTGATTTTAAATGACTTCATATGTCAGATGGACATATCAGCCAGGCACAAAAGCACTGGTATACCAAAGTGCTAGGGCAAGAGATTGGTTTCTCTTTTTAAAGAAATGGAAAATAAGCTCTGCATCCCTCACGCACAAATTCAAATTCTTGCAGAAATGGGATGGAGACTAGGTGCATTATTATTTTTCATCAAAAACTAATTTCAACGTGAATTTCTATGTCTGTTGTTCATTGACTGTCAGTAGGATATGCGACTATTGTCGATAAATACACTGGGGGGACAAATGGACCTGTCATCACAGTGCCACTATTTGTGTAAGTGGCCTAAAGCAAATAATACACGTTGAAAATGTATTATCAATAATACAACACACAGAGAAAATGATTTAGAAATCTAACAGCACAGTCCTTCAATGTTATCAATATTTAAAATCAAGATGTATAGCACAAATTCATATTCCCCCACTGAGATGAAAAGATCATTCATGTGCAAAAATCCATTATTATTTTAAGGTAACACTTAAAGATAATCAATGTTATGCTATTTCTAGTTCTGGATGTTCGATGTTTTAATGTGGTATAAAACAGGGAGAGAAAAATCAATTTAAGCTTGTCTGAAATCAGCACACAATTCTTCACTAATGTATAGTTTAAGAAGTACTGTAAGAGTTATATCAGATTCTGTGTCCCAAGCAGAGAACCATCTTCTCTCATCAATTCTATCCATTTATTTACCAGTTTTAACGGCCAAGGTGATGTCAATAAATATGGTGAAACTTTGATAAATTAATAAAAGGTAGAGCCTTAAGTAGTCTTAATCCAGAATTACTTGAACACACAATGTCTTCCTACTTCTATTTTACCTTCCAGAGGTCCCATTATATCTTGGGATCTTCTAAAGTAAGGCTGCTTTTAACATAGAAATTGAAGTGTTTCACACGTTAAAAAGCTTTCAGACAGTAGGTAGTTAAATACTAATGTTGGAATTGATGATATTCCCTGATGACTGTAAATAATAAATTACTGTCATACCAGTCCAAAACACTGTACACCCTTTGTGTTGGAGAGGCTTTGATCCTCTCAGTGGCTGTTCATACACAGATATAAGAAAGGCTTTACTAACAACAATCTGCAAGTCAGCAGGCCCAACAAAGACTGCAAGAAGTGAAGGCTCTGCCTGAACTGGAAATCATGATACAGCAGTTCATCTTATCCAGGTAGAGGTGAACTTGAAAGAAAATAATGTAATAAATTGAATCACCAATCTCGTATTGTGGATAGCATAACTTATTTTTGGCACATGAAGCTTGCAGGAAAATCTTTTAAAAGCATGGGATTATTTTGTTTTCTTCAGTCAAGTATCTTTTGCCAAAGATAGTTTGTGGTTTTATCATTGGTCTGATGTTTTCTTGGTGTCCTTGTGCGAAGGACCCCAAACGTTCAGTTCAGATTTCAAGGTTGCACCTTCAAATTATTACATTGTCATAGAGGCTAGGGTGAATAAACATTCAAAAAAATAAGCTGTTTAAATCACTTACAGGTCCATCAAATGCAACTAAACTTAAGGAAGTAGCAAACCCTGTCCACATCTCCCTCACAGAGTGTATTCTCTGTCCTCTGCCATGGGACATTTTCTATGACTACTATACAAATACTGGTTATTGGTGGTAAACAGAAGACACAGGCAATTACTTGATTTTCTCTTTACCTTTTTATAAGAGAAATTCTATCAAAATGCTTTGTGATAATTACCCTGTTGTCCAAATGCCTTACATTTTTAAAATCACTTTGACATGCTGAGTGGCCTGCTCCTGATTTATGTTCTTAAGAGAAAATAGCTAATCATTCAGGAAAGCTGATCATAATTAAACCTGGTAAACATGGTTTTATCAGGTTTCACAAATTTGCTAGAATTCTTTGAGGATGTTGATAGAGGAGAACTTGTAGATGTAGTGTATTTAGATTTCCAAAAGGCATTTGACAAGGTGCCACATAGGAGGGCTGGTGCATTAATTTAAAGCCCATGGGATTGGAAGAATGGCTGTCTCATAGAAAACAGAGTTGGAAATAAATGGGCCCTTTTCAGACTGGAAGGAGGTAACTAGTGAAGTACCACGGGGATCAGTTCTTGGTCTGCAATTGTTCACTAATTGTATTAGTGAACTGGAGAAAGGAACAGTATGTAAGGTTTACAGATTTGCTGATGAAATACAGATAGGTGGAAGGGATGTACAAATATACAGTGATTCTGCAAAGGGATATAGAGAGAGTGAGTGAATGGGCAAAAGACTGGCAAATGGAGTTTAATGTGAGGAAGTGCGAGATCATGCACATCAGTAAGGGTAATCAAAAGGCAATTATCTAAATGGAGAGAGACTGCAAGTGAGTGAAGTACAGAGGAATCTTGGTGTTCTGGTGCATGAATCACAAAAAAGTTAGGAGCCAGGTCCAACAAGTAGTTAAGAAGGCAACTGGCATTTTGGCCTTCATTACAAAGGGATTAGAGTTCAAAAATAGGGAGGTTTTGTTGCAATTGTACAGGGTGTTGATAAGGCCACACCTGGAATACTGCTTACAGTTTTGGTCCCCTTACATAAAAGAAAGATATAGTGACAATGGATGCAGCACAAAGGAGATTCACCAGGCTAATTCAAGGGATGAGAGGGTTGTTCTACCAAGAGAGACCAAACAGTTGGGCCTGTATTCCTCAGAGTTTAGAAGAATGATGGATGACCTTATTTAAACATATAAATTCCCAAGGGGGCTTGTTTTCACTAGTGGGAGAGTCTCGAACAAGGGGACACAACTACAAGATTAGGGGCCAGTCATTTAAAACTGAGGTACGTAGAGGGTGGTGAATTTTTGGAATTCTCTCCTCTGGCAGGTGATGGAAGCTGGATCATTAGAAATATTTAAAGTGGAGGTGAATAAATATTTGATACTTCAAGGAATAGAGCGGCATGGAGAAATGGCACAGAAGAGGGGTTGAGGCCAGCACAGATCAACCTTGATAGTAATCAGAACCAGGTTTATTATCACTGATTTGAATGTCATGAAATTTGTTGTTTTGCAGCAGCAGTACCATGCATTAAATGGTAGGGCAGGCTTGAAGGGCCTGGTGGTCCACTCCTGCTCTTTCTTGTGTTTCTATGAATACAAAATGCTTTTTCCGCCTGTTCTTTTCTATTGAAAGAATATCCAGAATGACAACTCTCAAAATTATGCATTGGGAATGTTTGTACTTGCTTGAGTATGATTTTCAACTTGCAGAGTCTGTTTTAAATGTTCAAACACGCAGTGCCAATGCTATCAATCACACCTTGTTTAGTTTGGAACATGTCTGAGAAAAACTCCCCTCTCGGTTCTCATTTTAATTTTCATTCCATTTTCACTTCTGCTTATTTGTCTTGAATTCAAAAAAATACTTTGCAATGCTGGATGAAAATTTCCATTGAAAACAAGGGAATCTGCTGGAATTAGTAACATGGAAAGGGGAAAACAAAGAAACAGGGAAATCCCTCAAAATGAAAGATGAGTTCAAAGGTCATATCCTGGCCTTGCATCATTCCAGTCAGAGCACTTACAGCCCAATTAGTTTTGAACTCCAGTGATAAACTTGATGCATTGCTTGATGCTGACATCACACGGGGAGGGGGCGGACACTATAGGTTAGATGTTCTCAACTAGGAGAGGAAAAATCAGATGCTGTATACTATTCTCCCATACCTACAAGACTGACCATGGGCAGGCATCATATTGTTCATGGTAGATTGGACCTGGAATGATGACTGGTTGGCAAGTGGGGGCTTGTGTCAGTTGAGGGATGTTCAAAGAAAGTCTTTGGGTATTACATTTTTTCTTGGCTGAACATAATGTCTGGTTTATTATGAGAGGCTAAATCATCCTTGTCCCAACCCAATACCAGAACCATCATCCTCAGGGCTTGCCTGTGCACACCTACCTTTCCAGTATGCAGAATGAATGACCTGAAGTGGCCTGCTCCCATGAAATGGAATGGACTGTAAGGAGCAAAAAGTTCACAGTAGCAGATCACTGACACCATCCATCCTCAGAACAACCTGACAAGTCTTTAATAGCCTGCCACCATCAAAGACTTTTGAAGAGACTTTAAACAATTTTGATTTTTTAAAGTTTTTCAAAAACTTGTAAGTTTTAAATCATCAATAATTACTGAAAAATAATTAAGGTTTAAAAAGAACAGTAAAATAATTCACACACTTAACATTTTCCACAGGGTTAGTGAGCCCATTTAAATGAATAGTATTGCCATCTCATTGTCTCCCTGGCATAAAGCTGAGGGGCCAGATGCAAAGTGCATCCCGATCCTCTTCTCAGCACATGTGTGTCACTGCGTTCAATGTTAAGTCCAGCGTCAGAGTAGAAGATTGGATGTGCTGATACCTGACCTCCAGTCATTTCAGACCTCCACTTTCGATCAATGGAACCAGCAGCTGTGACTCAGTTTGATTCAGTCCAATATGAATGTAAGTAGCAGTGGAAGGAAGCTGTTTGGCCCTTCAGGCCTACTCTGTCATTCATTTCCTCTACCTTCCTGAAATTTCCCGATACAATCCCGATTCCTTTGTATTCAAAAATCAATTGACCTGCATATAATTGACAATTGAGCACAATGGTTAAATTACCAGAATAGCTTCTGAAGTCCTGGACTAATAATCCAGACACACGAGTTTGAGTCCCACCCCAGCAGATGGGGAATTTAAATTTAAGTTTTTAAATAAATCTGGAATTAAAATGGTTAGCTCCAGCAATCATGAAAACTAGTGTATTTTCATTAAAAATCCACGTGTTTCATTAATGACCTTCAGGGAAGGGAATCTCCTGTCTTTACCCAGTCCAGCCTAATTGTGACTCCGGACCTACATTCTGGTCAACTCTTAACTGTTCACTGAAATGGCACCAAATTCAGGGAAAATTGGGGATTGACAATAAATGGTGGCCTAGCCAGTGATGCCCATATACTGGGAAAGAATATTACAAAGCACATTCCCCTGGAGCAGAGAATACCACAATTTTATTCTAAGGATTTTAGAGAAATTACTTATCTCAGACTCCTGGGACAGTGAACCCTGGTCTTACACTCCCCAGCCAGAGAAAGCCACTTAGGAATTTTATATATTTCAATGAGAACAGCTCTTATTTTTCTAAACACTAGGGAATATGGCTTAATTTAGGAAACAGTTCTCATTGGACAAACCTTCATCCAGGAATCAGTCTGGCAATCCTTTCTGGCATTCCTTCCAAGGCAGGTGTACACTTTCCTAGATAGTAATAAAACTCCATTCTCCATGTATCTGTTCACCAAACCCTGTATAATTATACTGAGATCCACAACCCAGGTTTTAACACAGTTTTTTTTTGGTCTATACAAAGGAATTTAATGAAAATCAATGGATCCCCTGTATCTACTTATGTATAGCAACATTCAGACACATGCAGTGACATCAGATGGTGTGCAATGCACATTTTGTTGTCACTCAAAATTGATTTGTGCATGCATAGCATGCAAAGCCGGTCTCTACAAGGCAGGTGCTTCTGTATAACTCAGAGTCTAGCCTGACTTGGCCTCTGGCTGTGGAGTCCAGTGCATGGATTCGCCTGGAGGTAGGTCCTCTTAGAACTACTTACTCCTCACTCCAAGCTTTTTCCTTTGTTGTTAATGTCCTTCAGCAGCCCCCACCATTGGACCCTCCCCTTTCAAACCAGCTGATCTCAAACCACCCCTGATGCCCCTATCTTTGAACTACCAATTACACCAACTGAAACTCTGATCTTCCCAACAATCCCTACTCCCAGTCTCCTTCACAACATTCCTCTGCAGTGGTGCAAAAGGATGTTGCTGCAAGGTGCTCCTGCACTAAACATGCATTAGGACCACCTGTGCATTGCTGGTTTAATTTGCCTTTTTATTCATGGAGCACACCATTTATTTCCCACGTGCCTTTCACCAATTAAAATGTATTCTGCGATTGTGTTATTCATATTAAGGTAGATAACTTTCAAGTTTCTTCACATTATGTTCCATCAGCCACATTCACTTAACTTATCTACATACAGTATCTTTGCAGTCTTTCTCTGTGCTCCAGCCAAGTTTCAGCTCTGCATGGACTCCAACAGTTGAGCAAGTTTCAGGAACCTCCAGCACCTCCACTGGGGAATCTGATCTTGGATCCCGAGCAAAGTTAGAGCTGGTGCAGGATCCATGAGCCCATTTCTTTGAATGGGAATTTTACAGCTGCAAGGATGTCACTTCTTTAATAATTAAAAATATTTTTCAGTTATTTAATTTTTAATAGTTTTTAAATTATTTCTGAATGTTAAGGACATTTAGAGAGTCAATAAACCTTGCCAGCTGTGACAGGTGGCATAACTGGGAGTGTAGATTTCTTCATGGATTTTGTTGGCAAGACTTGTTCCAGCCCACCCATGTGTCCCAATTAGGTCACTGTCTCTGAGGAGCCTCATGTTTACTTCCACTAACTTGTCTTTGTACATATTTATAGAATTCCAATCTGTTTTTATATCTATTAATAGTTTATTCTTATGTTCTACTTCCCTCCATTAATTTGTTGGCCATCATTTGCTAGACTAATATCTTCCCAATCCTTAGTATTCTATTCTGCATCTTAGGAATTAGTGCACATTACAAATCTATTTTGTTTTCTACAGAAAAATGAAATACATACTTTTATTAAGCATCAATCAATTGAAATATTTATTTATTGTTTTTCTCAGTCTCACATGGTTTTCATTGGTTCTACATGAACAATGATTAGGAAAACAGATAGCCAATGTACTCACATCACCTTCAGTTTTTTTAATTAGCCTGAGACTTCTCTCCAATCTTAATGTTTTTATTATAAGGTAAATAAGAACAATAGAATGTAATGTTACATAAAGGCAAGGGGCTAGAAAGTGGACAGCTACTGGTAGACGATTGCAAATGCCCTTTCTCAAATATGACTTTCCTCTTTACAAGTATCCTAATTGCCATTAAAGAAACCATGCTTTTGGCAAAAGATTTACACATTACACATTTTCTTGATTAGGAAAATTCTGCAATGTTGAATCTTCCTGGTAATAAGTACCATCATTGAAATGTTCATAATAACACATTTTACCCCCATAGAAAATCATTCTTTGACTTTACACCAAATCAATTGTTTTGTTGAACACTACACACTAGAAATTCTTGCTGGGATTTTACTGATCTTCCTTTTATTGACTAGGGTAGTTTATATCCCTTGAACAACAGACCTGCAACAATATTAATTTCTGCCACTACTAGTGCAACCATAGAAAATCTATACATTTGATGTCTATGGAGTTACTCATAGAAGATAATTGTCTCTATGTGGCAGGTAATCATTGAGCCATTAATAGTTCTCACTAAAGTTACATTATTTTATCAGCAGGAAAAAGTTACATTATCATAATTGCGGAATTACAGGTACTATTTACTAACCATTCCAAAAAACGCAGGGCTGCCTGTTGCTATTCTCTCCACAAGGATGTTTCACTGTTCCCGCAGTAAATGTGAAAATCAAGATGTTGGCAGATGGATCTTATTACTAACGTTGGAACATTGGAGAGGTTTAACAGAAAGCTGCCATGTCAGCAGAGTTTGCTTCACTACACAAATACTCTGCTACAAGTTGGAGAGAGAGAGAGAAGGGTGGAGAGAAAACACAAGTGTGAGTTTTAGAACATCAGAAAGCCACACTCTGATGTGTGAAAAACTATTTTGATGTATTTCTCTGCCTTTACACAGAAAAATGGATTTTTAATTTATTTTTTTCTGTGACATTATTTTGCCTTCTGCAAGAACACTGGCTATTCCCTAGTGCCTCATCCACTACGTTATGTTTATGTCCAAGCTATAATGCTGAGTGTTTACAGACATTTTCATTGTATTTGAAGGGTTGAACATCACAATTAACATTGATATTGGCCACTCTGGCCACTGTGTCAGCTGTAGCTCAGTTTGTATTGCTCTTGGCTTTGAATCAGAAGAGGTCCTATATCTGATACTTGAGCACATATTCTTGGGCTGATTTTCCAATGCAGTAATGAGGGAGTGCTGCAGTGTCAGAGGACCCTCATTTTGATGAGACACTAAAGCAAAGGCCCGTCTGCCCTCTCAGACAGACACCAAAGATCCAATAGCACTATGTCAAGACAAGTAAGTTGTCCCTTCTGTCATATTATTTAACTCTTATTCTGCTTTAATGAAACAATACCTGATCTTTATCATGAGGTTTGTAGGAACTTGCAGTGTTGAAATATTCTGCTGCACTCTCAAACTTTTTTCTGAAGCAATGCAATTTTTCACCTTTTCCAGGAAATTAGGGTTCAATTTATCACTCACTACACTGTTGTACATCAACCTTGATCTTTTGTGTATACTAGCACATAATCCATTACCTAAATTTTATATCTTTACGTACACATGAGGACTCTGTGCAAAATTATCTCTAGGCTCATAAACCAAGTAACCAAGTAATGCAGTACAACATTTGAAATAAAACAGTTCATGTTCTTCAGGTTACTGTAATTGCAAAAAATGACCTTAATGGTTGAGACAGCCATCTTGTAAAGGATCCACACCAACGGTATATTTAATTGAATGGATAACCATTAAGCATTTCTCTAGTCACTAAGAAGACACGTACATAAAACAAAACAATATGGCATGTAACTGTTCCCCATTGATTTTTATGGGTAAACTTTGTTTGACAGCCAGGGCACGTGTGTGGTGTCCACTGCCAAGCTGCAGCTATGTTGCTGTCAGGGAAAATGATTGCTGTTGTTTCTTAACCTTGAGCTCCTCTGATAACAACGCAGTAAAGTATGCTTTAATTTCCTCTGATACAATGTGGCCACATCATTTTTATGTAGATCTTGAAGAAAGAGAACTGTGTCGCTAATCTGTTTAAAATGGTGAAAATTGTATTCCTTGCTTTATGAACATGTTATTGAGATACAGAGCTGACGGTTGTCTGATTTATTCAGCAAACCGATCAAGTGTTGGCATTTTTGTCAAATGTAAAATTCTAAGGAAATTATTACTGCTGTATTTTGAAGGAAGCTGCAGAGAAAATAATGGCTGTATACTTAGCAAGCTACTGGAGAGCCTGAAGATTATGCTGATTATATGAATTCCATACAGCCAAATTTATGGATTAAACAGCTGTTATTCAAAGGCAAAGAAAATTTCAAGCCAGGTCATTCTTGTGCATTTAAAACAATGTAAGCTGTCTAATCTCCTACTCAAATCGGCGACAGCTTTCTAGCTGTTCGCTGGAGTCTTTGCATCAGCACTTGAAAAGATTCTCCATATTTGCATATTAAAATATGTCATGAGAAATTGGTGTTGTGGTTGCTGTTGGCATCTCTGAGCGAACACATTTTCCAATTTTGAAACTGCAGTGACAGATCATTCTTTATCGCAGGCATCAATCCAGCTCTGAAGGACATTATAGTTTAGAAACTGGAATTTAACAATTTTGTTGAAATGCTGTTTCAGTGGAAGCAGATATATGGAAGCAGAATGCTGGATGAGAGTCTGCCAGCACCTATGTCAGCCTTTGATTTTAAGCATTGACAGCTATAAATCAAAAAACACCTACCCATTTAAAAATTACTGGAGACAATGAACACAATTTTACTAATGGTGGTTTAATGAACTGCTAATTGATAATGCTGACTTCTCAACAATACTATTTTTAGCTGCTGTTAGCAACTCAAATTAGACAGTAATCTTAAAATACATATATAGCAGATTGCTTACTGACTTCGAATGGTTACATGAACCGTGTAATTTATAATGGACGAGAATTTGCAATTGGAATGATCTTCATAATCCATTTACTTGCCCGAGTTCAAATCTCTGCTACATTTTTTTCATTGAAACCATTTTATGGGAAAAAAGTAATTATAATGGCAATCCCTTATGATTTATAGCTCCTTGTATAGACTTTTTGTCACTCATTGTTTTCAAGAATACCTTTATCCTCAAATACTCTCCAATTATCGGAAGCATTTGTAATAATTTGATCATATTTTCCTATTTCATTCTCCAAGTATGATGTGTACCATAACCAAGCAACTTGACCAGATAGATTACCTGCTGGAAACACTCCATGGATCAGGCAACATCCGTGGAGAAAGCAACAGGGTTAAGGTTTTCGGCATATAACTTAATTTAGATTTCCAGCCTTAGCAGTTTTTATTTTTGGAAAATACATTAAATATTTTCTTCTCTCTACAGATGATGCCTGACCTGCTGAGTATTTCCTGTACTATTATTTCAGATTTCCAGCATCTGCAGTATTTTATTTTTAGATTACAATCTCAGCCTTCAATTTAACCTGCATAATTCAGCTTCCTTCCACCACTACCTCCTGTTCTTCTTGCATTTTGGCCTGTTACACATCCTTAATTCTGCCACCAGAGGTTGTGGTTTCAGAGATTAGGCCTAATCTCTGGAATTCCCTCCCTGAACCTATCTCATGCTTTACAAGGCTCCATAAAACCTACTTCTTGGACCCAGCAGTTCTTTATGTGGGTTCAATGTCAAATTTTGAGCAAAACACACAAACGCTGGAGGAACTCAGCAGGTCAGGTAGCATCTATGGAGGGAAATGGACAGTCGACAATTCAGGTTGAGACCCTTCATTTGGGCTGAAAGAGGGGAGATAGCCAGTATAAAAAGGTGGAGGGAAGGGTTGGAAAAGGGCATTTGATGAAGTACCAGTGAAGCACCTTGGAAGGTTCAGCTATGTTAAAAGCAGTAAATAAATGGAAACTGCAGTTATTGGGAGGGCAACCACTCCTCTAACCTGAGAGTCATATTGGGTGGTTCTAATTCCACCATCCACTGCAGAGAGCAAGATACTTTAATAACTGGGTTTGGCTCCCATGTTGAAGAATACAGATTTTCTGAACATCACAGCACTTATGTGGAATGGTGCAGATCAAAGACATGCATGCATCCCTGTGGCTACACCTATAACGTTCTAATGATTACTAGGAATTGTGTGACTGTTGGGTGAAAGTGACTTCTAGTTTTTCAATTTTCAGGATGCTCAGATACCGTGGTCAGGAACTTGCTACGTGAAGTAAGTGCAGGTATGTATACTACTTCACAATGCAGCCATTTGGATTATTCAATGAACAGGAGCCGTTTCTCAAAGCTCAAACTATGTTTTACACGTATTATTTGGAAGGGTGTACACACGAACTTTATTCTACAGCTGTGGTTTCATAGGTTGGAACAGTTGCACAGCACTACAACCGATGCACTAATGGAACTGTAGACTTGCCATCATCACCTAGGGAAACATATTTTAATATTTATATCATTACACAAGTTTATGTTCTATTGTGAATTTTTAATAAAACTGTTTGCAGCTGCATTGTTGTGGAAGTGTTTGTAATGTTTAACAAGAGTTGGATTGAGAAACAGTAAATTGTTCATATACGAGACATTTTCGTTTATTCACAGTCAATTTGCAAGTATCAGTCTTCAAAGAAAACTTTCAGAACTTATTTAATTCTTTCTGACACTGCTTTTAAGTGATTCTGCCTTAAACTTGGAGGTGGATCCCTCTAATATGATTTACATCCAAATAAATATAATTTAAATTGGGGTACAAATATTAATCATGCATTAGGATATTAGTTTTACAATTTCTACTCCAAATTGAACCCACATCATTCAAGAAAATGGGCATATTTATTTCCACTGCTCTACTTTTATTGTTCTTCCATTGAACTTGGTATGATGTGGCATCTCATAAAAAAGGTCATTTATGGAAGCCTCCTTCAGAAACTATCAGAGTAGCGCCTGGTTCCTAATAAGTACTCTGTTTTACACAGTTGGCTTTAAATCAGTGACTTTCTTTGAGCAGTGCTGTCAATGAAATTCCTTACATGGAAGTACAGAGTAAGAAAGAAGAAAAAATGCATTAATATTTTATCAAGCACATCACAGCCAATAAATTACTTTCGATATGTGGTCACTGTTTTATGGACGAGGATGGCAGCTAATTTGTAAATCACTAAGTCCCACAAGTAGCAAAGAGATGAATGACTAGTTGATCTACTTAGGTGGTGATAATTGAATGTTAGAAGAGAGAGAATACTTCTGTTCTTCTTTGACCAGCACTCTGGCAGGACAGTGGGGATGATTGGTATCAGAGAAATTAGTTGCACATATGGCTGTAATTCAGTCCTTCATGTTCCTGCTATCCAAAAATTGATGAGATTAATCCCATTTATCAGCCTATAGTCCATAGCCCTGAAGGCTACAGCTCTCATCCTGGTGTATTTTAAGTGTGATGTGTTCTGTCTCCATCACCCTTGCAAGTAGCAAGTTCTAGACTGCCACAATTTTCCTCAACTCCCATTTAATCCTTGTACCAATTACCTTAAAGCTTTGTCCACTAGTTATCAACCAGTGTTCCAAGAAAAACCTTTCAATCCGTCTAAATTTGTGCACCTCTATTAAATCTCCCCCAGTCTTCTTTGTTCCATGACAAACAACCCAACCAAGCCATGTCTCCTCGGAAGAATAATTCTCCAGTCCTGGCAACATCCTCATAAACCTCCACTGCAATTTCTTTGGTGATACAACAATGCTTCTGTTGTGAGATGATCAGAAGCATACACAGGTCTCTTGTCACAATCTAACTAGTGACTCATTCAATTTTAACAGAACCTCTCTGTGCCGTGGTTGGTAAATACATACACCTTGTATGCCTTCTCTAGCACCTTATCGACCCATTCTGCTGCCTTCAGGGATCTGTGCACATGCACTCCAAAATGCTTTGTTCCTTTGCACTTTGTATCCTACTACTTATCCTTAACTTGCTTGCCCTCCTCAAATGTACTATTTCACATTTCTCTAGAATGATTCCAAATTGACACTTCTGTGCCCATCTAACCAATCCAAAGACATCATCCAGCAGCCTAGAATGTTTAATCCTCATTATCAACTGTACTTCCAACTTTGGCATCATTGCTAAACTTCTAAATAATGGACCACACATTTAAGTAAAACTCATTAATGTACACCATAAAAAGCAAGGAACTTGGAACAGTGTCCTCTAGTTACCAACTCCCATTGACCATTACCCTTCTGCTTTCTTCTAGTAAGCTAATTTTGATTAAGCTACACCTCTCTAAATGTTAATTTATTATCACCCTTAGATTTCTTCCTAATAATAATGCCTCAGTAATGCTGCACTACCTCATTATGGCTTGGAATCTTGCAGAAAGACTCAGACCTACAATTTTCTAAGCCAGTGACATTGCACTTGCATGATGAGTAGGTGTGACACTTTGTGAAAGGGTGCACCAAGGATATATTTTAGTATTTCCAAGATTTGTGTAGGTTCATGAAATTAGAGAGCATTGGAGACTACCAGTTAAGAATTTCAGAGCCACATAATTAATTTTATGTTTGTGCGATTAGAAGGAAAGATTTATTTTATTGCAGACTTGACTACTGATTGTATTGTGAGATGGGAGAGAAGAGAGTGCAATAGCCGGGCAGTTTTCTCATGTTGTTGCCATATTTCTTATCTCACTGGAAGCTATAGATAATTCCTGGGTGTGATGTTATCGTCTTATATGAGATGCTGGCTTATATTGGAGTTTTAGTATCTTACAATCTCTCCACAGCTGTATAAATCCGTATTACAATACAGTGCAATTTGATTCCTAAGCCTGAGCTAGCTATGGGCTTTAACCATGTTTGGGCAGGATATAGCAACTTTTTATGCTGGTGTGGGTGCAAAATGCATTATTTCTAACAGTCTATACTGTTCAGGAGGTTATTAATATTTTCATTCTGGCATGAAATTGTTAGCCACCGATCTTAACTTCAACTTACTACCATGTTCTTGAAAAACAATTCTTTAGATATAGGCACTTCCAGAGTCCTGCAGAAAGTTATTTGCAGCAGTTAAAAGCTATTTTGGATTTTCTTTGCCAGGGAATCATATTGCATGGAGGTGAGCACTCAAAGCTTTTTGAGCAACAGGATATTATTAAGGCATCTGCTTTACTGTGAATGCTCAACTACTAAGTAAACTATTAAAGCCATGTTTTTCCTGGGAACTAAATATTAGTTTGCTAGCACAGTTAATGATCACAGAGTCTACAGAGGTCTTGGGCAGATTTTATTCTTGTGCCATATTTTGTGGCTGGATGGCAGATTATGCACACCCGCAGATGCTGATCTGAATTCTACCTATCTACAATATAGACACCAGCAGCTTAGTGGTAGAATTCTGGCTTTTGAGGGAGAGGGTCATGGGTTCAAACCACACTAGAGAGATTTGAATGCAAAATCTAGGCTGATATTTTTGAAAGGGCGCTGCATTGTTTCTCGGGTGGTACATTGAACGAAGGCACCATCTGCCTTTTTAAATGATCCATCTTCAAAGAAAGGTATTCTGCCCAATATTTATCCTTCAACCAACATCTAAGACACTGGTCAATTAACCCAGAATTTGCAATAACAGTAATGGTGAGAGCACTTGAGGATAACAGAGTGTCAATGTTACAAATGATGGAAATTTGACAACTTCTGGTATTTGCACATACATTTTCTGTACACATTGAAGACCATTTGACCCCTTGAGTCTATGCCAGCTCAAAGAGTAATTCCATTCCCTAATTTTTCCCTGTAACCTATTCTCCTTATATTCCTATCAACTTCCCCCAGATCCTACCACTCACACACTCACTAGGGGCAATACGTAATGGCCAATTAATCTACCAACCCACGTCTTTGAGGTGTAGGAGGAAACCCACACAGTCACCGGGAGAACATTCACACACTAAACAACACCAGAGGTAGGATTGAACATGGATCACTGGTGCTGTAAGGCAACAGCTCTACCAGCTGTGCCACTGTGTTGTGTTGAAGTTCAGAAACAGCTGCCAGAGATTCTCTGTTCTTCCAGAGAGTGCAGTGTTGCAATCCTTACCAATAGATTTGACGCTGAAAGGAGTGCAATGTAATAAGCTAGCAGACTATAATTACAATGCTTAAAAAACACTTAGACAGCTACATGGTTAGGAAAGGTTTTGAAGGATGTGGTCAAACTCAGGGAAATGGGACTAGCTCAAGTGGACAACTTGGTTGGCATGGACTAGTTGGGTCAAAGGGCCTTTTTCTGTGCTGCATAACTCTATGACAGATCTGGCACCATAAAAAGCTGCAAAAGTCATTGCTGGGAAATTCAGGGATGTGATTTTTTTAAAAAAATGATTTACTTAGTGTTAACCATTGAACAGTTCTGGCTAAAAATGAAATTCTTTAAGTGTGGAATCCCATTCCTCAAGGAAATTAATGTGGAGATTTAAAAACATTAATTTTTAAAAACATTTTCTGTCCTCCTCTCCTTTAATTCTATCTGTACTCCACCATTTTAAATCTGTTTTCTGCACATCATTTAAGGTTATATTTCTTGCTTTATACATCCTGGTGCAGACCCTTCCCATCTCAGTAACTTGTTGAAGAGCTTTACAGTTGTTAATCAAGTCATGCCACTAATTGCCAACAGAAAGCACCAAGATAGGAATGAAGGACAAAATCTCCCGATAAGCCTTTGAGAAGACTGGGTAGCAGCCTGTGAGGTGAATAGCGAGTGCAATAGCTTCACCATTGTTTACTGATATATATCCAAGCCATAATCTCACCACTGATTGTGAGATCATTCTTTGCACAAACTGGAAGTCGCATATCCTCCAAAATAACATTGTTTACGCTTTTTAAGGGAAAAAAAACCTCTAATGCTGTGAATTGTGTTGAGACGTGCAATATACATGCAAGGTTTTTTTTACAGGACGTAAAAACGGACAGAGCCCACTGATCAAGACTTGTGGGGTCTCAGAGGTTAGGCCCTGGGGAAAATAGGGACCACTTTCCCCTATGGAACAAAGTCACTCTCCATTATCTTTGAGTTATTATTACCCTGTTTCTGCCTGGTGGCCTGCAAATGTCTCGTGTGTTTAACGCAAAACCACAATAGGCACC
This sequence comes from Pristis pectinata, assembly GCF_009764475.1. Classification (NCBI taxonomy): domain Eukaryota; kingdom Metazoa; phylum Chordata; class Chondrichthyes; order Rhinopristiformes; family Pristidae; genus Pristis; species Pristis pectinata. The sequence goes on from NC_067432.1 coordinate 13,314,809, forward strand.
ATTTAGAGCAGAAACTGCTGGCTAATGATGGCCAAATGTGTATAGTTGCTCGAAACACCATCCAGTGTGCAACGTTAACATCTTTGTGAAGTCCCTAACATAAGCTTAGTGAAAGTACTGGAAAAATCCACTATTTAATATTCCTCCAAAATATAGCCCATGTAATTTAATTTTACTTTACCAACCATATAGACATAAATCACAACTAATGCATCTCATAAGCTCTGCTCCATAGCTGCCCAAACGACATATTCTATGATTATTGAATAAAGTTATTAAAACCCTATTCATTTCACATTGGAAATGTAAAGCTTAGACCATTTTGTATTATGATTAATTCAATCCAGGCTTTTCCAATTTTTTTCATGGACAAGCATTTTATAATTAACTTCTGTAAATGACATTTTAAAATGAATGGCAAGCAAGTTCTTATCTATCAAAAAATACCAAAAAAACATTTTTTCTTTCCCATAATTATCTTAGTTGCTTTAAAGTGCTCCTGGAGGCAAGATACTGTTATAGGTCCTTGGGTGCTCAAAGATTGCAGGCAATTCACCCATGAAGATATTCGTTGAGCACCAGTGGCTATTTGCATCAGTTAAGCTCCATCATGCACTCATTTATGGACGATTCACCACTGGTCATTGCACAGGGAAATCTCTAGTTGTTTTCCTTTTCTCTAACCTGGTCCCTCCAGTGTCAATCTTAATTTTGGTCAGCTAATCCAGGATAGAACCTGTGCCTCCATTTTTAACTCTACACACAGTGATATGAGCCTATCCTGAGCCACTGGGGAAGCCAGCTTGGCGAGCCACCACGGCGAGCCACCACAGGAGGAAAGATATAACAGCACCACAGAGGGTGCAGAGGAGATTTACGAGGATTTGGCATGGCTGGGGAATTATAGTTGCGAGGGGAGAATGTTTAGGTTGAGGGTCTTCTTCAAACAAGCGAGACTGAAGAGCATTTTAACTCAGGCGTATATAATAATGAGACCTAGACAAGGTAAGTAGCAATGATCTATTAACAGAAAGGTTAGTAACTAGGTTTGTTAACTGATAGAATAATTAGACGGGAGTTGAGAAAATGATTTCACTCAGTAAGTGGTGAGGTGTGCCTGAAAGAGTGGTGGAGTCAGAAGTTCTCATCACAATGAAGTTCCTAGATGGGCACTCAAAGAATCACGGCCTGCCTGGCTCCAGACCAAGAGCTGGAAAGTGAGATCAACCTAAAGTCCATTTAAGGTCCGCATGACCACGATGGGTCAAATTGCCTCCTCGCTGTTGTAAATTCCTGTTCTTCTATGACTGCATTATCAGTCACCTCTGATCTGTGAAACTAAATGCCATGCCTCAGGAAGTGGACACTGCCAAATCACAAGTAATAACACACAGTCTTTAAGTAGCATGCGTGTTTTGATGGCAATGCAAGGGAACGTAAATTGAGTGTTTGAAGGTAAGCTTAGCAACATCAACATTTTCTGCATATATGTACCATTTATTCTGCTCCATCGGAAGTGCTTGTTTTTTGTATGTTCAGGACATTCAGTTTAAAGGATGACTGATAATTTGGAATGCTTTATGTTAAACAGAAGCAAAGCATTGATTCTAAGTAAATAGATTGAACAATGTTCTCACAAAACTACTTGTTCAGCAGGGCTCTGTTCAGGCTGATGGGTCTGCAATGAAGGGAAAAAAATTACAGTGTGAATCCTCAGTTATCTGATTCCTTTTTCGTATATTGGGCATAAAAGGAAAATGATGTACAGAGGTGCCTATCTTGCAGCAGTATCCTATCGATCTGCTGAAGTAAATAAATCTCAAAAGCACACTATTTTTAATCTCAATTCTACGGTGAGCACTGGCAGTATATCATTGTCACTCAGCTCTCTCATTTGAGTTATTTAATCTTATTTTAATCAAATATTTTTGTTTCCTGACAGTCAATCAGGTTGGCTTGTGTCAGATAAAGCTTGACAAATGGTCTTACAAGATCTTTCAGTTCTGAATGGGGGCAGGAGAGAATATTTGGTCATCTGTTGGAAAGTCATTTTCTTTTTACTTGTTAGAAGAGAATGGATGCACTAAATCATGAGTAAAACAAAACTATATGGACCAGCTCTTGTAGGCAGTAACTGAAAATGTACGCTTGTGTTCACAAATCCCTTGGTGACCTCAGGCCATCCCATATATGTGACCTCCTCCACTCTGCTGACTCTAGCCTTCTGTGTTCCCCCTTCCTCTATACTGTAGCCTTGGTGTCAAAACCATCAGTCAGTCTGGAATTCTCTTCCTAAAGCCCTGTTACCATAATCCTCAGTGTTGAGGTTGTTGCACTTTATCAATAATTTATTACAAAAGGAATTCTTTGCAGGTTCACAGAGAACAGAAGTCTAGCTATAGGCACTCAAATGTAAAAAAAAGACTCGAGGCAGATCCCGGTATACTGGGGGATGCGGCAGATGTCTTTTAAGTATAGAGAAATGTAGGAAAATACATTTGGTAGAGGCCAGGTTCAACACAAGAGGCTACAGTGAGAGACAGCCTTGTGGTTTATGTTGCCTAATTCATTGAAGATTTGTGACCAGTGCCACAAGGCCACTGTAAAACAAATAAAGTGTTATACTGTATTGCCAAAATAATTTTAAAAAAGTAGACTAGAAAATCTATTGCATAGTGGTAAATGTTCTACCTAACACGTGTTATGAAGGTTGTCAAATTACTTTTGGGTTTTTTATACTCGTAGCATGCTAATGCTAGCTGGAAATGGATACTATTTATTGAATAATTGGTTTGCTAGGTCATTTGAGAACGAAGTTGGGTATTAACCTCGAGGCACTGGAGTCGCAAATAGACCACAGCGGGTAAATAACAAGGTTTACTGAATGCCCTGGCTGAGGCTGGAAGTTCAGCAATGGCTAGGGGGTTAACAAAGATCTGAAATATATCAGGATCTGCTCTCCCCATTGGAGAAACCCATAGAAGGGTTAGGAAGTTGTGAGCATGCTATGTTGGTGCCGAGAGCGTGGCGACGCTTGCGGGCTGCCCCCAGAACACTCTACGCAAAACATGCATTTCACTGTGTGTTTCGATGTACATGTGACTAATAAAGAAATCTTATCTAATGCATATTTATTTTGTAACTTAGTAATTTTTATGCCTTGCACTGTATTGCAGCTGCAAACCAACAAAATTCACGACATAAGTCAGTGATAACAAACTTGATTCTGATTCTAATGCATAGAGGAGCAGGGGCATGTGCAGTACTGTTCAGTAGTGACAGAGGATGTCTAGGTGCCATTTGCTTAAAAAAAAATTAATTTGCATGCAAGGCCAGCTTCAGAGTAACTCAGCACCTACCTGATAAGGTGCAAAGCTATGGAGTCCAGCAGCTGGATCCACCTACATGCAGGTCTTCTTTAAGTTATCTACTTACCTGAAGCCTCCCTGAAGAAATGCAACATTCCCAATAACTCTGAGAATCTCTGGCCCATGACCACTCAAAATGTCGAAGCAGCATTTGAGATGGTATTGAGAACCTCAAGGCCATGCAGTTGGACCGTACAGATGTGGAAGCAGTGGAGCACCTCACAAACTATCCAACCGGCGGCTCCGTCAGCCACCTCCTTCCCCATCTGTGGAAGAGTCTGTGGTTCATTAATTGGCTCCATCAGCTATCTCAGAGCTTATAAAACTGGAGTGGAAGTACACCATCCTCTATCCTAAGGGATCCTTAGAAGATCTACTTACCCATCGCTTCACTTACCAGCCATCTCCCACTGTCAATCTGGGTCTTCACTGGGTCCTTACTGCCCAAATCCATCCTGATTGTGACCTCTAAAGATTTATCCCAATCTCTACATCCTCTTGTCTTGCACCATTTGTCAATCCCCCCTCCAATGCCCCATCTGGTCCTCGAGATTCTGATTACCCCCAGTCCCACCAATGTCTTGCACCATGAAAAGGATTCCACCACTTTGTTCAAGCCAACAGGGAACATTTCTACTCTAAGACCCCACCACCTCTGCCCTGGTGTTACTGTCTGCTCAGTAGAATGTCTTAAAATCTGAAACAGTTCCTTTCAGCTTTCTGGCAGGTAACAACCTAGGGAATTTTAATTACCTCAGTTACCACTGACAGGATGAGAGAGTTGGTTTTTTTTTGTACAGTAGGAGATATGATGGAGGATTTTGAACTGATGAAAGGATTAGTTTTGATCTAAGCAGATAGGATTTCTGAAGCAGGTAAGCTAAAGAGCATTAGGAACATAAGCAGAACTGCCTTAAGATGCTAGAAGTGTTGTTCAGTGGTGTCCAGCAGAGATCTGGATGCTATTCACTTAAAATTGTTTTGCACATGAACCTCGAAGGTATTACTTTTTTCAGTCAATGAACCATGGAATAAATTGCAAGAATATACACTGGGTGAACATTCATTGTAAGCATTAAATGTCCACTGCCAAAGCATTATCTTTCCTAACCAGTAAGTATTGATATGTTTGCTAGTTTAATATTTTCCTCAATGAAATATCTATTGCACTTTAATTTTTTTTCAGAATTATGCACATTTTTATTTATACATGTCCATAACTTACGAAGATATCAACAGTGAAAGCCCATTAAATTACAAAATCCTTATTTGAAGGTAGAAGCAATTACATTAACAAATTTATTGAATAGATTATAAACAGAGCTACTTGGTAGTCAATTCAGCATTTTGGCTGCCTCACTTATATTAGTAAAGCATAATGCATTGTTTTAGAAATCATAGTTGTTATTATTAATAATTGTTGCAATTTGAACCATCACCAGTGGCATTATGAAAAGCTGATCATTGAGATTCACGAATCTCTCAAAGTGATGACTTTATTGGCTTACTGGGCCAGCTAGTTAGACAGGTAATTGGTTTGCAAGGACCTGTGAGATTAGGTAAGGACCAGCAATAGAAATTAATGTTAGTCATGAGTCTTCAATAACTGCATGCCCATGGCACATTTTGTGCAGCTCAGACTGGCTAGTTTTTACAGGCACTTGCATCTGAGATACGGCAACATTTCTGGACCAGCAATTCAAAATCCTAGACAAATGAGCTGAAGAGACAGTTTAAACCCAGCATATCAGCTGGGGGTTTTAAATTCATTTACTTACTTTTCAATTCTAATTTTACTTAATGAGCATCATGAAACCACTAGGTCTGTCATTAAATACCATCTGGATCACTAATCTACCACCTTTACCCAGTCTGGCCTATATGTGATTCCAAGCCAATGGCACTGTGTTTTATTCTTAACTGTCTTTTGACTCACAACTTCACCAAGTTGCATCAAAGGCACTACACCCAGCACTGACTCAAACTTGACAATATCGCACTTAGTCCAGTCAATCTTGTAACATCCTTCTCGTGGATATCAAGAGCCTTGCTCCAAAACTGGGAGACCTGCCCCACAGGTCAGTCAAGCAACAGCCTGATAATCATTCTCTCAACATCATACCTTTCATTTATTGCCCCTCCATGAACTGTGCATGTGTCACCACATCAGTACAAGAGACCAACCAGAGATGGTAGCAGAATGACATATGGGTGGAGGGAATATTCCTACGATTCTTTAACATCAAGTCTGGACCTCATGAAGTGTCAGTGCATCAGGCAAACATGAGCAAGGAAACAGCCTGGTAATTAATACGAACCACCTTTCCGATGAATTAGTACTCCTTCTCATTAAACAACACTTGAAAGAAGCACTGACAAACAAGGACACAGAAAATACTCCGAATGCAGGACTTCAAATGTCCATCAAATGTGAGTTGGTGCTACTTCTATTAACAATAGAAAAGTCTACCTCATCCAGCCCTGGTCAATCTACCTGTCATGAATGCACCTACTCCTAACACTTTGGAGGCATCACACTGATGATGCCCAATGGTGCCTTGTGTGATATTGCCCCTTTGCTCTGCTAAAAGGGGTAGATTTAGAACAGATCTAACAACTCAGTAAGATGCAGATGGTTATCTGCAGCAATAGAATTGCTTCCAGCATTATCTGTAACCCATTCTTCACTCTAATCAGACACAGAAATGAGGTGCCAACCTGCTGAAGCTACAATACCTGATACAAATGGAGAAAGCAGTGTGCAATAGACAGTGCTAAATGATCCCACAGCTAATCAGATCAAAAGCTGCAGTCCCACGATATCCAATCCTGAATGGTTGTAAGCAATTCAACAGCTAATGAGAAGAGGCTCTGTAAACATTCCTAGCCTTAACAGTGAACCCAACATGTGAAAATCACAAGGCTGATACTTTTATAACAATCTCCTCCTCCCACAGTCCCTATCAGTATCAGTTCAGAAAGGACTGGCATCCACCCAGTAATATGTAAAATTGCCCAGTTGTCTCTTGTTCACAAAACTCCAGTCAAATCCAATCCAGTCTACTCTCAGTGATCAGAAGAGATATGAAAGGTGCTGTTGACAGCATCTATTCACCAATAACCTCCTCATGAATGTTCCACTTAGGCTCTTGTGCACAGGACTTCACTGTCGGAATTCGCCATAGCAGTGTCCCAGGCACAACTAGGTGTGGCTGCCTTAGTGACTTTCTTCCATCACAAAGGCCAGAAGTGGGGATATTCACTAATGACGGAATAGTGTTCAACTCAATCCTTCTGGCAGTGAAGCAGTTCATGCCCAACTGAGCAGGACCTGGACAACATATATGTGTTTCATAACATTCATGCTAGAAAAGTGCCAGGCAAGGGTATCTACAACAAAGTTCAACTACCTCCCTTGATACATTATGATCTTACCATTGTTGAATGACCCAGCACCTCAATGCTGGGATCGCCATTGACCGAATACATAAATATTGTGATAGTAAGGGCAGGTCAGGTATCCTGTGATAAGTGATTCATCTCCTGACAGCCAAAACGTTTTAGCCATCTACAAGGGACAACTTAGGTTTGTGATGGAATATTCTCCACTTGTCTAAATGACTGCAGTTCTAACAACATTCAAGAAACACAACATCACACAAGACAAAAGCAGTTCACCAGACTTGCCTCTCACCAACAGCCTTGAATATTCACAGCCTCCCTCACTTTTGCAACGGGGATGCAGTGTATACCATCCGGAAGATACACTAAAGCAACTCCACAATACTGCTTTGACAGCATCTACCAACTATTGCCCTTGTTATTCCAAGTCTGCAACTTGGAATAACAAAGGCAACAGCCGATTGGAAAAGAGTCACTGCCAAGTTCTCCCCCAAGTCACACCATCCTGACTTGGAAATGTACTGCCATTCCTTCATGGTCACTGGGCTAACATTGTGCAAGTCCCTATAAACACAGTGAGAGAGCCATCATCCCTCAGGTTGCAGCAGTTCAAGGCAGTTGCTTACTACTACCTCCTCATGGGCACCTGGGGAATGGCAATAATAGCTGACCTTTCCAGCATATCATGTGAATGGAAAGTAACTATTAGTTCTATGATATGATTGATACTGTTATCATCTGCAGTCATGGGGGGGCGTATTTTGCATGCATGAATCAGCATCCTCGGTTCTGAACTTTTAAGGGTGGATGAGGCTCTGAAAGATGTTGCAATTTCAAAGCCTTAAGATGTGGGAGATGAACAGAATAACTTCAGAAAGAGAAGTGATGCTGTAGGGAGCATCATGTATTCCCAAGTCTACATTTTAAGAGTTTGATGTGAGGGAAAATCATTATATCTGACACCCAATTAAAATTTATATTGTGCCTAGTTACCAGGTAATTGATCCCTCTCCTTCCTTGTATGCAGAGCTTTAAGATCTTATTAAAAACCTAACTAATATTGCCTTTAACCTTTGCTGATACACATCAATATGGGTTATAAAATTGATCCATGAATCAGAGGTTGATGAATATGTACAGCAGTTGAAGTTATGATGAAACTTGGTGAGACAATCAAACATCCAATTAAAAGAGTTGGCTTAATTTAAGTAAATATAGTTTGTGACTAATACCAACAAAAAGAACTCAATAACTGAAGCAGTTCAGGAATCAATTCTTCACACTTTCTTAAGACTACAGATTAGTGTGGAAAATGTAGCTCTCCTTATATTGACCCTTCAAAGGGCTTTATGTGAGCTCAGCTGGTGGGAAAATAGTGCTGAGATGTTGCATGTTTTGTCTTGAATAGTGCTCTCTAGCAATCTTTGTAACAGCATTACAGCTCTTGAAGAATGGTTAACGTCTGAGTTGTTGCAGAAAACTGTTATTGAAAGTGACTCAAGCTTTAAAATTCCCATTTATAGAATTGGGCAGTTTTAATAATAAGTACAATATCAAGAGTTTAAAATACTCTTTAGCTCATCTGTTGCAAATCCCACCACTTCTCCTGCATAAAAGAGGCATGGCAGTTGGAATTATTTTTCTTAATGGCATAAGGAGGCAGAAGGCCGAGGGCTGAACAGTGGCTTTGGTTGTTGACTTTTCTTCACCACCATTAATGTTTATGAAGTCATGGGTCACATCTGCCATCACTAATTCACAAACCCATCAAAAACCTGAGTTGTTTAAACAAAGCACTTAGCAGGCCATTCAACCCATTGTGGTGTTTATTCTCTACACAAGGAAGACTGTTCCCATTCCCCTTTCTCTTAACTATGTATCAAAGCTAATCTCAAACACTGAACTGACCTCTGCTTCAATCAATAGCTCCAACAGTAAATTCTATAGGTTCATAATCCTGAGTTCTGTCTTTGTGCTCCCTCATTTTGGATCCCATCAACTACTGCTATCAATCTGCTTCAATCCACTCTCTTACACACTTCATTATTTTAGATGCTCCAATCCAATCCCTCTATAATTTGTTGTTTTATTGAAAACAGACCCCTTTTATTTGGCCTCCTTTATATCTGTTTTCTTCATATCAGCAGCATTCTAGTGAGTCCATTTGATTGCCTCTCATTTACTTCAGCTCCAGCTACCTGGGTTTGATCATGACCTCTGGAGTGCGGAGTTTGCATATTCTCCTCGTAATGGCATAGGTTTCGCCCAGGCTGCTCTGGTTTCCTCCTAAACCGAAGGACATGCTGGTAGGTTAATTGGCTACTATAAATTACCTCTAGTGTAAGTGGATCACAAAAGAATCAAAGGAGGAGCAGATGGGCATGTTAGTTATAGGCAGATAAGAAGTGGAAGGGGATTGATGGGATTGTCCTGCTGGGAGCTGGTATGCACATGATAGTCTCCTTCTATGTTGTAATAACTAATATTCTTCATAGAGACTAAAACTATACACATTTATATAACTTTGGCCTTGGTAAGGTTTCACATTGGCTAATCTTAATTTGTGCCATTTAGACGAGCTGAGGTCAGCTTATTTAGTGGTGCTCATGCAATTTCTATTTACTGCTGTTCATGGTGTGTTATGTAAAATGGGCTATATTTCTTAGCGTTTAGTTTTAATGTGGAAAGGTTGAATGCTGTTTAATAGTTTGTGCATGTAAATGTGAAAAAATATATACATGTTAACATTTTACTGAAGTGCCAGATGGATGCAAATCTCACTTAAATTGGCTGCTCCCCATGACATTATAAAATGGATGAAAATCATAGGGAATACTTACCAATATTCCTGCTATGTGTCCAGGGTGAGTGAGGCTCTACAAAAGGAGTATAAACATTTTAACTTACCACAGTAAAGTCAGTTGCAAATATAATGTCCTTTTCTGATTTACTTTAAGATTTGTAACAGCTCATTGCAACTGTGTGTCAAAATCCTGTTTTTCATCCAATATCATTATTCTACAATAATCCCTCTTTTAATGTGGCAGGCATGAGCTCTGACCTGGATCAGTTCCAAATCAAAGGCAAGTATTAAGACAAAGCCTCCTATGGATTTGGGGGTTGGGGGTGTGGCAGGGAATGGTTGTGGGATTAAAAGTGCATCTCCCAATTCTCCAGTATCCCTGCCAGTTCAGCTACACCTATTGCTAATCCTCACCTCTGCAATCCCTCTCGTCATCATACAGGACTCGAGGGCAGTTAATGCTTTGTCAGGTGATTCAAGTTTTGATGTTTTCCATTGGGAAAGCAGCCTGAGGAATTGAGATCGCTTGCAGAACACAAAACTCTTTGAGCTCACTCTGGCATTCAATAAGACCAAGGCTAATCTTGTACTTTATCCATTTTCCACACAGGCCCTACATCTGTCTTGATTCCATCAGTTTCCAAAATTTATAGATCTGAGCCTCAATTGTCTTCAATGACTGAACAACCATACACGATGTAGAGCATCCGGAGACCAATAAGCTTCTGGATACAGAAGGTTTTCAACATCTCTTAAATAGCTGACTTCTGCTTCAGAAACTGTGGCCTCTTGTTCTAGATTCCTCACCCTGAGGAAAACGTCTCACAGAATCTTGTACACCCCAATGAAATCACCTCTTATTCTTCTAAACCCTGAAACACTTAGGACACTCCTACTTGATCTCCACGAGCCTCATGACTGTTGTTTTTAAATCACAGCAAGACTGGATTCAGGGTTTCTGGACCAAGTAACACAGTGGTGTATTTATTCATACTGCACTAAGTGAGTTGTGTTTGATCCACAGTTTAAGCATATTAAGAACTAATGGTAGTCTTGTGATAATAGAAATATGCCAATAGTTGTACCCATAGTACAGAACCAGCTCAGCTGCCAAAACGAACTGAGAACTCCATTCAACTTGATGACACATCTTCCTTTCTAATCCCAGTTTACACAGTGATATTAAACAATTTAAACACATTCTTAATGAAGCTTATTGATTATTTTAAGTCTTCACTACCTATTTCTCAGCCAATATGTTGTGGACCATCTGGGTTACTGTTCAAATTTACACATGCAATGATTTTCCTGGGTTGAAACATCCAATATTCTTTGCTGGAGTATGATTCCATAGGTGTAGATGCCCAGGCCAAAATATATATTCACAATTGATATACTCACCATCTTTCCTTCAGGGATGGAAATGGATGGGCAGCATGGTAGCGTAGCAGTTAGTGCGACACTATTACAGCTCCAGCGATCAGGGTTCGATTCCCATCGCTGTCTGTAAGGAGTTTGTACGTTCTCCCGTGTCTGCGTGGGTTTCCTCCGGGTGCTCCGGTTTCCTCCCACATTCTAAAGACGTACAGGTAGGTTAATTTGGGGTTTAAAATGGGCGGCGCGGACTCGTTGGGCCAAAAGGGCTTGTTACCACACTGTAAATAAAGTTTAATTTAATTTAATTTAAAAAAAATTAATCAACAAAGTAGTGATCACGATTAGAAATCATAAGTAGCATTCCTCTCAGTCCAACGAAGCACTGGCCAGTTGCAGTAACAGCTCTGTTTTCTGGACTAAAATGATCTTACTTATTTAATCAACTGAATTAAAAGTTCCAGCTGCCATGGTGTAATTTGATTAACAGTCAGATCTGAGATTTGTCTGGTAGGTCTCATCTTTCATCCTTTTGGAGAGAAATGGTCTTTTGAAATGGTACAGTAGCATAATAGTTAAATTACTGGATTAGTAACACAGAGGCCTGAGCTGATAAATTCAGAAACAAAGTCAAATTCCACTTCAGCAGCTATGGAATTTAAATTATGCTTAATAAACTCTGGACCAATATACTAGTCAGTAAAGATGGCCAAAGAAACACAAGTGGTTCACTAATGTATTTTAGGGAGTTCATTGAGTGTCTGGTTTATGTAAGAGTCTAGACTCCAAACAACTGATTCTTAACCATCCTCTCTGAAAATATAGAGCAAGCCATCTTCTGGTCCAAAACTGGCCGGGAAGCAGGACACAAATTCAGTTCTCATGTCTAATTTGTGGTTTTCACATTTCACCTTTTCCGGTGGAAACCTCAATAACTAATTGCAAGGCAGAAGTAAACGGAGAAACATCCTCCATTTTAATATCCTGTTCACTGGCATTAAATTTAAGAAATATTTAGCCATCTCATTCAAATAAAGGAACAAAATGTTCAGTGTTTCACCGAAGTAGCAGAGCTAGCTGTTTCCTTGGCCATTCAGTGAAACCAAAGACATGGAAAACCTGGTCTGCACAATTGTGAAGCCTGGCTGGGCTGGCTGGTACTATTCAGTTTATGCAATTACTGCAGAAGCCTGGGATATTTGAATTATTGAGAATAGGGTCATATCATTTCTGTAAGTTCTGTAAGTTTCAAGGCAGTTGAGGGGTGGGCTAAGATTGGTCCTCAAGTTAAGGTCCTAAATTGGGGGCAGGCTGATTTCGATAGTGTGAGACAATACCCGTTGAAAGTAGTTGGGGGCAGATGCTTGCGGGTAAAACAAGATCTGGCAAATGGGAGTCTTTTGAAAGAGAGTTAGCAAGAGTGCAGGACAAGATTTGGGAACCTTGGTTGACAAAGGTTATTGAAGTTTTCACCAGAAAAAAAGGAAGCATATGACAGATATAGGCGACCACAATCAAGCGAGTCCCTTGAAGAATATAAGAGAGTACTTAAAGAAATTAGGAGGAAAAAAAAGAGGTCATGAAATACTCATTGCAGGTAAGGTTAAGGAGAATCCTATATCATTCTATAAGTACACCAGGAAAAGAGGGTAGGTAAGGAAAGAGTGGTTCCCCTTAGTGACCAAAGAAGTAATCTGTGTTGGAGCCGGGGGGAGTGGGCGAGGTCCTAAATGAATTCTTGTCATCTCCATTTACCAAGGAGAAAGATGTGGAGGATGGTGAGTTGAGGGAGGGATAGGTTGATAATCTGGAGGGCGTCGGTATTAAGAAGGTGAAGAGTGTTAAACAGGGAGTGTATAAGGGTGGATAAATCCCCAGAGCAGATGAAATCTATGGGAAACAAGGGAGGAGATTGCTGGGGCCCTGATGGAAATTTTTGCATCTTCGTTAGCCACAGGCAAGGTACCAGAAGACTGGAGGAAGGCTAATGTTGTTCCTTTATTTAAGGAGGGCAGCAGGAATAAGCCAGGTAACTACAGGACGATGAGCCTTATGTCAGTGGTAAGGAAATTATTGGAGAAAATTCTGAGGGACAGAATTTATGTACATTTGGAAGGGTAGGGACTGATTGGGGATAGTCAGCATGGCTTTGTGCAGGGGAAATCCTGTCTCACTAATTTGATTGAGCTTTATAAGGGGATAACTAAGGAGACTGATTAAGGCAGGGCAGTAGATGTTGTCTGTATGGACTTCAGTAAGGCATTTGACAAGGTCCTGCGTGGTAGAATGATCAAGAAGGTTAAGGCACATGGATCCAAGGTGAGTTAGCTAATCAGATCCAAACTTAGCTTGGTGATAGGAGGCAGGCGGTTGTGAGGAAAGATGTTTTACTGATTGGAAATCTGTGACTAGTGATGTACCACAGGGGTCAGTGCTGAGACATTCGCTGTTTATTATATTCACAACTTGGATGAGAACATAGGAGGTATGATCAGCAAATTTGCAGATGAAACAAAAATTGATGGTGTTGCTGAGACATTCGCTGTTTATTATATTCACAACTTGGATGAGAACATAGGAGGTATGATCAGCAAATTTGCAGATGAAACAAAAATTGATGGTGTTGCTGAGACATTCGCTGTTTATTATATTCACAACTTGGATGAGAACATAGGAGGTATGATTAGCAAATTTGCAGATGAAACAAAAATTGATGGTGTTATGGATAGCAAGGAAGGTTGTCTAAGGCTACAGCAGGATACAGTTCAGACGGAAAGTTGGGCAGAGCACTGGCAGGTAGAATTTAATCCAGACAAGTGCGCAATGATGTATTTTGGGAAGTCAAATAGGAACAGGACATGTACAGTAATGGTAGGGTGCTAAGCAATGTTAATGAACAAAAAGACCTAGGGGTCCAAGTTCAGTTCCTTGAAAGTGGCAACACAGGTTGATAAGGTGGTAAAGAAGGCATAAGGTATGCTTGCCTTCATAGGTGGGGGCATGCAAGAACTGGGAATGTTATGTTGCAATTTTATAAAACACTGGTTAGGCCACACTTGGAGTATTGTGTGCAGTTCTGGTTGCTACACTATAGGAAGGATGTGGTTGCATTGGAGAGAGCAGAGAGAAGATTCACCAGGATGTTGCTTGCATTGGAGGACATTATAGGGAGAGAATGGACAGGCTAGGCTTTCTTTCCCTGGAGTGAAGGAGGCTAAAGCGTGACCTAATCAAAGTATATAAGATTATGAGAGGCATAGATGGAGTAGATAGTCAAAATCTTTTTCCTATGGTCAGGCTAAAAGTGAGAGTAAGGGGTTTTAAAGAGAAAGTTTTTTTTACACAAGAGTGATTAACATCTGGAACGTGCTGCCAGATGTGGTAGAATCAGATGCAATTACTATGTTTGAGAGGCATTTGGACAGACACTTACATAGGCAAGGCATAGGAGGAAGCAGTCCTAATGCAGGCACATGGGATTCGTGTAGATGGGCAAAAATGTCAGTGTGGACGTGGTGGGCTGAAGGGGTGTTTCGATGCTGTGTGACTCCATGATTCCATTAGCTTCTTTTCTCCACCTCCCTTCGGCCTAGATTGATAAGTGTGACACACCGAGTTAGAGATGAGGTGCCAAGCGGTCAAAGGAGAAGGAAAACATTTTAAAAAATGGAACTGTTGCAATCTGCAACCTTGATAGTCATGTATTGCCTGCCTATTGCTGTTTAGATGTTGTGCTGTGGAATCAGAAAGCAGTCTGGAATGAGAGATTTGATATTCTTACATTTTTTATCATCACTTGGAGTCTGTATACTGGAAGTGCAGAGGCAGCATTTACCCTCTCAAGTGAAAGATCCAATATCTCTATTTAAAGAACAGCAGGGGTGTTGTTTTGTCTCATAGCCAATATTTCTATCTCAACCAACAATAGTAAAACAGATTATAAACTCATTATCCTGTTGCTTTTTGTAAGAACTTGCTGTGTAAAAATTATCTGCTGTGTAACGATGGTAACTAGACTATAAAGTACTTCATTCCTCTGAAATGCCCCAAGATCATAAAAGATGCATATGCATTTCAATGCATATTCTTTCTTAATGTATGCATCTCAAATAACCAAAACCACAACGAATACTAAACAGTAAAAAAGTTTGTACTTGAGTAGTTTTTGAGGTGTCACTGTGCACTTCTAGATTTAATTCCTCTGAGAAACAAAAGAAAAATAATTTAGCCAAAGAGAAGAAAATGACAAAATGTAAACATGTTAACAATCAGAATCAGGTTTATTATCATACATAGAACAATACAGCATTGGATAGGCCACTTGGCCTACAATGTTGTGCTGATCTTGATGCCGATTTATACTAACTGTCCTGTGCATGATCCATATCCCTCCATTCGCTTCATATTCATGTGTCTATCTAAAAGCCTTTTAAACTCCACCAAACTGCCTGCTTCCACTACTACCCCTGGTAACCTACTCCAGGCATCTACCATTCTCAGCATATTAATAAAAACTTCCCCCTCTAACCTTAAAAGCATGTCCTCTGGTGTTTGACATTTCTACCCTGGGAAAAAGATTCTGACTGTCTGCCCTATCTATGCCTCTCATAATCTCTAAAAACCTCTATCAGGTTTCCCCCAGCCTCTGATGCTCAAGGTAGAACAACCCAAGTTTGTTCAACCTTTCCTTATAGCTCATACCCTCTAATCCAGGCAGCATCCTGGTAAACCTCTTCTGCACCCTCTCCACAGTCTCCACATCCTTCCTGTAATGGGGCGACCAGAACTGCACACAATGCTCCAAGTGCGGTCTGACTAACATTTTGTATAGCTGCAGCATGACTTCCTTACTTTTACACTCAACACCCCTACCAATGAAGGCAAGCATGCCATACGCCTTCTTTACCACCTTATCCACCTGTGTAGCCACTTTCAGTTAACTATGGACCCAGACCCCAAGATCCCTCTGCACCTCAATGCTATTAAGGGACCTACCATTAACTTTATACTTTCTCCTTTCATTTGACCCTCTAAAGTACAATACTTCACACTTGCCTGGATTAAATGCCATCTGCCACTTCTCTGCCCACATCTGTAACTGATCTATATCCCACTGTATTCTTTGATGGTCCTTCACACTGTCAACAACTCCACCAATCTTGGTGCCATCACAAACTAGCTAATCCACCCATCTACATTTTCATCCAAAACACTGATATATATCACAAACAATAGGGGTCCCAACACTGATCCTTGCAGGACACCACTGGTCATGGACCTCCAGCCAGAATAACAGCCTTCCACCCCTACTCTCTGTCTTCTGTGAGCAAACCAGTTCTGAATCCAGACTTGCAATACACCCTGGATCCCATGTATCATTATCTTCTGAATCAACCTACCATGAGGGACCTTATCAACTGCCTTACTAAAGTCCATGCAGATAATGTCCACTGCCCTACCCTTATCAATCACCTTTGTCACCTCCTCAAATACTCAATCAAGTTTGTAAGACATGACCAGCCCCGCACAAAGCCATGTTGACTGTCCCGAAGCAGGCCATGCCTTTCTAAATGTGCATAAATCCGATCCCTCACTATCTTCTCCAATAGCTTCCCTACCACAGATGTGAGGCTCACTGGCCTATAGTTACCTGGATTATCCCTATTTCCCTTCTTGAACAAAGACACAACATTTGTTACATTCCAGTCCTTTGGGACCTCACCTATTGCTAGTGAGGACACAAGTATCTTTGTCAAAGCCCCAGCAATCTCCTCACTTGCTTCTTTCAATATTCTGGTATATAGGCCATCAGGCCCTGGGGACTTATCAACTTTAATACGTTTCAGAAGACCCAGCACTACCTCCTCCTTAATCTCAAAGTGTCCCAGCACATTGGCATGCCCCAATCTGCCTTCACTATCCTCCAAATCCTTCTCCTTGATAAATACCGACACAAAGTACTCATTTAGTACCTCAGCCATGTGGTCTGACTCCAAGCACAACTTCCCTCCTTTGTCCTTGAGTGGACCTCTCCTTAGTTATCCTCTTTTTTTAATACAAGTATAAAATGCCTTGGGGTTATCCTTGATCCTGCTCATCGAGGCTATTTCATGGCCCCTTTTGACCTTCCTGATTGCCTGCTTGAGCACTTTCCTGCTGTCTTTACAAAGGCCAGTCTGATTTTAGCTTCCTTAACCTTACAGATGCTTCCTTTTCCTTCCTGACAAAGTTTAGGATCTCTCGGGTCATCCAAGGTTCCCTTACCTTACCATCCTTGTGCTTGCTCCTTACTAGAACATGCCAATCCTGAACTCTGATCAGTTGACCATTAAACAACTCCCACATGTCAGATGTGGACTTGCTCCCAATGCCCCTTAGCTCCTGCCTTATCCTGTCATAATTTGCCCTCCCCCAATTTAGTACCTTCTTGCAAGATCCAATTTTATCCTTACTCATAACTATCTTAAAACATAATGAGTTGTGCTCACTATTCCCAAAGTGGTCACCCATTATCAGGTCTGTCCCCTGGCCTGACTCATTTCCGAAAACCAGGTCCAGTATGTTTTCTCCTCCAGTTGGACTCTCCACATACTGTTTCAAGAACCCCTCTTGGATGCACTGAAGAAATCCCTCCCCATCTAAGACTCTTGTATTAAGGAAGCTCCAATCAATACTGGAGCAGTTGGAAGTCCCCCACTATGACAACCCTGTTGTTTCTGCACCTTTGCATAACCTGTCTACATATCTGTTCCTCCACCTCTCAGTAGCTATTGGCAGGCCTACAGTATAATCCCATCACCATAAATGCACTTTTCTTACTTCGGAGCTCTACCCAAATTGCCTCTGTGGGTGAGCCTTCCAGCATGTCCTCTGAGTACTGCTGTGACATTCTCCCTTATCAGTAGTGCATCCCCTCCACCTCTTTTACACCCTTCTCTATCACATCTAAAACAACAAAACCCAGGAAAGTTGAGCTGCCAGTCCTGTCCCTCATGCAACCAGGTCTCTGTAATGGCAACAACATCGTAATTCCATGTATTGATCCAGGCTCTAAGTTCATCCTCCTTACCCGTAATACTCCTAGCGTTGAAATAAACATATTTCAGCCCATCAGTCCCACCACTGACTTGTACGTTGTGAAATGTGTTGTTTTGCGGCAGCAGTACAGTGCAGTGATATAAAGACTAACAATATAAAGGAAAGTGAAAAGAAAAATAATAAAAAATAAAGCCAGGAATAAACAAAATTTCAATATACAGATAAATAATGGTGGTAACAATCATGAGGAGATTATTTTTTGGGAAAAGGGCCTTGATTTTCACAATCTGAATATGTTTTAAATGCAGTTCTTGTTAAACAACATAGCTTCAATTATATGACTGATAGTTTTATAGTTGTTTCACAAAAGTCATCTCAGAATTTATTGTTCCTTAACAAATGCTGTAACATTTTGAGGAAAATCCACCTTTTTAAAAATTAATATTGATTGCACCGTCTTCTGTTTTAAAATGAGGCTTCACTGTTAATAAAAATGTTATCTATCAGCCTTTCTTAGTCTAGGAGTGTGTGCTGAGGGCTAAATAATGCAGTGGAAAAGTAACCTCTGCATGTATTGAAGAGTGCATTTTAAAGTCCCATGGGCTAAAGAGATAATGCTTACCAGTTGCTTATTTAATGGGAAGCAAAAGACAGTACATGACCTTTGAACTAAATGTATTAAATTTTTGGGAAAATGTCATCTTTAAAAAAAGCTGTGTCGTTTAATATGAAATTCACACCCTTAAACCAGTTGCTGTGAAGAAATATATACAATGTTTTTTTTAACCAAGAGGCCTGTTTCTACTTCTATTCTTGTAGAGACTGCGTTTAGGTCAAGAAAACCCAAATGAAAATTCCCCCAGGGTTTAATAGAGAAGGCTGTCCTCACTCAGTTCATGTGCTGAGAAGTATTATATTACTTGCCTGGTGCATGTGGTGGCTTTGATTTCCAGTTTAAATCAGGAGATTAGCATCAGGCGTTATATTAGCCTCCAACAATTCTAGGGCTGAAGTGATGTGAGCTTTTAGCTCGCAAAGTGCAATCAAAACAAATAAATGCTCACTTCTTCTAGCCAGCCAGACTGAAGTTATGAATTATTGGAATTTACTTGCTTGTGAATATAAACATTTTCTTGAAAAACATGATGGACAAAATGTCTGCTTATCAATTTAATGCAGCAGTTAACTGCCAACCCATAATTTCCACAGGCGATTATGATAGATGTATGTATCTTGAAACCTAGCTTAAGGTACTATGAAATGGGATATGTTGTTACCTGAAGAAGAATAATTACTTTAAAAAGAGGGAATTTCAACATAACCATATGGATTTTTGACAGAAAACAGAGGCTGGGGATGGCGTGGAGTGGTGGGTGGGGAGGAGGGAACAAGCTTCTCATTTACTGAACTCTGACATTCTGTCAACCTTGAATTAGATCTTCATTTTAGACATGTTATGTTCACTTTGTGGGTAACATTGTGATCAGCAGCATTCATAGCCCCTACAGCCTCCAGGGAGATCTCAGACTTCCTCAAAATTATTTTCATTTATATTTAAGGGCAGCAGTTTGGGTTTTCCCAGGACAGGATTTCTTTTGACATGTTGAGCTATTCCCAAATGCCCCAGAGTTCCTAGCATTTTGTTGGCAACCACTGCCATGTACAGGAATGCGTGATGGTATGAACATTTAACAATTTGTGTAGGACACATAGCATCCTTTGAGTTATTTTAAATATGTTATTTTAGCAGTCCAGTTCAAACACCAACAGTTGATCTTAGTTAAGCCATCTGTTTGACTGAGTCAATTTGCACAGAGGCGGACTCAGACTTGTGGTTTTTATGACCCAATATGATTTTGCATAATTGCACTTCCAGGTCAAATACTTATATAAACTTGACCAAAAATGAGATCTTTGCATGCAAGTGCTCTTTTGTAGGTGCCTCAGTTGTTCAACTGAGTGACACTGCAGCTGGAGACAACATTAATAAAGAGTGTGCATGGCATAAAGAGATATCGCAAACAAAAGGAGGGGTTCCTGGGGAGGAACTGCTCAGAACAATAGATAATACAAGCTATTATTTGACAGAAGGGATGGATCATTTAATCTGAAGCAGGGACAGAAGTATCCATGAATGCAAAAGATTTGGCTTTCTTTTCCAGCTGGTTCATTACTGCAAAATAATACTAAGTTTCCTCAAAGTAAAAATTTGCATTTATTTCCATTTAAGACGACGTATTTTATAAACCTCATAGATGCACATCTGCTATGAAGAAAACAGGTACAGCCAAAACCTGTGTTGCTCAGAATTGCTTCTAGAAAATAATTATCTGCAACACGTTTTACATTTGAAACTTTACATAAAGTTTCAATCAACTTGCAATAATTATAATTCAGGTAAGTTATGCCAGTGAAAATTGCTTGCCTGTTTAATCAGTTTTTGTGACAAAGCCACGGGTTTTCTTTCATTTCAGTGGAACTGTTTTATATTGCCATTGTTTTAGTTTGAATTTTGGGAGCTCAATATCCCTGAACTGGATTCCAGCATACACAATAAGCTCCTTTCCTGATGGCAGCTCTCTAAATGATTTTTTTAAGCAGGGTTGGGGAAAGTCTACAGCTAGAATTATTTAACTGTGTAAACATTGCATGCACAGATCCCAGTGTCTGATCTGAAATGGAATCAATATAAAAGTGGTTTAATAGTCCAACTGGCAATCTGCAGAACCTGTTGATTTAATGATGATATAGATATTCTTTATTAATTTCTTCTCCAGAAACATATTTCCTTTCTTTCTGAGACAATATTGAATGAAAACAAATAGTAAAAGTGTCCTTTACACATCTGTCCTCCGTTTATTACATCTCAAAGTTAGTAGATGTGAAATTCTCTGGAGTGTGTAAAACTTTCAAAATAGTGAATTGAAAATTTAAAGATCACGTTGACCGACCAGGACACGTAGGCCCATGTTGATGGCTATTTAGAAACTTTTCGTCACAGCCAAACTTGGACCAGAAACAAACGAATTGCAGGAGAGTAGGTCAGGTACAACTACCATTAAAAAAAGGAAGAAAGAGCCATGACTTGTAAAGGAACAAAGCTGAAGCAAGAACTGTTACAAGCACACACATCAGGGATATGTTTAAGTTTGAGTGGTTGAAGGTTTACACAAAAAAACAGGCAACATTTACATCTGAGGGAAATATCAGAGGCCAGATCAACCTCACATAGCACAGAGATGGAGGAGCTGCTGGGGTAGGGTGCTAACCTTTTCTTTCAGATGCAGATTGACTGCAGTTTTATTTTGAGTGGTGACATTCCATATTTAATTATGCAACAGATTTTTTTTAAATGATGAAATTAAGCACTTAGTTCCTCAAAACATATTCAGATAGGAAAGAAATGAGTGCTTCAGGAGGTTGGGTTGACAGAAGTCATGTTTTGTGAATGATGCAAATGTCTCCATTTGATCAGAAATTGCCAACAAATTAAGGACAGCAATAAACAAAAAGTTACATATGTACAGCGTTTCCACACGTATTCAATGGCTTACTTTGAAATTATTAATGTGGGCAAACATAACAGAGAATTTACACACAGCATGTTCCCACAATCAACATACAAAATGAATAGCTAGCAAATTTGTTTTTCTTTGTATTGGTTGAGGAGAAATACTGGAGCCCTCAAGATCTCCCTTTTCTATAAACAGCTCTAGCAGAATAGATGGTTTAAACATTGCATGCAAAATATTGCACAATTGTTCAATAGACTGTCGGCCTAGATTACGCACTCAACTATTCAAGAGGGGCTTAAACCCACAAAATCATAATTGAAAAGGGAACATGCAACTAAATGAGCTAAGCTCCCACTTGGATTGGCTCCAAGTAAGTAAATCACAATTAAACTTAAAATAAACTTTTGTAACTGTTAATGGAACAGACCTCTGGACTCTTACTAATTGGCCATTTCCTGAGGACCAGACCTTTTCACTGAATGCTTTTCCATAATGCCATCCATGTACAGGGCTGGCAGACACCACGGAGTTGTAGGAGGTATCTACACCAGACACCGAGTTTATAGCACAGTGAAAACATGATCAAAAACGGCAGACTTCGTTCCCCATAGTAAAAGCATAATTTCTCAGTTACCTGGTGTAAGCAATTAGTCTACCTTCAGACTAAAGCAGAAATGCTAGTCTGGCTAAGAGAACCCCTGGTGATGCAGACAGCAGAATTAATATCACCTTGAGGGCATGCAAAGTTTACAAATACCATAGACTACAATTATAGGCAACTGCAAGCCGTTAACAATAGATCAGCATTAATTATTTCTATCCAGCACCTGAGTGGACCTGGCAGCTATTACTGTTTGTCAGACACTGAGACCAGCTCGGTCCTAAACAAGGCATCTGTCTGTTTAAATAATTAAACTAATGGTCTTGATTGGTTATGGGCAGTTCCCTCGCAAATTGATAGTATAAATTATATTTTGGTTACTCTCAGAAATGGTTTTCCAGCAAGCAGGTACTTCAAATATCTGTTACGATATCAGCACACTGGAAAGTACCAATGATAAAATAGTGTTGATGTTTTTGAGGTGAATTCCTTACATCTGGCATGAGTCTTACAACAAGGTCCCCGTTATTGAGAGCAGGTCTGAACATTTAAGCTTTCAGATATGGTGTTGGGAATAAAGATCAGATTAGCTCAGAAAAGACACATCAACTAGTTGAGCAAAACAGAGACAGAAGAAATTCTGCAAATGCTGTAATCTGGAGCAATACACAAAAAGTGCTGGAGGAACTCAGCAGGTCAGGCAGCATTCATGGAGGGAAATAAACAGTTGATGTTTCAGGCCGAGACCCTTTCATCAGGACAATTGAGCAAATTCTGTAGACTCTGCTCTTTTCCTTGCCTTCTCACCATTTTTATTCCTGAAGTTTGGTTAAAATAAGGCAAAGTGGGGGGAAGTTTCCCCAAGGTAAAAGCAATTAGCTTTACCATGACAATTTCACATCTCCACCCTGTCTCCCCAACACTAGCACCAAACTGACAAAGGAGAAAGCCTTTGGGATATTATGTTTAAAAAAGTCACATTAAAAAACTTTGATTGTAACAATAAATCTTCCAAATTGCTAAAAATATCTTGGCAGTAGTTTAGCGGCCTGCTTTTCAACAGAAAGGATAGATGTACTAGGAGTGATCTGTTACTTTCAGAAGGGAACCCTTACTTTCTGCTAACTTACAAGGTGGACTCTGTTTCAAATCAAAGCCATAATGTGGCTGAAAGCCTTGGTTAAAAGCTCACTCTTCAAATATTTAAATTGAAGTTGAAAACAAAACACATGGATATTCAGTAGTTCTTTAATTCTACCCTACATGTGAAATAATGCAAAGTGAGTTTCCCATGCCCAATTAAGATAGAATGCAGTTAAACAAAAATATATGCCATATTTAGGACGCTGTTACATATTACTATTTAAAATAGCTGGCTGGATAAAATATTCAGTACACAGCATTAAAAAAATCTTCTTGCTTTCATCTTAAGTCAAAGCATAATTTATCCAAATGTATTTTAACTGCAAATTTTAAATATATGTGAGGGGTAAGCCTTTAGACTTGTAGCAGTAAAGCCTTTGTTAGATTGTCTTTGAGTAACATAATTTCATGCTATGTTGCCACTTTGAGAGACGAATGTGTAAAGGGTCAAAGTTAAGTCTGACTCTGCATTTGGCCTGGCACCAGAACTCTGGAGACAGCACAGTCTTGAATGATGAATGGTCAGTTTTGTTTGTTTGTGTCGATAGTGTTTTACTGAACCAGTTAGGGTTTTATCAAGTGTTTATATAAAAATTTACACAACATGTTTTGACTTTCTGGAGCTATAGTAATAAGGGTTTTAAGTGTTAATTTTAGGAGTGCTCTTTTAACGTTTGAAGAGTAGGGATTGTGGCAACAAATTTAAAAGACTACACATTTATTACAAATACTGCCTGCCCCGATGTAATCTTCTCCTGGAAAATTTAACATTTTTGAAATAAATATGGTGCATTCCAAACACTCTCTCCTTTGTATTGATGCTAATTTCTGAAAATACAGCAGCAAAGTTAAATGACACTCTC
The DNA here is from genome assembly GCF_009764475.1 of Pristis pectinata. Taxonomy (NCBI): domain Eukaryota; kingdom Metazoa; phylum Chordata; class Chondrichthyes; order Rhinopristiformes; family Pristidae; genus Pristis; species Pristis pectinata. The sequence goes on from NC_067432.1 coordinate 13,338,916, forward strand.
TCACCCACGTCCAAATGCAGCTCCTAATTGCTGATGCACTTCATTCCATGATCAGATTCAGTGCTGCAGATGGGAGTTCCCGATTTACTGCAGGAATTCCCACTTGGGGCACTGAGAGCTGCCCCGGAACAAAGAGATATAGCAGCTCAGAATCGTAGTTTATGTCCCAACATAGAAAATTAGCCAAGGATGATATTTCAGAGAATCTGGATGCCTCTAAGCTGTTTGTCTGCACACAGATCAGCATTTATTTTCTCCACAATCAACAGTTTTGCATGACATCTTTCTCTTCCCCTCTTAGGGCACTCTTTCCCCCCACTGTTCAGTTCCAATATGGGACACTTTACTTCTGAGTTTGTAATATCACCTATATCTCCCTCAGTTCACTCTATCACATTCCTTGCTGCCAGCTCCACATTGTCATTTTGTACCTATCCTTTACATTGACTTACTTCACTTTCCATTTACTGTTTGTTTCTTTCTGCACTCTCCACTTCCTGCCCCTGTTCCAATGCTGCCTCCTACCTGCTGCTGTCCTGAAGAAAGGAATACAGGTGCCAATGGAACATCAAATTGAACGAGAAACAGTTCTGACACTGAGTGATGAAGAAATGTATGTGACTATGTGCACAAAATCATAATGGGTAAACTTTAATGTGCTGACAACCCTTGCAATTCCAGTCTAAAATACAATACTGCTCCTCCCTACTCTACCTCCTTGACCATTATTTCAGAACACAGGCTTACAAAGTACAAGCAATAGTCACCATCATTGGGAGGTGTGGAGTTGGCCAGAGGGGAAAAAAAAATCACTTATAAATAAATAAAGTCTTTAGCACCAAATGAAGAACAAAAATAGCAGGCATGAAGAGTGCGAAAAAGCTCGAGCATCCAATGGTTTTCAGTACCAGATAGATGGGACAGGTATGCTTGAAACATTGTGTTCTCAACCTGTCAAAGTTGTCAGTCTGCTGCCTCCTACCCAGCACTCAGAGATCGTCACAGTTCATTAAATGCATGGCCATGCAACAGCTTGGCGTGTCTTCAAAGCTGCAACATTTCTGATGTTCAATATGCAATTTATCTGAATAACTGTTGTCAAACCTATTTAAAAGGCTTTTCTGAGATAAGGGTGGTGAAACCTTTTACAGAAGCCACACTGGAAATGTTTGGCACTGTGCTCACAGCGAGTTGAAGTTGAAGTCAGAGGCTTCTTTCAAAATGAGGAGTTATATCATTCTTTATCTCGTTCACTCGACCTTAAACCACCATGCACCTGAGCAATGAAGCATCCCGCATAAGAAATGTAAAAGCTGCGCCTGGCAAGCAGCAGGCTGACATTTCTTTCTCTTGGCAACATAAAAGAATCACCCTCAAGAGTTCAACAACAACACAGCACACTGCATCAGTTAATTTGCCCGCTAGAAGTAGCAGACAAAAATAGCTGCACCCTCGGGAATTGGGTTTGGAGAAGATGTACTGGGCAAAGTGCTGAGCCCACATGAACAAGAATGTATGGCCTTCCTCAGCTGCAGAGCACAAGCAGTTGTGTCTTAGAAATACCGTTTATTAAACCAGATGGTTATGGCAGGATTGTCTACTGTAAAACACACTGAAAAGAAAGTGACTATAGTGCAGAGCATTTGCTGTATTGCAGGAAAACTTATCACCACCTCATTCAACTTTGGAAGGATGGTGTCTCCAACAACAGAGATCCCCAAGTCATTTAGGGTTCCTCTCATGAATACAAAGTCTGTTGCTACAGACACTCCTGTCATATCAATTAAATCATTGTGCAGAGTTTCTCTACACTCCTAGCTGTATAAACTCTACACAGCTCTGAAGACAATGTACAGGCTGTCCCTGGGTTATGAACACCTGATTTATAGACACCCCCATACATGAATGCACTCCCATTATACGATTAAATCCAAAGGTCTGACATACATGCCTATGTTCATTCCTATGAACAGCAGAACTAGCTTCCTCTCTCTCCACTTTTAGTAATTATTCTTTCTTATCAGTCTTATGAGATTTTGGTGTCATTCATTACAATACCATGGAGGTATGGTTACCATATCATGTCTATTTTCTGACTTATGGACAAGATTGACTAATGGACATCTGTAAAAACAGAACCCATTCATTATCTGGGGATGGCCTGTAGATGGAATTCCAATCATGGGGCACAGTGAGGTAACAGTGTCTCAGTGCAATGCTTCATTTTGCTCATTCTGCACCAGTGCTGGTAAAAATGAATGTATTGCCCATTTAGTCATCCAAGTCATAACTGGATACATAGGCTCCACTGACATGCAGCTGGTTCACAAATCCCCAAAATTCCAGTTCCCACTCAGCCAATTCATGCCAACAGGACTGCTGTTGTTAGCTGAAATTTCTACAGAGGGTTTTAATTGGAATAAATGTGTTTCATACCTGAAATGGAAGGTGGCATCGTTAGGCTTGGTTCTGTGAAATAAGCCAGGCCATGTGGAGCAAAAAAGCATCAGTGGAAATGACTACCATAACATCATAAGGTTGAGAATGGCCATAGGGAAGCAAATAGAACTTCAATGTGAAAATTGTCATTTGGGCAAGGGACAATTTCAATGGGATGAGAACAGATCTGGGCTGGGTAGACTGGAATCAAAGATGAGCAGACATAACTTTAACTGAAATGGGGGGAATTTTGAGGTGGAAATGTTTCAACTACAGTCCAGGGACATTTCTACGAGGGAGAAGGGTAGGGAAATTAAAGTTAGGGCTCTCCAGATGAGCAAAAGGATAGAGAGAGAATTAGAAAAGAAATAGCTTTGACAAAATGCAGTCTAAGCAATATTTTGTACAGGTTCAAGTTAACTTCCCTGTTTTTGTTGCTCCTTCACACAACAGAAAATGATTTTAACAGATATCTTGCATGGATATTAAAATAATTTGCTTAAACACCACAATTAATTTCTTAGCTCCCTGGATGCAGGACTAATTACCAGAAACCATTACAATATATTTTACAACAACAATTTAATAAGTTGTGCTTTTGATTGTAAGCCTCAGGAATCCTAGTCTGTCTCTCAAGATCTTGACTTCCTCCTATTCTTACTCTACAAGTGTTCCATGCTGGGAATACCGATTTTGAAAGTTAGTGTCTTGCCTCATCAATTATCCATTCCCACTCAATAGCTCCAGTTTAATACCTCTCCACGGACTATCAAGAAAGGACAAAAATGAAAATTGGATCTTACATAGAAACGTGAAGGTATATTGGTACATTCACGTAAAATTGCCTCGTAGAGACTACACATATTGACTCTGAATATTATCTACCAGATTCACAGAATTAGTTACGTCAGGCCAAGATGAAATTACCTTGTAATGAAGCATTTCAGTATGTTAACTGGTCATCATTTCCCTACCTAAAACTCTTGATCATAGAGACTGTAGTTCCAAATGAGACTAAGTCAAAGTGAATACCATGAACTACAACTTAGTAAACATCTATTATAAACAACCGTTAGAAGTGTATACATTGTATACATCAGTTTACCGGTTATCAGTCAGGATGGCCTTGTAACAAAGAAATCAATGCACCTGGTTAACATTTCAAGAGTTCATTTGAGATGGGGTTCTGATGTTTGGAGGCAATTCACAAATTGCTAATTTGCCATCTAAGTGGCAGCAATTAGTGTCATGTCTGCTTCTATAAATGGGTTGTTAAATGAAATGGGTATATACTCCAATGTAAATGGGATGTTTGGCAATAATTACTGTTCTAATATGATTTCCTGGTTTTAGAAATTAAATATGTAGTAAAGCCTAGAATTCAGCCAAGCAAGAATATTTACTGGGAAAAATGAAGACAGTCTGATGAACTTAGAATTACAGCTTAGGTTTTCTATAGATGTTTTGTCAAGCTTGGCTTGGTGCTGCTAGTTATCATGGCTAATAAGATTGATGGTGACAACTACAACTACCTCAGAAAAGATAGTTTGCTTTGTAGCTTACAATACAAGCAAAGCACAAACTTGACTGCATAGACTATTCTTTCTGAACAAAAGCAAGTGAGTAATGCAGTATTGCTCCAGAAAGTAAGTGCAAAATATCAAATATGATTTCACTCTGCAGAAATTAACAATGTTAAACATGTTTTGGTGCATGTGTCATGGTAAAACAGGTTATTCCAACCATGCTTATACTGTTTTAATTTGGATTACAGATTTGTAAGGAGACATTACTCATTTTCAGGCTTTGTTTTTCTCACTTGTAGTTCACATCAGGGCAGATGGAGCAATCCCAAAATGAATGACTCCTGGGGTTCTTTTTCTTTTTCAACAACCTTTCCTTCCCTATCATCCCCGTGCCTGATTAATTTACAGTGCTTTTGTGAAATATTTGTTCTTCACTTGAGGACAATAAACAGTCCAAAGCCTCACCTAAAAATTCAGAATGAGAATGTCAGTGTTTTGACTGTTTTCTTCTCCATTTTCATCCATGTTCTCTTGAATTCTCTTCTTCACTGAAAAATTCTCATTTCTTACTGGGATACATATTCCACAGGGAACACACTACCTCTGGTACTGTGGCTCAATGGTTAGTCTTCTGTATGAGCCTAGAGTGTGTGTTCACAGGTAAATCAACTACAAGGAATGCACGGCTTATCCTAGCTCCTGGAATGCTGTTTTAACCCTGTGTGACTCATTAGCAGTGCAAATATTAGTCTGTCATTGACTGTCATGGATAGTTGGAAAGGATTCAGGGGAAAAAATATGAGTTGAGGCCAGCACTCAATGCATTACTGTAAGCTGAAGCTTTCTGTATAGTACTGATGCAGAAGTGTGTGGGTATATGGAGCTTGGATATAGATTAACCATGACCTCAGTGAGTGGCAGAACAAGCCTGAGGGACTAAATGACCTACTCCTTTACATTGTTTCTTTGAAATTCAGCTGAGTGAGAATGGTTATGTAAAGAATTAATGACTTCAGTAGAGTATTTACACAAATATGGTATGGAGCATTACAGCTGCAGCTGGACAAATGTTGGCTGCTGCAAAGAAGCTCATAATTAACTGAATTAACTAATAGTATGTGAGTTTTTCCTTGATATCTTGATTTAAGAAAAGTCATGTCAAATGGCTCACTCTTACCCTTTTAGTCAGAATGGGATGGGATTTAATGAAGTCCAATAACTGCCGTGATCACAAAATGGCTTTCTAGCAGAGGTTTTAGGACACGATGGGAGCTACTATGTGCTTTCATGTAGCTAATATTATGGGGTGATCTGGGCATAGCTTAGGGTATTTCAATTCCTGCTCATTTCTAGAATTGAATGTTGGGCCAGGGATTGGTCTGATGTAGCAATTATCTGTTACTATGGATCAGGAGCAGCATCAGTGATTGGTCCCATCAGACTTTGCTTCTGGTGTATTGGAATAGATAACTGTATAAAATACTAATTCACCCACTCATTTATCCATGTCATTTTTTTTTAGAAATAAATTAACTCTTAATAACTTTACTAATAAAGTCACATTAAACACTACACATTAATAGAAAATCAGAATAATTACAAATTAGTCAGCAGTAATCATAACCCATATACAGGACAGCAGTTGTTCAAGAGCAAAGATTAATTGTGATAATTTAATTGAAAATCTATTACTTTAGAACTTATAATTGCATGTACAAATGAAAAATGCCTATGTTATATCCATCCATTGTTTTTACAATTTATTTCAACTGTAATTTGTGTCAGTTTTTTCAAACTTGTCTGATTTATTTCCCCCTAGGGTTTTTTTAGCTGCCTCCTTTACTTACTGATCATGGACAAATACATTTGGCTAATCAAGTTTGTGTCCATTCTTTCTCTCAGCAATGCAACTAGTCTCACTCCACTGCTCTACAATTTTCTTTGTACTTGATCTATTTCTACCTAATGGCTGTAATTGGAGCTATATCCTGTATCATTTCAGGGAATACATTTTTCTTTTCTTTCCAGGGTCTCTGCTTCTTTTGTCTCTTCTGGTCATTAACCATTAAAGGCACATTTTATTTTAGCTGAAACTGACATGATTATGAACACCTCTATCAAACTGGCTCAGTCAAACAACGACAGGACAGAGTACAGGAAGGAAATAGAGAGCCCAGTGGCATGGTGTCAAGGCAACAACTTTTTCCTCAATGTCAGTAAGACAAAAGAGCTAGTCATTGACTACAGGAAGTGGGGTGGAATACACACCCCTGTATATATCAATGGTGCTGAGGTGGACCTGGTTAAGAACTTCAAGTTCCTAGGTATAAATATCACCAATAATTTGTCCTGGTCCAGCCACGTGGACACCATGGCCAAGAAGGTGCACCAGTGCCTTTACTTCCTTACAAGGTTAAGGAAATTTGGCATGTTCCCGATGACTTTCACCAATCTTTATAGATGCACCTTAGAATGCATCCTATCTGGATGCATCACAGCCTGGTATGGCAACTGCTCTGCTGTAGACTGCAAGAAATTGCAGTGAGTTGTGATTGCAGCCTAGTCCATCACACACACACCAGCCTCTCCTCCACTGACTCTAGTTAAACTTCCCACGGCCTCAGGAGAGTAGCCAACATAACCAAGGAACACTCCCACCCCAGTCATTCCTTCTTCTCCCTCCTCCCATTGGGCAGATGATACAAATGCTTGAGAACACATACCACCAGGGTCAAGAACAGCTTCTATCCTGCTGTTACAAGACTCTTGAATGGACCTCTTGTATGATAAAGACGAACTCTTGATCTCTCAATCTACCTCGTAATGGCCCTTGCACTTTGTCTACCTGCAGTGTACTTTCTCTGTAACTGCAACACCATATTCAGCATTATGTTTTTCTCTCCTTTTGTACTACCTCGATATACTTATGTATGGAATGATCTGTCTCGATAGCATGCAAACACAAGCTTTTCACTGTATCTCGGTACGTGACAAAAATAAACCAATTCTTCCCAGCTCTGAGAAGAACATCAGCAGTTTCTGAAGCAATTTCCTTGCCCCTGGAAATATTTTATCAAATCTCTGATATCCTCCCCAATGTCTTAACATCCTTCTGAAAATGCAGTGCCCATGTACTCTATTTCAGGCTGACTGAGTATCTGAGGTGGTTTTAGAAAAAACAGCCTGGCTTTTGCATTTCATAAAAGCTTAGGCTCCCATTTATTTTATTGACTGCTTTTTTAAGACCTCTTTTACACAAATCACATTCTCTCACCTCTGTTCCATTTTGTTGTTCTTGTCTTCTTGGTTTTTTTTAAAACTCTGCTCCATTTATAATCTTCCCATTGCTTCAGAATTCTGTTTTTTGGGTCTCCATATTCACCCTTTATTGCACTACAATCTTTGCAACATTCTGCTGTTTTCCACTCATTGTTGTATTTATTGTTAGTATTTATTATTACCATGTATACTATTTACTCTGTGAACTCCATGCAAACAAGAAATTTCACTGCACCCTGGTGTATATGACAATAAACTAATCTAATCTAATCTTTCCTTTCAATCTGCACAGTCTAACAACCATTTTATTTACTCTTTCTAGGCATTTCAGTATCAAAGGCATGCCTCCTCACCATGATTCACCTGCAGGCACAATCCCAGAGGATGGTTAGCACTCATGAAGCAAGTTTACAATAGGCTTGCTTCTCGAAGGGTGGACAAACTAGTGGGGGAGAGGCTTTGTTGAAACTTCAGCACTTGATGAAAGAATATAAGACTGACTGGTATGAAACTTCATTTGTTATCAACAGGACAGATCTTTACAAATCTCATATGTTATAAAAGTTACCCTTCTACTGGAAATAGTTACTGACAGTTACATTTTTGCTGGTTTCCTCACCTTTCACAAAAATAAAACTGTCAAAATTCCATGATTCAGCTCTCCCGCACAGTTTTCTTGCTCTCATCACCCATGTGCTTGCCGAGTTTCCCTGAACTCTGACTATTTTGCCCTACACCGTCTTTGACAATCTTCTAGGTTCCTTTTGTCGTAAAGAGGTAACATTTCCTTTAATTGGCAAGTGGCGTAGAATTGCCATATGTGTTTAAAATGCCATCTTTTAAATCAATGAATAAAATGATAACGAAAATGAATTTACAGTAAAAAAAATCTCTCAAACAATTCAGCACAAGAGTGACCAAAACCAGTATTTCTTAATACCCATTAAAAATTCTAAAAAAGAAAGTAATGCTTATTTCTGTGCAATCATCCCTTAAAGGAAATTCTGCAGTTTCTTCAGACTCCAAATTCATCTCGTAAAACTCTGAATCTTCACTACTGTCTTTTCCTTCTCTCATTTATCTACAGTCACAAACTGACCTGACTTTGTGAAAAGTCAGGAAATCAGGAAAATCACTGTTGGTCACTTGTCTTATCCAGCAGGGCCACATTTATGAATACTGCTCCTATTTCTTAACCACAAGTTTTCTTTCAAAAGGCATTATTTTCCATCTTTTCCTTATTTTTGCTAATCAATGAGGGACATTTTTTTGGTAAGTAACACAGAAGCCAAAATACTTCAGATGCAAGAAATATGAAGATATATAGAGAAAATGCTAAGGATACTCAGTGGATGAAGTAGCTTCTGAGGTAATGCTTCAGAGGAAAACAGTTCTGACAAAAGATCAAAGACCTGAAGCACGAATTGTTTTTCTCTTCACAGATGCTGCCTGACCTTCTGAGCATTCTTGGCTTCTCTTTTTTTACATGCTCTAATCTCTACAACAGCGGTTCCTCATTTTCAACCTATACCCTGGCATTCATGATCCATTATATACTGAGCCTGCATCTACGTTACTTCAGGGTTTTGAGGAACATCATGTACATTTTCAATGTTTTTCCCCCTATTAAAACAGCCTTTACAAGTTCTTCAGATTTAAAGGAGATCTAGAATTATCTGTCGATTCTTCTCCTAACTTCATTGATTTATTTTATTTCGGTGCAGGGGACAAATAGTTTTAACTATTAGTGAACCCAAGTAGCCTTTGGTGAATGGATACCCCAGATTTTCTTGGTTTAGATATATACAGGAAGAAATTAACCTTTAGACTGAATGGTACTTTCAGTGTGAGTTCAATAGATAGTGCTGAAGTCATAGAATACTGTGGTTTGCAAAAAGTAGCCACATATGGTAATACCACAAAGCAATTAGTAATTCCTATGACTATAATGCACTTCTGGTCACTTCTGGGTTTCAGTAATATTGTCTGAGCATTGTCAAACTTGGTTGTTTTGTCCTAGTTCCCTCAAATCTCCTAGCCATATTGCAGCAAAGCAATACATTAGTGGGTGCATTATCACTGACCCCAAATTGCACTCAGCTGTCAAATGGGTTTGTTTGACATTAGACATTGTACAGCCATGACAATTGGCTGTTTCTAATAATATACTACTCCATGTAATAAATTCCATATTGTCACACAACTGCGGAGTGCTGCAAACTATGAAGTGCTTTCATACTGTACATGATAATTAACAAAAGATTCTTCAGCGGACTTTTAAAGTAACATTTTAAAGCCTTGAGGGCCAGTTGGACACCAGTGATGTACTTCAGTAATGAAAGACCCACTGTTGTCAGATCTGACCGATGGACAATAAAGCTTTTAGTTCTATTAGTGATTAATCAGGTTGCAAATCTAATGGCAAAACTGTTGTTTCTTTTAAGATCTAAGTACTGTCTGGTCAGAATGCATATTTGAGGGGAAAAAACCAACAAATTAAGAAATTCATTTCTTAACAATCCATAATCACTTTACAATCAAAGTTATAGTAAAACGGAATGAGACTTTGAGCATTAGAGGGGCCCCCATTTGGGAATGTAATAAACTTTAAGATTGCTTGATTTTTCTATTTGAAAGAATGATGCTTATTTTCACTGTTACTTTCATATTCAACGGTTTGAAAGAACTGGTAGAAAATAATTGCTGTAATTAAATGGCGTTACAATCAAGTTACCACCTTTCAAAGTGATTAATTTCAGTTTATAATCTTCCTTAATAACAATACAGAGCAGGTTTGATGCATTGAATGTTTTCTAACTGATTATGAAAACAAACCTTGCTCTATCTAATTGCTTATCAAAACAATACTTTTGTCTGTCCTGCTAAGCAAGCTACAATACAGCACTTAAATTTCATGCCATCTGTTATTTTCATTGTACAAAGCAGCACAATGTACCAGATGAATCACGTTTAAAGCATAAAGTTGTCACTTTGGCTAATATAACATTGATTTCTCACTGTAATGCTCATTGTTATTCCTAATGGTTTACAATTCCATGGCTCAATTGGCTTGATTAGTGTTTGGACATTTCAATATTTATTAATATAACCTAAAAAAAACATTTGCTATTAGCAAAATAAAACACACACCATTAAGTTAAAACTGTATTATATTTAAGTCAATAGATGCCAAAACATATTATGGGAATATGAAATAGTTGTAGCTCCATGCGTCTAGAGAAAGTAATTCTTTTGAAATAAAAGTCACACTCCACATTAGAACTGTGAAACAGCTTGCACATCCCACTTTCATTCACCCCAATACTGATGTACAGGTGTTTGGAATTGTCTTCTTAAATCTCTACTGCCGTCAATTCTTTAAGAGTCTCCCTAAAACTCTCCTCTTTGGTCAAACTTTTGGCCACATGTCCTAATATTTGTTTAATTGGCAGGGCATCAAACTCTTGTCTAAAAGCACTCCGTTGAAATGTCTTTGGATGTTTTACGACATTAAAGGCCCAATAAAAACTTAAGTAATTGTCTGAACTGGGCCACGTTGACATTGGGAATGTACACATTGGCCAAATGGGGTTCACAAATTGCCAGATGCTACATAGCAAGTCACTAGTTCCCTGGTGTCATTGATAGTGACTGGATTTGTCCGTCAGAGCCATAACAAAAGGATCGTTTCTGTTGACTTTAAAAGAGTTTGCTGCCAAAATGGGAGCAGGTTTAGGGCATTCAACATTCAAAAAGCCACTTATGATGATGATCAGAAAGCCCGGAAACTACAAATCATTACAAACTGCCCAGCCAGCTGCCTGTCAATAGCCCTACAAATATTGGAGCTGCCCTCATTGGTCGCATCGTTCACCATGGTCCCAGATGCCCTACTCTCCTCCTAACACCTCAGCAGCTTTCACCTGATGGAAGGCAAGGGTTGGTGCTCCTGCTGGTGGAGCACACCACACATTGCTCCATTCCAGAAAGTTCTGAGCCACTGTCAGTCCGTAGCATCAACTCATGGCAGGTGGCAGTTTGAGTAGGTCACACAGTATAGCGGTTAGCGTAATGCTTTACAGTGCCAGCAACCTGGGTTCAATTCCAGCCACTGTCTGTAAGGAGTTTGTATGTTCTCCCTGTGTCTGCGTGGGTTTCCTCCGGGTGCTCTGGTTTCCTCCCACATTCGAAAGACGTATGGGTTAGGAAGCTGTGGGCATGCTATGTTGGCGCCTGAAGCGTGGCGACACTTACGGGCTGCCCCCAGAACACTCTACGCAAAAAAGATGCATTTTGCTGTGTGTTTCAATGTAATAAAGATATATCTTATCTTCATCATTATGTGAAAGTAAGAGAGGCCTAGAAATGTGATAGCCCTGGAAACTTACTCAAATGACAGATGTGAAATTCATGAAATGATTGCAGTGTTTATATGGTACACCTTGTGCTGTTACATCCATTGGCAAAGATTCACAGCGTGTAATTTCAGAGTCCCTTGGCACCTGCTGAATCCAACTGGTAACGATCGAATTCATGTCCATAGATCCTTAAAGGGAGGCATTTGTTGCCTACAACCTCTGCTGGAAGTCATTAGAAAGATTTAGCAGTGTATATCCAAGTTATGGCAAACCAAACAAATACCTAGCATTTGTTGTATTAGTTGAAGTAGTACAGAAGAGAATTAATTCATGTCCAAGATTCTGGAAACACTGTAGGAAAGAACTGAGTGAGCAAAGTGGTCAAATCCAGAGGCCATGGTTCTTCCTGCTGTCCACATCCATACCTAGTTCTAGATGTGTGCTTCATGCAATGCATTAGGTGCATAAGCATAGCTGACTTTGGAAAGGCAGACATCAAATTAGCACTGATGTCATTCCTGCCTTCTCTGCATAGCTCAGTTTGTGCATCCACTGCACACAGTCCGCAATTTGGTGCGCATTACAATAGAGCAATTGAAATTAAAATTGCACACAAATCGAGTGACATAGCATGGGAAAAAAAACAGGACACAATTAACATCTCCTTCAGTGTTGTCACTGAGCTTGTTTTGGAGGGAGGGAATGGGGCAGGAAGTGGATGAATCTCATTCTTATCTCTGTGGGATTTGGGGAGAATTTAATTTACTCAGCAGTATAATAGATGAACAAACCATCTGGTTCTGAGGTGGGCGAAAGATACATAGCCAGTGAAATTGGATCACCAGTGTTCAAAAATGTTCCATCTGTATATCATTTCCTTGTGGTATTAGCAATGCATTGCAACAGACCAGAAAATAGCTATTTTGTATGGAATGCTGTTGGGTGCGATAGTTCCATGGGAAGCTGATTCGTTGAGGCATGCAATCTGAAGTTGGTTTTTAGGCCACATGGGTATAGAATCACCAAATGTTTTCAGAGACAGTCAGTAATGAAGACAAATTGACATATGCTTTGCTTGCTACATACATCAGAATAAATCACTTGTACACTTATTAAAATAAAAGATGATTTGAAAGTAGATTAAAGTACTCTCTGTACATACCAATAAAATATATTTACAAACTGTGGAGACCGAACTTTGTCGTTACTACTTGATTTCTGTTTTTTAAAAAAAAATCTCTTGCCTGACTGTGGACGTTAGTGGTCCTTCCCAGTTTTGTGATCCCTCTACACACAGCAGCTCGAGCTGGAAGCACACCACACAATTCTAGGTATAGAAGAAAGAGTAACAGCGTGGCTGTTTCCAGAGACACCAAATTCTCCATACGACTGAAATGGCCAAATGATGGAAATGCTGACCTCCATTCCCAAAATATAATTTCTGTGTCTGAAGTTCTCAGCCAGAAATACAGGCAATTTAAACCAATTAGTGTGTTTTGTTTGTACTTAAATAATAAAGATAGGGCACCACACAAAAAAGAACATAAACTCGTATATTATCTGATTACATCTTCAGAATATCCCCGAAGACTTTGCTGGCAACTAAAAACTTCCAAATCTTGTTTTGTACACTCTACAACTGTAGAAACAGCAATGGTCAGTACCACTAAGTACCAATGACCAATTAAACTCTCTATGGGTGTTGCTTGATGAAAGAATGCCAGAAAAGTGAATTCACTGCTACGTTTTACAAAGGACACATGAGATCTTTTATATTTACCCAAGTAGCACCTTACCCGAAAGCCAGCTTGTCTGGCATTCAAGCACTGAAAGGCAGCTTATATTATGGCCCAGAATTTGCAGCCGTGTGCTCAGAAATATATCCCTGGATAGTATAGTAATGGCTGCACATACTGCTCCAGTTCTGACATTCTGTTTCATTGAAGCCATTGACACTGGAAGCAGCATAGGATGCACAGCTACTATTATCTAGCAGACATAGAGGTACTGACCAAGGATGAATTTCTAGGCAGCAATTTCTGAGATGTGCACATGATAAATGTGAAAATCTTCAAGCGCTGACAGTAATACCCTGCTCCTCTACTGGCTGGCCTGTCACAGACTTTGCAGATGCAATCAACACAGAATCACCAATCTGATGTGAAATTTAACTTTGTACACTGTAGTTTCATGTAAAATCTACTGAAAATATTAAATCTTTTTGAATGAATGGTTTTGAGGTGGATTATTGAGACATAAGTAAATGTTGAATGGCTAACTCTGATCTAAAAAAGATCAGTGTGTATCGTCAATCCCTCAGAATTACATTTAATAATTCTTTAGTTTTAAAAATAAAAGTTCACTTTTTATTTGAAATTTATAATATTTCATCATCCACTTTATTCCTATGTTCCAATTTTTGCTTTTTGTAAAACATTTAAAAGGTTAAATAAAATTAGTGCTTTTTTTTTCCTGGCTTGCAAACACATGAAAATTCCTCCATCCAATTGGCTGCTCAATCTGTTTGATGACATCACTGTTATTGGGTGCCACAAATCCCCCTCAGAAAATGCCGATTACAAAGCACATCAAAAGGGAAAACCTATGCCACAGATTTTCCTTAATCTTAGAAGAGATGTTTACATGAGGTCAACAGTGAGCACTGTCCCTTCTCCTATTTCTAGACCAATGTTCATGCTAGGACTCAATGGCTTCCTAATTCTGAGATGAGATGAGAGCCAAGACCATGCCTTCAATCATTGTGAACTTTTTACCAACACCACAACCTAGAAATGACTGTTGGCAATTTGGAAGGCAAATACTTTACACTCAGCTTTGGTCTTTTCTTTAGGGAAGTATTGCTCTGTTTAAGATAGAATATTTAGGATGACTGCCTTGAGAAGTTATATTGAATACAAGTTCCTCGTGTGTTATCAACAGAGACCAGCAGCAACATATAATGCCTTGGAGTTATCTTCAATGCTGTGTCAAAGGGCTATCTATAGGTAAATGACAAAACAACTGCAAACAATATTTTCCAAATGCCACATCTTTGCTGTGATCAGTTAATTAAGTTACAATTAATACTATGTAAACAAGGAAAGAAAGATATGCAAACAGATTATTGAAATAAAAAACCTTAAATGGTCTTGCAGTTTTAACTGGTTAACTCTTTTCAATGATACTGAGATTAAATAAGGTGGTTTGGAACTGTTCTGTTGAATAACATCCAGCCTTAAACCTATTAGCATGCCACTTGGAAGTGCTGTTATTTCTTAGAAACCTGTGAAATTCCATCCTCAGTAAGAAAATTGTGCCTGGAATGGCATGTGTTTATTGCCCACCTTCAATCTGCCCTTTGTATACTCAAATGTCTCAACTGAGCACAATCTTGCCATCCTGAATCAGGTATCACAGCTCAGATCTAACACAGGCACTTCTGATTCCTATCTAATCAATTTTATAGAATGGAGAAATTCTAAGAACTCCAGGTGGTATCTGCACAGATTTGTAGAAAACTTTGAGAACCAGGCTGCTAATGTGGCTGCAGTCAGTTTGACTCAGATGGTGGTACAATCATCACTGACTTGAGATTTAAAATGGATGCAGAATTGAGCAGTTCAGTGCAGACTCTGATTGAAGTGCTGAGGATTCTTCTGGGGTCACTTATAACTCATCACCAACATCAATGTTTTGCTCATGGAGCTGGAGGAGTGGTCACCAAACTTGCAGAAAGTGTTGAAATAGGAGACGCAGTAATTTATTTTGAGTATCAATGGAGACAGCAATCTCATTCAATCAGAGAAAGTTGCAGATTAAGCTTACTGTCATTAAGTGTAAGGTGGGAGATTTTAGTTTGCAAATCTTAAACATCATTGTATGGGGATAAAGATATAAAAAGTGAATAGAATACTGGATGCTGTGACAAAGATTATAGGATTCAAAAGTGACCAATCTCTGTACTTGTTAAACTAATGCACTGAACATGAAGTGTTTTGGGGACTTTTCCAAGGACATGATAAGGTGCTACATGCATGCAAGTTTTTCCGTCCTTAAAGTACAAGGCAAAGTTTCCTTGCTGAAATTAGTGGCAGAGTGATTATTTCAACAAAAAGCAACCACAAACCATGAAGGTAATTGTACCCTACCCCCAAATGAACCTTGAGAGTTCCTATAACATTTCATTTTGAAACAAATGTTGTTTATACTGCAAAAATATGGACAATAGCAAACTAAACAAGCACAGTACATTCTTATGAAATATTTATATGGATGGAGCTATTTAGTAACTTTTGGTCCTAAAGTTATTACTATTAGTCAATCTCATAGATCATTTGGAATACCAAGACGTTAATGCCACGTCAGTATTGAGCAAAGACTGGTTATGAAGTGTGGCAGTGGTTCATAATGTCAGCTGCATACCCAAAGGTCAGAAACCCATTTCAATTGTGCAGCCTGTCCGTGCTTTCATTCTAGCAGCATTTACTACTCTTGTGAACTTACTTGTTTTATACATAGGTTCATCTTTCACTGAATTCTAATGTATTCCTTCAAGTTGTTATTGGTATTGCTACAATTATTGCAGCTACCACTAATAACTAGCAGAATGGCTTAAAGGGAATCATCTTTCCTGAAATCAGGCAGTTTCACATAAGAGAAAATTGACCTTTGCTGTAGCGCAAACTCACTGGGTTAAAAGTTTGGAGGTGAGATCTAATTCTTATGACTTGCTGAACCAGCATTCACATTTCACTGATTGAAAATAACTGGCAAGTTGTTCCTAATCATTGAAAAGCACACTGACAACAGGTGGCTGATGAGAAGCATCTCTTATAGCTGTGAGGCCACAGAAAGTGCTCACTCTTCAGCACCTTCTCCATGATGAGAAAACATGATTGCTCAATGCACTGCTTAGAAGTCAAACTAAAACTACATCGTTCTGTGCAGGATAAGAACACAGAACAGTGCAGCACAGGAACAGGTCCTTTGCCCACCATGTTTTGCTGAACTAATTAAACTAATAATGAAATGCCTAACTAAACTAAACTGGACCTGTGGATAACTGCAGTATTAACACACAATCTTTTCATTCTTTCCTTTTTTTAAGGCTTCTGTTTATCTCATTTAAATTTTCATTTGATCTTTGTTAATTTTTGATTCTCTTGCTTTCTGCTTTACTTTTTCTCTCTCCCTTTGTATCTTTCTTGCATTTTACTGCTTTACTAATTGTTCTCTGCCAACTTCCTGCATCTCTACTCAGAGACTACCTGGCTCTGGGTGCACACTGCTTTATTCTTCCTTTCTGATGTATTCTTCAATAGAGTCACACAGCAGAGAAGCAGCTCCTTCAGCATATCGGGTCTGTGCTGACCATCAAGCACACTAATCCCATTTTATTCTTCCAGCATTCCCATCAATTCTACAATTCACCTACATGCTAGGGGCAATTTACAATGTCCAATTAACCTACTTACAAACCCACATGAATTTGGGATATGGGAGGAAACCAAAGCACCCAAAAGGAAATACAGCTGGTCCCAGGGAGAACATGGAAACTCCAATGGACAATGCTAGAGGTTAGGATTGAATTTAGGATGCTGGAGCTGTGAAGCATCAGCTCTAGTAGCTACACTTCTACGTCACCCATCAACTCTGCAAAATAAAAAGAGAACTGGGAATGAATTTTACCCCATATGATTTTCTGGCCTCAAAGTCACAGCACATGTAAATGTTCTCTATGAAATCTACAAGTTTTTACAGGCTGAGGAATCAAGTAGTGGTAACTTACCAGTACAGATTGGGCATGTATTGCTTCTGTCAGACCAGTTTGCACAGCAGATGGTTGCCAAATGCATTTCAAGTGCAATAGGGACAAAAACTGTCTATAAAGCAACAGAGAAAGTTACAACTAGAAGGCAGAATCCAAGGCACCTGGGTGACACCATCGTGAATATGCATTACTGACATGATGGAAGCAATACACTGCAAATACGTCAATTCAAAATGTTAAAATATTTTAACTGTCAGAGAAAAGTGCGTGTATCCTCAGTGCACAAGTCGTTCTTCATACGAGAGAAATTTGCACTATAAGAAGCCACAGAGAGCATTTTTACACAATAATAAAGCCAGTGAGGATACAGGAGAATTGGGCTTATATTTTATTGATGCCACCAGTGGCAATGTTGGAAAGCAAAATGACTGCAAGACAAAAGTCAGTGCATTGACATGAACATTGATAAAGCAGCAGATTGCTAAATCATAGATAGGGATACAAATCGGAGTAAATTTAGTACCACTGATTGAGAGTCCAATGAACAAATGCATATTACGGCAAGGACCAATGACCATGGCAGATGAAATGTTTAGTAAATTACACAGAAAATGGAACTACCAATGTTTGCAGCTGATTACACTTAGAAAATAACAAAATAGCACTGCTTGGAAAATATTGGCTCAGAGAATGGAAGCTAGACTGGTACGAAGTGTCCTGCACAGATGCTTCAAAATCACACTGAGATGTTTTATTCAGAAAGTACGCAGAAATGTTCCACAACCAATGTAAGCCCAGAACTCTCAGAGTTGCTTTGAAGAACCAGGTGGGGGAAGGGTCAGATAAATTTGAACAAGATGGAGTTCAAAATGAGGGCATGACAGTGTGACTGGGCAGTACCAATTGTAGTGGAATGTAAAACAGATAAAACTGTTCAATTGTGAGGTGATTACAAGGTGACACTGAACTAAGCAGTTGATAATTAACAGTGGCCATTACCTGCTCTTCAGGATAGATATGAAGAGTTGGCATGAGCCAAGATTTCACCAAATCAGATTTTTCACTTGCATTGTTCAGCATAAGGTGGTGTCAGCAAGAAATATCATTCAGTCCAAGAAAGAACTGCTGTTGATAGACAAAGCTACCTACTAATGTGAAATCATCACCAAGAGCTTTTAAGCTAACATGAATAAGATACTATAAGGCATAGAACATTATCTACATAATCAAGATGATGTACTAATAGTCACAAGTACTGCCAAAAATCTTTGAACATTAAAAGCATAAGGGCAGCAATGTGAAATAATGTAAAGCTCAACAGAGGCAAGTGTGCATTCATCTTGGGCCACAAGTAGATGCATCTTCTGGCAGAAGTGGACAGGAACCAGGTAGACTATTGTGAAGGCTGCAGTTGTAGACAGCAGCCAATAAATCTGCTATCAATCCAGGCAACAAGGACCCACCCAACTGGGCCTGGGACCATGTCAGGACCAATGTGATTTATTTCCCTAGGTTCAGATTCAAGTCCACATCCAGTTCTAGATGCAGGTGTATTGCACCAAGGTGTAGTGACACATCTGTCACTATAAGACTTGGCTATGTTACTGGTAGGCATAGATCTGTCACTGTATAAAACTGGTGTAGGTTACTGGCAGGTGGGGTGTCTTGCAGGCACTAATTGGAATTTCAAAGAGTTCTTTTGAGGATCTTGAACAGACAGGATAGGTTGCAAAATGCTTTCACTTATCATTCTCGTCACAGCCCTTTCTAGACTTCAATGTTTGTAGGGACAGGCAGGTGTGCATGAACTTGAAATATAATATTCAGGGTACATAAGTGTGTTCAGCTTCCTGACTTAGACGAATAGGAAATACTTGCCATTTGAGAGGGTAGCGTGAATAACTAGCCTTCTAATTAACTGAGCTGATGTATTTTGCTGACTGACACCACATACTGGTGGACACACAGGTCTGTCACCTTATTACTTGGGGTACTCTTCAGTTAACTAGAATGGTGGTAGGCAAATTACTGGACCCTGTTATAAAGAACAATATGAATTTTTATTTACAAAGGTACAGATTAATCAGGGACGGTCAGCATGGATTTGTTAAGGGTAGGTCACGTCTGAATAGATTGGATTATTTGAGGAGATAACAAGGAAGATTGAAGAGGGCAGTGTATTTGATTTAATCTATATGGATTTTTAAAAGGATTTTGACAAGGTCCCACATGTCAGACTGGCCAAAATGGTTAAAGCCCATGAGATTCAAGGGAGAGTGCCAAACTGGATCCAAAATGGTTTCAGTGGTAGGAATCAGGGGATAATGGTTAACAGGTGTTTTGTGACTAGAAGGTCTTTACCAGTGGAGTTCTATGGGGCTCAGTATTCAGTCTCTTGTTTTTATGTTGTATAATGATTTACATTTAAATGTAAGGGATATAATAGAGGTTTGCAGATGATACAAAAATCTGCTATGTGGCTGACAATGAGGAAGAAAGCTTTCAACTGCAGGAATATTTTTGGATGATCTAGTCAGTTGGGCACAAAAAGTGGCAAATGGAATTTAATCCAGGGAAGTTTGAGGTAATACATTAGGGGAAGTACAAGTAAGACAAGGGAATATACAACAAATGGGAGGATAATGAGTGCTGAGGAGTAACAGAAACATTGGAGTATATATACACAGATCCTTAAAGGCAGCAGGACAGGTCAATAAGGTGGCTAAAACAGCATACAGGATGCCAAAATTTATTAACCAAGGCAAAGAATATAAGGGCAGGGAGGATATGCTGGAACTGTATACTACACCAGTTTGACCATGGCTCAAGTACCGCGTGAAGTTCTGGTCACCGCATTAGAAAATATGATTGGCCGAGAGAGATTGCAGGAAAAGATTTA
The DNA here is from genome assembly GCF_009764475.1 of Pristis pectinata. Taxonomy (NCBI): domain Eukaryota; kingdom Metazoa; phylum Chordata; class Chondrichthyes; order Rhinopristiformes; family Pristidae; genus Pristis; species Pristis pectinata. The sequence continues at coordinate 13,359,187 of NC_067432.1, forward strand.
CGAAGATAAGGCCAAGAATGGAAAACTGTATCTATGAGGGAAGAATGGATAAACTGGGATTGTTTTCATTGGAACAGAGAAGGGTAAGAGGAGACAGAATGGAGGTATATGGAACTATGAGTAAATAAGTAGGACCGATTTCCTCAGACAGGTCAATAATCAGGGGAAAGAGGAGATTTAAAGTAATCGGTAGAAGGATTAGAGGAGAGATGAACTTTTTTTCCCAATCATTCCAGAGGCTGGTAGGGCTCCAGAACACAATGCCTGAGAAGATGGTGTGGGAGAAACCTTCCTCACATTTAAACAGTACTTGGATGTGTCGGGCTACGACCCAGTGCCAGATGGTGGGATTAGACGGGAGAGCTCTTTGCAATCAGCACGGACAGGATGGGTTAAATAGTCTGCTTCTGCATTATAAATATTCTCTGATTCTACAAAGCTACAGTGGCTGAAAACGTCAAGTCCCCCCCCCCCCCCCCCCCCATAGCTCATCATCAGTCACAGATAAAAATACCAAGCCTTCTATATTCTTTTCAATTCCACAGCTGGCTACCTGACCATCTAATAACTTAACTTCTCAAACAAGAACACACACTCACAGAACTCAGCACAGATGTGCTTGTGATATACAAGGGAACAGACCATTAAACACCTATGCCATTAGTACGATGCAATTCATTACTTTTACTATATCTTGCAATCTCAAATTCTTTGTTCAGAAGAATAGCAGCTGTCCAAAAGATAAACAAAGTGCTTGACGGATGAGATTTCCCCTGTGGGTGTTGGTAGGGCCTGGTGAGATTAAAGATGACATTGATGACCTTTCCAGCCATTGGCTTCACACAGCCGCTGGGTGACTGTCATCATGGGGCAGGTGACAGACCTCAGTTACAGCCTCTATATTGAGCCTCAGCTTCCTCCTTGTGGTGTTACTCTGCCATTACTAAATGGCCAACATTATTCTAGTACAACTGTTCTCTGGCTTCCATCTACCAAGAATCACGGATCTTTGGACCTCCTGATTGGTAAGTTCAACTTCTTCCAGCTCTACTGTAATGTATGTACCCTTGGTTCATTACACACTATCCAGCCTGCTATTCATGTCAGTAATTACTGTGGTATTTCTTTAAAAGCTTCCTGTTTATTAAGCTGCTTGCTAGCAGGTTTGGACAGGATAACCAGATGGTTACAGAATATTGTACATCAATAATTACCTTATTATTGCCTTGCCAATTAATTAGATTCTCATGCACTTTGCATTAATGTCCATTACTTCCCTTTTTTGGAGCCGTAAGAACCAATACTAAACACAAACAAATGCTCCACTACTGTTTTCCACTGACTTCAGACCTCTACATGTTTACATTTACTTTTCTAATAACATTTTAAAATTCAGAAAAATATTGGCCTTCACTGCTTTGTTGTTGAAATGAAGATTGTTTAATCCAAGTTAAATATTCAAACTAAAAAGTTAGAAGATGTAAGCTAAGGAACATGGAACAAAAAAATAAACAAACCAGGCATTGAAGCAGAAACAGCAACAGCATTGGCATTTGTGTCAAGTGATCTTTGTTGTGTGGGACTTCTTGGTAAACACATATCAGCCTGTGTCTACCACTGCTCAGTCGGTGGCACTCTTCCTTCCGAATTAAGTTGTGAGTTCAAATCCCGTTCCAGAGACCTGAGCACAAAAATACTTTAGATGATACACCAGCACAGTACTGGGGGACCGTTATTCTGTCAGAAGTGGTGTACTCTCCAGTAAAGAGAGGTAGGTTGAACTCTCAACTAGATAGAAATATTATGGCACTAATCTGAAGAGAAGAGCGTAGCCACAATGTTCTGGCCAATATTTATCTGCCCATCATCACACTGAAACAAAATTTGAGCCCATCATCATTTGCTGTGTGGAAATTGGCTGCACGTTTACAATAGTGGTGGCACTTTAAAAGTGCTTAATTAGCTATAAAGCACCTTGGTGGTGGTGGGGGGGGTGGGGGGGGGGAAATGGGTTGACTTAAAGTTGTGAAAAGCACTTTATTTTACACAATTCTAACCTAGGTCAGCTAAAGATAAAAAGAAAACAGATCAATGAGACTGCCTGAAATATCATGCTATTCGTTTTACTTTTAGTTCCAGAAGTAGCTGAAGAATGTAAATAAAAGGGATAATTGAATGCTCATTTCTTACTGATTTAATGTAGAGCAGAAAGAACAGCAAGAAAATAATTCTAGACTCTCAGGATGGAGCCAATGTTGGAACAATGCAATGTTCCAGCAAAGACAGTTTCCAGACATGGCTGTAAACTTGGTTATAAAAATTATCTGGCTGATAAGCATCTAGCCATGCTGTCAGAAGGTGATAAATCCGATTATTCTAATCCACTTTAGTTTGAGTTCATCTGATTTAAATAAAATGCCAAATGAAGGAACAGAAAAGTGGTCCATAAACATTTCTGCACATTACTTTAAAGAACATGAGGTTAGTAAGTTTACTTGTGAGAGAAAAGGAATATCAGTGAGTTACTTTAGTAATGTCTGATAGGAATCACGGCATCAACTGCAAGCGAGGAAATCGAGATGACAGCTGCATTTTTTCCTCACTGATAAAAGAATCATGAAATTGTATCCCAAAACATGGAGACTCTTAAAACAAAAGTCTCTTACATTGGAAAGACTTTAGCTATTCCATAAGTGCTGGCAAACACTAATCTGATTGAATGACAGAAAGAAAAGAACATTTAACCTTCGCTGAAGTGGTGTTACAAATGCCGTCGCCATTTTGCTCCAAGGGTCAAAGGTTTACATGATCAGGGGATAAGGATTTAACAAGGCCAGCACCCACTCCTCCTCTGTAATAGATCCCACCACTTCCAGGTTGGATTTACGGGTCAAGATGTCCCTTTTTATCTTGTCCCTATGGTGAAGGCTCCATTCACTAATCTAATATAATCTATACTAGGCATACATGTGCCTTTAGATTCTGCACTCTTGTGTATCTATGGCATGATTGACCTAAGGACAGAAAGTCACTATACAATTTGTTTAGCTTGAGCACAACATATTGAATTGCACACAACATTACTTGCGTGGGATATCTTAAGTTTCACATCTTATTGGCATGGATATTTAAGAAGGTTTTATAAACATTGGAATAATATTTATGCTTGACTTTCAGAAGGCAGCAAACATTCATCTATCACTTACCAGATTCAATAGCCAACCTTGACAAGGAATTGGTGTCATTGTTAGATTGGCTAACTGTGAATGATGTTCTTATACAGGGTTTTGTTTTGGAAGGGCTGCAACTTAACAGCTCAGTACTTTTTTGCTTCTATTGAGCTGATTTTTCAATTTTGCAAGTCTTTCCTAAGTCTTTTGTGACGGGTTCCCAGTGATCTGATCTATTGCCTGCTGAACATAGATATTGCTTATGGAGATAGAGGTTTTTTCTTAAACGAAAGGCAATATGTTTTCTTCAGTGCACTGGCTAAAGCTGCCAAGTAGCTCCAAGGGTACTGGTATTTATCTTGTCTCTTGCTCAAGTAACCATTCTTCCCAGATGGTGCATTCTAGTAGTTTATTCAAGTGTGGGTGTCACAGCTAGAATTACCTTCATCTGCCATCCATATGTGGTCACTGGATGGCAGGCAGGCTATGGAGCATTGGTCAATTCTCATCACAACAAAAGTGCTCAACCCAGTTGTTTAATATTGTACCAGCCAAATTATACTTGGGGTAGGATGTGAACCCATAATCTTTGCTCACTATAACCAATGGTACTACACCGCATGTTTTTATATTATACTACACATATATTTACTGTCTATCCCTAATTGCCCTTGAGAAGGTGGTAGTGAGTCACTTTATTGAACAGCAGCATTCTTTCTTGTGAAGGAACCCCTACAGTGCTGATGGGCATTTATACTCAGCAGTGATGAAGGACTGGCGAGATGATGTGTGACTTGGGGGGAATCAGTTGGTGGTGGTGTTCCCATGTGTCTGCTGCCCTTGTCCTTGGTGGTGGATGTGGTGGATTTGAGAGATACTGTTGGAGTAGCCTGGGTGAATAACTGCAGTACATTTTGTAGATGGTACACACTGATGCCAATCAAGCATACTGCTTTGTACTGGATGGCGCAGCTCTTCTTGAGACTTGCTGGCAATGCACTTATCCAGGCAAGGGAAGGATTTCCACCACGGTTCTTATTTGTGTCTTGTATAATGGGGTGTCAGGAGGTAAATCTGCAGAATATCCTGTCTCTGACCTGTCTTGTAACCATGGTATTTATATGGCTGGTTCGGCTGAATTACTGCTCAGAGATGACCCTTGACGGTAGAGTCCTGGAGAGATTAGGGCCGGAAACAGGCCTTTTGCCAACCAACAACCCATTTACACTAGTCCTACATTAATCCCTTTCTCCCTACATTCTATCAATTCCCCCCAGATCCTACCACATACCTACACACTAGGGGCTAGTTACAGTGGCCAATTAATTTACCAATCTGCACATAGTTTTGGATGTGGGAAGATCAGGAGCTCCCGGAGGAAACCTATACAGTCACAGGAGGAATGTACAAAGTCCCCACAGACAGCACCTGAAGTCAGGAGCGAACCCAGGTCTCTGGTGCTATGAGGCAGCAGTGCCACTGTGCCTACATGTGCCAGTGCCACAGTGCTGCCCATTAACTCAGTAAGATAACGTCAATACCCTTAGTTTCCTGCCGATGCTCCGATTCATGCTTTTCAATTCTTACTTGTCATTAATTTACTCTGAATACCTTTGACCTTTATTGAAAATTACATTTTTGGAAAACATTACTTTGTCTAACCCTGACTGCAGTTGTCTTCCCTTTGTCACCATCAATACAATAAGTTACTCCATTTGCTTAGAGGAGCAAATGATTCATTCTTTAGAGCATAGGCTAAGTTCAATACCTTAACTGATGGTTGCAGGCTAAAACTGCACAGACCCAAATACTGGACAACCTGCAACAACGTTCCTTTATATCTGATAGCTTTGGGCCACTTCAGTATGGTGATGCATGGGGACTTAAACAGAAAATATTACATTTTCCCTGTATCCACCAGTCCATTTTTCACAATATAAATGAGTTTTCAGTATTTTAACTTAACTGTTAGATGGTTCTCCTTATTACACTATCACATTACACCTGACAACCAAATTTCAGTGTAGAAAGTCCATCTGGGAGTGGAGGTTTGCTCTGGTCACCCAGAGAGAGAGAGAGTGAGAGAGAGAGAAAGAGACATGGAGAGGGAGAGCGAGAGAGAGAGAGAGAGAGAGAGAGAGAGACAGAGAGACGGAGAGACAGAGAGACGAAGGAGAGAGAGAGACAGAGAGGGAGAGAGAGAGAGAGAGAGACAGAGAGGGAGAGAGGGAGAGAGAGAGACAGACAGAGAGAGAGAGAGAGAGAGAGAGAGAGAGAGAGAGAGACAGACAAGCAAATCTTCCCTCCCAGTCCTTTGATATGCCACTGAAATCCAGATATCCTCAATTCTTGTGCCATTGAAGGTGGTTCCTAAGGAACCCATCCTTTGTAAAAAAGCTAGAACTGCTGATTTAACATGCTTGTGAAGAAAGGATCATTTCGGTCATGGCTCATGATCCTGAACAATAGTAAATCACCTCAGGAAGAAAATTCCATATACAACACACCTCAGCAACATTAAAACTAAGTGCCAATACTGTATAAACAGCATTTCACAAATTACTTAAACCATAATAGATCAGTTCTCCGGGGAAAAAAAGCCCCATCCATCACAAAATCAATTACAGCATACAGAAACTAACAGAATACATACATCAGCAGCAACATATGACTAATAGCAGCTTTAACAGCTCATTTTAATTCTGGCCATTGGCACAAATAGGCCACAGTGATGTTGTACAAATTTTATTATAGATGCAATAAAAAATTTCAATATAACCTCAGAAATAGGAAGTTCAAGAGAATTAAATAAATTGTATATGAAATCTGAAATATTTTTGTTATTTTGCTATTTCTTTCATCATCATTATCCAAATATGAGAATCACCTGTTTTTCTAGCTTTCATTTGACACATTTATGAGTTCCCTGGAATACTGGTTGTGGAGTTTACAGTGCGAACCTTTGTTTGGGTTACTTTCAGCATGTGAGGATAAGCAATGGATGGAAAACTTCAAAAGTCATAGCCAGAATCCCTCCTTCTCCAATCCCTGTCGATCACACTACTTCAAAATAAATCCCTTTGCAAGCGTATTGCTAATTTTTCATTCCTACACCCCATAATTTGTACAGGTCTGACACAGGATATCAGCAGCTGTGGGCTGGGATATTTGGGTTCAACGGGCACTGGCTAAATTCCTGCCATCGCCTCATTAAAATTACAAATCAAAGGTGGAAGCAATTTGTAGAGGGGTAGGAGCCTTTGCCATTAGCCATTTTTAAGAATGAGTTTTATGATACAGGTTGGAGTAACATTTTCAAATAAGTAATTAAAACCACATACAGAGAAAGGAACTGTCAAGAATAACAAATACATGTGTCGCACTACATAGGTGACTATATTCAATGCAATTCATTGCACATCATGCACTCTGGATTGTTTCTTGAAAAGCATTGTGAGGTACAGGGTAAGTACAGTGTAATAACTATATTATAAATGAAAACAAATATTTTAAAATGTAGAAAATTCATATAAATGACCAAATAATCAAGTAATCAAATAAATGACCAAATGTATGTGTAAAATTTGGATATTTAGACATTTACCCTTTTTAATGTCACCTTTCAGAAGAGCATGAAAAGTAATTACTTCAGGTACAAACTATACTGGCCTAAGCTTGTTAAAGCTTTACCTTTTGTGTTTTCACCTGTTATTTCAACAATGTCCAGCCCCTTGTTTGAGATCATCTAGTATCACTCGACCAATGAAAATGTAAAGAAACTTTCACAACCTCTGGGAGACACAAGAGACTGCAGATGCTGGAATCTGGAGCAACACACAAAATGCTGGCGGAACTCAGTGAGTCAGGCAGCATCTGTGGAGGGAAATGGACAGTCGATGTCTCAGGTTAAGACCCTTCATCTGGACTGGTTACTTAATCAAGAGACTGGGGATGGACTTCCTGGTGAGTGGGAATGGGTAGAGGTCCTGATTAAAGACAACGGGAAAAAGGATGAAGAAACTTACAAAAATGCAGAAAATAAGTGGAAATGAAATGAAATTAGACCAACAAAAATACAAAAAGATGTGAAAACTGAAGGAATTGCAGCAGATGTTCCATTGTCAAATTGCAGAAGTTCCAATAAATCACGACTTAAAAAAATGTGATTCACTTTCTGGTGCACCCTATCATGTGGAGGGTTGCAATTTGGACAGAATAAGTTTAAAGTGTCTCCTATGGAATACATACAGGGTAAAATACAAATGTTAAATTACAAAAAAAAGGCTGCTGATTATTTAAAAATAAGAGAATTATCTTAAAAATAGAAAATGCTGGTAGGACTTAGTAGGTCAGGCAGCATGCGGGGAATGAAATTCATTTCCACAGCCACATCGCTTTCCTTACAAATGTATCTAGCTCCATGTGAAATTCCAGTTTGGATCCACCAATGATCATAGGTATTTTGAATTATTCAGTGTTTTTCTAATCACTGCTTCTCTAATCTTGCATCTAAAATACATCTTGATGCCATGCGTTGGCACATATATTCTCCTGACCCCTCTATACAACAGCACTGACACCATCTCAAAATCGTCACGGTCTGTAGTTTCATTTCATCCTTTGCCAAATTTGGTGTTTCAACAAAAAGTTTTTTTCCCCCGTTCTTTCAGATATCCAAGATCTCAAACTTCAACAGCTCCTGAATTCCAAAAATACTCCTCTGGATTCTTCACTGTCCTTTGACCCTATCTCTACCTTGGTCCAACCCACTGTCCCTCCTGATCTTCCCCTCTCTGACTCTGAACAATCAGTCCTCAGCAGAGCCCTCAGCTTCATCTCCCTATGGTCCTTCCTTAATGAATTCGGACCTTGATACAAGGTTGAACTCACCTTCCACAGCTTCACATCTGTGCCTTTTCTTTGACTAGGTGTTCTCACCCATAACTGTGGATCCTTTCTTCCATCTTCAGAATTCTATCTGGACCACCCTTCCAACCTCTTTCCCAGGTATTCCATCACCCTAACTCAAACCTACCACACTCAGAATTTGCAGCACTCTGCTCACTGAGGACCAATCTCAACACTGTCATTCAACCTGCTAACAAAGGTTTGGTGAACTGACCACTACGTCACAGAGGCCGAATGTCACCTCCTATCTTTCAATGGACCACGACCCCACCAGTCTTGTATCCCAGACAGTCAATGATCTAATATCCTTGGGAGATCATCCCTATGCAAAACCCACCCTCATAATCCCCAACCCACTCCTCCCACCCCTTCAGCCTAATTTTATCTCCTCCTTGAGCTCCACAAATAGGACTATAAGGAGAAACACTTTGTATCAGCCTGTTCTTGCCCCACAGGATTCATTTCTCCTACCTTGACTTTTCTTTCTCCCTTGTCCTGTCTCTTTCCATTTAGTTTCCATTTCTCATTTCCTGGTGCCAACCAGCTCACCTTCACTTGGATTGGACTTCCATTTCTTTCAGGACACCAGGATGATCTGAAGGCCCTTTGCTTCTTCCTTGAACAGAAGCCCAGCTAGTCCCCTTCCATCACTTACACTTCTTCAACTACATTCATTTTCCCTAAATCAAAGGTATGGTGATGGGAACTGGTATGGACTTGAGCTATGTTTGTTCTTTTGTTAGAAACTTGGGACAGTTCTTGTGTCAGTCCTCAGTAGGATCCCTCCAACTCCTTTTCTGTTAAAGTGATGACGCCCAAACCTGAAAATGTCATTACTTTTGCTACGATATCCCCCCTGCTCTCATACTCAGATGTTTTTTTTGGAATGGCCATTTGGAGAGTGACTGTTGTGAGGTAAAGGCCGTGCTTGAGGTGTAAATGCTGAGGCTTTGTCTTGAGAGGCTTCGGCGAGGAGGCTGAGCCATAGTACGGTAAGATCTTTTCACTTTCCTCTGTAGTCTTCGTGGTTTAGAGATGGCAGTCAGGGCAGCTGCATGCTCCTCCAGCAGAATGTGGGAGATCACGGAATCTTCCAGTATCCCTGGCGACTACACCTAACTGACTGCATTGAGTGGCTGGAGCTGCAGTTGGACTCTCTCAGGAGCATCCGTGATGCTGAGAGCAACATAGACAGGAACTTTAAGGAGGAGGTCATGCTAAAGGTACAGGCAGCGCATAGTGACCACCAGGAAAGATAGAGGGTGTAGACAAGGAGTGCAGGATTCCCCTTTGGTCATTCCCCTCAGTGACAAGTATATTATTTTGGATACCGTTGGGAAAGGGGACAGCTGTTCAGAAGAGAGCAGCAGCAGCCAGATCTATGGCACACAACTGGCTCATATCCACAGTAAGGAAGAGTGGAATCAAGGAGAACTGTAGTGACAAGAGACTCAATAGTTAGGGGAACAGACGGACTCTAACTGTTCTATTTGGTTACATTGACAACTTTAGTCCGCATCCTACCAGACATTCCTTCTGTTCTCTCCTCCACCACCCCACTCTCTGCAACTAAATAGACCCTTATCTACTCATTTCTCCAGTTCTGTTGAAGGGTCCTCAACCTGAATGTCAACTCTGTTTCTCTCCCCACTGATGCTGCTTCCCTGTTGAGGCCCTCCAGCATTTTTGGTTTCTCCAGCTCCTGTAGCTTTTTGCCCCAATTATTTTGTCTCAATGCTTTGTTGTCAAAGTTCTGTGCATTGTGAGCCAGATAAAATTTGATTATATCTAAAATAATCAGAGATAACAGATTCTCAAGTGAATATTCTAACATTAATGCAAACAGATAATTATTTATAAGGTTAGTGAGAATCAGTGAAATCACATGAAGAAAGCATCAAAAATGCTGCAAACAAATAAACAAAGATTTGTATTAATATTGTGCCTTTAGTGTGGTAAGGCACTGCATGGTACATCATCAGATTTTCTATCTGGTGTTGAACCACCTAGGAATATAAGAGATTACTAAAGGCATGGTCATAGAAGTAGGTGTTTAAGAAATGTCTTAAAGGAAGAAAAGTAGAAAAGCAAAGAGCTTAGCAAGGGACTTTCAGAGCAAAAAGCAAAGTCAACAATGGTGCGGCAAATCAATTTGGTAATGTTTAAGCGGCCATAATTGGAGGACTGCAGATATTTTTGGGGATCGTTAATCCAGAGGCAAGGGCAGAGATATAGAAGATTTGGACACAAGGGTAAGAATTTCAAACTCAAGGCACTACTTATCTAGAAGTCAAGGTTAACCTGGGAGCATAAGGATGATGGGAGATGGCAGCTTTGGATGATCTGAAGAGAACGACAATTTACAATTACATCAGAATTATCTATCTGGTTCACAGATCAACCATGAATAGATTAAAAAAAACTGTTTAATGTTCAACTTCAACATTGCAAAATTAAGTAACTGTTGAAATTAGAACATTTGCATTCTTTGTCTAGAAAATCTAACCATACAATTATTTATATTGGTGCTTACTGAAATAATATACATCTGAATATATATGATATTTTCAATTTTACACACCACACAAAAAGGAGCTTGATTAAACTTTACATTTTTTAGTGGTCTTCAATTTTTTGGACGTACAGCACAGCTGTCGAGTTTCAAATATTTATAAGTGGCCTTGACCCTTTTGAGGGAATCTGGCTTGTAGGTTTTGAATGAGGTCATTTTTGCTCATCACATACAATCTTAAAATCACACTGTGAATTGTTCACTGAAAGTGGAATTAGCAAAACTCAGAACCTGCTGATTAAAAGCACATACCTTATGACGACGTTTGGGAATCTACCCGAGTTATTTTTCTTGTGAACGTTCACATTGCTAATGAACTCTTGTAAGGAGTAACATGGCTGTTTTCAATAAAGCAGTACCAAAAGAGCTGAGCAGTTTAATTTCTAAATTACACAACCTCTACATTCTAATAATAACATTTTCTCAATAAATGCACCACTGCCATTGGTTGACTCATTGGGAGAACTGGAAGGAAGCCCAACACACTACAACTGGCCTATTTGCTTGCAGTTGTGATGCATAGCTTTAGCTCTACTGTACAACAGCTCTTTGCCTTACTTAATGAAGGCAGTGTTTGTGCTTTGGTTTTTAAACAAAAGCCTATCTTCAAGTCTCTGTTCGTTGAGATTAAATCTGCAGCTTCCCACTGCTGTAGAAATATTAATTATTATGCTACCGGGTTTCTTTGTGCTCAAAGAAGTAATAATGTAAAAAATTATCTTTGATCCTCACATCAGTTATTTTGGCACTCGCAAGTCCTATGTATAAACTGCTGAACGATCTAGTAAATGGAAGTTTTGGGGTTTTATCTTATTACTGTCATTTCTCCCTTTTTTTTTCAAGTTTCCAACTGGAACTATACCTCTGTTATTACAACTTGATGAATGCTTTTGCAAATTTGCTATGGATTTAATTCAAATAATCTCAATGTATTGTTTATAAAACCTTGAAATTTTGGGATTTCCTGTCTCAAAATACAATGACACTGTGATCTCCAAGTATGGTTATTCAATACACTCCTCTATCAAGACTTAATGAGGTGATTCAAAATTAACCTGCTCATGTTGAATAGTTTTCCTGTTTTAAAGGTACCAATGAATTTTTTTAAATGTAAGCGAAAGACCAATTGAATGCTCTATTAGGATTAAAAGTTTGAAAAATTCACACAGACCGCCCAGGGTATTGTGTGGGAATGTTTAAATCTTTGTTTTCAACTGAAATTATGTCCTTATGGACGCCTGAACCTATTTCCTTTTGACTTTGGTCCCTTGGGCATCGTTTTTCCTCCTGGTCTATTACTGATGCAAAAGAATGCACCGGATGCATGAATTAATCTCAGGAGCTTCTTCCCTAAATCCCTTTGCTTTTTGTCTTGTTGTTCAATCAGAAGGAGCCAACTCAAGCCTTTCTTTTTAACCATACTTTAGCCAACAACCTTAGCACTTAGTTTGCATTTTCTCTCTGGAGTGCCTCAAGACAACTGCATCTGTGAATGGTACACAAATATAAGCCTTTCTCAGGTGATCTTGAACTGCTTAAATTTGACACTGGCAACTTTATTCTTAAGACACTACACATTTTAGATCAATGAGAGGACAGTCAAATGTGCAGCATAACTGGTCTGCTTATTCTCTAAGAAAGGGATTGCAATTTCAGCTTAGCTCCAATTACAATTTCTCCATCACATGAATTAAAATGAATTTGATTTGTCTTGTTAATTGCACAGAAGCTACAAATAATACATTAGCCCATCAGGAGAAGGGGAACATATAGTAATTAAGCCCACAAAATGCAAGAGCTCTATTGTACCAATTAAATTCTAAACAAACTGTACAGCTGCACTATTGTGGTTTGATTTTAAAGCTGCTTTATTCACAAACAAGGATGTTCTATTTCAAAACAAGGATGTTCTATTTCAAAATTCTCAATCACAATTGCCTGGTAAGCAAACACAGTGACTTAACTTTATTTAAATAAAGATACACTTGTATTTTTTTCCCTCATTCAGAGATCAGGGCTCAGTGTCGTGGTCAATCTTCTGCCCCTCCTTCATGGCTCCAATAAAGAGTGAGTAAAATTGCAAGATTGATCCCAATAGTTTGAATGGCTAGAGATGGGTATGAAATCTAGTTGAACTGTATTATTTTTAAGAAAAGCAAAAATACACGTAAGGTAAGTTATAGTGAGAATGTGAAAATATTCTAAGGTGGATCTTGATTTTGTGTCATGGTAGAAAATGAGCAATTGCAAGTCAATGGACCATTTTACATCACTCTCTACTTTATTTCCATTATGACAATAAAGATTGGGAAAGACCAAAAACATGGTATTTTTGATCTATCACCCTTATTAAGCCATAGCAGTCAAGATCCATATCTTTGTGCCTTTGTGAATAAGAATGCAAAACATAAATAAAGTGAAATTTAGCTGTATTTCTAGAAGTGGGCTAGTTTGCTAAATAAAAATGCAAAATTCTAAGTACTTTGCAGTCGGTGTATTGAATGCAGAGATTTACCATTAAATCAATTAATTAACTAATTACATTTAATTAAAAATAAATGTGACATTTATTTTTAAATCTTTAATTAAAAAGACAATTATGGGATGTACTAGACCATAATATGCTTCATTAATTTGAGCAAGACCTCTTCTCCTGGGCACCAACGTTAAAATCTCACAGAGGTAGTATTCAGCTAGCTGTATGATCGACAGCTCTGAATGACCATTCAGCAATGAAAGGGATGTTGATCTGTGTTGAAATAATGGAGACACTCACAAGAGCATTTGACATGGCTATTTTGGGCATCACCAACATAAATGATGGGCCTGCACAGTCTGTGGATAAAAACAATGGTTTCCTACCAGCTAAAATAGAAACAAAGGGCTGTATTGTGGAAGGTATCAAAAGCGTGTGGTACCTTGTATTAAAATTACGTCCTTCCCAACCCCCAGAGTAATGCTTTCTTTCATAGATAACAAACCTACTATGTTAAACTATCCGCCAGTCCCCCTTTGCAGTCCTAGTAACTGTTTAAGTTCCTAGATTCATGTATTCATATATTTATCAACACATCAAAGAAATGCAAATCAATAGGAATGTGATTGCTACCCCTGCCATGGCTCAGTCTCTCATTGATTCACAGGCTATACTGGGTGAAGGTGACACTCATTTATTTAAAAAGCTCAAACGGTAGGGAAGGTGGAGATGATTTCTGCTCTTAAAAGGTGCAGGTATTCACCTTGAGAAAAGAAGGCACTTATTCAATTCACCATATAAACAGGCTTTCTGTCAAATTAGTCGTCTAATATATTGGGAAGGCTGTTAAGATTGAGACTTGATTTCTGCAATTGATAGCATCACATCAATGTAGGTATGTGGCAGATTTGGATCTTCAGCATTCTTTAGCACCATCAAGGCCATCAATGGTCTAAATATCTGAGGCTCCATCACACTGAGAGCCAAGAATGGGAATGAACTGATTAGGGACAGAAAGGCAGTCAATGCTCACAGGAAAGAACACCTCAAAGAGCTTCTCAACTGCCACTCTATCCTTGATGTGAGTGCCTTGACTCCATCCCACAGCAATCTATTCGGCCCAGCCAAGCATCACTCTTGACTGAAAAGAAGTCAAAAAGTCCGTACCTCAACTAAAAGATCTTGGGAGCTGACAGTATCCCTGTTGAAGGTGTGAAACTTTGTGGTGAAGACTTTCAGGTACAAATTCACAGTCTCATTGTGCACAGAAGCAAAGAGGAGAATAAAGCAGGGGACCTCAGAGATGCCAAAAATGTGACCATATTCAAGAAAAGAGACAAATTAACTGTGTTAACTACAGAGGGGTCTCTTTGAGGGTATGTCATTGCCAGGGTCTGTCATCTATTCAGCAGCAGCATTTAATGCATGTTTTTAACTGCTCTGAGAAATTTTTGGTGAGCTGCTCTCTTGAGCACTGCACCCCTTGCTCCCACGTGACAGTTGGACAAGGGGCTCCAGCATTTAGATCCACTGACAGTGAAGATGATATCAATAATGATTATACTTCCAAAGCAGCAAGGTATGTCACTTTGAGGGCAATTTATGCTGCTGGCTTTTCCATGCACTTCTCGTCCTTGCCTTTGTTGGTGGCGAATGTTCAAACTCTTTGGGCTAAAGATGTCACACCAGCAAATTGAGTGGCACATGCAATGTTTGAATGGTTTGAACAACTGGTATTGTAGTAATTTTTTAATTATAGATTTTTAAAGATTGTGCAGAGTTCCATGACTACTGCTGAGATCAATGTTCCCTTGTTCACTGGAGAATTGGCTGTTTCACCAAACCTTATACTTGTGTGCCTGCAGTTTACCGGACTTCTATGCTCAGTGATACTGAGTAACTGCACCAAAGTTTTAAAGCTGAATAATGGATTTGGAATCACCACAATTTTGCTTCCTTTATTTATAATAGGGGCAAGTAGATAATTTAACATGGGAATCCATGGCAGTTTAACATGTTGTAATGAGATGTCATTAATAAAATTGAGATTTTAAAAAATATTTGTACTAAAATGTCAGAATAAAACAATTTGTAAACTGTTGTCAATTCCTGCATTTTCTCTTCCAGTATGATCTGTATTTTTACAAATTGGAGTAAGCATCACGTTATTAAGTTATCCATAAGTTCAGGTTTAAAGCATCAAATAGCTTTGCAGAAAGCCTTTTGTACCCTGACCACAGATTCCATCATCCTTAGGGCAAATACCTGAAGCAAAGCTGCACCAAGCCATTCAACCTTGGGTTTTACCCAGAGTTGAGCTTCTAAGCACATCTCCCAGTCTCAAAACACCTGCTGTCAACTCTCATCCATGCCTATTTTAGTTCCTTTACCCATCAAGGTCTTAGGATCTGGAACTCTCTTCACCGTACTACTTCTTTGGACACAATTGCGGCAATAATCTTTGTAAGATTAAAAATATTGCCTGAAGAGTTTGAGTATCCGCATATAGGTTTGGTTTTGCTTTCAGATTTACAGGATTTCCAACTAGTTAAAAAAGAAGGGAGAGAGAAAATGAAGAACTATAGACCAGTTAGCCTAACATCAGTCGTAGTCAACAGACTAGGGTCTGTTATAAAGAATGTAATAATAGGGCACTTAGAAAATAACAAGGGCATCAGACAAGGTCAATATAGATTTATGAAAGAGAAACTTTGTTCAACAAACCTACTGGAGTCTTCTGAGGATGGAATGAGTAGAATAGATAAGGGAGAACTAGTGGCCTTAGTGTATTTGGATTTTCAGAAGACCTTTGATTAAATCCTTCAAAAGAGGTTAATGTGCAACATTCAAGCACATGAGATTGGGGGTAATGCACCAGCAAGGATTGAAAATTGATTGACAGATAGGCAGGCGAAGACCAGTGGGGTACTGTGGAGGTCACTGTCTGGATCCCCAATATTCACAATGTATATAAATGATTCGCATGAGGGATCTGAATGCATCATTAATCCATGATGGATCATAATGATTAATCTATGACTAATGAGATGGATGTTTAATCCATCGTTAAGGCATCCATCATTAAGGACCCTCACCATTCGAGACATGCCCTCTTCTCATTACTACCATCAGGGAGGAGGTACAGGAGCCTGAAGACCCACACACAATGTCTTAGGAACAGCTTCTTCCCCTCTGCCATCAGATTTCTGAATGGTCCATGACCACTATCTCGTTATTTCTCTTCTGCACCATTTATTTAATTTTGTTTGTAACTTATAGTAATTTTTATGTCTTACACTCTACTGCTGCCACAAAACAACAAATTTCACGATATATGTCAGTGATAGTACACCTGATTCTGATTAAATATTTCAAAGCTCACTAAAGATACAAAATGGGTGGGATTGAGTGTTGTGAGGAGGGCCAAGACAAGGCTTCAAGACAATTCAGACAAGTAAGTGAGCAATTCATTGCGAATGCAGAAAGATGGATAAATGTGAACTTATCCATTTTGAGAAAGGCAGAGTATTGTTTGAATGGTGAAACTGAGAAAGGTGATGTGCAAAGAGATCTCACTGGCTTTGTACATCAGTCACAGAAATCCAACATGCAGATGAAACAAGAGGTTTTGAGTACAGGAGCAAGGAAGGTTTAGTACAATTGTAAAGAACACAAGAAACTAGGAGCAGGAGTAGGTCCACCAGGCCCCTCAACCCTGCTGCACCATTCAATAAAATCATGGCTGATCTATGCTGGCCTCAACTCCCCTTCTGTTCCAGTTCCCCATAACCCTCGATCTTTCAAATATTTACCTATCTCCACTTTAAAGATTTCTAATGATCTGGCTTCCACCACCCTCTGGGGCAGAGAATTCCAGAGACTTACTACCCTCTAAGAGAAGGAGTTTCTATGTATCTTAGTTTTAAATGATCAGGCCCTTATTTTCTATGTCCCCTTGTCCATGACACTCTCACTCGTGGAAACATCTCCACACCTATCCGGTCAAGCTTCCTTAGGATCTTATATGTTTGAATAAAGTGAGCCCTGATTTTTGTAAACTCCAAGGACTACAGCCCCAAACTGGCCAGACTCCCTGGAGAGGACAACCTCTCATTCTAGGAATTAGCCTGGTGAATCTCCTTTGGACTGCTTCCAATCCTAAAGGAACCAAAATTGTCCACAATATTTCAGGAGCGGCCTCACCAACACCCTGTACAACTGTAACAAAATCTCCCCATTCTTAAACTCCTATCCCTTTACACTGGAGAGGGTTGCAGAAGAAATTCACCAGGATGTTTCCTGGGATGGCTCATTTCAGTTATAAGGAAGAGACTGGATCAGCTGTCTTTGCTTTCCTTAGAGGGAAGGAGATCGTCGGCTGGGGGCAACCTGATACAGGCATGCAAAATTATGAGGGCCATAGACAGGAGAGATAGCAATAATCTTTTCCAGAGGGCAGAAACATCTAAAACTAGAGGGCAAAGGTTTAGACTGAGGTTTAGGGATCTGGGAAGGAATTTTTTTTTTAGCCCAGGTGGTTGCAATACACTACCTGAAGGAATGGTGGAGGCAGTTACTCTCACGTATTTGAGCAGTATCTAGTTGAGCACTTGAATCACCAAAGCATCGAAAACCATGCACCAAATGCTGGTAAAAGGGATTAGTAAAGATGGTGTCAGCACAGACATGGTGGGTCAAGGGCCCTGTTTCTGTGCTGTATAACTCTAAGACTCTAACAATATCAATTGCATGATTGAGCAATGAAGTAAGTAGGAATATACAATATACAAGAAAATTATGCAATCTAAAAAAAATGAATCAAATCCTTTTCTGTATCAAGTAATAAATACCTTCTTTACGTATAATCTTTCGATACTGCACAACAGTATAACTAATTAAGGTTGAATAAAGGTCAGACTGAAGAGTTATTCCAGTTCCACTTCTTAAGTCATTTTTAATTAGCTGATAACTCCAACAGCTTGGCCATCTGTCTGTGACTTATCCCTTGTTCATGCAAAGCTGTTTTCCAATGAACCTCATTAAAATCCAGAAATAATAGATACTGGGGAATGGGTTACAAAACTGTAATAATCTCAGCATTCAGATAATACCTTATAATGTGATTGTGAACTGCAGATATGTTTTTAGCTGTTAACACAACGATTATTAAAGTAGCTGTTTTTGTTTATAATTTAATGCTTCTAGTTACCTAGCTGTCAAAATAATTTTTGGTGCTTTTCCAAATTATAAAAGCTTTATGTCACACTGTTTTGTGAGATCATCACCACTGCCTTAAATGAAAGTCGTTTGCTGTGGATTAAGCGTACATTTCACTCACATTATTACTCACTTAAAGTCAATAATGTTGCAATTAAAAATGCTGAGGAGTGACCATAATCTATCAGAATGCATCACTTCATCACATTCTAAAGTTCATTCCTATCATGCTAAAATCTGCATCAGTGGCATTGGTGCCTGATCCATGGGTTATATGTGGTGGAACTAGGATGTAAATTTGCTCGGAGTTACAAAAACTG
Source organism: Pristis pectinata (assembly GCF_009764475.1). Taxonomy (NCBI): domain Eukaryota; kingdom Metazoa; phylum Chordata; class Chondrichthyes; order Rhinopristiformes; family Pristidae; genus Pristis; species Pristis pectinata. Next base: position 13,377,850 of record NC_067432.1, read on the forward strand.
TGAAAACCAATATGTAGCCATCAGTCTCAATGAACCCCAATAGTTGGACAGAATTCAAGCAAGTGACAACTGTACCATACAAGTTCTAGACAACAATCGTCTCCAAGGAGAATTTAACTACTGTACCTCCCCATTACGTACAATGGCATTATCACTGCAGAGTTCCCCAATATCAGCATTTTGGGGATCACCACTGCCAAAAACTTACTTGAATAAGCCATGTAAGTATTGAGGCTGCAAGAGCGCGTCAGATGCCAGGCATCATGCAGGAAGTGACTTAGCCTCCAATTCCCCAAAGGCTCGCAACTATTGACAAAACACTTCCCACGATGTTGTGCCGAACTAAGTAAAATAGTAATTAAAAGCCTGTTAAACCAGTTCCTTCTGCCTACACAAATCCATATCCCTCCATTCATGTGCCTATCTAAGAGCCTCTTAAACCATATCTTCCTCCACCACACCCTGGCAGCGTATTCCAGGCATCCACCACTCTCCGTGTAAAAAACTTGCCCCCGTATATCTCCTTTGAACTTACCCCTTCTCACCTTTCCCTCTTTCCTGGATACTTGCAGTCTCATCAGGACTCAAGAAGTTCAACACCATCCAGATGTTTCAAAAGCAACAATCTATTCTCGAGTTGAGGGCAGCATAGATTAGCCATGATCATATTGATTGGTGGGGTAGGCTTGAGGGGCCGAGTGGCCTACTCCTGCCCCTATTTTCTTGTGATTGACATCTCGTCCTGAACCCTTCACCAGTAGTGCACTATAAATGCATATGCGCTGCCTACAAAATTCAATGCAGTTTAATCACTAAGGTCAATAACAGTCACCACCACCAACAAAGGCAAGGACAGGAAGGACATGGGAAAGCCATCACCACAAGTTGCCCTCAAAATGATATACCCTGCTGCTTTGGAAATATTATCATTATTGGTATCATCTTCACTGCCAGTGGGGCTAAATGCTGGAGTCACTTACCCAACAATACTGTGGGGGCAAGTGTACAAGAGGGCAGTTCATCATAAAGTTTTCAAAAGCAGTTAAAAACATACAAAAAATGCCGACCATCCTGAAATGCCCACATCCTCTGAATGAATAAAAAAGTGAAACTAATGCATTTAAAACTGCTATCAGGAACTGGCAGCTATGCTTAAAGCAGTTATGTGGAGCCTATGACTGTGCTTAACTTGTGAATCAGGTTCATTATTAGCATAACAATGAATGAAGCTTATGATAAGGTTACTTGATTCTTTGAGATCAACCACTGTTACAATTAAACATGGACAATAACTTCCGCCAGTATTATCTATCATATTTGCTGCCTTTTCACTTCATTGTAGGCTGCTGCTAGAATATACAACTTGGCTACAATCTATAGATTACATTTTATATTTCACTTGTAGTCATTCTGGAATTCTTGCTAAAGTGTAGCTTTGCCAGGGGCACAAAAGAGATATTACGAACATTGCAGAATAAATAAATTTTCATTGAATTAAATTGTTGCCTCACCAGGCCAAATTCCAAGGAAAAAGTCATTATTAACACCTTAATTTGCAAGATATTGATGTAAAATTCTAATATTTGTCATGTGTCTGCAATCACAGTAAAGTACTTCAGCTACTGGGATTCATTTGAGACATTGACCAAATAGTCAACTTAGAAACCTTGATATCCACTAGAAATTGCATACAATTTCTTACAGATATTAAGTTCACTATTTAGAATTTATTTAATAACATGGCTCGATTTTCTATTAAACTTTAGTGAATTCAGAATAGAAGCAAAATTGTTGCAGTGAGTGAATAGAAACACAAAGGAACTCATTTAAAGTTTCTGATGGATATGACTACCTGGCTGATTGTAACTTTTTTTAAAAAAAAGCAAAGCTCTGTTAATGGAGGTTGATGCTAGGAGACACTGTTGTCTCTGCATCACCGAGTTCCTGATCTCCATTATGCTGCTTTAGAGAGATATAGAGCAGAAGGCAAGTATGTCAGCACTGCAGAAAATGGGAACAGATGGAAGGAGTAAGACTGGAGCAGTTTCTGTAATACTTCTTTGCAGATGGCTCCAAGCAACATTTGTGGAGATCTGAATGTGGTTTGACTTCCTGTCTTAGATGCTGGAGACGGAAAGGAAAAATAAATAATTTGATGATGATTAAATAGTTAAAGATTATTACATTGGAAAGAATTGCAGCTGTAGCTGCTGGGTTTTATCAGATCAAGGCCTGTTTCAAAATGAATCAAGTTTATTTTCTTTCTTAAAGGCAAAGTCCCTGTTTTCACTTTGGGTTGATTGGTAGAATCATGTTTCATTATATCATATATGGCTTATAACATAAAGATAGACAGACAAGTTTGTAATTATGGCCTTCAGGACAATTGAGAATACATTCTGATTTGCAGTCTTCACAAAATAACGCAATACCCTCCCTACAGCCCTGGTATATATACGGCAATTCTATGTACCAAAAACAGAAACCAACCTCTCTCTCACCATAAGTAAATAGACTTAATTATGTGAATGGAGTGCAAACTATAACCTCAAATTACCTGTGGAAACCACAGAACTATTAAGTGATAAAGATTCAAAATGACTTATTTAGTTGACTTTATCAATTGTTATTTGCATTAAAAGCTGTATAATGTGTTATAATGTTCCACAACAAAGACATATATAACAATAGAGAAATAAACTAGACCCAAGTTCTTGGGAATATCCCAGAGTGTATGGTTGAGCCATTCACCAAGATGTGTATTTCTTCTCAGTGTTTGACCTACCACTCACTCTGATCCTAAAACAGTGGAAGGATTTGGTCCAATTTGTATTGGTATCAAGAAAATTAAGCATCTCTTTTTTTTTAAAAAAAAGAAAATATTTTTCAAAACTATCCTTCTGTGGATTGATCATATATCTGACCTTTTACTAGCAAATTACAGAATATCTTTACATCCCTGTTATACCCAAGATGTTTTACAGCCTATTAAGTAATTGTTGTCATGTAGTCACTCCTGTGATATAAAAAACAATGCAGTCAATTTGCACAAAATAAGCATGTACAAACAGCAATGTGGTAATGACATCATAGTTCATTTTAGTGTTGTTGGTTAAGAGAATTGGCCAGGATGCTTAAGAGATCTGCCCTGGCCTTTAGGGAAACAGTGACAAAGAACCTGGAGACACAAGAGACTATAGATGCTTGGAGCAAAAACAAACTGCTGGAGGACTCAAGGGGTCAAGGAGCATCTGTGGAAGCAAAGAAAAGGGTAACACTTTGGGTCATGACCCAGCATCAGGACTGAGAATGTACAGGGAAGATAGTCAGTACCTTCAGCAACAAACAATCTGATGGAAGAACTCAGTGGGTCAAGCAACATCTGTGGGAAGAAAGGAATTATTGACGCTTTGAGTCGAAACCCTGCATCAGGACCCATAGCCAGTATCTTCTTATTTTCTTAGTATGGTTATCTTCTCTCTACATTCTCAGTCCTGATGCAGGGTCACAACCTGAAACACTGACCGTCCCTTTGCCTCCACAGATGCTGCCTGACCTGCTGAGTTCGTCCAGCAAGAGAAACAAAGGACTGCAGATGCTGGAATCTAGATGAAAAACACTATGATGCTGGAGGAACTCAGCAGGCCAGGCAGCATCCGTGGAGAAAATCATGGTTCCTCCAGCATCATCGAGTTCCTCCAGCAGTTTATTTTTTGTTCAGTGCCAAAGAACCTTCTACATTCACCCAAGAAGATATCCAGATTTAACACCTTAGCTAAAAAGCCTGAACCCTCTCAGTAGTGCACTGGGGTGTCAGGCTGGATTCTGCATCAACATCTCTGGAATGAGACAGTCATTCACTGACTCAGAGGCAAGAGTGTACCAACGAGCCAAAGTTGATAATGTTGAAATAGTTGAATAACAGCAATTCTGAGTGCACACAGTGAACAGTGGCACACAATTGCCCTTTACAGAAATATAGAATTTTGCATTATCACAATATTTAAAGACAGAGAATCCTTAGTTTCACGTTAGTTTATTGATGTACATTTTTGAAGAAAGCAATTCTACAGTCATGCGCTTCCAAAAACTAGTTATATTATGTTTAATCGCTATCACCAACATACAGCCACATCTCTTACATTTAAACTATATCCTCTTCACCTTGGGCAGTCCCTTGGGATCAAGGATGACCTGCTTCCACTTCAGTGACTATCTACAACATAGGTGTCACCGTGAAACAATTTTGATCAGAACTCTTTTTATCGTTTGTTATAAACTGAAACCTAATGGATTACTGACCAAATCCTTCTTCAGCCCTCAGTGAACCAAGTTATCCTTAGATCTCTTACCCACGTCTTCTGTGAGGTTTGTATAAAGAGCTAACCAATCCCAGATGGATTAATTGTGAACATATCCTGAAGCAGATACTTGACAGCAGACAATCATATAAAAAAAGCTGCAAATATTTAGATCTCTTAATTGCTGCTGCTGGCAAGCACACTCATTTTAGGTCACTAGCAATTTTGAAAGAAAGCCAAATTCTGATGATAGAAAGTCACTTATAAAAATGCAAGTGACTGAGTTGAATCTCTTGCAAGAAACTAGTAATCATATTAGCAGCAATTTTAGATTACATCTATTATGAAAGGAACATTAAGGATAAAAATTCACTTACTTAATTTTATGATTAAGACAATGGTTTCAAAGTAATGGAACATCATGCTAGGATGGGGCAGAGAGCTTGAACATCATTGTCTTGCCTATCTAATTAACATTATATGAAAGACCAAGAAACAGTGCTCTGAATTATTGAACTTTATCCGAATATTACCATAATATACAAGCTTAGCATTTCAAATCCCATACCATCACTCCCAATGCTGAAAGGAAATTCTAGTGTTATACAGCAGCACTCCATTTAAATTGATCTTTTTCTTCAAGTTCCAAGTGCAGGGGAAGTGAAATGCTGGTGATAGGTCAAATTCAAAGATGTTGCAAATCTGTTTATGTCAACTCATGTCTCACGCAGGTCGTTCTGTGCCACATGCAAACCGAAAAAAAAACAATCCTAGGAAGACGAAGTACCAGAGCCAGAATGTCTCCAGTCTCTCCACTGAACTCTATATGAACTTATCCAGCCTTTACTGTATTTAGACTTTTCAATCTCGCAGAAGAATGATATATTCTGCTTTATGTAGTGCAATTTTCGCACCCTTATTAAACACTATATATTGTGACTGTTCCTACTTGCTTGGAGCAACCAACAATCTGCTGGAGGAACTCAGCGGGTTGAGCACCATCTGTGGGGGGGAAGGAATTGGCGATGTTTTGGGTTGAAACACTACATCAGGACTTATGCGGGGTTTTGACCTGAAACGTTGCCGATTCCTTTGCCCCCCCACAGATGCTGCTCGACCCACCAAGTTCCTCCAGCAGATTGTTTGTTGCTCCAGATTCCAGCATCTGCAGACTCGTGTCTCTTACTTGGTTGGGACAGTCTTAACCTACAACGTCCCAGTACTACATGAAATGACAGCAGGCAACATTTGTCCGGTAGCACCCTGAGCTAAGAGTACTTCCCTTTAATGATTTCTCAACTCGCACAGATCCAGTCAAGAGCCATCTCTAACTCCCAACACTTACACGGTGGGCTGTCATCTTCATTTGGTGTGGCCAACCCTCCTTCCCGACCCACTTGCTGCAACACCTCCCAAAATCGCTGCACAAAGCCAATCAGGCACACTTGTCCAAAGAGTCTGACTCTGCTTAGCAGGCAGTACTGAGGAATAAGTCCTGTCCACTCTCTCAATTTACAGGGGGTAAACAGAGGAGGTTGCAGCAAATGGCATGGGGATAGATGGTGACAGAGGGGTTTCCCCGGGTAAGGTTGGTGGCGGGGGAATAGCCTGTCAGAGGCAGCAGGTCTCTCATGTCCTGTCGGCCATATGTCAAAGCTTGGTTTGCCGTGAATGAATTTAAGTGCGATCATCTCCACCTGATGCTCCATTCTGCTTAAGGGTCAGCTCTTATTATATCAATTTTAATTAAACAAAGCAGATCTTAGTATCCATACAAAAATAGACATATCTGTTTAGTGCCTTTCACAAGTTAGAATAGGAAGCTGGACACCACAGTAGGTGGTAAGGAATGTCAATGGGGCAGTGACAGGGGTAGCTTGAGGCCACAGTAGCAAAAAGAACAGAGGCAATAGCAGTGAGAATGAAGGCTGTTGGATTCACTATCCAACCGGTCACAGCCCGAGCTCGGTTCCTTCTCCAAGTCAACCCCTTTAGTTATGTGCTGGTGTGCTTGTTCAGACACTCAGTGTAAACAGTGCTGGCAGAAATGTTCATTTTGTCCAACCTACAGGAGCCCGATCATTCACCAGCAGCATCAGGGACCTGCCAGGATACCAAGCGAGTTTTTGCTTTCACCCAGCCAGCTTTAAGCTTCATCAGTAGAGTTTTAGGGGGAAAAATATTTATTTTGCAAAAGTTCCTACTACTTTTATGGTCTGATGCCAGCTTAATCTCTGGTGACAAAGCATTAATAGGACCTCCCGTGCTGTAAATCAACACAAGAATTGAACCAAAACAAGACACACCCATAAACACAGGTGTGAGAAGCGATGCCATTTAGAAAGATCGTCAAATGTAGATATACGTATACGTATTGAACTAAGCACCAAAACTTTGCATCAAAAATGAAGTCTTCACACTACTGGGACTGTGCAATAGACTTCCAACCAGTCTGAGGGAAATTGAAGAGGAAATTTTCTGGCATATTACAGACAAGTGCAAAAAGACTAGGACAGTAGAGAGATTTTAATTACCCACATATTATATTTTGAAAAGATACAGAGGGCACATCATTCCTAAACTGCAATGAAGCAAAAATTGTTTTACTCAGTATATAGCAAGTCCAACAAGGGAAAAGACAACTCTGGATTTAGTTTCAGGGAATGCATGGGCATTTTAGTAAGCATGGACCAGTTGGGCCAAAAGGCCTGTTTCCGTGCTGTATTGCTCTACGGCTCTATAAATGAAGATGTGCAGGAGAAAGGAGCAACAAACGGAGACCACTTTTGCAACAATGACCATAGTTCAATTAGATTTAGCAAATGATGATGATGAAATGGGAGTAAATTGGTGCAAGGCCAATTTTAGTACACTGAGAAATGACTTAGCAAAAGTGCTCTGGAATAAGATACTTGACAGTAAATCAGTTGCAGAGCAAGGGGATGTACTCAGGAAGGATGTTCACAGTAAACACATTCCCACGAGAAAGGGCAGAATTACCAAACCTAGAGCTCCTTAGATGACAAAGTCCATTGAAAGAAGGATTAGCAGGAAAAGGAAAGCCTCAAAGAATACAGCAAATGTAGGAGTGAAATTAGGTAAGCAAAGTGAGGACACAATAAAGTATTGACAGATACAACATTTTCCAATTTTCTTTGATCTCATAGTTTAAAAAAAATACAAGCAGATATCTAAGAAAATACTAGGGCCTAGTATGGATGAGAAAAGTGTTCAAGTGGGTGATACAAAGAGATTTACGAGGATGTTGCTTGGACTCGAAGGACTGAGTTATGGAGAGAGGTTGAGCAGGTTGGGATCTTTTTTCATTGGGGCTTAGGAGAATGAGGGGTGATCTTACAGAGGTGTATAAAATTATGATGGGCATAGATAGGGTGAATCTCTGGTGACAAAGTGGTAATAGGACCTCCCATGCTGTAAATCAACACAAGAATTGAGCCAAAACAAGACACACCCAGAAACACAGGTGTGAGAAGAGATGCCATTTAGAAGGATCATCAAATGTAGACATATAGGTTGAACTAAGCACCAAAAATGAAGCCTTCACACTACTGGGACTATACAACAGACCTCCAAACAGTCTGAGGGAAACTGAAGAGGAAATTTTCTGACACATTACAGACAAGTGCAAAAAGGCTAGGACAGTAGAGAGATTTTAATTACCCACATATTATGTTTTGAAAAGATACAGAGGGCACATAATTCCTAAACTGCAATGAAGCAAAAATTGTTTTACTCAGTATATAGTAAGTCCAACAAGGAAAAAGACAACTCTGGATTTAGTTTCAGGGAATGCATGGGCATCTTGGTCAGCATGGACAAGTTGGGCCAAAGGGCCTGTTTCCATGCTGTATTGCAACAGATACAGCTGTATCTTTAATGTACCTGTCTAAGAACATTTAAATGGTACTTGGAGAGGGACATGGATAGGAAAGGTTTATAGAGATAAGGGCCAAATGCAGGCAAATGGGACCAGCTTAGATGGGAATCTTGTTTGGCATAGACCAGATGTGCCGACAGGCCTGTTTCCGTGCTGTATGACTAGAGTCAAGGATGGATGGCGTTCTTTATATATTATTAACAAAAGAGAAGGATGATGCTGGTATTGCAGATAAGGCGGATATATGTGAATTATTGTGAGCAATATAAAAAGGGAATTATTTAGGGTGTTAGCATCTTTTAAAGTGAACCAATCATTAGACTTGGATGAAATATATCCCAGGCTGTTAAAAACCGCAAGTGAGGAAATTGTAGAGGGTCAGACCATCATTTTTTAAATCATCCTTGCCATAGGAGCAGTGCTAATGCTGTTCTTTTGATTAGAAAGGGAGGATAGGATAAACAAAGTAATTAAGGAACAGTTAGTTTAAATTTGGTGGCAGGGAAATTAATGGAATCAATTCTTAGGGACAGTAATGAATCTTAATTTAGAAAGGCACAGATTAATCAATGACATTCAGCATTAAGTTGTAAGATTTAGGATCATGACCAACTGATTGAATTTTTTTTAACATGGAGGTAACAAGAAAGGTAGGCAAGTCCGAAGCAAACTACATGGATTTCAGCAAGGCTTCAGACAAGGTCTCACAAGTTTGACTGGTCAAAAAGGTAAAGCCCATGAGATCCCAGGAGGAGTAGCTAATTGGATCCAAAGTTGGCTGAGTGCCAGGAAGCTGAGGGTGATGACTGACAGATGTTTTTGCAACTGGAAGATTGTTACCAGTGGAGGTCCACAGCATTCATTACTCAGTCCCTTGCTTCTTGATGCATTTATTAATGATTTAGATTCTTAGAAATAGTCAGACACTGGAGTACATGTCCACAGACTTAAAGGTAGCCATTCAGGAAGATAAGTTGGTTTAAAAGGCAAAGAAAATGATTTCTCTTTTCTAGTGAAGGAATAAAACACAAGAACAAGAAGGGTGCCTTAGAATTGAGTACAATGCTTGTTAGTCCACAGATTGAGTCTTGCTCTCGGTTCCGGTCACCACGTTAAAGATGTGATCACACTGGCGAGCGTAAAGAGGAGATTTATGAGAATGTTGCTTGAACCAGAAAATTTCAGCCACGAGGAAAGACTGGACAAGCTGGGGCTGTGTCCTCAGAAACATGAGGTCTATAAAATTATGAGGGGCCTAGACAAAGTAAATAGAGGGTCAAAGGGTAGAGTGCAGAGATACAAAATAACTGACAGAAGATTCTGAAGATGAGGATGCTGCTTTAACGTAAAAGGCGGCATCAAGAAATTTGCAAACACATTCTTGGTGAGCATATTTTAGCCTGAGCAAGATTTAACAAATAGTGTAAAAAAAATCATAAGGGAGACAATTCATACAGTATTACCACCCTCTGGATGAACTTGCCAAACAACATTTTGAAGAAGAAAGTACGACCTTTCGCCCAGGGAGAAATAAGCGTCTGACCTAACAGTTTATTTCAGTACTAATCATCTTCGAAGTGGTTCAAGTAATAATTCTGGTCAATAAGCGACATGCACACACCTGTGTGTGTGCAATCTGTCTTTAGTGCTCCCACCATTCCAACTCCTTCCATCACTGACAACTTCAGTGATATTGTAGTAATTTTCTTCTCTGGTCTGGTACTGATACGAACTATCATTTGCAATTCTTCTCATGTGGGATGAAGGCGATTTGGTATGGGAGATGGAGAAGTGTGTGTGTGTGTGTGTGTGTGTGTGTGTGTGTGTGTGTGTGTGTGTGTGTGTGTGTGTGTGTGTGTGTGTGTGTGTTCATGCATATGCATGTGCAATGTATAGGTGCATCTCCATAACAGACTTTTCACTGGTTTGCAGCTCAACACGACACATCTCACGATTTTGGGATTTTCACTCCTAGAGGAGACAGTCAGAATCTCCCAATGATAGCTCTTGTGGGTCTCCTGGCCCCCAGTGTACAGGACCTCCCTCCTGGCAGATATCTTGCTGGCTGGGACTGGCGTGTGAATCTGGAAGATCTCTCTGCATCTCTGTCAGTCTCTCTTTACTCTCTACCAGCCATAGTAAGTCTTGCTGCTCTCAGGCTGCCATGGAGAGTGTATCTCAAAGGTTGATACCCTTTTGTTATTGCTCTACTGCATTAAGGAAAATCATGCTTTGGCACCACCTTCTGGGTGTAACCAACCCTAATGTTGCTTCAAGTATTTTTTTTGACAAATTTTGTGTTTCATTCTTTTCAAGGCCTTATTTTGCGCTAGCATGCCAAAAATAGGGGTAATCAATTCTTCGACTTAAGAATTTTATGAGTTTGATTCCTTAGTATGTTCTCCAAATGAATTTTAATCAGGTTGCATCTATTTGCACTTGCAGACCAAGTTTGCAATGTTAGCACTATAGAAGTGTACCAACTAATTACTGTTAGTAAAGCATATAATAGATCTGAGATTATTGTCCAGCATTGATATTAATATTGAACTAATAATTATTACAAATACATTTCTGCTAAATGTTATTATGCATTATTATAAGAAGTCCAATAGCTCACCTTAAGTTTTCTCTGATCCTCACGATTCAAACCAGTCAGTCCCAAGGCCAATGCAGCAAATGGAGTACATCAAACCTTCTTACACTCTGTGCATTGCTGTGTATTGACTAATCTTGTGCGAAGGCTAGCTATGTTCTTAGATTATTCTTTGGGATGAGTTAACTAGTGGACCTCATCTCTTCTCCAAGAATGAATGACCATTAGCTCAAAAGATAATTTGTGCTTTGGCCTGTCTTTACTTTAATCCTGCTGGGCATCTCCACACTCAAACCAACCCAGGTGGGGACACAAGGCTAGTTACCAACAACTCCACCATTGAACACACTGTATTGGTTTACAGGCACTAGAGAACAGACCAAGGTGAGGCTGTCCTATTATGACTGATGGGTAGGAAAATAAGTTAACATACTATAAAATGATTTTTTGATTCATAAACAGCTGTACCATTCATAACATGATTTGGAGAAACAGTAAAGTTTTAAATAACACAATTCAGACAATACTGACTGTCTCATTAAGCTTGTATATTTGAACACTAAGGGAAGTCAACCACATTGAAACTTCTACTACTTGTGTCCAAGTAGTTTCGCTTCCTCCAGATCCATGCGCATAGCTTTCTTACCTGGTTGCTTACGTTCTGGCAAAAATATTTCCTGGGACCATTTCATCTGCAAATAAAAAGAAGAAATGATGAAAAATGAGGCAAAGTAATTTCCACCAGAGGGTAAATCCATTTTGCTGTTTTGAAGGTCAGAAAAACAGCCTTGTGATAATGAACAAATTATCTGTTTCCAGACGATGTTACAAATTATTTTACTGCTGTTTATGGCAGCTTGCTGTGCACAAAACAATTGGGTTTGCTGCGAACACAGTGGCATATCTATAAGTCATAAAAAAGGTGCGAAATGAATACAAGTCTTTACTACCTGAAGGATAAAGTCAAGATTGAGAACACAGTCAGAAGTCACTCAAGAAGGAAAATCTCACGCACAAGACAATGAAGGAATTTTGATGTTATAAATCATTACTTACATCTTATGAGGTAAAATTATCTCATACAGAATAGAGAAGCATGCATTATATGGAGGACAAACCTGAGAGACTGGGTGTAGATTATTAAAGTAGGGCTATTCATTGGGTTCTACTGATCCCCCAAAGCTGGTCAGATCTCTTTCCATCATAACAGAATGCAAGCAATGGAATATCAGAGTGCTTTTAACAAGGTAAATGACGGGCTGATGTCAGAGCAGCACCAAGCCAGAGATTCCCACACCAAAGCCCGAGCCAGGACCCAGGTGTTATCTGGTTCACTGACAGGCACTGAGCTGTGTATTAGTCTTTGCAATACAATTAATGGGGTGTACTGGTGTAGCAGCTGCGCTTGATGCAGGAGGAAGAAAATAATTCAAAAATACATGGCAGTGTTGGAAACAGCCCTGAACATCACCAACTACATCTCTGCCCTACAGCCAGGCAGGCACCTCAGATGCTTGACACTCTGGGTAGTTAGATGCCACCTTAAAATGACACTTCCATCCACCAGCCTCTTGAAACTAAAATGCGCTCCCATGGACAATCCAATAAGAAAATAGTGAACTAGTTTCTAAAGAATAAGTTATATCTCATGTAGGGAAAATAGAAGATATTTTCTTCAGTCAATTCAGGAGTTATTCTGCTTCTTAACATTTCAGCAAGTGAAATAGAAACTAGCAGAAAAGCAGCAAAAATTGCCTCCACCTCCCCATTTCTTTTTCCATAGGAGACTGAAGGGACTTCATTTCCCACTCTGGCCCCTTTCCAATTGCCTTGCCATATAAATCACCGCTTGAACTATAACACATTTTCCAAAGGCAAACATCTCAATCTTTTTCTCTTTAGCCTTTTTAGTGCATTGTTTTTCTTTTGTTTTTTGATTTGCTTTCCATTTTTGTTGGAATAAAAAGATATCTTTGAAATTCAAAGTCAGGAATCAAGGGTCAATAACAATTCACAACGGCCATAGCTTCTTGAAAGTGGCAACACACATGGATAGGGTGGTAAAGAAGGCTAATGGCCTGCTTGCCTTCATCAATCAGGGCAATGAGTATAAAAGTTGTATAAAACATTTGGTTTGGCCACAGTTGGAGTATTGTGTGCAGTTCTGGTCACCACACTATAGGAAGGATCTGGAAGCTTTGGAGAGTGTGCAGAAGAGATTCACCAGGATTTTGCCTAGATTGGAATGTACTAGTTATAAGGAGAGGTTGGACAAAGTTGAATTGTTTTCTCTGGAGGATCAGAGGCCGAGGAACAACATTACAGAAGTATATACGAGAGGCGTACACTGGGTAGATTGTCAGACTATTTTTCTCAGGGTGGAAAGGACAAATATTAGAGGGCATAAGCTTAAGGTGAGAGCAGGAATGTTTTTGAAGGAGATTTGCAAGGCAACCTTTTTTAAACACAGAGTGATAGGTGCCTGGAATGCACTGCCAGGGGAGGTGAGAGAAGCAGATATGATAGCAACACTTAAGAGGCAATTAGACAGACACATAACGGGCAAGGGGTATGGACCATGTGCAGCCAGAGGGGATGAGTTAGATAGGCATCATGGTCGGTGCAGACATGGTGGGCTGAAGGGCTTGTTCCTGTGCTGCACTGTTCCTTGTTTTATAAGTGGCAGTACAATGTTTCAGCAAGTTTCTGACCTGACCCCCTAGTTGTTTTCTTGGCAGGATGTGTAAAGCCACTGCTTATAGAAAAAAAAATGGAATTCACATTAAGTGAAGATTAATTCCCGTGCAGAGTGAAGCTACATTTTAATAGCACTTAATGCACTGGAACACACTTTTTAATGTTTAATATTATTAGAAAGTGGACAAAGAACTGTTAAAATATTACAAGAGGAATATAGCATGACAACATGTTGTGGTTTCTGTGTCTGAAGTCAGAATGCAGTTGGTAGAGTAACTCCCATCTGCTGACTGGTTTTAAGTTCCATATATATCAGTCTGAGAATACTTGAAAAGTGACAGTATTTAGTCATTTCTTAAAGTTTTCAGTAGAAAAATAAACAACACCAGTTAAAGAATTGTACGACATTAGTTTTTGACTACAAGTGGTCCATTACTGCTGAGATGTAAGCTCTATAGTACCAGTGTTGCTTTAATGTTTGCTGCCAAGAGTGTAGAAAGTGGAGCTGCGAACGTGAGGTGTGTCTTCCTACTGGCTCTCTAAGAAGGCCAGGCAACAACCAGGTGTAAAATAAATGTATTGATCTCTCAGAGTGAGTGCCATTATGCAAAGTCAACAACTTTTACTATTCAAATGAAATAACCCAAATCAATTTCTGGGAATAAATCAGAAAATGAATAACAGTTTAGATTCATGTCTATTCAAGATATGAAAGCAAATCGAACCTTGACCTCTGCGTCATTGAAACCTGTTGGGAAATGATTATAAACACACAGTGACAGGCCAGAATTGAGTTCAGGAGTGAATGCCCGCAATACGATCAAAATCTCACACCAAAAATGGCCAGGCACACCTATTGTATTTATGGTTGCATCCAAAATCCGATGCTATCCTTGGGACCAGAAGACAATAAACCAAGGATAGCAGAGCGGAAAAAACGTAACTGAAAGTGCCTCTCATTTACAAACCACATTGTAGAACCTCTATCTTTAACAACAATCAAAAACAGCAAGTCCAGCTGAGCAGAAGTTTACCTTTCAAGCAGCAAGTATTGAAATGCCCAAAATGTTGTATTGAAAAGTCTTGTAATCTGACTCCTCAACCCCCTGTATTAATAATGATTCTGAGACTGTAAGGCCATAAATCTGGCTCAGAGACCAAAACTTGCAAAGCTCCATTTCCCGTTCACTTAAATGGCAAACAGAGCACTTTGATTTTAAATGCAGCTATTGGAAACTGTCCAAAACTTTTTTTTCTTGGCCACGTATGTTTTCTGGCCACGGTCTCAGACTTGCCAAACTTCTTCCTTTACTAGCTTAGCATTTACAACTACACACAAGTTGATAGTTTATTGAAATAACAGAATCTGATGTTGGCAAATGAGCATTAATCCAGTATTCTCAGATCACCGTTGAAATTTCAGCACTAATGCTACTTTTTCTCAGGAAGGAGGCAATGCATGCAGCCATCTAATATTGCAATCCCATGCCCTGACCCTATTTTAATTACTGAACCTGTTGCTATTACCAATTGGATGCAAGCCAACAACTCTTTAATGAACCAAAGTAGCTTTAAAGTTCAGACGTTTTTGCAATAACCCCCAGAATGTAGTGATTCATACCATACTTTATAGCTTGCAAAATATCATAATCTGTTTGGTGAGACTGGAAGGTTACATCTACATCCAATCCTTCAGAAGTAATTCATTGCTTGTCAGGTGCTTTGGCACACTCAGGATGTGTGAAAGCACTATACAAATGCAAATACTAGGCTTTTTGTTTTAAGCACCAAGCCAACTTTCACCCATTGGTTTTTAGAAAAGGACAGTTGATACTTTTCTCAACCAAAAAACAGGAAACGTATACAAATTAGATATGATTACAAAGTTGCATTCAAAATGCTACCAGTGGTATCAGTGACTGCAACTCATTGCTATTGAATCATGAGTATCACAAAACTTAGGCTACTGGTAACATAGGTTTCTGTGAAATGCTTCATGCTTCTCCAACTAATACTTCATCCATAGTAGCTTTCAGTTAATTAAAGCAGTATGTACACCATTTAACAGTTTTTTTTGAAATTACAGAATCTAATGTAATTCAGTTACCGTCTACAACATATGGATTAAAGCATTGATATTATTCCCCCCAGGCTGTCCTCTTAAATGTCCAGAGTTTATTACCAAATCAAATCTGATATTAAAGCTAATTCTAAGTTAGCAATTTAATTCTGAAATACAAAGCGTTATATAGAGCTAAAATTCCAAACCTATATGTTTTAAACATTTTGAATTAATCAAAGCCTAAAACAACAGTTAACAGAAATCCAAACTTTAGCCTTAAGCCTTCAAGCAGTTTTTTCTTAATTTATTAAGAATCTTAAACTCTCAGTGACAGATCTCAGATAAACAATCAAATGAAAAATGTTTTAAGCTCTGCATGTCAATTCAACCTTGCAGCATTCATGTTATAGAAATCTCAATTGCTTCTTTAATTTTCAAAAGGATAAAAAATATCAGCTGTTCTTCCAGATTACTACAGTGGGGTCTGTTCTCCTTATGTTGTTACTGAAACCCACTTGGAATAGATACAGTTTAGTGTTAACTTTCTGTTATTACTGCTGCAGAAAGTAAAATGAAAGGTCAGAAGTTGTGGTTACGTCTTTCTGCTCTAAATTTACACCCTTGAGGCATCCCACATATATAATCATAATCAATGGAGAACCCAGACCTATTATTACAAATGTAAGCAGACACCTCAGATGGATTAAGCAATCAAGCATCTTGTGTTCTTCTCACAATAGGTTTTTAAGCTTCATTATAATGTTCTTGTATCAAGAAGCTTTGTTTACCATCTGCCTCATCTTTCTTGCTTTAAGGTGGGTTCAAAAAAGTAAGTTATTTTATCTGGAGATATGTGATCAGCAAAAATCCAGCAGCACCTGGATTGCACTGGGGATATCCTCTCATTTAAACTGATAACTTGTCACAGTGTGCAACAAAAATTTCTGAATAAAGAAAGAAGAAAATGTTCTATAAATCCTTTCCTGCCATCCAAATGTTCCAAAGTGTTTTACCCCTATTTCAACATTATCACTACTGCAACCAATTTACACAAAGCAATAAAACCAATTGCCATTTTGTTGTTCTTTTTGTGTTGGTTATGGATAAGTGTTAGTCAGAACACCAGGAGAACCACGTTGTTCTTTTTTGAGAGGAACATGAGAATTTTTTCTCCCGAAGAGACTGTTTGCCTTTCGTATGGCTGAGCAGAAATTCCCTCCAACTAAACTCTGGGATGTTCAAAGCCACTGTCTTTTTTCCCTAGTCATGGTTTCCATCCCTTTCCTTGGCATCTGTCTGAAACTGAACCAGACTCTTCTTAATTTTGATGTCATAACTGAACCCAAGATGATAGCTGGATCACATATCCATGCCACCACAAAGAGTGTTTACTTTCACCACTAACAATGCTCAATTTCACCCTGCCTCAGGTTGTCTTCTGTTGTTATTACCATTACAGTTCACATTTACAACATACTTTCAGCCAGTCTCCTTCCATACACTTGATTATTCAAAATATTATTGCCCATGTTCTAATTTGCATCATATCCTGTTCTTCCAGTACCCCTGTGCTGGTTGACTTCTGTTCGATCCCAGTTAAGAACATCACAATTTTACACTTGTTTTTTGACCTCTGCCCAAGGTCTCATCCCCTCCTTTCTCTGTAATTTCGTACAACCCCATGACCCTTGAAAATATCTGGGCTGTCTGATTCTGGCATCTCAATCACCATCAAATTTAATTAGCTGCCAAGGCCATGAGCTCTGGAATCCTCTCCCTAAATTTCTCTTTCTGGGAAGTCATTCCTTGAAACCAAAACTAAACTTAAACTTGTTTGCAGAATTTCTCATGTGGCTTGGTATCAAACCTTGAAGAGGTTCTGTGAAGTGCCTTAGGTTATTTTGTTATAGGCAAGATGTTTTCGAAATGTTTTTGTTGCATGTGGATGATGGTACCTCTGAAGCTGTAGAATTCTCTCCATTCTGCATTAGCTTGCCAGCGCAATGTTTGAGATCAGTTGAGAACTTACAATGCTGTATTCTGCAGAGTTTAAACCATTTGTTTTTTTTTAAAGCACAGAGACCTTTCAAAAATATGCACATTTTATACGCTCTAGAACATTTGCAAAATTTGTTTTATAAACTGGTCATAAAAATGTGCCTAGAATGCAAGAAATGCAAAAAAAAAGGTACTTAGGACAATGTTATCGATATTCAAAGTGCTGGAGAGCAGACCACTTTGGACATTCAGGAGCAGCATCACATTCTCCAAGATTCTAAGGATGACTTGCAAAACAAAGCTTCTTCTATATCCCAAATTTAGAAGTACATTCTCAACTGTATTACTGCAATTGTGATTTAATCAGAATATTTGGAGAAGAGGGAGGTGGTTATGAGGTGCTGAGTTGTAATAAAAAGAATTCAGATTCTCAGATGAATAATAATAAATTTTGGAATGCTTAATGCGAAGTCAGACCAAATCTCAGAAGATGCTATGTGCAGAATAGTAATTAACTTGCACATGGCACTTGTTTCAAGTGATGTGAATACTGTGCCAATTTGCTAACTACTGTACAAATTTCTTTCAAGAAACATGAGCAAAAGAAGTTCAGTTACCAATTTTTACTTTTATTTCACAGCGCTGCCTTATCACCTCTTCCGCATTCATTTAGTTATTTCACTTACTCTCTTATTTTTCACTTTCACCACTAACAATGCTTGATTTCACCCTGCCTCAGATTGTCTTAGTATTTTAACAACTGCTTCTTCTTCTCAAACTATTTCATTCCTTGTTACCTTATTCAGGCACTGTGCTTCTTCAGTTCTTGTTACTTTTCTGTTTTATTCTCCAACCACACGCCATAGTTTACAGTGAGGCAGCCTCCTGCTGAATCCTTGTCAAAACTGCATAGAAGGTTAGTTTGTAAATGGATCTGAGCCAGGAACCATAGGGTTTTTCATTTCATTACGTTGCCAAAATTTCAAATTTAAATTCTTCTTTAAGAGTGAATTCTTCCTGTGTGCAAATGAGCTAGGGGAAGGTGGTGTTTCCCATTCTCATTAACTGCAACTATTCATTTGCTGATGTGGCATAAAGCAAGGAGATATTTCCCACATTAAGAGTGTCAATTTCATTTTATAAATTCTTTTAAAAAAATCTGGACCCAGATATTAGTGGATTAGCAAAAAAGTAACATGGCCCATTGTTGTTTAGTGTTTTACTTCACAGAGGCTGAATGTTTAAGGCCTGGGACAACAGAGGTTTAAACCCATCAGCCTTATGTAAACTGAAAAGGAGTGCTGTGGATGGTAAACTGGCAAATCAAACATGGTCAATGAAGCCCTGTGCCAAGTAGTTTTTCTCACGGTAGCAGCAACATCATGGGAAATCTTCAACCCCATCTATCCATTCCTTATGTTTCAGTTTCACTTAAGGAATGGAAACTCTCGGACAACTCTGAACCAACAATTAGATGAAATAATGCTCAAGACATTTTTCTTTGATGCTTTTTTGCCCCCAAGGCAGCAGTCTGAAATATTTGAAGACAGCAGGATGTGCAGGATCCATTTGCAAAGAATCATCATAGATTATGCCCTCCTATATTCTTTAATGCAGATTTTAAACCAAAGATAAACAGGTCATAGAGTTTTAGAGCTATACAGCAAGGAAAACAGGCCCTTCAGCCCGACTCCTCTATGCCGACCAAGTTTGCATTTGCCTGCGTTTGGCCCGTATCCCTCTAAACCTTTCCTTTCCACGTACCTGTCCAAATGTCTTTTAAATGTTGTCATTGTATCCACCGCTAGCACTTCTGGCAGCTTGTTCCATATACACACCACTCTGTTTGAAAAAGTTGCTCCTTAGGTCTCTCTTACATCTTTTGCCAAACATTGTTGCACTGGTATATCAATGTAATTGAAGGCCATCAAATCTAAATTGTGAATAACAATATCCACAGTACACTGCTTGGTTGCAAAGCCCAAAGAATTAAGGCAGAGCCTTCTAATTACAGTTATACCATAAAGGAACAATGCAAAAAAAAATCTGACTGCCCGAGCTTTCATCCTTCAGGATTTCTCAAAGTGAAAGTGTGAGTTTTAAATCAGTAACATCTATATCCACAAAGGTCTTTTTTGTAGTTTCCTTCTGGCTTTCTGAGGAAGTCTGTAGTTACTTCGCTGCTGTTACTCACAGATGTGATTTAATGGAGAAACTTTAATAAGCTTGAGCTGTGGTCTCATTGATAAACAAAGGGAGTGCAAGGGAGACGGGAAGCAGCATCTGGCTCAAGGAGTACAGACTGGCCATGGGCACTGTCATTCCTGATTTTTTTTCCAAATAGAGAAACATGTAATGTACTGGGATAATTCCCCCTTCTTCATTTCCAACTTGCAAAAACAAATACATTTATTTTTACACCAAATATGTGTTATTTTCTTACAATAATAGCAAATTCCACCTAATAATAAAAATAATGTGTTCTTCAAATTTTGGTCAATTGTACAATGTTTTGATTTCCACGTAAATAGCGTAGAAATCCAGTCTTGGCCAATGTGCTCGACCCAAAACACATGATGCTGAGTGGAAATATATTAAAGGGGTGTCATATCAGTTTGCTTTCAAATAGTCAGCCTGCTGAGAAAACACGAATTGAAAATATCGATGCATCAACCATGGAAAGGTTTTGCCAAACGTAGATAAGAAAAGTACATTCTTAAACAGCTGTTAGTAACTGTGGGCATTAATATCGCCAATACATCTGGCAACAAGCAGATGGAGATATCAGTCTTCTAAGCAGTGCAGATGATTTAGATCTGACCTGCAAACTAGTGTTGGGACAGTGGAGCTCAATTACAAACGCACAGAACCATTTGATGAAAGATCGTCAACCCAAAACGTTAACTTTGTTTTTTCTCTCCACAAATGCTGCTGAACCTGCTGAAAATTTCCATCATTTTCTGTTTATACTTTAGATGTCCAGCAGTTGCAGTATTTTGTCTTTTGTCAGTTGATTTCAGGCTGAGAGAGAGCATCTGTTTTCTCAGGATATTTGTTCAACAGACTGCTTGGGTACTTTTTGAAACAGCTTGGAAAGAAGCCAGGAAGAGTGTGGTGTTGGAGGAGCTCCACAACTGCTTGGCTTCAATGCACTTAATTGTTAGGTCAGGGTCAGACTCTGATGTTACAGAAAAATCCGGCAGGCAACGGAAATCTGAAACAAATACAGGTTTTTCAGGACAGGTATGGCAACATCTGTGGAGATGCAATAGGTTTAACTTTTGAGTTGGTATAACTCTTTCCATACTCAAAATATTAACTTGTTTCGTCTCTCCACTGCTGTGTATTTCTAGTACAGTTTATGTTGTGTTTTATTCCCAACTTATTCTGACACGTTTCAGAAAAAAGTGCTTAACCAAAGCTTTTTCATATCATCAGCTGGGAATACAACTGCATCCACAGCTTCATGTTTATTTCTGTGGCTCTGTACAGACATGGAAATGTTTTTCACAAGGTATTTTAAGTGTCATTGCATTTACATTAATGTATTCTGATGACCAGATTGGTGCTTATTTGATGCAAAAGGTAAAAACCCCTCAGATAATCAATAACTTACTTTATAACATTTATTATTTAAGACCAAATCTTGACGAAAATGTAAAAGATCGTGGGATGCAAATTCCTCCTCAACTCTTTCACAGAATGCATAATGCAGCAGTGGATGGTTCTGAAAATTGGTTTTACTGACTGCAAAGGACAGAATTTTGGAAGCAAAGGAAAACGGTTTCATAGCTTGTTTAATACTACTGACTGAGGCCAATTTTCTAGGTAGATATATGAGTTAAGGGAAGAAACTGGAGGATGAAGATCTTGATTTTGTAGCACGGGTTTTAATTTTTTTTAAAAAAACAAATCAAAAACAGCTGAGGGTGACCATTTAAATCCATCGCCTCAAATCTTCCTAATCAATAAAAACACTCAGTGGCTATAACTCAAGACTAATAAGGTTCTTCACTTTTCTGCAAGGGATCAAATTGGACATTTCAAACAGGCTTGGTGTATTTTCTTTAGATTCAGTGCTTGGGCATATTAGACTAATAAGGCAGAGCAAATAGAGGAAAATTAGGTCAGGAGGATATCCCAGAAGTTCCGTCCAGTTAGATTTACTTGCAGTGAACATAGACCTATTATGAATTGAATTGTCATATCATTTCATGTTGCATTTCACTCTATAGTTTAAACTAAAGCAAATATTTAATGCTAACATTCTACTGCAGTACCAAGGAATGCGGGACACTTAGAGCTGTCATCCTTTGGTGAAGGAACCATCTTAGGTTCCATCTCCTTCTCTAGGTGGGGAATGAATATGCCATGCCACCAGTTGAGGAACAAGGAGCTTTCTAGGAGCCAGAGTCAAATTTCCTTTATTGAGTAACTGTGTAAGCTGTAAGCTTTGCTCAATTTGCCTGCATAACAGGCTCTCCACTACACATAGCAGCTAAAACTAAAGATGCAAAATAAATAAAGAAATTAAAGTCTTGCTAGCTCAATGTAATACAATTTCTGCTTAAATGGTTAACAGATTAAAATAAATATTTCATACCTGAAATGAGGAAACCTGAACTAAGCTTAAAGGGAGGTCAATGCAAGGACTTGTTTTGTAATTATTTCAGCTCCAAAGGGTTCATTTTACTAAAGCACAAATAACAAAATACCTAGACAGTGCAGCAGGGTTATTCTTCCAAAGTGCAGGTTAACCATTTCCCCATGGTCAGATTTAAGAGGGTCAACTGAAGGTAATATTACACTTGCAGGAAATATGATTTCCCTGTACCTTACAAAGTCATTGCACTACACACATGTTGACAGGGGTATTACCCATGGTGGGCATTCAGGAATCAGGGTCAGAAGGTCCACTGTGTTACACAGACTCTAGAAACAATAATCCCAGTGTTCCAGCTAATATATATTGCTAACAGGCTTTTTAATAAAGGAGAATTCATTGGACAATATATCATAAACTAATCTCAACAGATGCTCTTTCAACTTAAACTGGGTTAAAAGACAAATTATTAATATCCACACTCTCAATAAAAATGAAGTGGTCCTGATAAATATTCTCTCTTTAGAAAAACACACACTATAAGTGTTAGCCATAGTTCCATCAAGTGCTTGTTCCTTTGATTTCGTAAGTTTTGCAAATACCAAGTGACCACCAAATATTCAGCTCTAGTTTGATAAAATATTGCCAATATCTGATATGGAGATTATTTATGAGACTGGGTGATATTTAATCCCACGTACTCTCTAATAATATGTAAAACAATACAAATGATAATTTTTCCTTTACACATACAGTGTCCAATTGATGCACTTAGCTTCATTTTTGCCATTCTACAACCTTTTCCTAAAAGTGATCACTATTGTTTTGGCTACTCTGATAAATTGGACTGACAAAAGCATGCAAGTCGAAGTGCAAATGAATTTATTACTCTTGTGCACCTCCTTGTGGCAATTTTCAGAGTAGGAAGTGTTTGGGGATGTCCCAAAGGCATGAAAATAATTAACTATATATGAATCAAATCTGTCTTTCTTTAACAAAAAGGTTATCCAGAAACCAGGGAATAGTATGTGTGAATCTGAGAGGAAAACAAAAACTGAGATCAAAATGCTGTTCTCCTCAGCCTGCTCCATCATGTAACATTACTGGTTTGCTTCCTAACCTCCATCAAGGATACCTTCAGCACTGTCCTTTGCGAAGATTAACTTAGCAGTCACTTTCTATGATCTCGTGGAATGAAATTACAGCACTGTCCTTCTAAACAGATGGCTGAGACTACACTATGAGAACTATCTGCTGGGAGAAATCTTATTGGTTCATAGTTAGGCCACCAGATGGAGGATTCCACCTCTGGCAGACAAACAGGCCAGCATGAGAGATGGAAAAGGACCAGCTCCTTATTCATTATGAAACAAATGTTATTTAGATAATTGGTTTACAGTGAGTCGATTTACACTCTAGCATTGTCTAACTGGACTTATAGTGACACAGAAGGAGGCCATTTGACCTATTAGGTCCATGCTGCTTCCCAAGAGAGCAATCCTATTAGGCTCATTCCTCCTCATTTCCCTGCAGCCCTGCAACTTGTTTCCCCTTACAGGCCATTCAATTCCCTTCTGATTCTTTTTGCCATTAACCTACACTATGGTGTAATGTACAGTAGCCAATTATCCTATCAGTGCATCTTTGTCATGTAGCAAGAAACTGGAATACCAGGAGGGATCCTGCCCATTTACCGAGAGAATATCCAAACTCTGTGCAGACAGCTCCCGAGGTCGAGATTGAACACAGGTCCCAGAAGCTGTGAGGCAGCAACACTAACTGCTGCAACATCATCTTACTGTAATTATTGAACAAAAAGTTTAAGTATCTATCTATAAATCTCTACTGAAAATAGGCAGCCTAATCCAATATTTGAAATAAAGTTAATAGATGTATCTGAAACTGTTTATTTGTCTGTTATTCCATGTCCTTTATCCAAGTCCTGACACTGAAGTTTGCTTTTGGATTAACCTCTCTGGTGGAGCTCTCTGGAAATGGCTCCAATTGGGCGATCAGGGGGTACTTTAAACATTGGTGAAGGCTTGAAAACATATCTTTATTTATCTTGCATTTCTCGCATTTCTCACATTTCAAAGTGCTTTGTCATCAATCATCAACTTTTGCTGTGTAATCACTGGTGTAAGGTATGAAATGTGGGAGCCAATTTGCATTCCACAAACGCAAAGTGCTAATAATCTGATTTAATGACCTGCTTTAAAGTATTCCAACAGGATCTTCCACACCTGCTTTTGATTTCTGCCTCTTTTCACCCAAGTCTCAACCCAGATTTGTGTCCCAGTCCCTGCAGTGAATTTTCTGATTTGGAAACAAGGGTGCCACTCACTGTGTTATCACCGATACCGGAGGATGAAAACAAAGTTCAGGGGCAAGAGAAATTAAAACCTTTTAAAAAAAAGGATAAAAAAATGTTCATGTGGCAATAAAATGATTTAAAAGAAAATATGGATAAAGCATACAAAACTCAATCTTTTTATAAACAATGAAAATTGTGGCTTTTTAAATTTAGTTACAATGAGAACTCATCAATAGAAATACAAACCAGGTAGGGTGTACAAAGGCAGCCAATCCCATACTGCTTGTCTGAGCCAATATTTCACTGAAAATTGCCAACTGAAAATTGACCACCACTCTCCTTCCTTTCAAATCTCTGCACCTGGTAAAGTACCATGACTGAAATATGCTGGCACCACTTGATTCCTTCCCAGTCTGTGTATGTGAAGCAACAACAGTCAATTGTGCAACTAATGCTCCCACTGCAATGCACTATAAATCAGTAGTTGGCATTTTCAAGCCTTTAATTGAAGAAGTCACATTGAAAATGCTCCATTTATATAATGATGCAGTTGCTACAATATATTTACAATGTTAATATGAAACATGTTTTTATTACTTGTGCCACTCAGAATGAGAAATAAATTGGAATTTAAGATAAACAGTTCAGTGCTGTTCTAATCCCTTACAACAGCTACTTGATTTTATCAAAGACAAATAAACTGTTTCCCTCGCAAAGAATGGCTTATCAAGCATAAACTTTGGCATTGCTTAAGAGAACAATAATGGCTCCTGATTGTATTTGATACCAACATTGTGGAAACATGGCAAAACAAAAGGTGATCTTAACTTACACAAACTAATATAACTCTTGGTGAACAGTTTATTCCTTGTCCCATTGCTCGTAACAGTGGACATCAATTGGGGAAAAGAAAATCAGTGTCAGAATGGCACTTGGCTAGGAACTTGCTGGACGAGCAGGCATGAGAACACTGGATTTAAATGGATGGAGTCGGCAAGGAGGAAACCTCAGGCTAAGGAAAGGAGCTGGTGACTATGAGGAGAAAGAAGGATATGAATGCAAGGTGCCTGCCACCAACGGTGGTGGCTGCAAAACAAAGTAAATTTTGCATCATAAATTCCTTCAATAAAAAAAACACTATTCCATTTATTATTACTGACAGGAAAGCATGACTATTAGTTAGCAGGGATCATTTACATTCAAAAATATCCAGTCATTTCTGGTAAATTAGTTGCTAAGCTGAACTTTTAATTTGCAAGGAGCCAACACATTGCTTTATTCATAAACTATTGAATAATTGATTGATGGCTGGGATGTTTTTTGCAGTCGATTGAAATAATAGATGAAACTAAATTTGGCCTAAATTCAATTGATTTGCAAAAGAGGGAATGGCATATCAAAAAGAAAATCACTTTTTTGCTGAAGGCCAAAAATAATCCTTCTGGAGTAAATCTCCTTTGGTAAAATGAGAGAATAAATACAAATAGCTATTCTTTAGGCATCCACATAACTTGAGAAATCATAGACATAAGGATACAGCATGGAAACAGGCCCTTTGGCTAGCCAAGTCAGTGCTGTGCAACAACCAACACCCATGCTAATCTCACCCCTTATTCTCCCCACAATCTCATCAACTCCACCCAGATTCCACCACTCACTGACACACTAGGTGGTGTTTTGAAATTGAAACAAAACACAGATTTTGGACTGGATTGGGAGGATAAAAGAAAAGGATCAGACAGCAATAGCACAGGTTAAACATCAGATCAGGAAGACTCTTCAGTCATTCTCATTTTAATCAATCTGATACCCTAATTTAACATGTGGCTTCTCATTAAATAAACCCAGTGTCATGATCTGAGATCTATTTTGGCCATGTTCCTGCTGTGTAAAGAAATACTTAATGATATTGGTTCTAAATTTGCCCTTCACAACCTTGAACTTTTGACTTTTTGTCTCCCTGTTCTAATACATTTGAAACTATTGTTTCAGGTGAACCTTCTTGACTGAGGACTCTCAAAAGATGCCAAAGGCTAGATTAACAATTATTTTTCCACTGATTTTTCTTGGGGCGTCAGCCTTATTTTCTCCTCTATGTTTTCTTGAAGTTTTTGAAAGCTCCTTATGTCATGGTATCAGCTAGGGGACAGCTGTTTTCAGCTCTAGGGATCTGAGCTCAACTGATATAGAAATGCAAAGGCCAATTTTCCAAATACATTGGCAGCCTGTCCTGCCAGCTGCACATATTGGGAAACGGTCTTGGCTGTGATTTTCCAGACAATAAAATGTGAGGCACCCTGCTGGTAGCATGCAAGCAGAAAATCATCCCACATCCGTGTCAACTAATAGATGATAATTGGGCACTGCCTTATTTGCAGCTTTTTTAAAAATATCTAATTGTAGGGTTGCTACATGATCAGTTACTGCTCCCACCTTAAAACAAACCAGAGAAGGGACCATGTGTCTGCACATTTTACTTCTGGACCTATCGTGGGGCACTCCACACTCTAGACACGAATTCTGCTTTGCTCCTTTCATGTTACATAATGTGTAAAAGATTTAAGAGCACTCTCCTCAGTTCTGCAATAATGATTTGTAATACATGGCTTCAAAATACATTTCCTATATTGAGAAACAAAGATTAAGAGTTTATGTTTGGTGTTTCACTCATTCGGTCATGAAGTACTGTGCTCCATTTGAAGGAACACATGTTATTTTCAATAAGCTGAATTGTGGATCTTGAAAAGTTACAGTTGCTCCAGATCCCACAACACTCCCCAGGCTTTCTCACCCCTCTGCTTAAGTACAGACAAACAGATAAGTTCCAACCATGCAAATTGAGTGTAGGATAATGCCAGTAATTAGCATCTGTGCTTGATCAGAAATTCATCTTTGAAAGACTCATCTATTCAGTCTATTTCCCCAGAGCGCTCTCCACGTTTCCTTTCCAAGTATTGTCCAATCCTCCTTTAAAACCTTTTACTGAATTTGCTTTCACCATCCTTTTAGGTAGTGACTTCCAAATTACAACAATTTGCTGCATAAAACAATTCCTCCACATTACCTCTCAGGCCCTTCTGCCATTTAATTTGAATCTGTGTCCTCTGATCACTAATTTACCAAACAGTGGAAACCTCTCTATTTAGTCTTGCAAACTCCCTTTGTTAAATCTTCCCTTAAACATTTCTGCTATTTGAGAATAATTCCAGCTTTTCTCCTCTCAATGCATAATGAGGTTCCTTTGCATTGATTTCCTTTCTCTACCTGGCAAAAAAATTCTGAATATATCCAGAATATTAAATCCCACGATCGGTGTGTCCTTCAATACTCTACTTTTCAAACAGCTTCTAGACTTCCAATTGCTCGCTAATTAAATATCATGCTGGATATCTAGTTAATTCCTGGGGGGGGGGGGGGGTTCTGCCTCCATTGCAAACTTCCTCATCTCTTCTTCCTAGTCTACTACATCCTCACGTCAAACCAGTGAGAGGAAATTCTGAATATCTTTGTCACTAAGCTAGTGTTCATCCAGTCAACTGCCTCTACTGCTTCCCTCCCTTCCAAATGATCAATACTCCCTAGTCCTAGCCCTAAACATGCAATTTCTTGGTTTCTGTCCCATCTCCCCTCACGTCTTCAAAGAACTCACCTTGTTTGCAAGACTCACATACTGTGGTCCCCTGATCCTATTCCTGTTATAGTTGTCCACTAAATTTCCCTTCTGATCCCCTTATTAGTTAGCATGACCTTTCTCCTTCCAGTAAGCCATCATTATCCCTCTAGTCAAAACCCAGCCCTTGGCAATTTGAGATCTTCACTGCATTGCATAAATGCAAGTCCAGGAATGCTTCACGGGAGTGTTACCAAGCAAGTAAAAGCACAATTGAAACAAATCATTCATGGAGATTTTAGGGCAGATGCCCAAAAGCTTGATCAGAGAAGGCAGTTTTAATTAACTTCTTAGAGCAGAATAAAGAAGTAGAGAGTTTAAGGGAGCGAATTCTTAGCAGTTGAAGGCAGTTAAATTCAGGGCTGTTCAGGAAGTCAAATTTGTTGGAGTACTAATATCTTAGACATTGTTGGGCTGACTTAGATTACAGAAATATTAAGGGAGTAGGGCATGGAGGACTTTGAAAACAAGCATGTGATTTTTTAAATCAAGGCATTGCTTAATCTCAAATTATTGTAAATCAGTAAGCACTGTGTGAGGTCATGGTGGTGTGGAGGATCCAAAACAGGTGAATGGGGTTTGGTGTGAATTAGGGTTCTTGTTATTCTTAAAACTGTAGAGTGAGGAAGTCCTGCCAGCAGGGACACATTCAGATGAGGGTTTCAGAGGTAATTTAGTTGAGAAAAGTAAGTAATCTGGAAGATGGAAGTAGCTAGTCTTAGTGATTGCATGAATATTAGGTAGAAAACTCAGCTCAATGTCACAAGCAACCTGTCTCTTTGAGTAAACATTTGATGATCTACCCTAATGTCTCAATGTGGCTCAGTGCTAAATTGTGCTTGATAAAACTCCTATGAAATACCTTGGGATGTTTTGTTTCATTGAAAGTTTTACAGTTCTTATTGTTATCATTCTGGTAAATATTCAAGTTTCTTCTGTGCACAAAAGAACTGGGCTGATTGAGGGAAAAAATGACAGCTTTTCTTTCATGCAAAACAATTACCAAACAAGTTAGAAAATAGGAATGGCACATTTTAGACTGGGCAGTTAATTGACAGCAATTATTTGAGTGTTCACACCCAACAGATACAAATACCTTATCATTAAACTGACAGGAATCTATAGGAAAGTATCATTTCAATCCACCAATGAATTACACACATCAAACATGAAAGTTGCATGCTCTACTACACAGAAGCAAAAGGAGCTAGTTAAATGACGACTCACTTTTATTGGTTTCACAAGGTGAATCTTACAGCAATTTAGTTAATTCAAACAAAATATGAGAACACTGCTGTACGTCAAAAGCAAATTAACCAGCTCTGCCTCAGGAGTTTTTGTACTTCAACATACATTGAATTCTGTGACATGTTCTTTGAAGCCTGATCCACCGATGTCTAGCCAAGACTTGTAAACTTACTTACAGTTAGTCATAAAAGCTTAGGAACCTTAACCTTATTTTCCTCTTTACAATAATTTGCAGGTGTTCATATCTCTGAAAAAACGTCTGCCATCAACTAGGTACTCAAGTGTAGCACATTCAAAACCTTGGCGCAGACTAAAGATTAGGGTTTTGTAGAGATTGTGTAGAGGTTCTCTGTATTTCCAAATATCTATTCAATACTACCAAAAAGTGATAGCCTCATCATCAATTAGGGTCAACAGATTGGGGACTCTGGAGTGGGACTCAAACCAACAACAGCCCAGGTCCTAGGCTGCTGGTTCAAATTCCATTCCAAAGTCCTAAAGAGAGAAACTGTCTGTAATTGGTTTATATATCACTACCTATCAAATATTATCTAATCATAGAAGAGATGCTCAGTGTCTTCACTCGATACAATGTTTACATTAAAAGGAATTTTCTTTAAAAATAGAGTAGATTTGCAAGCATAGGAGATCCTTCCAATTAAGTTAGCCAGTTAGGACTGTTGATTTCTTTTTTTTGCTTCATTTGATGCTCAGTCATTCATTCTATTCATGATTGAGATCGATAGATTTTAAAGACCAAAGTATAGGGGTCCGGGGATGCTGTAGGGAAAGAGTAGTGGATTTGTACAGGAACAATCATGATCTCGTTGAATAGTGGAGCATTTTCAAAGGGCCACATGTCCCATGTTTGCTTTTTTGATAAGTTTCAGTGAGGTAAGCAGCAAGAGCAAGAAAAACTTATATTTCAAACCTTGGGTAGAGTTGGCTGATCTCGGCAGAGGTGCTGCAATTAGTGTTGGCACTCCTGGTCTAAGGAGAGACTAATCAACCACTCCCCATTGCAATTCAGTGTCCTTTGCGGAAATGTGATGTGTGAAAGATTAGGTGATCCCAACCGCCAGTTAAGCAACCTGCTGTCAGTCACTGTCAGAATCACACATAAATAATCACTCCTTTGGTGAGATATTCTATAACCATTTGGTGTCCATGGAAACATTCTCCTGCAAGGTGTTAAATCTCTTCAGGAGAGATAGGGAGGTGAGAAAATTTGTGTAAAGTTATAATCATGCATTATATGACTGTCATGTCATATGAAATCCAGGTGTATACTCACGCAGAGCTTCCTTTCATGGATCATTTCCAAAATGAAGTAATTAAGCAGCCAAGATATTCAACCCAGAAGCTCTACATCACAATTAAAGCATGCACTCACCCATCCTCTGATGGTATTAACAAAGTCCCATAGACCTTCACATTGAGGTTAATTAGTTGAGACCACACACAGATCAATCATACTGTGTCAGAAACTGGGTAATGCTTCACTTTTCTCCCCCAACCCCTTGTCTTTTGACACACATTGCTGTTACACTGACCACACCCAAGAATGCTCACATGCTCCTTTTATAGTAGCTCTCTATTGTACTTTATACTATGGCGTGCATCATTATTGTGCTAAAGGATGAAAAGGCATGTATCATTAGGTAACTTTAAAACATCTGATCATACTCAATAATAAAATGTGAATGGCAGCTCACAACATTCATTTTATATATTCCACATGGAAGGATAGAAAAAAAAATTGGAACTTTTTTTTGCAAACAGTAATTGATGCCAAGTTAATTCTGAATTGGAGACTGATAGATTTCTGATATTCAAAAGATAGTAAGGAGAATTGGGAACATTTTGTAGTTTGAACTTTGAAGCAAATTAAACTAGCCATGATCTAATTGAATGATGGCTTAGGCTCATTGGATTAAATAACCCTCTTCTGTTCCAATATTTTTCAATGCACAATAATATTTAAACTATCATAAGAGGAAAAGAATCCGTTACACAATGGAGCTGATTTTGTTTTGTTACTTCCCATTTCCTTTTTGGAGATCATAGTTAATATTCACAGCCCGGTGCAATTCACTGATGACCCTTTTTTTTCTATATTTCCAGGGTAGTAATGCCCCATTACCCAACAGGGTCAAGCTAAATTGGCAGCCATTTATTAGAATTCAAGACCAGACATGTTTAACAAGATCATTTATTATTGCCATTACTGTTTCAAAAATACTCTAGTGAGGTTTTAATTTATACCATGTAAGCAAGTGACTTTAGGAATTAAACTTGTGCAGGAAAATTATCTGGGTTGAATGTCCTTTTGTTCAAATTCCACGAAGAAGTCTTCAGGAATAATGATCTCCTTTTCATAGCTAGGGAACATGTCTTTCATTAGGGTATGTCTGTGATGTACTCAGCGATAAGCTTTGGCTTGGGATAGTTGGGCCTTTGTGGAAGGTCAGGCAATTTCATTAATAAATGCAATGATTAGGCTGAGTTTTCTCCCACTTCTGTCATGTTTACCACGTGCTTCTGCAAAGTCAGACTGCTAAGCTTTGAGCATGTTATTTGGAATTGGTGAGAAAGCATCTACAACAAAATGCACAAAAAGAATGGCTTCAGGTAAGATTTGTGGCCTAATATGTGGTTTGCCAAAGGAAATTGTGGACAGGCATACAAAGACAAAAAGCACAAAAAGAGTACAGATTTTGTTAGTGCCTACAGCTGGTTTCCCTTCCCTTCTCACCACCCCCCCCCCCCCCACCAATCAAAGGGTCATCATTAACAAAATAGTGTCCTTAATATTCGCACTTCAAATTGTAGATGTGGTAATCAGGCCATAAGAACAAAGGCTAGAAGCAATGAACAGAAAGTATGTCATTCTCAATTCCTTCACTTAGGAAATATTCTTAAAAGTGAAATGCAATCCTATATGTTCTTTCCAATGTGGGATTTGCTGATTTAAATAAAAACCCAATCAGCTGTGAACCGAAACAGCTTCTCAGTGAGGGGATCAAAAAGTAAAGCATTTCTAAGCACATTAGCAAAATACAAAACCTTTAGCTGTAAGCAGCAGCTCAGTTTGACATTGACATTTTTAAGCTCTGTAAAACTGGTAGAGGAACAAAAGACACAGACATTGCAACTACCTCATGCACTGGATAAAATCTGTGATGTCAAAGAATAAAGCAAGCCTTTCAAAACATTTGTGTAATTTCCTCATCAGTTATTTGACAACAGAAATCAGTAGTGCCTTGACAGTTAACTTTCTCAATGGAATCAAAGTTAACAAATGATAGGCTTTCTGTCTTCTTAAGCCTTTTACCATTATAGGTGGAAATGAATTGGAGTGAGAAAAAACACATCAGCCATCTGGTGTCAGATGCTTTACATGGGCAAAATTACAAAATGAAATTTAGATGAACTTCATTACAAAATCAAGACCTAATCCATGTGGCTATTCATCACATTCTCATTCATGGATGCACTGGCACTAAAGAAACTTGAAGAAGCTTTGGATATGAATGCACAATAAAGGTTGAAATGGAGTGTGAAAGGATAGGCAAATAATGAGAAATCCAGTCATGGAGAACATTGTCACTTCTTTTATTGGGTGAACTACTTAATTATTTTGGCGCAAACAATACAAAGGACTGAATTGGCAATGTTGTAGGTTCAGCTTTTCTTCAGTTCCTTGTGTTCTCAGTTTCCCAAAGAAATTTCATTTAAAACAGGAAGTGCAGAATCTGATCACATCTTGTTGACTCTGATTACTTTCCACTACAGGTTGCAGTACAGTTGTATCTAGTGACTGGAATTTTCTTTCAAACACAGGGCTACAGTTTTAACTGAAATGTCTAATCAATAAATTGAAAAATTTAATGTAAATATCTCACGCGCTACTCCCAGTTGGTTGTTGGCACTAGTCAAATATTGCCAGGTGAAGTGATCCCTGGAGGTACAACTCATTTGCAATAGTCACGTGGTCACAGATACTCCATAACCTTCACTATCATTGTTCCATACTTCAACCTTTTCCCCCAGAATGATTATCTTTGAGGAAAAAAATTGAACTGTCCCATGATCTTCTTGTACTCCATTTTTTTTTTAAACAGAGTAATGAAGTGTTTAATATCGGGATCATTCGCTCCAACGGCAGTGAGATTGAACTAATGACACTACAGAGTAGGGTCCCTATGTTTTTGTATACTGGTCAGAATAATGGCAGGGAGTAGAGCAAAACCACTGGAATAAAGATACATGTATTGCAAAAATGAATGGTGTTTGTTTTCAGTGTAAAGAGTTTAGTTCTAATGTCTAAAATGACATATTAAATTTCCAATACTTACAACCCACTACTTCTCCGTTGCTCTCAGCTCAATTTTAAATGCATGTGATGAAAATTTCTGGCAGGATCTGCCACTGGTAAAAGTATGGCGTGAGCCTTCACTATACAAGGGTACCTTGGAAAAATTTTATTTTTAGTTGGAGGGGAGCATAGATCAACAGAACGGCCGTCCTATTGTAGAGGTGCTTCTGCAACACATTAGTCCGGCTGCAAACCAGGAGCCCGATCTCTCAGATTAGTTCCAGATACATCAAAAAGAAAGTGTGCCTGGAACATCCAATGGTAGTGCCTTTCACCTTAGGGTCCTGACCATTTAGTTATGTCCCTTGCATCTTAGTATGTGAGCACAAGTACCTGAACTGGTTAAACCTACCTACTCGTCATTGATTTGGATCCAATTCAAAAAGAAAGGTGCTGAGTGAATTTCAACTTTCATTGCCAGATGAGAAACACATGATACAAAGTCTGTGCCACTAGCATCCAGTGATAAAGGTTGTTAAAATTACCCTTTTATTCTTTCACTATGCTCTGTGAAGCAAAATTACAATATTATGAAATACAATATCACAAATGGACAATTTGATGGTCTTTTTCTTGAAACAAATATAAAATTTCTTTAATTGAGAAAAATTGAATAGTTCATTATTTGGGCTTCAAGAGTCAGAAAAGTTAAACTTCACTTGTGAATGCAGATAAACTGTAATATGTTCATCCAATAAACAACAGGGTCACTTTAAAAAAAAATTACAGGTAGTTTATATAACCAAGCCTTTAGAGTTTATCTTGCCCTTGAAACCTTGCTCACATTTGGACTAAAATACTGCCCATTGCAACTTTCTTTCTTGACCCAAATGCAATCTGTTACCATATGCATTTCATTCTTCCCAGGCATTTTATCCTCCCTTCCAAATTAACCTTTATCAGCCCTTTGCAGCCTCTGTGCCAGCTGATGATATCAATTCAAGACCAAATTCCAATTTTATTCAGTTAAACAAAGGGAAAACTTAAGTCACTGCTTTTAGTTATGTTGCACTCCAACCTCACCCAACAAATTCTACATCCTCGTCACTAATTCCAGCCACCCTTTCACTGCTTCAGAATTAATCAGAATGCCTGAAACCTATATTTTTAATTTTTTTTTACTTATTCAATTTTTTTTTCAGGATCCGGGAGTTGTGGTGGTAAGGCCAACATGTACTGCTAATCCTTAATCTTTTAAGAAAGTGGAGGTGAGTTGCTACCTTGAACTTTTGCAGTCCTTCAGGTGAAGATACTCCCAGAATGCTATTGGAGAGAAAGTTCAGAGTTTATAGACATCATCAATTTATTTTCAAGTCACAATGGTGTGCGATGTGGAGGGGTCAGCCAAGTGAGGTGTTTCAACATGGAGGGGTCAGCCAAGCGAGGTGTTTCAACGTGGATGATGCTCTTGTCCTCCTTGGTGGTAGAATTCTTTGGTTTGGGAGGTGAGCAGTCTAGGCGAGTAACTCCAGTACATTTTGTCAATAGTCCTCACTATAGCCAGTGTGCACTGGTGGTGAAGCAAATGAATGTCTTCAGTGGCAGATGGGGTACCAATCACATGGGCTGCTTTATCCTGGATGTGACAAGCTTGAGTGTTGGAGTTGAATAATCCAGGGCAGGTTCATCACACTCCTGACTCATACCTTGTAGACAGTTGAATGCCTTTAGGGTATCAGTGTCTGAGTTAGTCACTTACCACAGACACCAAGCTCTGATTTTCTTATGTAGCCATAACATTGGTGATCCCCAGGCGATTAAAGATGGGGATGTGTAATGGTAATGTGACTGAACATCAAGGGTAGCTGGTTAATCTCTCCCATGTTGGAGGTGGTCAGGCATTTTTGTGGTGCAAATGTTACTTGTCACTTATCATGGAATCACAGAGTCACACAGCACAGAAACAGGCCCTTTAGCCCAACTCATCCATACCAACCAAGATGCCCATCTGTGCTAATCCCATTTTCCTGCATTTGGCCCTTTTCCCTCTATTCCTTTCCTATCCATGTACCTGTCCAGATGCTTTTTAAATAAATAGTGATTGTACCTGCCTCTACCACGTCCAATGGCAACTTGTCCACCACCCTGCGTGAAAAACCTGCCCCTTCAGACCTCCTTGAAATATCTGCTCTCTCACTTTAAACCCATGTCCTCTAGCTTTAGACTCCTCTACCCTTGCAAGACAGTAATCATCTACACTATCTATACCCCTCATAATTTGATTATCCTCTATAATGTCACCCCTCAGCCTCCAGTGGGAGCAATCCCAGCCTATCCAATATCTCCATGTCACTAAAGCCCTCCATGCCAGGCAACATCCTGGTGAATCTCTTCTGGACTCTTTCTAGTGCTACCACATCCTTTCTATAGTGTGGTGACCAGAACAGCACACAATATTCCAAGTGTGGTCTAACTAATCTCTTGTACAGCTGCAACATGATGTCCATACAACCATAGAGCACAAAACAGGCCCTTCGGCCCACCATGTCCCAACTCTTATACTCAATACCCCAGCCAATGAAGGCAAGTAAGCTAAATGCCTTCACTACCTTATCCACCCGTGTCACCAGTTTCGGTGAGCTATGAACTTGCACCCCAAGATCCCTCTGTACATCAATGCTGCTAAAATCCCTGCCATTTACTGTACATGTTCTGCCAGTATTAGATGACCATAATGAATTACCTTTTCTGGATTAATTTCAGTGCATCCTTGAATGCCATCAAAGCCTTTTTGTATGTAGGCGTGGACTGCTTCATTTGGGGAGGAGTTGTGAATGGAATTGAACATAGTGCGATCATCAGTAAACTTTTGACTGATATGATGAAAGGGGGATCATTGAAGCATTTGAAACTGATTGGTCCTTGAACACAACCCTGAGCAACTCGTGCAGTGATATCCTGGGGTTAGAATGATTGGTCTCCAACAACCATAACTGTATTTGTTTTTACAAGGTATGACTCCAATTTTGGAGTGTTTTCCCTTTGATGCCTAATGCCTTCAGTTTTACCTGGGTCCACTGATGCCACACTCAGTCAAATGCTGCTTTGGTGCCAAGAGCAGCCAAATTCGCCTCACCTCTGGAACTCAGTTCATTAGTCCACATTTAGGTCAGGACCGCGGAGTGTAGCCAAGTGGTCCTGGTGAAACACAAACTGAGCAGGTTATTGGTGTGCTGCTTGAAAGCACCGTCAATGGCACGTTCCATTATTTTACTGATGATTGAGAGAACATTGGCAATTAGTTGGATTGGATTTGTCCGGCTTTCTTGTGAACAGGACATAAGTGGGCAATTTTCCAGTGTTGGATATATTCTCTGTATCCTGCTTTACTGAATTTGAGCTTCAGAATACAAATTCTTTCCATCACAAAGGCCAACTGCATTTCCATATTCTTCTTCACATCTGGCTTCACTGCTGAAACACCTGCTAATGCTCATGTCACCTTCATGCTTAAATAATGTACTACTCTTTTGCCTGGTCTCACAACCTGTATTCTCAGAAAACTTCAGCTCAAAACTCAGAAGTATGTATCATATTCGTCTAATAGTCTCTTCCTTTATGACTTGCATTGGTTCTAGTTTCCCACACATTTAAATTTTATATTCTCTCATATTTCATTGCCTTGCTCTTCCCAATCTTTGTTACCTCCTCCTAATCTACCAAAATGACTGCAAATTTTCAGTTGCTTTAACCTCTGCACTTGTTGTGATATCTAACTGTTCTTTCAGTTGACTGAACCACGTGCTTGAGTATCCACACCTTGGATCTCTACACCATCACTTTCCTCTCAATCTTTAAGACCCTTCTTAAAACATTTTAATCAAGCTCTTTGTATTGCCACTTAACCTCGGTTCATGTTATTTTCAGGTTATGCTTATCTGAAGCAATCTGGGTTGTTTTTCTTTGCTCAAAGCTATGTAAAGGGGAGTAGTTGTTCAGTTTAGCACCATCTGACGTGCCATGGCAAATCCTGTAAACCTCTACTTCAAGTATGCTTTACCACCATCCAAGAAAGAACTTGCATTTATAAAAAAGCAAATTCCAAAGGACTTTCTTTCACCATCATGCCCAGCTGGCAAAATCTGTGCATAAAATGCCCTGGAGGCAACAAAATTTTTGGCAACTGTGTAATAACAGTAAATAAATAATAATTGAACAATAGCAATCAATGGTGCAAGGTTTTAATGCAATTAATCTTTTATTTACTCAAATATTACAATCAACCACTGTTCTTGTTCAGGCTGGAGTAAGGAACCTTGCAAGCACTCATGTTACTGCCTGTTATAAGCGAAATTGTACACAGAAAGTCTCTAGTTTCTAAACATGTTTTCAACAACTTGCTTTAATATAGCATCTTCACCGCAGTAAAACCTTCCAATCCATATCAAAGTGGTGTTATCAAAACTGATCCCCCAAAGGAGGCATTAGGACAGATGACAAAAAAAGATAGATCAAAGAGGTAGGTTTTAAGCAGGTCTTTAAAAAGGCAAAATGGCAGAAATGGTTGGGAAGCAAATTCCAGGATGTAGGCTATGGGGAGCTGAAAGCAAACTGCCATAAGTGAAGCAATCAAAATTGGACACAAGCAATGGAGAGCTACAAAGATCTACAGAGATCTCAGACGACTAGAAGAAGGGATAGGCCTATATAATATAAATATACACGAATGAGAATTCTAAAACATAGACATTGCCAAATCAGGAGGCAGTTTGAGTTTGTATATACATACACACACACACACACACACACACACGTGAGTCGCTATCTATATATATAGCAACTCACTGTCCGCGCAAGCGAACCAGATTGGCGGTCGGGGTGCACGTCGGAGCAGCGAGGCCCAAGATGGCGCTGGGCCTTCGTCTTCCCCGAGCGACGTGGGAGAACCTGCGCGCACGAAAAGTTTTGGTGACGTAGCGCGTACGTCATTTCCGTTTTTGGAAGGCAGGAACCGCACCGCTTAAAAGGCCTGCGCAAGGCGGGTAAATAAATCAGTCTTGTTCTACAGCTTGCAGACTCGTGTCTTTATTCTCGCATCGCGGTAGCAGCCGCTACATTGGTGACCCCGACGGTCCAAATGGATTTTGGACCCACACAATGACAGACAACGCAGCAGCCAACTCAGTGGCACTCAAGCTGCCCACCTTTTGGACACTTCAGCCCCGTGTGTGGTTTGACCAGGCCAAAGCCCAGTTCTAACTGCGGCAGATCACCTCCGACTCCACACGGTACTACCACGTGGTCAGCTCCCTGGACCAGGAGACAGCCACCCAGGTCGGAAACTTCATCCAGTCTCCTCCAGAGGAAGATAAGTACCTGGCTTTCAAGGCCCTTCTCATTTGGACCTTCGGCCTCTCCCGTCGTGAGCACGCCGCCCGCCTGTTTCATCTCGACGGCCTGGGGGACAGATCTCCATCGGCCCTGATGAACGAGGTGCTGGCCTTGGCTGAGGGACACAAGCCCTACCTGATGTTTGAGCAGGTCTTCCTCGAACAGCTGCCCGACGACATTCACCTGCTGTTGGCCGACGCCGACTTCAGCAACCCACGTGAGGTAGCCGCCCGGGCAGATGTCCTGTGGAGGGCCAAAGGCAAGAGCGGTTCATCTGTCGGCCAAATCGCCAGACTGCGTGCCCAACGCCTACCTAAACCAGTCCCAGCAACCGAGCGACCACACCCCAGAAACAGACGACGACACTGACGACCAGCTGTGTTTCTACCATCACAGGTGAGGCGCGGAGGCCCGATGCCGCCCACCCTGCAAGTTTCAGGGAAACGCCAGGGCCAGTCGCCGCTGATGGCTACGGCGGCTGGCCACCAACACAGCCTCCTATTCGTTTGGGACAAGCAGTCCAGATGTCGTTTCCTTGTCGATACTGGAGCAAAGGTCAGCGTTTTACCTCCGACCGGCCGCGACACTCGCAGCAGGCAACAGGGACCCACCCTCAAAGCCACAAACAGCACAATGATACGAACTTTCAGTACCCATACAATCCAATTACAATTCGACGACAGCAGTTTTACCTGGAACTTTACCATTGCCG
Organism: Pristis pectinata; assembly: GCF_009764475.1. Lineage (NCBI taxonomy): Eukaryota > Metazoa > Chordata > Chondrichthyes > Rhinopristiformes > Pristidae > Pristis > Pristis pectinata. The sequence continues at coordinate 13,417,658 of NC_067432.1, forward strand.
CCATCGCCCAGCCACTCCTGGGAGCCGACTTCCTCTGGGGCCACAACCTGTTAGTCGACCTACGAGGGAAATGGCTAGTGCACTCCAGAACCTTCCGAACTTACTCTCTGGGAGAAGCGAGCCTACCAGCCCCGCGCCTGGACTCCATTTCCCTGTCTGGCAACGAGTTCACCAAGCTCCTAGCAGAGTTCCCATCGGTTCTGACACCTCAGTTCACGAATTCAATGCCCAAACATGGGGTGTGGCACCACATCACTACGACAGGGTACGACAACTACCTCCAGACAAGCTCCGCTGCATGGAGGAGCTGGGGATCGTTCGCAGGTCCAACAACCCCTGGGCCTCCCCTAGCACATGGTCCCCAAAGCCACCGGTGGGTGGAGGCCCTGCGGCGACTACCACAGGCTGAACGACGCCATCACCCCAGACCGCTACCCCGTCCCTCAAATCCAGGACTTCACGGCAAACCTACATGGGGCCCACATTTTCTCCAAGGTGGACCTCGTCTGGGGATACCACCAAATCCCGGTCCACCCTGACGACGTCCCCAAAACTGCGCTCATCATTCCGTTTGGCCTCTTTGAATTCCTTTGAATGTCGTTTGGCCTTAAGAATGCCGCGCAGACCTTCCAGTGGCTGATGGATGTGGTAGGCCATGACCTGGACTTTGTGTTCATTTATTTAGATGACATTCTCATCGCCAGTCATAACCGCCAAGAACACCTTACCCATCTCCGCAAACTGTACTCCCACCTCAGTGATCTCGGCCTCACTATCAACACAGCCAAGTGCCAATTCGGCCTCGACTCTATCGATTTTCTCGGCCACAGAATCACCAGCGAGGGAGCAACACCCCTACCCGCCAAGGTAGATGCTATCCGCCATTTTGCCCGTCCCAACACGGTGAAAGGCCTGTAGGAGTTCATTGGGATGGTCAACTTTTACCATGATTTCATCCCTGCAGCAGCCTGTATCATGCGCCCTTTGTTCTCACTGATGTCTGGCAAGGGCAAGGACATCACCTGGAACGACAAGGCCGCGGCTGCCTTCGTTAAGGCCAAAGAAGCCCTAGCAGACGCCGCGATGCTGGTACACCCCAGGACAGACATCCCAACTGCCCTCACGGTGGATGCATCTAACACCGCGGTCAGTGGGGTACTGGAACAACTAATCGAAGGCTGTTGGCAACCCTTGGCATTTCTCAGCAGGTACCTTAGGCCACCTGAACTTAAATACAGCGCCTTTGATTGAGAACTACTAGCACTGTACCTGGCGATCCAGCATTTCCGGAACTTTTTAAGGCGGCAGGCCTTTCACCGCTTTCACTGACCACAAGCCATTGTCTTTTGCCTTCTCTAAGGTCTGACTGACGCACAGCAAGCCGATGACGAGCTGCCCAGCTACAGATCCACAGTCTCAGGCCTGCAGCTCCAAGATTTCATAGTTGGCCCAGGTCAACAGACCCTCCTGTGCAACGTCGCAACAGGTCAGCCCCGCCCTATAGTTCCTGCAGCCCGGCGGAAATGCGTTTTCGACTCGGTACACGGGTTGGTGCACCCATCCATCAGATCGACTGTTCGACTAGTCGCCAGCAAGTTCATCTGGCACGGCCTGCGCAAACAGGTCAGTGAGTGGGCCAAGACTTGTCAGCACTGCCAGACATCAAAAATCCAACGACGCACCAAGGTCCCACCACAGCAGTTCGAACCTACCCGTAGAAGGTTCGACCACATTCACATCGACCTCGTTGGTCCCGCTTGTTTCAAGAGGAGCGCGGTACCTCCTTACCATTGTGGACCAGTTCACGAGGTTGCCAGAGGCAACCCCTCTTTCAGACATCACGACCAATTCCTGCGCCCAGGCGCTGCTCACAACTTGGGTCTCACGCTTTGGTGTTCCGGCCCACATCACTTCGGGCAGAGGTGCCCAGTTTACCTCCAGCCTATGGTCTGCATTACCGAACATGCTAGGAATGCAGCTGCACACCACCACAGCCTACCACCCTCAGTCAAACAGGTTAGTAGAATGTTTCCGCCACCATCTGAAATCAGCCCTGACGGCTGGCCTGAAAGGTCCTAACTGGGTCGACGAACTGCCTTGGGTCCTGCTCGGCATACGCACTGCCCCCAAGGAGGATCTCCACGCTTCATCAGCTGAACTCATGTATGGTGCACCCTTGGTCGTCCCAGGGGAGTTCATACCCGCCCTTAGGGGGCAAGAGGAACAACCCGTGGCAGTCCTAGAAAGACTGCGCGAGAGGCTCGGCAGTTTGGCACCGATTCCCACTTCGCGACATGGTCAGTCCCCATCCTGTGTGCCCAAGGAACTATGAGACTAAGTTCGTTTTCGTTTGCAGGGGCACACCACAGGCACTGTTGCAATGACGTTCCGGGTCGTCAGAAATAATGGGTCCACCTTTACTTTGGACACTGGGGGCAAGGAAGAAGTCTTCACGACGGACCGCCTCAAACCGGCCCATTTAGACCTACAACAACCGGTCGAGGTCCCAACACCACGACACAGAGGCTGACCACCCAAGCAACGGCTAGCACAGCCCATGAACTTTGGGGACCGTATTGCCGTTTCTGGGGGAGGGGGGTTGTGTGGCGACTCATCGTCTGCGCAAGCGAACCGGCTCGGCGGTCGGGACACGCGTTGTCGGAGCAGCGAGGCCCAAGATGGCGCTGGGCCTTCGTCTTCCCCGAGCGCGCAACAAGTTTTGATGACATAGCACGTACGTCATTTCCATTTTCGGAAGGCAGGAACCGCGCCGCTGAAAAGGCCTGCGCAAGGCTGGTAAATAAATCAGTCTTGTTCTACAGCTTGCAGACTCATGTCTTTATTCTCACATTGCGGTAGCAGCCGCTAGCTACATTCCTTAACTTGGCAGCTTTGGTGACAAGATTGCTAATGGTATTGTTTTACTAAGCTGTGTCTTTGGATGTTGAAGGCTGCTCCTCTACCCTGTCCAGCCTGGCATTTCGTGCGTGGGGAAACAGAACAGTTTGCGGGGAAACAGAACAGTTTGCGGGAAAGCAGAACAGTTTGCGGGAAAGCAGAACAGTTTGCGGGAAAGCAGAACAGTTTGCGGTTATGGCTGGCCATATCTCCTCACAAATAATACAGCACAGTGACCGGGACATTTTGCTATACCTGCTAGTTGAGCTAACCAGGTGTTGGGGTAGATGCGTGGGAGATGGTGTATAGAAAGAGATAATCGGAAAAATAAACAGTAAAACTTAGCCATTTCAAGAGAAACATGGGTAGTTAAATGATCAGCACTCTGTTAATGATATAATTTTATTATCTTGGATTGTTACTAGCATCTTAATACCAAATTATAATGACATGGTTCCTTTTTCCTGTAGCTATCAACCAAGTTTCAACTACTAAGAAAGTGTTGTTAACACTGCCTCCTAAGCAAAAGGACAGGAGTTCCTCTCCCTCATATCTGGACTGCACGATATGCCCGTCACATTCTGTTGTACTCTATGCACCCTTGATCATTTGATTTGCTGAATGTATGTGTAGCTCCATTTGTTGGAGTCAAAAAACCATATTCTTGGCGATCATGATACAGAACTATTATTTTCCTGGCTTAGATATCCAAACCCAGCAACTCAGTTGGCTGTATTAGCAGGTGAATGTTAACACATTTGTACAATTTTTCTGACTTGCTGTTTTAAAACTGGTATTTGATCACTAATTTTTTAAATGGGTTGGCAGAATTGCTTGAAGATCATATGAACACGTCAAGTGTTTGCCCTATTACATTGCCAACTGCAATTTCCAGACTCCAATGACAAGTTTAATCATTCGAGAATGTGGTGGTTTAGGAGCAGGGGTATAGATCCCCCTCAAAGATCAGAAAAGCATGGCTTGCAGCATGTACAGTCTCTGATGGATATGGCGAAGCTTGCTGCTGAACTCTGTGCAATTCAATAAAATGCGCTTCTCCATAAGGAATTGGATTTAAAATAATGTCACTGGTGTCTCTTGTAGTGTCACAGAAAGATTTTCAAGCTTTAAATCTATGCAGGACTTATCCCAGAAGTCCAGATCCCAGGTGTGAAATGGCCACGTTCAAATCCCCTACTTTTTAGAATGCTGCACATATTGCTCTTTTGACATGGATTTCTGGATTTCTTTTGAAGGAGTTGGTTCAATAATGCATTGGCAAAGTCTCACAAGCATTCTGTCCTGCAATGTTCTAATTCAAACTCTCTTTACATAATGTCAATGTATGCAGATCTCTGAAAAAAATCAGTGCTAATTTTAAGAGGGTGAGCCGTAGTTTGTTCAGCCTGGTCATAAGGGATCATGTGCTGAACTATCTGCACTTCATTACTTCCATTAACCCCCTCCTGTGATCTACTTACAAGTCAATACTACTATGGTGGTGTAGATGGTCTCAAGGCAGAAATGCCGTCCTTTAATCTAGGTGGACTGTACACTTGCGTGCTGATCTCAAAGGCGTTGATTCTGCCAATAGTATAAAACATTGAACCAATGGTCATTTTTGCACTCTGAAACATTGACTGGCTCACTTGTTTACATTGCACTGAAGTAACTTTGATCATTGTCTAAATAAATCAAGATAATCACAAATCACTTCTGCCCCTAGCACAGCAGAACAAGTAGAATTTCTCTATTTTTAATCACATATCCCCAGGTACAAGGCCTTACTTTTACACTGATAAAATAACGTGACAGATCTAGCAAGCTCTGGTTATATATATTGCTGTGTTTTTATTCTCTCCTCTGTTATAATTAACTACTGCCAATGGAATTTCTGTTCCAAAGCAATCTAACTGTGACAACCACAAGTATCTTTGAACTAAATGTACAGATCACCGTGGCTGATAAGCCACAGAGATTTCCTTTATCTTATTTGCTGGTTGGCTGTGATTTCGGGCAAGGGATTTGGTGCAATAATCTGCAAATCTCTTAATTTACACATAGTGCATATGCTGCTTGAACATTGCAGTTTGGCACAAAAAGGGAGTAAGACCAAATAAATGATCATAAAAGATTAGCGACCTGAAACAGTGACTGTTTCTCTCTCCACAGATGCTACCTAGACCTGCTGAGCATTTCCAACATTTTCTGCTTTTATGTTAGGTTTCCAGGATCTGCAGTTCCTGATTATGGGAGTGAAGACCAATTAGTTGCAATGGTACCAGGTAATTTGGCACATAACAGCACAAGAGAAAAAACATTTGGCCAATGATAGTGAGTTGACCAATGAATGCACCTCCTCAAATCAAGGTGCAACTTGACCCACATCTATGTAAGACACTGCTGGACAAAGCACCAATATTATAGCTGCTTGAACTCTTCTCTAATTATTTCATTTTATTTCCCTCCCTCACCTTCCGTGGAGACACAGAACTTTACTGGGCAATGGCAACAGCAATGTGAACATAATTTGTGCAGTTCTTCATGCAAGGATCTGGATAGTGAATTCTGACAAGCTATTTGACATTGGAGGGAGTCAAAGTTATTAATATTAACATCCATTCATGCACATTTTCAAGAGGTGGGCAGGACGAAAGAACCTCAGAACTGTTTTTACTTCTTCCTCATATGCACTAGGACAACAAGGGGACAGTTTAACTTGGTACACATTGGGAACTGAACCTGTGGCATTTGTGGTTTGAATAAGATTAATGTTGCACCATAATGAAGGGAAATAGGGATAATACCGGAAATTATAGGCCAGTGAGCCTCACATCAGGGAAGCTATTGGAGAGGATTCTTAAGGATAGGATTTACGAGCATTTGGAAAAGCACGGCCTAATTAGGGACAGTCAGCATGGCTTTGCATGGAGCAGGTCACGTCTTACTAACTTGACTGAGATTTGAGGAGGTGACCAAGGTGATTGATAAGGGTAGAGCAGTGGAAGTTGTCTGCATAGATTTTAGTAAGGCATTTGACAAGGTCCCTCATGGGAGGCTCATCCAGAAGATTAAAATGCATGGGATCCATGGTGACTTGGCCACTTGGGTTCAGAATTGGCTTGTCCATAGAAGACAGAGGATTGACGGGCCTGGAAGTCTGTGATTAGTGGTATTCCGCAGGGATCTATACTGGGACCTCCGCTGTTTGAGATGTATATAAATGGCATGGATGAAAATGTGGATAGGTGGGTTAATATGTTTACTGATGACACAAAGATTGGTGGCATAGTGGATAGAGTAGAAGGTTGCCAAAGGATACAGCAGGATGTAGATCATTTACAGATATGGGAAGAGAAATGGCAGATGGAGTTTAACCTGGGCAAGTGTGAGGTGTTGCACTTTGGGAGATCAAATGTGAAGAAAAAGTACACAGTTAAAGTCAGAACCCTTAACAGCATTGATGTACAGAGCGACCTTGGGGTCCAAGTCCATAGCTCCCTGAAAGTGGTCGCACAAATCGATCGGCTGGTAAAAGCGGCATACGGCATGCTTGCCTTCATTAGTTGAGGCACTGAGTTCAAGAGTCCGGAAGTTATGTTGCAGCTTTATAAAACTCTGGTTAGACCACATCTGGAGTATTGCATTCAGTTCGCCCCTTTATCGGAAGGATGTGGAGGCTTTGGAGAGGGTTCAGAAGAGGTTTACCAGGATGCTGCCTGGATTAGAGGGCAGGTGCTATTAGGAGAGATTGGACAAACTTAGGTAATTTTCTCTGGAGCAGCAGAGGTTGAGGAGAGACTTGACAGAGGTTTATAAGATTATGAGAAGCAGAGATAGAGTAGATACATGGTACCTTTTTCCCAGGGTTGAAATATCTAATACTAAGGGCACACATTTAAGATGAGAGGGGGAATCTTCAAAAGGAGATGTGCAGGCCAAGTTTTTTTTAAACCACAGAATGGCTGGTACCTGGAATGCCTTGCCAGGGGTGGTGGTGGAGGAGTCAGATATGATAGAGGCATTTAAAGGGCTCTTAGATAGGCACATGAATATGCAGAGAATGGAGGGATATGGACAAAGCGCAGACAGAAGAAATTAGGTGTCATTAACTTAATTAGTTTGACACAATATTGTGGGCCGAAGGGCCTGTTCCTGTGCTGTACTGTTCTATGTTCTATAATGCTTTTATCCGTAGTTAGTGGCAACGCTCTCAAATCCCTTCATGGGGTTGTTTCTCCCCACACAAGTATGCATTGTTCTAATTTCTGTAAAGCAGGCAAAATTATTCTACAAGTTTGAATTGGTTGTGGTGTGTCAAAGACATCAATGAATCATTAGCAGGCACACCTTTCAGTCACGATCACCTCAGTGCTCCATAACCCCGCAGGACTCTTTCAAATGTTGTAAACTTTGCTAAATAGTTTTAAATAACATAATATACTAGACCAAATCGGCTGTTATTAAAGACTGTAGCATATCTTACCAGTTGAAGTGGGCCTGAAGAAGCTTACTCTGATGTGAACAAGGCTCAAGTTCATATAAGCTCAAACAGTAATGTTCCCGTCTGGAATGAGAAAAAAAACAAAACCTCATGATTTAACAAATCCGCCTACTGGCCCTGTTAAAATGTCTTTGATGGTATAGTGCCTGCATGCTAGTTTCTTTGGAGAAGTCAGACACAAGCTTGATTGTATTCTTGCCAAATATATTCAGAATACACCACTTAGTTTTTAATCATACTCATAAAAATGCAATGCAATTCACGCAAGGTAAACATTTAGAACAGTTTCTCAGTAGCACCCACACAAGGAGACATCATTAATGCTGCAGTTTAATAATTAGACAACTCCCATGTTGTGGCAGAGTAGAATTTGTCACACGAGTATCAAATTGGCATGCATGCCCATTTAGTTCTCAGGAAAGATTCCCTCTCACATTATTACTTCCTAAATTTCACACTGTTGTAAGCATTATTTGGGTGGATCAATGACATTTTTCAAAAAAAAATCAAACATAGGGGAAAAAAATTAACAAAAAATAAAACTGAATGATTTAACATGAGTTTATAGAATTTCCAAAATTGATATCGAGGAGGCATTAACTTTGCACACCTCATGCCGTGATTGACTTTTATTCTCTAGAGTCATTGGTCTTCATTTCAATGCACCTGCACTAAGAAAGCACCAATAAAAACAGTCACAGAAAACTGACTGGACAGCATAAGATTCTCATAAAAATACAAGACAAGGGTGAAAAATGACTGAAGTTAAAATGTATCCATGTTCAAGTACCTTTAGTGTGCTTACATGAAGATATTTCTGATGACCTCAACTACAAAAGCATTCATCAAAAAGTTGTAAAACGTTGCTGTAAAAAGCGTGATGAATCTAAAATATTGGCATGAATGATGGTGAGATGTTCACACCAAGGAGGTGAAGTCTCAAAACAAGCTCCACAATAGGGGAAGGTAGGGTTGACCATGAACCCCAAGCAATATTCCACAAGTAATTGTCACAAACTATAGTAAAAGTAATACAGGAAATACATTTTTTGGAAGCAGTATTTACAATATGACCAACTAGGAAATGATAAATGGAGTGATGAGGACAGTGGCAAGGGAAATTCTGAAAAACCAGCAACCACATCACAGGAGTCAGAAGGCATGAACATATAAATCCCTAATAAAGCAGAAAATAACCTGTTAGGAACAGGGGTTGTGTCATGATATAGACAAAAGCCTTTGTTTCTGTTTCTACGCACCACTGATAATTTTAGCAAGCAGTCAAAATCATTTTAACCTTCTTGAACGCAGCCATGCCTCTGCCAAATAAATACTGATCAATAAACACCACTGTGCAATTTTTGTTGGTAGATTTTATCCTTTTTAATCTGAGTGCACGATGGCATGGATTTTTGTTTTGTTTGCCTGTTGGGAGAAACCTGGAATACATAGCAAATTGGCTATTTTACTTTCAAGTAAAAAAAATCACTGGACACCTTGTGAATGTTTTCCTCGTTATTTTTAATTAGGAACAAAGTATTACAAGCAGCCCAAAGTACAACAGATACAAAAACATTGAGAATAAACATTAATTCACTTGTGGGGTTGCACTTCAGTGCCAGATGGATAGAGGTGTTTAGGACAGATACTTAGTAGGGAACAGATCCTCTCAGTCATACATACAACTGTATACAATTTTCAATTGAATTTGACTCATGTAAAGGTTCATTGAATGACAGTTGTAATTCACAGTCCTGTTGAAGAAGACAGGAGACACAGGAAGATAGGATTGGAAATGAAATGGTTACATTTGTGCTGCAAGGACCATATCAGAATTCTCTGCAGTCGTGGCGTACCCGAGAAGAAACTGGTCACACTTGCAGAATCTATGACATTTTAATGGCCTCTCAAATACAAATGTCAATCTATGTTACTGCTTGTAGGACAGACTAATGCTTAAACTAGTGTAAGGTAGGCATTAAATCTTTATTAAGTTGTATATTGTTTTCCTAACTGGAAATACCAGTTGAGAATATTTTGCTGTAAACAAATCAGACAGCTTACCTATAAACCTTAACAAAGTGAAATAAGAGTTATTGTTACATTTTTGCTCACATCTGCCTGTTCTACAAAGCTTCTCCAGTTACTTAATAGTATTTGTCTATTCAAGATCTAATTCCACTGCACTCCATCAGATGAAGGAATCAGATAATCTCTGCAATTGTTCTTTATAGACTCCAATTTATTCTGCACAACAATGAAATGAATTATCTTTCCAATGGGAACATGGCATTTTGATCCCAAATGGAATCCCCAAATCACAGTTGAAAACATTGACCTCCTTACCTTGCTGTTACTTAATGACAAGCCCATCATTTCAAGTCTTTTGTCTCCGAATTGCAAAAGCACCTTGTATGGTGCCTTAGTACCAATCATAAGCCCTTTGAGATCTTCTATATTTTAATCACTGCTGAGCTGTGGACAGTATTGACCCAATCTACTTAATCTTTCTTCACTAGACAATCCCTTCACCCCATAAATCAATTGAGTGAATCTTCTCTACACTGCTTCAGAGGCAAATAGATCCTTTGTTAAATGGTAAACTGCATCCTTCCATTTACATGGCACTATTTCAATCTTTGAAGAAGCCACATCATGTTTTGATACCCCATGAATCATCATTATAATGGGAGAAAACAGAAACCTAGCATGTTGATCCCAAATGGATTCCTCAAATCACAACTGAATGCATGGACCTCCCCACCTTGCTGTTACACATCTAGAAGGCCATCATTTAGAGTCTTTTGTCTCTGAACTGGGGAAGTACCTCAATTGGTGACTTAAGGTCCACATGTAAATTAAAATCCACATTCACTTTAATTTATACATGCATTTGGTTTCTAAGAACAGCACACTTCGTTCTGGTGTACTTTGCCCATCAATGAGATGGCAGTGACTTTGAAACCTCTAAAGCCGCAATCCTCAAGCAGGACAATCCAAGAAATCACTTTAACCTTCTTGAATACAATTAAACATCATCTGTGCACATGGTGCACAGTATAAGTGACCCACTGGTTATTAATCCTCAGTGGCCAGTAATCCAAACATTTCACCAGACAACATCTGTGTATTTAAACTGCCCAGCTAATAGTTTGATAAAGGAGTTAAAGGCAGATCAAGACTCCATTAAATATTTCTTTTACAAACATTACTTGTAATAAAGAAATGTTTTCTGAAAGTCAACAGAGACAAACCTGTGAATCACTTCAAATGCAAGTGAAGCATTATGTTACAATGCACCTCTCAGAGCGCACAGTTACACAATCATTACTGTGCCACAGACAGGTATCACTGAGGAAAAAAACACTCTGGTTCATTCCTGAGGGATCAGAACAAATTTATATTCTCCTGAATGAACTCTCCTCTTTACAAATGGGAACCAAAGTAAACAATGCTGGAAACACTCAGCAGGTGAGGAAATATCTGTGGAAAAAGAAACAGTTAAACATCATCTGCCTCTCTTTCGGCAGATGCTACAGGACCTACCAAGTGTTGCCAGCATTTTCAGCTTTTGTTTCAGATTTCCAGCATCTGCAATCTTTTGACTTTCATTTGATTTGAAATGGGATACAACTATGTGGACACCAGTCATCCTTCACAATTTTACGTTAGTGAAAAAATTTTGTGTGCGCAAGGTGGTGGCAAATTGGCTCAACTACGCAAGGTCACTAATCGTACAATCTAGAATGCTTTTCTCTCGCATATTTACCAGAAAGATGTAAACAATATGATCACATGGCATGTTAATAATCCAGAAAGAATTACTGACTTCAGTGTAGATGAGCTGTAAATTCTAGATAAACTAAAAACAAAAAAAATCATCAGGGATGCATTATATTCATTCTAAATTATTAAGAGAAGCAAGGGATAAAATTAGTGAGGCATTGGTAATAATTATGAATGCTAGCTCGGTCCTTGTAGATTTGAAATAATGACTCTCTTTTTAAAAATGACAACAAAATAAGCTCAAGCACCAGAAAATAAATTGCACTTGCATCAATACCAGATAAAATAATGAAATGATCAGCTGTTCATGAGGATTATATTATAATGTCAAAAAAAGAGCAGCCAGAGTTTGAGAAGGGGAGATTGTACCCAACCAATGTCCCCATTTTATTCCTGAGGAAACGAATCCTTAAAATACTTTGGAAAGCCTTAGCACACTTCATCTTGTCTTCCTAAGTGCTCCGTGATGTACAAAAAGGAGATAGCAAGATTCTGCAGAAGAACAAGGCAGAGCTACAGGGAAAAATATGGGAAAACTTTGATCTTTCAGTGAACAAAGGAAAAGTGATCTTAAATGAGGAAAACAGGAAAGACAAAACTGGAGCAATAAAGTCATGACAACGTAGAGGAATACGAGGTTAAAATGCCAGAAGGCAAATTACATCTTACAGCAGATTATATGCCATACAAAGACTGATCAACGAGTGGAATTGAATTGCAACAAACAGGAGGGTGAAAACCCACTTTTGTTTTTAAAAGAAATAAGCTTTGGAGCAATGGAGGTGCTTTCCTAGATGATGGGTGAATCAATTTGGGTTCCCCATCTGAATCTTCTTGCGTCTGTACGCTCTTTGGTGCTGATAAGGCAAGTATCGATGTTGAAGCTACTAATCAAACATCATTCATTGAAGGTGATCAATTCTCAGCTAATGGCAGTGGCTGGTACCATGATGCATAAAAATGTAAAGGCCATGGTACACTCTGACTTACTTCAAACACAAATCTCACTCTTTCCTGATGTGTTTTTTTTTGAAGTCACAAAGTCATCCACTCTTTGGAGTATCTCCAATGCTTGCAATTTTGATGCATCTTTTTCTCCAAGTTACTTGGTATACTCCAACTACAGTACTTCATTCCTATTTAGGCCCCCTCCTTCAATTCTTTTTCCATTACTCTGATTACTGTACTGATGCTGTTTCCTGAACTCTTGCATTACTTTTGCTGCTAATTTCCACCCTGATGTCATGTTCACACATTCCACATCTGATGCTTCCCTTTCATGACATTTCTATCCTCATCTCAGGAGATGGGTGGCAAACAATATCCATCATAAGCCTACCAACTTCCACAGCTATATCACCTATACCTCCTCCAACCCTGCACCTTGAAGGGACTCTTCTCCATTGTATCTGCTCTGATGATGAGGCATACCACACCAATGCCTTTACAATGTCATGCACTTTGCTTACCCAAGGCCTTCCCTCTATCATAGCTGCAAAGTTCACAACTATGTTCCCTTTTCCCTGCTAACACAAAAGTACAGAAAAGAGAGGCATGGTTGTCCTCATTTTACATCTCAGCACGTTCAATAGATCATCATTCTCCATAATTTATGTGGCCTCCAACTGTATTCCACCACAGATATTCTCCCGTCCCTTCTCTTTTCTACATTCCAAAGGAACCATTTCCTCCATGCTATCCTGATCTGCTCTTCCATCATCACCAACACTCCACTACTCACAGAACTTTGCAATACAAATTCAGGAGATGCAATACCCGCTCTTTTGCTCTTTCCTTTCGAGCATCCAGGTTCCCAAGTAGTTCTTCCAAGTGATGCAGCAATTCACTTGTACTTCTTCCAATCCAATATTTGGTGCTCATGATGTACTTTCATTTACACTAAAGCAGCCACATGCAGATTGGGTGAATGCTTTGCAAAACACCTCCATTCAGTCAACAAGAGTGACCGAGCTTCCAGTCTCCTGTCTCTTTAATTCTCTCATTCTATCCTCAATCCGTCCTCTGTTTTTGGAGTCCTATGTTGCTCCAACGATGCCCAACCTCAGCTCAATGAATAACACCTCATCTTCCATCTAGGTAGCCCTCAGGATTTAACATCGGATTCAAGGTTGATTTTAACAATTTCAGGTATCTTTTTTTGTTATTCTCAATAGATGTGACTATAACTTTCTGTTCCAATTTTCTCTTCCCATCTCCAAATGCCAATTTTTAAAAGTAATCATTAACTTAACAATTTTCAAAGATATTCTGTTCTCTCCATCCACCTCCTCTCTGCAACTTAAAATGAACTTGTCTTCTCAGCTTTCCAGTTCTGGTGAAGGGTCCTTGACCTAAAATGTCAAGTCTATTTCTCTGCCCACTGATGCTGCTTAGCCTGCTGAGTGCTTTTGGAATTTTCTGCTTTTGTTTCAGGATACACTGTATTGGACTGGCATCACTTACAAGATCTTTCAGGCTTTTGAACTGCCTCCACACTAGAACACAGTGTTCTTTTAAAACATCCAACTGAATCTGTGAGAGGTTCATGTTATTCAGTAATCATACACATAATAAAAGGCTTGTAGACACTGAATGCTTTGCCAAAACTGGTAATATCATGTGCCAAACTTGGTTGAAATTATCTCACTGCAACAGCCAATGCCAAGCACTTCCCCTTCCACCTTTGCACTCATGTATAGGGACACAAGACTCCAATGAACCAGCTCTTGCACACTGCTCAAATAAATCGATTATCTCTTTGAACTGCTTGCCATGGAGAACTACAAATATTTCCATCATTCTCAAAAGCTCGAAATTACTCTCCAAATGATACTTAGAACATAGTGCATTATCAGCAGGCCATCTTTCACCCTGAGACATCTCACCCAAATCCAGCTCTCTGGCCTGCTTCTTACTTTGCTTTGCGGGTTTGCTTCACAGCATCATGTAGCCTTCTGTAATGAGCACCCTCTGCCCTGGTACCTTACAGCCATCATAAATGTAATTTTTTTTTTCTGGCAGAAACCAGAATAGTCAGCTCCATATAATATCCATAGCTTTCTAAGAATGCAGTTTACATTCTCATTTATGTCACTCAAGGTTCTTCTTTGACAGTGCCAACTCGCATGACAAACCAATTCTGGAGATAACAATGCATGAAAGGAAGAATATAGATCATGCGCAGCCAGATGTGCAGTTTAAATTGGCATCATGGTCAGCACAGACATTGTGGGCTGAAGAGCCTGTTCCTGTGCTCTACTTTTCTATGTTCTAACTATGTGCTGCATTCTAACATGTTCCTGTTCACCATAGCCCATGGTTCTTTAATCTTTTCTCAATGTCTTGAGCAGACTAACCTTCAGCCCATCTTCTGCCTCACCTCTTCACTGCAAGGCCTTGCATTAGCTGCTTAGCTCACCTTTTATCCCAAGCTTCATACTCCTCATCAGATGGAGAATTGCCCAAATTCCACTGCAATGGTGGCAGTCTCTCATTACCTGCCCTTGTGGTGAGGACTCCCTACATTTGCTGTATTCTCATCCTTGCTACACTTTCTCTTGCAGCTCCAGGTAGCAGTGTGGTAGCCATGGCACTTCATCTCCTGCATCAATCCCTAAAATCATTTTGCTCTGCTTCCATAGAAAGTTCAAGGTACTTCCATTAAAAGTCCTTGCCTACAAAAGACTCAATATCAATTTGCAAGCTCATTATACTTTTCTCAATCTGTAAAATGGTCTGAAATGTAATGTCCTCTTCAGGTATGCAATATCTGCCGTTCAACATTCCCCCTTCCACTGCCCCCTTATTTGCAGTCTTCCTGCTTTTTTGCACTCGAATGATCGACTTATTTCCCACCAAACCCACCAGTCGTGACTTAGTTGTGAAGAGGACCATGCCACCATTACCATTTCTGTGGGCTTGCTCCCTGCCAACATTTTGCAATCGTACCCTGAATGGATCTGCCTCACATGTTTAAGCACTATCTCCATAACCTTGGCCAAAGTCATTTGAATGTTAAGTCCAGCATAACAAATAGTTTCACCTGCATTCTCTCTTTGCAGCCCACACTTTAGACAATCCCACAACACCAGTTGTAAAAAGGTTTGCATATTGCACCTTCTTACCAGTATCTTTAGCTTGCCACTCATTTCCTCTGCACCTGGCTACACGTGCTAAACTTGTAACTCTCAAAACTCTCTGAAGGTGCTGAAATAAGACGTCTTTTCAAGGTTTCAACAACATCTTTGTGAGAGACTTCATCTGTACATTGTGGTGCTGGTAGGCTCACTAACATCTCATGTGCCTCCAACCCTACCATGAGACACAATAAAGCTTTCCTTTCTAGTTATTACCACATTGGGTCCATCCACCAAGAAACTGCCGCCTTTGTTTACCCTCTGGAACATTTCAATCGTTCCACATACAAGGCAGAAGTCCGACTCAAGTCATATTTCTCAAGCTCAACAACAGCAGTCCACTGCTCTCCTAGAGAATGGGGTTCACAATGAAGTACTATCCTCCTTTCCCCTTAAGAAGTAACAACCTAAAATGGTCACTATGGTAGTGTCTTGTAGGCTCTCTGGTATCATCTCTTACCAAGGCAAATAACAGAGGTAGAGCCACCATCAAAATATTCTTCAGTGAAGGCAGTCAATTCTCAATTATCAGCAACTGCTGTGGTGCACTCAATTCTTAAATGTACACTCAGTTCTTAAACAAACATTCATCTACATTAAACTTCTATTTTGTATCATGTGCAGGAATCCACATGGTTTCTGATGCATGTCTTTTTATCATGGACATGTTTGAAGTAAGGGAGATGGGGATGAGCTGGAATGCAGGCAAGTGGTCATTGGGTCCCATTCCTGCAAACAAATCCTGATTAGTTTTAGCTTTCAAAACGGGAAGAGAAAAGCAAATAATGCATTCAGTTCAGCAAATGTTTTACATTAAAGCCTGAAAAATAAAATAGATTTTAAACTTCATTTAAGTGAAAACTGAAGACTTTGACATCCAAAATTATAGGTAGACATAACTTCAAATTTTACTTTTCAACTCCAAAATGAATTACTGACATCATTTTCTTTGAGGGCTATCAGTGTGTCAATGCTCTACCAATCTGCTTAAAGGCAGAAAATATATTTAATGCTGTAGGAAGAACAATTCACTGCAAAGTAGTTTTGTCTTGGATAAATTGACTTGGATAAAATAAACATACCCTAGTTTATATTGTGATGCAATCAAGTAGTAACTTTACTTCAAATTCCTCATTGTATTGACTTGCAATGTGATCTACATTTCCAATAAGTTAAATGGTCACCTTACTAGCACCCGACCAAAAATAACAAGATTACATTTCTTTTCTACCGTCTTCAGGGGACAATGGAGATATTTTATGTACTCTGCATTTAATTTTGGCTAGTTTAATATTTCAACAGAACATAAATTTAGATATGCAATAGAGAAATTAATTCAATCTTCATTGGGAATGATCTCATATTAATGGCCTCTCTGCAATTGTGCTTATGATTTTAGATTTTATGAACATCTTGTCAGAGCGACAAAGAACAGTTTGGTGAGCCATTTCAGTGATAATTATCACAGTTCTCCCTGCAGATCCCCTGCAGACCAGTTACCTGGAGTGGAAGTGCAGCAATCATGGAGTATTATGCTAACTCCATTTGAAATTGAATTAAAAAATTGAGAGAGACGTTTAATATTTTTTTCTAAATACAAACTGAACTACAGCAAGTAGCCAGCAGGCCATTGTAATAAAAGTCTTCTGCATCACAAAACAGTTGGACCCTGCTTTGCAAATGCAATTTGCCAGGTGTCAAGTTCCCAGTTTCGGCTGACAGTCAAGGAAGGCAGTGACTGCACATTAGTCTCTTCCCCATAAGGAAGGAAAATTGGCATGTTAGCAAGGCTCACATCAGTAACAACACACAAAATGTTTAAGCCGCTGAGCAGGTCACCTGGTCATTCCTTGAGTGGAAAATGTCACATGGTAAGGAGGGCCATTAAGGGCAAGAATCTGATAGCAGGGGGCAGAAAGCCAAGGCTTTCAATTTGAAAACTTGTCATAAGTTCTTTCTTCTCAAATTCACAAGAATATTAAAATGTACAGAGATAGGTTGAAGGCTTCAGAACAATTTGGTTGCCACCTCTTTAATGATGGATCCTGTCATAAATAGCCTTCAAAATGTACGATGGCAATGGTGATTAATTCCCTCAGAAAGATCACCAGTTTATGTGTTCCCGTTTTAATATCTGTCCTATGCCCTTGTATATCAAACCATCTTGCAACCCTATTAGCAGAGCTCCATGCCATTGCTCTTCAGCAAATGCCAAAATTACATTTATTGATTGTGTTACATATTTAACCAATGCAGTTTCATTGCTCAAAGCCCCATTTCCAACCATTATCTGTACACAGTAAGAGGAGATCTCTGCTGTTACATGCACAGATCTCCACAGCACAATGCCACACTTCCTAGAGTGCATACTGTCCGCTCAACAGTGAAAGCTGTAAAACAAAACTCAAGAGAACCTGCAGGGCCTCCGAGCACTTCTAAATTCCAGTTGCACAATGGGCATAATTGCATTCCACCTGTTTCAGTGATATACAATGCCCTCAATAACTTATCGTTGCTTTCCACAGTACACTTATGTGAAGGTGGCAGTGCAAACACATTCCCTCATTCCCTGTTACACTGGGTCTTTGGTGGTAGGTATACAGCCTAGTTTTCCCACATTGAAGAGAGCTTCAGAACACACAAAAAAACCAAGAATGTACAAAACTACTTTATTGCCAGATTAATGATGCAGGAGCTATTTTGATTTGCTCCTAACTGTTTTACTAGACAGAGTTCATTCTTGCGCAACCTACCCAAATTAAGCAGCCCAGAACCTTTTATCTCCCTGGTGTGAATCAAGTTGTGTTATCACACACAACTGCAGTCTGCACCTTTAGGGATTGCATCTCACTAATCAATCTGAACTGTACACAGCTGAGTTTCACACTGCATCAGGCTCAATTAGAAAGTGATCCCACACTGCCCCACAAGAGTGAATCAGAGCTGACTTCATCGTGCATCTGTTGTTTCTTTTCGATCCTGTTATCTTGATACCAGCCACCCACCCCCCACCGCCAGTTCAGTCAAACCAGGTGACAACCAATGTGAATGACAGCATTCTTTTTACTTCATCTGGTCAGCAAAAAGATCAAAAATGCCTTCATTGCTTGGAATAAAATCACTAATCTTGTACAAATCAGATCAGCGATCAATAACAGGTTGAAAATGCCCTTTGTTGCATAATTTTTGTGCACTGAGTGCATCCAGTTTTGACAAGGGAAGTGTTTTACCTATCTAACATTGTCATTTTTATAGTACTAGCATCCTACAGAGTAGTGAACATCCTTGTATAACAGCACTCATCGATTTTGAATAAAAATGTTGCACCACTGACCCTTGTTGTCATGGTATCACACATCCAATTTACTCTGAAATTACTCCCAGTTCCACTCTCCCCTCACAGAAAGGAGCAAGATGACGTAATGACTTAGAAAACTATCCTTTCATCTATGGAACCTCATTTAATCTGAGGTTGGAAGAGCTCAGGTGGAAGAATAACTGATGAAAGCAGTTCACATATAGTCCAGTCTCAGTACCTGGTAGCTGTGTCCATAATTGACAAAAGGATTTCCAAGGCAAACAGAAAAAAAACATCCCCTACAAAAAGAAGTGCTCTTCTGAGATTAAAGCTCATTGTTGGAAGAGTACTGAAGTAGCTACACTTGTAGCTGCTTCATACTGTACTTGATGTTAGTAATAGATGAGAGAACGGAACAACTCAACCACAAATACCAGTAAATGAAAGAATTATTCCTGATGGGAGACAAAAATTCAGGAGCCTGAATGAAATGCAGTTTGTGCTACAAAAATCAGTTGAGGGAGTGAAGTGCACAAATTTATCTGGTGCTAGCTGTAAAAGAATTCACACAACCAAAGTCATGTTTTTGTTGGAAAAAAAAGGTAAAGGGCACTGATGAACATAAGTCAGTGTATTACATAACTGCACACGCAACAGCATGTAGAAGGCAATCAGGACACTAATCACTATCAACCACTTGAGCTTCACTCTTCTACTTAACTAGATCATCAGATTGCATTGCAGATTTACATTATATTCCAAACTACATTTTATCCCAAACTACATTTTATCCCCACCATATATGCTGCCCTCATCTTAAAATTCTAACATAAAAACATTTCATAATTCGGCATCCATTTTAAGTGACTTTGGTCTTGTTGGCTCTTTATAGATATGGCTTCACCAGTCAAAGGTGTTAAATTCTTCATATAATCAAAGGGGAAACATCATAGGCTAAACTATTAAAACATATTCCAAAAATATGAAAATCGCCATTAACTGTTCAATTTATCCAATTATCCTAATTATATACACAAAAACAATTTGGGTAGATAAATATAATCCAGCAATTGGAAAGGGGCATCAGTACTTTCTTGAATTCACATACCAGCAAAGCAGTTATAGAGGATTAATTAACATAATCGATTGCATAAAAAGCTATAATGGGAGGACGTAAAAATACAAGAGCATAGCTGGAAGGATAATCAAGTAATTAAACACTATCACCAGACAAGGCAGACCAAATAATGTAAATAAACAATTGAGTACTTAAAAGATGATTGTGTTGGTAATGGCTTATCTTTTGCTTATTTACTTCAATTATTTTTAAGAAATACTTTAGGTAATGGGCAATTTCCAAAGTGAAGTCTTTGCAAAAACTGCTGCTACTTGCTCATCAGTGCATGGGGGTTGGAGGATGAAATAAGGCAGGGAAGCTGAGGGGGAGGGTGACTCTGAATATTAGGAAGCTGGCTAATTTTCTCTTTGCTAGTTTGGCTGAGATTGTCAGATTTGCTATCCAAAAACTTCAATCTACTGTCAATATAAATTTATGCAATATTACTATGGAGATTAAGTTTAATGATAACAAACATTAGTGTTCTGCAGCACTGAGATAGAAGCATATAAATGTGACCCTGATTCCCTCATCCTTTCTACGCTGTTGAAAAGGCACTGACAGTGATAATAACAGAGAAAGGGCACTTGGACCCACTCTGCAGAGTTTTCAAAAGCCGACAAGAGCAGCACTGGCAGAGGTCTGGGAACAGACACCTGCTGGGAAAAGGATCACAGAACCAATCCATATGCCACCTTCAGTCTGAAGTCAAATTCATCCTTGCTTGTTTGTCAGTCTCTCACAGTTGGAACTGCCATGGAACATGGGCAGAGCTTTCATGCCGGGTATAAAAGGTGCTGGGCTATTTTTGATTGGCAGTAGCCGCAGAACTGCCAACATGCCACAAAGACTGCAGAAACAGTTATACCACAATGATACATTGAAAAGCAGTCTGCCTAAACAACACTGATGTCACAAGGCTACTAATATTTAATAAGCCCTGAAAGTAATAAGCAAATTGGTTTTGAATTAAAGCATGCCTCATTGTATTTAACCCTATTCTTGTAGAACGTAATCCTGTTCAGCACAGAACTCATACTTTATGCAAATTAATCTTCCATTGTTGACCAGGGCTTTCAGGAAGAAAAGTAATACACCAGCTGTTTATGGAGCAAGTCAAGGTAACAAGATGTCTACTTCCCACAGATCCATGATGTTCTCAAACACTCAAGTGATCAGATAAGAAAGTAGCCATTCTCCAAGATAAGGACATGCAAAACAGGAACAGGAG
Source organism: Pristis pectinata (assembly GCF_009764475.1). NCBI lineage: Eukaryota > Metazoa > Chordata > Chondrichthyes > Rhinopristiformes > Pristidae > Pristis > Pristis pectinata. Next base: position 13,438,628 of record NC_067432.1, read on the forward strand.
TAGATCATTCAGATCCTTGACTGTAATGTCAGCTCTGCATTCTCAACTACCCCCAGTAACCTTTCAGCCCTTTACCTGCCAAAAAATTATCTACTTTGTCTTTAAAATTTTCAAACATTCTACTTCCACTACGCTTTGAGTAAGCAAGTTCCAAAGACTCTGGGAGAAAAGATTTTGCCTCCTCTGTCTTCAATGGAAAACTTCTTATTTCTAAACAATAACCCTTAGTTCTAGATTCTCTCAGAAGAAAACATCCTTCCCTCATCCACCCTGTCAAGGCCCCTTATATTCAAAACTAATTGCGTTGCAACCCACTGCTTAGTGATCACCTGGAGCAGAATGAGCACATTTTGAGCAAACAGCAACAATCCCTATGGAGCTAAGCCTTCTTTGACAAAACCACAGCATATGGAAATAGTTTAAAGTTTATTGAAATTAGCTTCAGGCCTCTATTTCAGTTTTAGTTTTAATTTTATTAATAGGTTGCCTTATCTTAATGAAAGAAAGTGAAGAGAATACGCACCAGTGTTTTGGAATGTTGTACATTATTCCATAGCACAAGAAGCTGTTTTATAGAAACATTTTGATCATAGCAAATTGTAGAGATAGATTTCATCCAAAAATTAAATGTCTGCGTAAGTCAGTGTTACGAAGATGGTGTAATGAATAAGCAACTCAATGAGAAATACTGGAATATTCAGTTCAAACCCAACCAGAGTAGTTGAGTCTAACTCAATATTGTGAGTATCATTTGAGGAAGAAAGATCACCAAAGCTACTGGATCTTGTGTATGACAGGAAGGGTGCTGTATTGTTTAGATGATTAATGCTGATTTCCAGGGGCACGTGCAGAATACAAATATGTGGCCTCTGGGGGGAGGACACGCGTCCTTGATTTTAATGGAGCAAAGTGTGTATGTGCATCTATAACTGCACCTTTTATTTTAGAATTATTATTGTGGGGTCCCTCCAACCTGTTACCCTCTTTGTCAGTATATGCTGACAGGTTTATTTGTTTAGCAGGTCCACCCTCCCCTAGGTTCATGGTTCCAATGCATAGAGGGGTGGGAAACAGCTTTACTCCCATTCCCCCCTCCATATATGTGTCCTCAACGCCTACTCAATCGTGAGGTCGGTTTATCATGGTTACAAGTATGGCAGAAGGAAGACATATTTAACCTCTAGCTACAAGCTTTTCCAATGCTACAGAATACAGGTTTCTCTGGGACAGGCCACAACCATTCTTGGTTCCAGTTTTATAACTGTTGGAGGAGGAGGGGTTAAAGCCTGAAACTGAAAAGACCTTTTAATCACCAGTATTTATTGCCCTTTTCATAATTATCCCTGAGCTGAGTATTTTGTCAAGCCATCTTGGAAGATGGTTAAGAATCAACCACATTACAGTGGGTCTGGGGCCACAAAAAGCCTGCTCAGATAAGGATGATACATTTTCTTCCCTAAAAGGGCATCAGTGCACCAATTCTTTATTAAAATGAAGATCTGGCTCTTTCAGCATCATCATTATTGACACCAGCTTTTAAACTTGAGTTATTTAACCAAATTAATTTGAATATTACCTCTATCATGACAGGATTTGAAGGCACATTTTGGAATCAAGTTGTTATCCAGATAATATAATGCATATACACTACTTGTGGCCTGTACACAAGGGCATCAGCTGTGGCTCAGTTGGTCACATTCTCACTTCTGTGTCACAAAGATCCAGGTTCATTTTCCACACTGAGCATAATTATCCAAGCTGACACTCTAGTATAGCACTGAGTGAGTGCTGCACAGTCAGAGGTGCCACCTTTCAGATAAAATCTTAAACTAAGGCACTCTCAGGTCAATTTCAAAGATGCCAGGAACTATTTCAAAGATAAGTGGAATTATCCAAGGACTCTTAACTGATATTTACTTCTCAATTGACATTCCTGAATAAATTGTTTGGCCACTGCTGACAATGCTTTGTGGGATCTTGCTGTGCACAGATTAGCTGCTGTGTTTTCTGCAATATATTTCATTGGCTGTGAAGAACTTCAGAATGTTTTTTTTAAAAAAGGTGAAGGAGGAGCTTTGTAAATGAAAAACTTTCACTTTTTACCCAACAGTTACCCAATTTAGTTGGGAGCATAAAAACACACTAAGTTGCAACAGATATGTAAAAATTAATGTTGGTCCCTTATAGACTGAGATAGGAGAAGTTATATCGGGAAATTGGAAATGGTAGAGAAATTAAACAATTATCTGTGCCTCTCTTCAAAGAAGACACTACAAATGTCCCAGAAATAGTGGAGAACATCAAGTCTAGAGTAAATGAGATTGACGTATTAATTTACAAAAGTATTGGAGGAATTTATGGAACTGGCTGATAAATCCCCAGGACCTTTGCATCCCAAGGTACTGAAAGAGAGAGGTAGTTGATCTTCTAAAATTCCATAGATTCTAGACCAATTCCCACAGATAAAAAGATAGTTACATCTTCAAATTTTACATTTTCTAACAAAACACAAAGGGGAAAACAGTGGAAGGTGGTGTATTTCGATTTTCAGACTTTCGATAAGTTGCCCTACCAAAAGTTAATAAGCATGATTAAAACACACAGGATTGTAGGTAATAGACTGGTGTGGACAGAGGATTAGTTAATGAACAGAAAAGAGTTGGATTGAACAAGCCATTTTTAATTCAGAGTAATTAGTGGGATGCCACTGGGATTGGTGCTAGAGCCCCAGCTATTCACCATCTATATCAATAATTTGAATTTGGAGACCAAGTGTAATGTATCTAAATTTGCTGGATGACAGTGCGAGTTGAGAAGTATTCTGGGAGAATTTAAGAGGATGCAGGCAGGCTAAGTGAATGGACAAGAACATGGCAGATGGAATACGAGGAGAAATGCAAGGTCATCTATTTTGATAGAAACAACACAAAAGGGAGTTTTTCTTTTAAATGGCAAAAGATTGAAAGGTGCTGGCATCTTAGAGGCATGTACTTGAATGACTAAAAGTTATCGATGCAGATGCAGCAAACAATCAGGAAGGTAAATAATATTTTGGCCTTCAATGAAAAAGGAGTACAAGAGTGAAGACAGTTTACTGAAATTATACAGGGATTTGGTGGGACCTCACCTAGAACATTGTGTACATGCCTACTCTCCCTACACAAGAAATACTTGTGATAGACAGAATGAAACAATCATTAAACTAATTTTTGGGATAAGACAATAGTCCTATGAGGAGAGATTAAGCAGGCTGGAGCTCTAATCTCAAATTCAGAAGACAGATGGGATCTCATTGAAACACACAAAATTGTCAAGGGATTGATAGGTTAGATGCAAGAATGATGTCGCCCCTGGCTGGGGCATCTAGAAACAAAATAAGACTAAGCTATTCAGATCTGAGGTGACAAGAAATTTCTTCTTCCAGATGGGACTGAATCTTTGCAATTCTCTATTCCAGAGAGCTGCAGAGGCTCCGTCATTTAATCAAGATAGAGATTGTCAGATTCTTAGGTGTCAAGAGAATCAAATGAGACAGGGTTAGTCGAGGAAAGCAATAAGGAATCTGCTATGATCTTAATGAATGCCAGGACAGATGTTCGAGGCCAAGTAGCCTACTTATGTTTCTATTTCCTGTGTTTTCTTACTGTATCAACACCATCAAACCCAAAATTTAGCTGGTGCTTCAATATATATTTTTTTAACTAAATGCATTTTATTTAGTTCTGTTCTTGTGCATCTGTCTTTCCAAAAGCTTTCATTTTCCCATTTCTTTATCTTTTCATTCCAAATTCACTTTCTTGTTACACTCCCACATGTTATTTAGGAGACAGACAAGAGGAACTTGATAGCAAGGTATGGACAGTAACAGGGGTGTAATGTGCATGGCAGGTGACAGCAACAATATTATGCATCTATAGCAGACTCCCAAGTTGAAACACAGCAAAAAGAACTAGACTGCAATGTTGGAGACAATTATGCTGTTTGATTGAATATATGCAGTACAAACAGTGCCAAAGTGCATAACCACAAAGTGGCTTTGCATTCTGGAATGCTGACATAAATATGACATTCCCAAATAACTTTTTATACTTCAGTTTTTGTTGTAATCACATTGGGCCCAGGCCTGGCTCTTTATACAGCTGAGAGAGGCAATGTGAACTTTAGCTGGGATTGTTGGCATTTAGCAGCAATCTTAAATTTGTTTCAAAATTGAGACACCATGCAGCTAGAATTTGGCTCAAAGCATCCCATTTTTTTTTCTACAGACAGGGTCAGTGGTGAGGGGGCTGGAAGTTCGTGTCAGCAGGGTGACATGTGGATTTAGTTCTAACAGCTTGGTATAAAGGGCATTTTATTAGGTTGTCTGCCAAGCACCTGAAGAGCAGGCAGGCAGGTTCTGAAACTCAATGACAAATGATGAAAGGCCACCTACTCCCTCCCAGTCACAGTTCCTTTCTAATTAATTAAAACATTACTCACAAGTGACAGTACCAGCTTAATCCTATTTCACAAGTGGCCACGTTTTCATTCAATCCTTTATGATAGAGTAAAAGAGTAAAAACATTTTAAACACATTTTCCTTTTCATTTTAGCTTTCATACATTTATTTTATGTCTGTAATCTTTCTAAACAAATAATAGAATCATTGTTTTCATCAATGTTTGAAAATGAAGTACAAAGAGATTAAAGATTTGCTCTTTCATTCTAGGATACCAAACACACACACGTAGGAAACCAGCAGACATACTGAGGCATTACACATACACTAGGGAGGCAGAGCCACAGAAACAGCAGAAGGGACTGGAGGGAGGAACATCAGATGATGTTGGAAATGCTAAGAGACTTGCCAGTTATTACAGGGGAAGAAGCAGCGACAGCAGGTCACCAAAAAAGATAAAGTTTTACTTGCTTAAAGCAAAATCATCCTTCTACATACTACTCGCTCTGCTTCAGAGCAACTATCAGTTAAGTCGAGGTTTTCTTTTGATGTTTCAACAACAGAGATGATCAAAGAAAATGCTCCAACAACCCAATTGTTGGGCAAACAATCATATAAGAAACCATAGTGTGTATCTGCTATTTATGTGGACCATCTCTGGATGTATGCCATTAGTTAATCTGCATGGTTTAAGTTTTATTTTGTTGTTTAACTAACTGGATGTGCAAGCTGGTAACATCATGGTGAAGGTAAAATGAACCAACAGTCCATCTCCTTAACCTGAGAGATTGAAGACTAAGACAAAAGCAAAGGAACAGCACAGTTGGAGAGTATATTAACATGTGTGCATTAATCAAGTAATAAAGATAACAAAAGTTTACATCTAAAGAACAAAAGAGAAAAATAAAGAAAGGATTTTAAAAAAAACATTTAAAATAATCAGACTTTCTCAGAACAATTCAGTAGCTGAAGGAATAAAATTTACAACTGTCCACTTTGAGTTGGAGAAGTTGGCTGGGACTGCAGTGACAATTATCACATTGATAAAAGGATGCTCGGGCTCTTAATTGCCAATCTTAACTTTCAGTTTAAAGGGCAATTAATGTGCTAATCCAATGACAATAATGAGAAAGGCTAAGGGCAAGATGCCAATGATGAGAAGTAAATCATGGAGTGATATAAATCAACCAGCAAGTCCTGGAGAGTCATAACTCAATGCACTGCTTAATCCTCTGAATTTGCTGGCCAATTTGCCCATTAGTAACTTCCCTGCAAATTCCAGCCCAAAATGTTCTTATTTTCTTCTGTTGCTTATAATATTCAGGCTCTATGAAATTAAAATTGTAGATTCTTTTTATAGAGTAAAATATAGTTAATATTTCATCTATATTACATGTTGGAAGAAGACATAATCATATATTACAATAGATATTTATTTTCCATTTGAAATGTTATTTTTCTGTTTTCTTTTTACTCCGTTATTTCCAATAAATATGGCCAAAAGTGGATGAAACAATAAAATTGTGCCATCAAAAACAAAAAAATGCCTCACTCTTTGATAACTAAACTCTTGAAAGATGGAATCCAACTATATCTCTGCTTACATCAAAATTAGATGATCCATCTTGCCTAGAAATCTGAATGAGAAAAAGATACAACGTTGTATTTTTCAGGTTATTGTGATTCACAATAATGAGCTCATGAATGCATTTGACGGAATAAATAAGGCTCTAAGTGGATGATGAAGGTCAGGAAACATTGGATTTATAGTTAAGTAAGATTGCAAGGCAATCTACCATTTGGTAGATTGAATAAGTGACTCATTTTATCTTAACAAAGGAGGAACGCAGATGCGTGGAGGTGGGGGAGAAAGCGAAATTCTTTATTTTAAAAAACTTAAAGTAATTTGGTGAAATTGGAAATTTACCTATTGAAGGAAAAGTGCAAGGCAACTGTATTAATGGAGCACTGCTGAATGAGGACATTGATTGGGAGTTCAAATAAACCAGCCGAAGGAACAAGCCCCAGAGTTGATAACATTGACAAGAAATCACTGTGTATACATTAATAGATAAGTGCATTAGCTGGTGCAGCAGAGATCTGTGAATCAGTCAGGGTCAAAAGAAAATACATTAATGATTTGATTTTGTTGTAGCTCCCCTGGACAGGAAGAGTGAGAAGACAGAGAAATGTGTCAACCGGCAAGAAAGACTTGTAAAAAAAGAATAAAACAATCTACATGGGGACTTCAATAACCCAATTACTGGTCAGTAAAGACAGAAAAAACAAGAAATGTTTGTGCATGATACTTTAATGCTTGGTTTGTTGAACAGCCAATATAACTAGTAGTCAATCGGAATCTAAACATCAACAATTCTTCAGATACGAATGACCAGGGTTAGAGATGAGCTCTAAATCCAGCGGCTGAAATATTTTTTAAACTTTTAATAATCACAAGGTATGCAAATATGCACATGACAACAATTCATCAGTTTGTACTTTGGGAAGTCAAATGTAAGAGGAAAGTATACAGCAAATGGCAGGACCCTCAGGAGCACTGACATACAGTGGGATCTTATGGTGGAGATCTATAGCTCCCCGAAAATGGCAACACAAGTAGGGTAGTAAAGGAGACATACGACATACTCCTCCTTCATTGGTCAGGGCATTGAGTATAGAAGATAGGAAGTCATATTGCAGTTATACAAAAGTTTGGTTAGACCACATTTGAAGTATTGTGTGCAGTTCTGGTAGGTGCATTACAGGATGGATGTGGGGGCTTTATAGAGGGTACAGAAGAGGTTCACCAGGATGTTGCCTGGATTAGAGAGTATCAGCTATAAAGGAGAGGTTGGACAAACTTGCACTGCTTTCTCTAGAGCACTGGAAGAGAGTGTCAACCTGATAGAAGTAAACAAAATTATGAAAAGGCATAGATAGCGTCTTTCCCAACCCCTCTTCCCCAGAGAAAACTTTCCTTCCCTCATGTTTAAAGCTGTACTAAAGGCCATAACTTTAAACTTCAGGGGGAGGAAATTTAAAGGAGATTGCAAGGCAAGCTTTGTTTTAAACACAGAGTGGTGGGTGCCTGGAACCTGCTGCCAGGGGAAGTGATGGAAGCAGATACCACTGCAACACTTAAGAGGCATTTAGAAAGGCACATGAACAGACAGGGAATGGAGGGAAAGAGTCCACGTGCAGGCAGAATGAATTATTTAAATTGTCATCATGATTGGCAGAGACATTGTGGGCTGACGGGCCTGTTCCTGCACTGTACTATTTTCTATGTTTAAACATTCCTGAGAAAATTAGGAAAAAAATAAAGAGCAATGTAAACACAATCCAGGAACTGGTCTTTATTAAAGATACTTGATCTCAAAATGAAACAAGGAACAGTAAACAGGATCCATTTATAGAGAGTAGAGATCGAGGAAACAAATAAATATGGTTTAAAATCAATCAAAAATAAATGGGCTTTATAGATCTAACCTTCTTGTTGTTAAAAATTCTGTGTCCAGTGGAAGATACTTGCTTGACTTATCCACACCACCGATGCAGCAGAAATATCACAAAGTATTTCACACAGAACCACAGAAAGATCCACCAAATCCACACCAACCATCAAACACCCATTTACACTTTAATCCCATATTTTATTCTCCTCAGGTTCTCATCAACTCCCCTTGAGTGCCAGGAACAATGTACAGTGCCAATTAATCTACCAATCTGTACATGTTTAGGATGTGAAGGGAACTAAAGCACCCGGAGGAAATTAATGTGGTCAAACTACCCAAGGTGAGGAGCGAACCCGGGTCTCTGGCATTGAGAGACTGCAGCCATACTAGCTGTGCATCCTTAAACTAAGAGCTGAGCCTGAACCACATTGGATAAAAAAAATTAGTTAAACAAAAGTTTCTGAGAGATATGGATCAGAGAAATATCTTAATATAGCAAGATAGGTGTAGATGCTTATGAAGGGAATACCTTCAAAGAAAGCTTCAAATCTTTCAGTTGCGCATTCAGCATTGGAAAGCAATTAAATTCAGGAAAGAGCAAGTAGTCCAAACTAGAGGAATGTAGATATCTCAAAAGTTTAGCAAGCTGGAGGAGATGACAGAGAAAAGCAAGACCATGGTAGGGTATTCAAAAATAAGAATGAGAATTTTTAAAACCAAGATGTTGCTGAATTGGGCAGGAGTATAGGCTAGACCACAGGAGATAGAAACAAGCTCACCTGGTTTAACAGCTCTCAGGTATTCTGAAACCTATGAAATAAACCAAATGAACACTTAAATGCGAAACACATTAGCTTTTCAATTCTTTGAACCTTTTATTGTTGTGATAAATTAATGTTGGTCCCAAGATGTTTCTGGACTGGATGGTTTACACTTCTGTCTATACTTCTCACTGCCTCGGTAGAGCAACCAATTGAAGACCCCACCCACCCCAGACATTCTCTCTTCTCCCCCCTCCCATTGGGCAGAAGGTATCAACAGGTTCAAGGACAGCTTATATCCCGCTGTTATAAGACTATTGAACGGTCCCCTAGTACAGTAAGATGGACTTGTGCCCTCACAATCTACCTTGTTATGGCTTTGCACCTGATTGTCTATCTGCACTACACTTTCTCTGTAACTGTAACACCCTATTCTGCATTGTTATTGCTTTTCCTTGTACTACCTCAATACACTGATGTGATGAAATGGTCTGTATGGATGGCATATAAAAATGTTTTTCACTGTACCTTGGTACATAGGAAAAATTGATTTATTATTGTCAGAAGTTTTGTTATAGTCATCAATTTATCAGAATATGCAAAATAAGTGAATTTACATTTTTTAAAAAAAATTTACAAAAATATTGGAGCTGGTGAAAGACTTCTTGCTCCATAAACATAAAGGGAATATTTCCAATTATTTGCAAAGTGTAAACATTTTGATCTTGCTTTAAGTGTCTAGAGGAATTCTTCATGCTCTATTTATGACAGAGATAACATATCTCCACTCAGGGAAAAAATTGTGTTGTTTAATGATATCATTAACAGGTGTCTATTAACAGAAGACTTTGTTTGCATCATCAGTAATAAGAGGGAATCTCCCTGCATGGTTTAAAATGCTCCAACAGAACCCCCTGAGAAATCCCTGTTCTCACCCCACCCTGAAATTCAAACACCAAATGGGAAAGAATTACAATCCTGATAATAATGGGGTGTTAAACAAATTATTTCACGTTGAACTTGCCATGAAAATGGATAAAAGATATTTAGTGAAGAGCTATGCATTCCAGAAATTACAGATGGCCCACCCCCATGTTACGGTCATTCAGGTAACAGACATTCACCCTCAGAGAATTCACAAATCAGTATCCAAAAATTTGAGATTCACTGTTATGAAATTTGTGTGGAAAAAGTAATAAATAAATAAACATAAAATTAATTCTTTTCAACTTGCATTTCTTGACACATGCGCAGATGATGTGACTTTGTGACGTGGAAAATTGGATAGGGACCATTTTCTGGGAACACAATCCCCGCACCCATATAAAGTTAACATGGTTATATTTTTATGCTGTGTGTTTTTGAACTTTAAGGGGAATACATTTAAAAAGCACCTTATCACATCCTAACACAGTAAAAATAATTGTGTTGATTTATTAGTCTATTTGCCTCCCCCCCCCCCCCCCCAAGGGAATGGGAACTTAAGAATAGAGGGCATACGTTTAAGGTGAGAGGTGAAAGATTTAAAAGGGACCTGAGACACAACTTCTTCAGGCAGAGGGTGGTGTGTACATAGAATGACCTGACAGAGAAAGTGGTTGAGGCAGATACAATAACAACATTCAAAAGACATTTGGATAAATGCATGGATAGGGGGATTTAGAGGGATATGGGACAAACATGGGCAAATGGGACTAGCTTGGTGGGCACCATGGTTGATACGGACGAGTTGGGCCAAAGGGCCTGTTTCCATGCTGTGTTACTCTGACTGTGATGTACCAAGTGTTTTGTTTTATTTTGCTGCACAATATATTGAAATTTAACATGAAAATGTTTTGGAATATACACATTTTCATAATTATACACAATTCCATGATTAATTTCAATAATGTTCTTCTCAATTTATGCAGATTTGTTAAAGACAACTTTTATTGTAATGTAAAACTATATCAGCTTTTACACTTTTTTAGAAATATACTTTCAAGTTCAAAGTGCTTAGCTTGGAAGGACAAAATGAAATGGGTTAGATGATTAATACTGGTCAATACTAAGATTTTACAAAAAATCAGATGAGTAACAATGTATGTGTTAGGAACATTTCAAATGCAAAGTAGAGTATTTGCTGCAAATTAGTTTCAGAGTTCTGTCAATATCATGTGAAATGAACAAATAGTTTAATAGAGTCACTGGTGGTCTGAAAGCAGCATCTCGAGGATTCAGAAGGAAGTAAATGCCATTGGGAGATGTCTAGCCATTTAGCTGATTGGGCAGAGGTAGCCTCTGTTGCTTGGAAAATAACTCAATCCCAATTTGAAAGCAAATGCCAAAAGCATGATCCTGAGAATCGAGTCTTCCATGCTTTTAAACGGACATCAAAATACATTACGTAAAGGAAAAATGTAATAGTTGCCAGCCAACCTGGGTATGTGAAAGTGGGTCAGGCATAATAAATTCAACTGTTGAAGATACACAGTGAATACTAATATCTCTTCTTTTGGAAGGAATTTGGACAGCTTTACAGGAGAGCTGTGGCTATGCATTAAAGAGTTTGCTGTAAATTGAACATTCCAGTAGTTAAATAATAAAACAAGGATATTGATTATTGACAGTAGTTCTGCTTGGATAGCCATGCACAATGGAGGAACCACCATTTAATCCTGAAGTTGTATCTTATAGTTTTCAGAAATAACACTCTCAAGTTGTTTTAAAGCAAAATTTCAAGGCTTGCAGACTGTACCTAGTCTTGTGAAATGCAAAACATTCTGTATGAGTAACCAAGGAGGCAGGATTACTGGAAATATGTAGTCAATAGGATATTTACAACAATGAGTGAAACTAAAAGTTACCAGGCCTAAAAAAATTTAAATTATTTATCACATTATAAAGTCACAAAGCATTTTATTAAAACAATGAGAAAATAAAAACATAGGGTATATTGGGGCAAATGATCAAAAGCTTGATCTACAAAGGTGAGTCTTAGAGAAAGGAGCATTGGAGAAGCAGCGAGGTTTGAGGGAGGAAATTCCAGAGTTCAGTTTCATGGCTGCCAACGATGGAGTGGTTAAAGGTGACACATAAAATGCTGTGGAGGAGTGCTGATATTCAGGAGCTGAAGGTTGGAGGGGATTTCACATATAGTGAGGAGTGAGACTAAAATGTGAAGTGTTGGTTAACCAGAAGCCAGGCATTTCCTGTATTCCAGAAAGCTATAAATGAAGGAAAGTCAACATGATTTTGTAAAAAGGATATCATGTTTGATCCAGATATTTGTACATATGCCTTGGATAAAGGGGAACTGAAGGATATACTGTAAATGGATTTCCAGAGGGCATTTTAAAAAGATGCCAGATCAAAGTGTTCTGCGCAAATAATAGGCATTGATAGAAGAATGGCTAGCAAACAGGAAATAGATAGTTGGCATACGTGGTTCTTTTTGCAGTCGGCAAGATGTAATGATAGTGTACTATGAGATTGGTGCTGAGGTCTTAACCTTTTACAATTTACACAAATAATTAGAAGGTACCAAAAGTATGCTTGCTGATTTGCTGATGACACAAAAATAGACAGAAGAGTACATTATGAATGCAACATAAGGAGGCTACAAAGAAATTTAGATAGGTTGCAAGTGAGCTAAGATCTGTAAAATGGAAAAACATGAAATTGTCCACTTGGTAGGAAAAATAAAAAAAAACACTTTATCAAAATGGTGAAAGATTGCAGAGCTCCAAAATACAGAGGGATCTGGGTATCTTGGTGCAAGATTCACAAAAGGCCATAATGCAGGTTCATCAATTAGGAAAGTGGACAGAACATCACTGTTTAATGCTGGAGAACATTAATAGTAGAGAGGTGATGCTTCAGTTACATAGGGCATGCATGAGACCACATCTGGAGTACAGTGTACAGCATTGGTCTTATATAAGGAAGGTTGTTAATGTGTTGGAAACAGAGACTTAACTGCAGGTCCTCCCCAGGTTACGGCAGGGTTCCGTTTCTGTGAACTGTTGGTAAACCTAATAGTTCGCAAATTGAACAGTTCACAAGTCAGAAATGCAGCCACAAACCAAGTTCCCACACAGGCAGCTCTGCAGCAGCTGGCAAACCCATCCTGCCAGTCTCCCAAACACTTGATCGTGTGTTCAGGCTGTACACAGGTCGGGTGTTCGTAAGCAGGGTAGAACCTGTACACTCATAACTGGAATGGGCAGATCGACTTATAAAGGTTAGACAGGCTAGGGTTGTATGCACTGAAATTGAGAGGAATGAAACAAAATAACTCCTGAGGGGTCTTGGTGGGCTGGATGAGGAGGGGACGTTTCCTCTTGTGGGAGAATCCAGAACTAGTGTCACTGTTTAAAACTAAGCAGTCGTGCATTTAAAACAAATAAAGAATGCCCATAAAAGACAGAGGGTGGTGGTTGAAGGGACTTATTCAGGCTGGAGGCCTGTGAATAGTGATATTCCTCAGGGATCTGTACTGGGACCTCTGCTGTTTGTGATGTACATAAATGACCTGGATGAGTATGTTGATGGGTGGGTTAGTAAGTTTGCAGATGATACCAAGATTGGTGGAGCTGTGGAGTTCTTACGGGCAAGATCCTTAACAGCATTGAAGAGCAGAGACACCTTGGGGTGCAGTCCATGACTCATTGAAAGTGGCTACACAGGTAGATAGGGTGGTTAAGAAGGCTTATGGAATGCTTGCTTACATTAATCAAGGTATTAAGTATAGAAGTCAAGAGGTTATGATGCATCTCTATAGAACTCTGTTTAGGCCGCATTTAGAGTATTGCATGCAATTCTGGTCACCTCACTATAGGAAGGATGTCGAGGCTTTAGAGAGAGTGCAGAGGAGGTTTACTGGGAAGCTGCCTGGATTATAGGGCATGTGCTATCAGGAGAGGCTGGGCAAACTTGGGCTCTTTTCTCTGGAGCAGCGGAGGCTGAGGGGTGATCTGTTGGAAGTGTATAAAATTATGAGGGGCATAGATAGGGTGGACAAGCAATATCTTTTTCCCCCATTATTGAGCGATACAATTCCAGAGGGCATGCATTTAAGGCCAGAGGGGGTAGGTCAGAAGAGACGCGAGGGGTAAGTTTTTTTTTTACTGAGAGAGTGGTGGATGCCTGAAATGAGTTGCCTGATAGGGTGGTGGAGGCAAATTCATTGGGGGCTTTTAAGAGGGGCTTGGATGGGCACATGAATGAGAGGAAAATGGAGGGATATGGGCATTCAGTAGGTAGGAGGGATTAGCTAAGTCAGCACAACATTGTGGGCCGAAGGGCCTGTTCCGTGCTGTGCTGTACTGTTCTATGTTCCATAAGGCATTTTTTTTCTCCTCTCTGAGGGTCTTGAATCTTACAATCTCCCTTTCGCAAAGGACAGTGGAAGCAGAGTCTTTGAATATTTTTCAGGCAGAAGTGAAATTACTTGATAAGCAAGAGGATGAAAAGTTACTGGAGTGTATGGGAATGGGGTGTTGAGGTTACAATCAGATCAGCCATGATCTTGCTAAATGGCAGAGCACATCAGAAGGGCTGTGTGTCTACTTATGCTCCTAATTCATCTGTACGTAACATTGCTGAGCGATCACGTTTACTTAAGGTTGAAAGACAGAGCAAGTCTGAGGGGCTGAAAAGCCTTCACCCCTTCCTGCGCCTATTTCTTATGTGCCTCATAATATCAAATAAGTACAAGGAGTTGATAAGAGAGGTGCCAAGCATAATATTCAAAGGAAACCAAGTCAAAGAACTGGGAGATAATATAAATTGTATCCTTGTTTAAAGGAAATGAAATAATATACACAATTTAAGGCAATTGGTCTTAATTTTGCTGAAAGCAACACAGTACAAGATTAGCGGAGACTTAGATTAGAGAACAAGCATCAGAGACTAGGCAGGGTTTCAACCGACTGTGCCAAAGTAAGCCAAGCACAGGGCAGAGTGGAGGAGGTCATTACATCATCGAAAATATCCCAACAGACTGATATGCCTTGACTTGACTGGCTAATCAAGGGCATTCAACTTGGTTTTTGCAAAGTGGAAATCACATTTTGCTAACTTAGCTGGTGCTTTTGTTTTTTGAGTTTATAGAATTAAAGGATGGAGTTTCAGAGGGAATAATGAGGTACTCTGGAGAGAAAAAATAAGGCAGAAAGTAAAATGGGAGGGTGGCTGCCTAGGGTTCTGAAAATCTACACACGTGTGGTTTAAATTGGCAGGATGCAAGTGTGTACCAGGTACTCACATTGCAATCCTTTTTCATTTCCAGTTATGTAAATTTTTAAATAAGCACAAAAGGGAAGTTCAGGAATCAAAAAGAAACTGCAGATGCTGTAAATCTGAAACAAAAATAGTAAGTGCTGTGAATACGCAGTAAACGGGGTTGACATTTCTGGTTGGCGACCTCTCATGATGGGAAAGAGGGCATCGACCTGGGACACGAGCTCTGATGCTGCCTGGCCTGCTGAGTGTTTTCAGCATTTTCTGCTTTCACTTTTCAAATGGAAGATAATATTTATGCTGGTAATACCACATTAGAATGTATATCCTTTACAATGAAAAGGCTGCAGAAAGATACAGGTATGTTAGCAAAGCAAACTGGGAATAAAGCAACAATGGGAAGGATGGCTAACTTATTTAGGTACACAATCAGTGAAGGAACTGAGAGATGCATTTACTTATAACACCACTGAAGCAGGTTATTGGATCCATCAGGCCCACACAGTCACCCAGCAGAGCAATGCCATCAACCCATTGCCCCAGTCCTTATTTCCTTGTACCTCTGCAACATATTCTCTCTCACATATCCATCAACCATTCATCCTCAATTGATTCTTTTGCCATTTACCGACACCATTAGGTAATTTACAACAGAAAATTAACCTACCAGCAGGTCTTTAGCATATGGGAGGAAACCCAGAGTCACCAGAAAAAAACATGCAAACTCCACACAGACAGCAGAGGTCAGAATTGAACCCAGGTCACCGAAGTTGTGAAGCAGCAACATTAACTGCTGCACCACTTCGTCACAGATATATAAATAATCAAAGGGTGAAAGAAGACGTAGAAATACTGTAAAAACTCCTAATAGAATGCAGATTTTTAAACACGGTGCAGTCCTGAAGTAGGGTCCTGACCCGAAATGCTGACCGCCTGCTTTTCTCCACGGCCTGCTGAGTTCCTCCAGCAGTATTTTTCATCTCGATTCCAGCATCTGCAGTCCTTTGTTCCTCTCGCAATAATTTAATACCAGAAATGTGGTTGGAATACAACGTACTCCTGGAATGGTCTCCCTTGTTCTACTCTCTGTAAACGTGGGCAGCAGAGTTTTAGATAACTTCATGCCCTCTCTCATAACAAGTCTCATCCAACTTACAGACCAAACCTTAGACCCAGGTAACTGATGCTTTAACTTTAAAATTCTTAATTTAGTTTTCAAATTTGCCTATGGTCTTGCCACTCCTTACTTCTGTACATACTTCCATCCCTATAACTCTCCAAGATGATTGTACTCTTCCAACTCCAGATTCTTGTACCTCCTCGAATTTAATCTCCACCATTAGAAGTTGTGGGTGCAGCTGGCAAGGCCTGAAATGCTGGAATTCACTCCCAAAAACCCATGCCTCCCTACACCTCCTCCTCCTTTAAATTCCTCATCTCTTTGAGACTTGCATCTCACTCCTACCGAGACTTCCATCTTTGCTGCACAAAGCAAATACTCCCTTTTTCTGCTAAATGGCAATTGGGTAGTGTTGGTGTTCAAATAAACCTAGGGGTGTTTATACACAAGTTGGAGGTGCGACAAATGATTAAGATGGCAAATGGTACGTTAGCCTTAACTAAAGGAAGATTTGAATACAGTTGGAAAGCCTTACTCAAATTGGTGAGTAATTGGTAAGGTTGCACCTGAAGTATCGTGCCCAGTTCTGACCTCCTTCCCCAAGAGTAGTGAAAATTCACCAGACTGGTTCCAGGGATGGCAAGTTTGCCACATGAGGAGAGACTGTGTAGATTGGGACTGTTTTCTCCAGAATTTAAAAGTTCCTAAAAGGCTCGACAAGCTAATTGCAGAGAGGATGGTTCCCTTGGCTGAGGAGTCTAGAACTATGGGGGCAGGGGGAACAGATTCAGAATAAAAGGGCAAGACTGTTTAGGACGGAGATGAGGTTAAATTTCTTCTTCAAAGGATGGTGAATCTTTGGGATTTTCTATCTAAGTGGGCTGTGGATGCTCAGTCATTACATTCATTCAAAACAGAGATCAATAGATTTCTGGACATTAAGGGAATCAAGGGATGTAGAGACATTGCTGGAAAATGGTGCTGAGGTAAAAGAGCAGCCATGATGTAATGAAAAGCAGAGCAAGTTTGAACGGCTGGATGGCTTACTCCTGATGCTTTTTTCTTTAATTCTTACACTGTTCCAATAAAGCTCTTGAAAGAGCATCTCACCTTTTGACTGGGCATATTACGATCTACCGGACTCAACAATTTCAGGCAAAGAGCACTAATGGCATTACATTTCCACCACTGGCTCCACATTCCTCTGATCATTTCAAATATGTATTCTGCACTGACATCTCCACCAGACTCCCTTTTGTTTCCTGTTATATCTTTCACCTTGCACTATTGCCCTTTTTCATTTTAATCTCTCATACTCCCATTCTATCTCAGGCCTTCCGCTACCCCTAATGTCTCTGCATTTGAAAACGTGCATTATCTCTGACTTCTACTGGGTCATCAATTTGAACTCTATTTTTTGTCTCTCCACAAATGCTCCCCAATCTATTGAATACATGGTGGGCCAAAGGGCCTGTATTGTGCTGTATTGTTCTATGGTTCTATGGAATATTTCCAGCACATTATGTTTTTATTGTAGATTACCAGAATCTGTAGTGATTTGGTTTTGTTGCATAAATGGAAATGGATCTTGTTAATGGTTGACAAAGCAACGTGGAGGATTATATGTAGGAAAGCAAAATTGTTCTTTGTCAGTAATTGTTTCATTACAATATAGAAGGCTTCATCACAATTAGCTATCGAGACATAGATGAACACAGCATCCAAAAGAAATTAAATTGGTGTCTGAAATGAAGCAATGTAACAGGATTTAAGAAAAGGGAAAGTCAGTTTACAGACAATAGTTCAAATTGAAGAACCCAATCTGTACAAAAGACTAAGGCTCTTTCTTGGCGCTGGTCTTTCTTCAGAGGTAAAGCAGACACAAGGTGATAATTAGTGGTTGCCATTCGGCTGCCACCGATACAGCCATCTGAGATATATTGTCCCCCAAAGCCAAAGTTGAGGGGGAATAAGAACTAGGCTAAGCTGCAAATACAAATTCACCAGCAATTCCCCAAGTGAAAGTGGCTGCCTACATTTCTGCAGTGGATAACAAGTGTATTGGTAAATTGTGCAATATTACAAATAGTCACAAACCAGCACATGCAACGGCAAATATCAACAAAGAGTTGAAAGGTCATCGTTATAAGGTGGACGCAAGAATTATTACTATTTCTTAGTTGACTAAATATTGACAGAATATACCGACAAAATAGGGAGTAGCTGCAAAAACAAACAGGTTTTCTGCTGATCCACTCTCCATAAATCCAAGGAAGTGCTGTTTTAAATAAAAAAAGCTATTATGTTCTGATACAATTAGCACAAACTATAAAGGCAGCGGAATTTGTTTACAGAAGGGCAGCAAAAATTAGTGCAAGTTTTTGCAGCTCTAATGAGAAGCTGAAGCAGCAAATTTATCCTCATTAAAAAGTCAAGAATCTAAGCAATATATTGCTCTACATTCATCTCATTTAAAAATACAGCATTGCTAAGACTTTTGTGGACATCCTAAGTACCAGTATCAGGAATAGGATGTTTTCATTGTACAAAACATACAAGAAGTCAGGCTGTGAGGTTGCACATCTGCAGCACTGATCTTCTCAATTCTAACTGTATTTCAACCCTTCCTTATCCTAATGTAGGTCCAGGAACATATATCTTTTGCCTGAACGGCACTGAACCCTGCTCCTGACTGTCAGAATGCCAGCAGTACAGGCAATGAAAACAAAGCATTTCCTAAGCATGCCAAACCACATAAGAAGACACTAGGAGAACTGCCCAAAAGCTTAGAGAAAGGTAGAGGCATGTATAAAATTAGGATAGAAACTGTAGAGGTCATTGCATAATACTGCACATTGCTGAAGTTTGATTTCTTCTAAAGCAACACACAAGATGCTAGAGGAACTCAGCGGGTCAGGCAGCATCTATGGAGGGAAATGGACAATTGACATTTTGGGTTGAGACTATTTATCTGGGTCCAGTGAGTTCCTCTAGTGTCTTGCTTCAGATTCCAGCATCTGCAGTCCCATGTGTCTTGATTTCTTCTAGTGTCAGATTACCAACACAACAACAAAGCCTTTTTTTAAAATCATTCACATATTGCAGGGTGTTGGTGGCAAAAACCAATATTTATTCTTGTCCCCAAAAGCCCTTGAATTGATTTGCCACTTCACTTCAGAGGGCAATGAAAGGTCAACACATCAGAGGTCCAGAGTCACATACAAGCCACAACAGGTCAGGATGTCAGGTTTCCTTCTTCAGAGAGTATCAATGAACCAGATGGGTTTCTATCAACAACCTGATAGTTCATGGTTATCAGTGACACCACGTTTTTATTTGAGAGATATTTAGTTAACTAAATTTAAATTTTCCAGCTGCCATAATGAGATCGCTCTAAATCGTTAGTGAAGATCTCTGGCTTATTAGTCCAATAGCTTCACCACCATCTACCCATAAAAAGGAACAACAATCTGTTGGACACCAGGGTTCAAATTCATTGTGTGAGTGGTGGTCAAGGGAATTGCCAGGAGACCAAAAAAACATCTAAAAGGGAGCCAATTTCCCAAATCATGGCTCTACAATTATAGAATTTGTTATACAACTACAACTCTCATCCACTAATTGCTCCATATGTCTCTATTTGATTGTTATTTGTACATGTGTTTAGGTACAGAATATGTGCAAGTTACTTAAGTATGAGGTCATTGCAAAATACTGCACGTTGCTGAAGTCTGATTTCTTCCGGTGTCACGTTACCAACATAAAACCATTTTTTAAATATATTTGCATGACCTGGGTATTGATAGCAAGACCAATTTTTATTCACATCCCCAAAAGCCCTTGAACCAAATTATCACTTCCGTTCTTACGTGCATGGATACCAATGAAAATTGCCTCAACTGTGACATCTTTAATTGGTATCAATGCACATTAGAAGTGACTCATTAACAGCAGCAGAAATGAAGGATTTTTCCTCTATCCATAGGTGATTATAGCTTCCTGGCATCATCTTGGGTGTGATCAGTTAACTCAGCACAGATGGGGCTGAACCTGGGACACTCCCTGCTGATATTGCTTAACTCTAACACAGTGCAACTACTCCCAAAAGATTTTAAGACAGAAAATGGAATTAACAGCAGAGTGCAATTTAATTTCCGAAAAATCTATAATTTCAGCAAAATCAAGGCAGTTTGAAAACATGCCACTTAATTCTGTGTTCCATTTAACAAATATGGGATATAAGCCAATTCCATTTTTAATGGTTTTTTTATGCCCCATTGTCTGAATTGACATTTTTGTTCCTTCACACGAAAACCCCACTTTAGATACACCAGCACTTTCAACACAAGAAGTCAGGAAAGAGTTGAATGTTTTATTTTAGGAGTTGCAGTGGCCACTCAATGGAGTCACACAAAAAGAAGCACATTTTTAGGCAAGAAGTTTATGCAGGAATGTGCATGGGTGGTGAGACGTCCACCACTGCAAGATCAGTTAGAAAGACATCATATTCCAGTCAAATTATTGGAATTGTTCAATCCGTGGGAAAATGAAAACATAACTATAATTTGTCCATAGATTTGCTGATTTTTGACCTTTTTTTAAGCTTGCAGCCATCAAGACAGCTGATGCAGCAAATGCAATAACTGTTGTGCAACACCCACCAGCCACAAATTGATCTGTGTGCTATTATGCAGAACTCCTGCAGCTTCCTATACAACAAATCTCTCGGACATGATGCATAGTCATCAGTTATTTGTCACTCATGATACAGATGCTACTGATTCCTCAACTGGGAAATAGTGATCTTCCAAATGTAATAAGATTATCACTGATTAAAGGCTGGTGACTCAGATCTCATTCACCTAGTGTACAGTTTCACAACACTACACAGTAGCTGTACACAGAAAACCCATCTGTCTCATTCTGGGCTGAGGCAATAAATGCTCTAAGCACATTGGAACATGCAGACTTTTAAAGGGCTAGGCTGTTCATAAAGATAACTCAAAGAATGTGAAGAGCCGTATGTCTCCCCCCCACCCCCACAAATGATTTAACCTACAAGTTCAATTTTGGCACAATGTGTCATATTTCCAAATTTTCCTTTCTTCAATGGGTGATCAAATTCACTTGAATCCAAACTTTAAATAGAGGAATGGCTTGAAAATTAAAATCTGGCTCCTGGAATTTGGGGAAAGTTTATAGTATCCTTGCAATTCTGATTACATGGTAATTGGCAAACATTTAGACCACCATTGTCTCCATGAATGAGGGTGCAGCTAAGTCTCCAGGAAAAGGCCTTTGGGTAATCTTTTTTTAAAATCACTGTGATCTTGGCTGCAAAACAAGTTATTGGTATTTGTGCGCAGCTTCAGGCACTTCTACCTTCGTTTCAAGACATCCATATTGTGAGACCCTTATTTACTAAATAACCACCACATATCACTGATGGTAACTTTAGTTAGCTGAGGGTGGTGATGTGACAGCAGATGACAGCTAAACTGGTGAAAGAAAAAAAATCAGAGGCCCATGCCACTCTCCTATGAATTCAGTACTCAAGGGTTGCAACAGGGAGCTATCAGTTAATGTGCATCTACAAGGACATGTCCATTAACCATTAAACCCATAATAACTGATGATCACCACAACACTCAGATTTTCTTTGAAGCACATTCATAACTAGAAACACTGTTATACAAAACTGGATTCTTGGTTCCAGTTTGCCAGGTTATTGAGATAACCTACAACTAGAAAACTGTATTTATATACATAGTTATTGTCTCAATGGCTTTCATTGCTTTTGGCAGAAAACATCCGGAAGAATCGGGAGTTTGCACAGTATGACTGTAGACAATGCTGAGTGCGTGTTGAAACAGGAAGATTGTTTAAAGCATGCCAATATTCAGCTAGGCTATGTTATTTTAAATATTTTATATATAATTGACCCAGTGACCTACTGCAATACATTACAAATGATGTAGCAGAGATTGATTCTCATCTTCAGTTCATGCTCACATCTGGTACTCTACAATGCACAGAACTTTTGAGGGAGGCAAATAACCCAAAGCAATGAACCCCACCTTCTTACTTCACTAAACCACGGAGTCCAGACAAGAACAAACAAACATAGTAGCGAGTCTGTGGCTGATCTCCGGACAGTCACAGTGGAGGATGCATGGACGATCTCAGTAAAAGGAACAGAGGGCCTGCTGTCAATCTCAACACAGTAAAAGCAGAGCATCTGTAGCTGATCTCAATATAATAACAATAGAGCATCTGCAGCTAATCTCAGTACAGCAACACAAGAGGATCAGTAGCCAATCTCTGTACAGTAGTGGTAGGGGATCTGAGCTCATGTCAGTAAAATAACCAAAAGGATCAGTAGCCAATCTCAGTATAGCAACAGTGGAGCAGCTGACCTTCAAAAAGTAACGAGTGGAGGATCTGTGGCCAACCTCTAGTTAGCGGTTGAGGGTGATTTAAGTAGAGGATCCGTAGCCAGACTCAGAGTTCCTGGCCTGGGATGGAGAAAGGAGTTATGACCATTTCGTGACCTTTGTTGGATGTAAATGGAATAACGTCAGATGTAAACAGGATTAGGCACAAGTTCGCTCCCACGGTTGGACAGTTGCAGAACCTCACTGTTTAGTTTTACAATTTAAAATGACCATGGGATAGGAACAATGGCATCTATGCAACTCTACCCTGCCTTCAGAACCAAAAAGGGAAGTGAGGATAGAAGAGCAAACTGACAGCTATAATTATTGGTGTTTTCAGGCTTTTTCCTGGTGAAACTTGCATGGCATACCACGTTTTATTTATGAATGGAGTAAGTGATGATCCTTTCAGTGAAGGCATACTGAAAAGGAAGGGCAAAGCGAGGATAAAAGTAACATAATAGAAACTGAAGATTACTGACACAGTGGTTTTCAATCCCTCAACAAATCAAAATTTAACACTTTCATCTTCCTGCTTAAATCTCTCCATATCAATGCTGCCTCCCATCTCTGAAACCTTCCCTGGCCCTAAACCACCTCCTCCATAATACCCGTTCCTCCAGCTCACTCCTTGTGTACCCATTACTTCCCTTTACTCCATCACTTGAAGTGACATCTTTCGCGGTGAAGGTCTCATTCTCCGCATTTCCCTCTGGGCCTGTCTGCCTTTCCGAATCCAGCCTCTCTTAAAGGATCCACAGAAACCACCCCCAAGCACTTGGGTCACCTATCCTAGTCTCTCCTTTGGTTCAGCATCTACTCTTTCTGCTGTCGACAGTTTTCATGAAGTATTTCACACACTGTGCATTGTGTTTTAAGAACGACTTTTAATTAGGAATAATGGACTCATTTTCAGATCAGAGACATAATCACACATGGCAGCCATTCCCATGACATTCAGAGCAGTAATTTAAGCTGACTGACCTGAAGTGTCACCATTTGTATAATTTCATACAGTACAGACTAGAAATTACAGCATTATCAGTGTAAAATGCATAATGTCTTTGTGTGACATTCCTCTGCTATTTTAACAGAGGCACAAATCCATTTAAAATAAATGGGTCAAAGCCTCCATTAATCTGATGGACAAAGGAATGTCATATGGAAGTGTTATGCATTCATATGGCAGTGGCATACCAAGTATTTCTACCTCTCACATTCATTAACAAGAAACAATACATAAAGACATGGTGAATCATATTCTCCAAGATTATACAAATAGGTGAATTGTCCCTGACCTTCTTCACTATTTGAAATTTATTTTTAGAAATGCTGAAGAAACATATTATTCCACTATTCATTTAATAGTTGATACTTTTCAAAAAGAAATACAAACTGCAAATAATCGTCCAATTCCAGTTCAATAAAACTCTGGGTCCTAGCCTTACTCCTCTAATTGGGTAAGAGAGATTTGCTCTTCCCCAAACAGTGATAATTTACAGCAAAATATTTTGTCCTTTTCTGAAATTTCATTAAAATTTGCTGCACCAATGGGATTGTTTTTAAAAATATAAACATTCATCAGAAAGGCAAATTTCTCTGTGTTGCTTCTTAGAGAAAGAATTTGCATCTGAGACTGGCTTTCAGTGAGCCCCAGCCTGCTGACTAATGTGATGTTGAGTGTCCATATGCTGGGCCAAACATTCATGACAAAGAACATACCAAAACATCATCTGCATGGTAACCATCAGATCCAAGGTTATACTTCTCACAGAACAAGTAATTAATTGATGTTTGTCTGCAACAACTTGTATTTCATAAAGCACACCCATTTCAAAGCGGTAGGGCACTACACAAATAGACGGATCATGAGGGTAACTAAATGCTCAGATGAAGGAACAAGTTGTGAGGAGGTTTATAAAGACAGAGCTGGAGAATTTCCACACTCCTTCCTGAAGGAACCAGTCCTTACTAAATTGGATTCCAAGGGGAAAGTGGGGTTTACTGGATAGTAGAGGGAGCCTAAACAGATTATTCCCCCTTTGACCACCTGAAGCATTGATCCCACTGCCCTCACATCAGTTAAGGTAGATCAGTCTGCGTACAGAACCAGGGCTGTTCTCACCTTGTCTTCCATTTCTCATACACAGCCACTGAGCTGCTATGAAGGAGATGAGTACATCCTTTTCCACAGTCAAGCATTTTAATTTCTATATAAATATTCCAATATGTTGGTGCAACACAGTGAACTACTACAACACCCTTAGCAGAAACAAGTTGTACTATGTGGATGATAACTCGTATGCTGATAAGCATAACTGGGCCAGATCACTCAAAATAGCCTTAGTTGTGAGTGTAGGGGTATATGCAGGATGCAACACAGAAACAGGAAAGCTATTCAGTCATGCTGAAAATCAATTAGGTCAAAATAGGGACAAGGCAGGGCTCATAGTAAGGCCATGTCTGAATTAAGGGGTGAAGTGGGAGGAGAGAAAGGTTAGCAGAATGGAGAGAAAACTTTTAAAACAAGCACATTTATCATTAAAATCACACAAATACTGATCTTCAGAACACACAAGGCCTTTTGGCCCATCATGCCTGCGCCAGTGAAACAGAGAACTAGTTAGATTACTCCCGCTTCCCAGCTCCTGGTTAGCAGCCATGTGGACTACAGCTCAAGGCCTCTGGCACGGAGAGGGTTCCGCTTGCAAGATATTGGATGGCGGAGATTGGAGCCACTACAGGGGAAATCAGAGGGTTCGGAGGATGAGATCAACGAGTGGTAGGAGGTGGAACCCTGAAGAAAAGGCATGTATGATTATAGACCTTCCAGGTGGGTCGATGAACAAAAGAGTGTTGCAAAAACCAATTGTTCTGAGGTAATCAATGGGCCACAGGCATCACAAAGAGATTTTCCTGTTTTTGTGATATTCACACCAGTAAATGGCTTAAATTTTCTAGAACGTTGCAAAATAACTATGGTCATTACCACAGCTTGCTTCAGAAGTCATTCATTTTCAATGAAAGAAATAATCCAATATTTAAGTAGCAATGTTTTATGTTGGAAGATTTCCCCTGAAGTATTGCATTCTCCACCAATCTTCTATAGCAATTTTAAACTGACAATCCTTCATCAATGAGTCCAATACCACAGAAACTGGTCTTTCCAATAATCACTGTTAAAACCTCCATAGTTTTAAGAAAGCTCTATAAAGTTTCCTCTTAGCCATGTCCTCCAGTAGATGTAGGCTAGCATTTCATCTTTCATAAGTGGGAGAGGTAGGCTGCAACTCATGGGGCATGGACATCAATACTGGGAGAAGAGGGGACTGTTCCATTGGAATGAGCTTCACTCAAATTGGGATGGCATTAGTGCAAATCAAATAACCAGGAATATAAATAGTTCTTTAAATTAAAATGCCATTAAGGGGAGGGAATAGGATTCAGAGGAGGAGAAATTTAAAATGTGAAAGAGAAAAAGGGAAAGGTGACAGTTCAGGAACCTAAAATGGCTAATTGTTAATAGAGTATGACAGGAAGAGAGAAAGCCTACAAGCATTACTTCGACACTACTTGCAGGAGTTATGAAAAATACAAAAGCACAAAACGTTTATAAGAGAAAGGAAATGTAGGCACAGATAAAGATAAGCAAGCATGATCTGAGAGTCATTATGGAGACATGACTACGAGATGGCCAAGGCTGAAAACTAAACAATTGTGAGGTACTCAACATTTTGGAAGGAAACAAAGGTGGTGTGACTGTGTAGATAATGGAGAAACTCAGTATCGTAGTGAGAAACAATATTGGCTCAGAAAATCAAGATGGACGATTAGTTTGGGTGGAGTTATGAAAGAGTCTAGGAAAGTCATCACTGATGGGATAGAACCTTTAGACACTATAGGGTAGAATACAGATCAAGAAACAATGGGGCCTGCAAGAAAGGTACTGCAATAACTGTGAACCTTAAATCTTCAAATAGATTTGAAAAACTGGCAAAAGTAGATTTGAAGATGTGCTCACAGCATGACGTTGGAATGGTTTATTTGGACAATATATCGTGGAACCAACCAGGAAACAGACTACTTGAGATCTGGTCACTTGCAATGAGGCAGGATTAATGAATGAACTCATAGTAAAGCATGAACTGAGAGTGTGATCATTATTATGATAGAATTTTCTACAGACCTTTTTCAAATCCCCTTCAATCCCTGGTTGTTGAGGGGTCATATTCTGAGTGGAAGTCGGTGACCAGTGGTGTACCTCAGGGATCTGTACTGGGACCCTTACTATTTGTGATTTTTATAAATGACCTGGATGAGGAAGTGGAGGGGTGGGTTAGTAAGTTTGCGGATGACACGAAGGTTGGGGGTGTTGTGGATAGTTTGAAGGGCTGTCAGAGGTTACAGAGGGATATAGATAGGATGCAGAGTTGGGCTGAGAAGTGGCAGATGCAGTTCAACACAGATAAGTGTGAAGTGGTTCATTTTGGTAGGTAAAATATGTTGGCAGAATATAGTCTTAATGGTAGGACTTTTGGCAGTGTGGAGGATCAGAGGGATCTTGGGGTCCGAGTCCATAGGACGCTCAAAGTAGCGGCGCAGGTTGACTCTGTGGTTAAGACAGCATATGGTGTATTGTCCTTCATCAATCGGGGAATTGAATTTAGGAGCCGGGAGGTATTGTTGAAGCTATATAGGTCCCTGGTCAGACCCCACTTGGAGTACTGTGCTCAGTTCTGGCCGCCTCACTACAGGAAAGATGTGGAAGCCATAGAGACGGTGCAGAGGAGATTTACAAGGATGCTGCCTGGGATGCGGAGCATGCCTTATGAAAGCAGGTTGAGGGAACTTGGCCTTTTCTCCTTGGAGAGACGGAGGACGAGGGGGGACCTGATAGAGGTGTATAAGATAATGAGAGGTATTGATAGGGTAGATAGTCAGAGGCTTTTCCCCAGGGCTGAATTGGTGGCCACAAGAGAACATAGGTTTAAGGTGCTGGGGAGTAGATATAGAGGAGATGTCGGGGTAAGTTTTTTTACTCAGAGAGTGGTGAGTGCGTGGAATGGGCTGCTGGAAATGGTCGTGGAGGCTGATATGATAGGGTCTTTCAAGAGACTGTTAGATCGGCATATGGAGCTGAGTAAAATAGAGGGCTATGGGTAAGCCTAGTAATTTCTAGGGTAGGGACATGTTCGGCATAGCTTTGTGGGCCGAAGGGCTTGAATTGTGCTGTAATTGTTCTATGTTCAATAACCTTTGAATATAGAGGAGCAGAGCTGACGACATAAGAATGTTTTTTTTAAATCGAAGAACTATCAGTCCAGTTTTTTTTCTTTGAAGTTTTTGGTTTGCTTTTGTTTAATATTGTAATTTTTTTGATTTGGGGTTTTCTCTTCATATAATTAAATTTCTTTTCAATTTTTTTTTTCCCCCATCATGTACCCTTAAGCAAGAGTGTGGGAGGTCTAGATTATATAGTTTACTCTTTGTGAGTGTAAATATTAACTGTCATTATTGTTATCCCGATCTCTTTGTATCATATGTATAATTATTAATATTCTGTACATCAATTTGAATTAATTTGAAATTCAATAAAAAGATTGAAAAAGAAAATTTTCTAATCAGTCTGAGCACAAGGTTAGGTTTGAAACTTATGTCTTAAACATAAATAAAAGTATGAAGGCAGAACTGGCAAATGTGAACTGGGAAAACAGATCAAAGAGGCAAGACAATAGATAGGCAGTAATAGACATTTTAGGAAATATTTCATAATCTTCAATAAAGGTATATTCCATTGGAAAGGATGAGCAATCCACGACTAATTAAGGAAGCTAAGGGTGGCATCGGATTGAAGGAAAAAGCAAATAATGCTTTGAAGATGAGCGATAGGCCAAAAGGTTGGAAAAAGTTTGGAAACCAGCAAAAGATGGTTAAAAATAGAATGCAGCAGGAGAAAATAGTCTGAGAGCAAGTTAGTAAGAAATATGAAAACAAGACAGTAAAAGCTTCTACAAATAGGCAAAAAGGATAGCAACACTTAAAGGAAATATTGGTTCCTTAACAGATGAACGTTCAGCATCTTTACTTTCTTAGAAGGTTAAGGAGGTCACCACAGTAAGTGAGAAACAATGTTGGCTCAGAAAATCAAAATGGATTATCATTTTGGGTGGAGTTCTAATGAACTTCTACAGATGTAGTGCTGAAAGTATCCTGACTGGTTGCACTACAGTCTGGTATGGCAATTTGAATGCGCAGGACTGGAAGAAGCCACAGAGAGCAGTGGACTTAGCCCAATATATCGCGGGCACATCCCTCCCCACCATTGAAAGAGCAAGTAGTCCCCGGGTTATGAACGCCTGTACTTACGAACGGCGGGAAGAAGGCGTGGAATTGGGCACAGAACTGTTTGCCTGTTAGTGTTGACTTTTTCCAGGTGATGGAGGTGGTGAACGGCTGGATCGTGGATTTTATGTGTTACAGTCTGTACCACTATTTCAGGGCAGGGATGTTCAAGGAGTTCCAAATGATAGGGACACCATCTAGAGCCCCCTCTCCCACTGCCCCCACCCATCATCTCTCTATTTATCTATCCAGCACTCGCTCTCCCCCGACAGGTCGTCCCCGGGTAATGACCGAGGTCCATTTCTACCGATGTCCTTAAGTTGATTTTGTCCGTTGGTCGGAAAATACACAAAATTCACTCGATGTGGTAACTGTACCTCCACAGTACTGTACTGTAATGAATGACACCAAACGCACAAGACTGATGACAGTCTTCACATGTTCCGGCGATAACAAATTGCGCTGTATTTTAGATTGTTTCACATTATGTGTGGAATTATAATGAAACTGGATTCAAAATTCCATTTGGATCTTAATATATAGCAATAAATAACTGAAGCTTGTAGTGATTTAGGACTAATTGACGCTAGATGTGAACTGTACGTAACTGTTCCGACTTACATACAAATTCACCTTACGAACAGACTCAAAAACGGAACTCGTTCATAATCCGGGGACTTCCTGTATTTACATGAGACACTGCCTCAAGAAGGCAACATCTATCATCAAAGATCCCACCATCCGGGCCACGCCATCTTCTCACAGTTACCATTGGGCAGGAGATACAGAAGCCTGAAGTCCCACACCACCAGATTCATGAACAGCTACCTTCAATTTGTTGGTCCTTGAACCAACCTGCAGAACCCTAATCACTACCTCAGTATAGCAACACTATGATCACTTTACACTACAATGGACTTTTTTTGTTCTAATTGTATTCTTGTAAAAATTGTGTTTATGTTTTTCTTGTGAATGCTGTTTATCTGATGCTATGTGCCTGTGATGCTGCTGCAAGTAAGTTTTTCATTGCACCTGTGCATACACATAGTAGTGCATATGACAATAAACTTGACTTTGAACTGGGCAAATAATAATGGGAAGGGTAGAGACTATGAACAAATGTTTCGCATGCATCTTCACGTTAGAAGAAATTAAAAAAACACAAATCAATAATAGTAGAAAATCCAGGTGCAAAAGGAACTTAAAATTATCACCGTGACTAGGAAAAAGGTACTGGGCAAATTAATAGTATCAAAGGGTGACAAATCTTCCGTGGCTGTCAGTTTAGGGTTTTAAAGGAAATATTGATGCATTGGTTTTGATCTTCCCAAGTGTTCTAGGTTCTGGAAAAATCCCAGCCAATTTGAAAAATCACGATTGTAACACTCCAACCCAATAGCAGTAGACAGGCTAATTGTCTATAGCAGATATTGTAACTAATTAACCTGTCATTATGTCACTGGGAAAATGACGGAATCTATTATTAAGAAAATTCAAAATATAATCAAGCAGATTCAACATAGTTTTTAAGAAAGTGGAATAATGATTGACAAATTTAGTTGCAGTCTTCAAGGAAATAATGAATAGGGTGGACAAAGGGGAACCAGTAGATGCAATGTATTTGGGCTTCCCAAAAGGCATTCACTAAGGTGCCACATACATAGTTACTGAAGAGTTGAGACCTCATGGCACAAGATATTGGCATGAATGGAAGCTTGGTTAACCAACAAAGTTGGGATAAATGGGTTATTTTCAGTTTGGCATGCAGCATTACTGGACAGTGGCCTCAATTACTTAATTTATATTAGTGACAATGCTGAGTGCATTAGAGCCAAATTTGCTGTTGATACAAAAAATGAGACAGGAGAACAAGTTGCGAGGAAGGTACATCATACCTGTAAAGAAATACTGATAGGTTAAATGAATGGGCAAAAATGTGGCAGGTGGATCATAAGGTAGAGAAATACAAAATTACAAATGTTGGTGAGAACAAGAAAGATGAGGAATATGCAGGTATAAGCAAGTAGTTCAGAGAAGTTTCAATGGATTGAATGCTAGTATAAAGGGACAGCCCTCTGAAGAAAGACTGGGCCTATACTCGCTGGAGTTAAGAACAGGAGATGATCTTACTGAAACATGCAGGATTCTGATGGGTTATGACAATGTGGGTGATAAGAGGATATTTTCTATTCAGTTTCAGAATAAGGAGTCATCCATTTAAGACAAAGACCTAAACCTCTCTTAAAAGGTTACGAAACTTTGAATTCCTGTCCCCAGAGAGCTAAGGGAAATGTAATTTATTTTTAATGAAAGAGAAATAATGATACGGAATTCATTGCTTTTAATACTGATGGAAAAGTAAAAAAAAAGCTTTCAGAAAATCATTGAATATATGCATGGCTAAGATAAACAGATATTTGGTCTATAGGGGGGGATAAAAGCAGGGAAGTGGAGTTGAGGCTAATATCAGATTAGCCACGATCTTATTCAATAGTGGAGCAGGCTTGAGGGAGCATATATCCTACTCTTGTTTCTATAACTGAAGTCTCCCATCCCTTGCATTATGATGAATCAACTTTGTATGCACCGTGGTCAACAGTAGGCAATTCAAAACAACACAATGCACTCCAACTATTATAGCTCTGTACATTGTATCCAATTTTCTAATGGCTTTTTGTTTTACTGAAATATATTTTCAGGGTATTATGTTCTTTCTACAATACAGTACAAAATATTTTAAGTATATTTCCTCCCAGGATAAGGGTGTAAAAATCACTGAGGTACATGTGATTTTTCCCAATGGGATTTTTGTAGATATCTTGATGTCTTTCATTGATTAGTGCCCAATGTTAGAAGATCCTGAGCCACAAGGAAGGTCATGTGATACATCCCAAATATTTGCCAATATGTTCCAACTATTACTTTCAGTACCACTGGACCAGGCAGGATAAAAATTAGCAAGGCTAAGTTTACAGTTGCAATCCAGACACCTCTTCTGAAGTGTGAATGCAGACAAGGCCAGGTTTAACTGGGAGCCCCTAAAAGATAAAATGTCCTCCTGCTGACTACCATCTAGATTCACACATGAATCCAGGATGAGGTAATAAGGACAGGTGCACGCGAGAACTGTACTTCAGAAACGGAGGGGAGAAAGCTGTGTTTCCAAACTCAAATTCAGATTGAAATGGAGGAAATCTGCATAATTTCATATACCAAATCTATACAGGCATCTTTTTCTAATACCAACAGTGAGCATTGTTTCTTCACTGCTGACAGAAAAATCCAAGCCATCCACTTGCCTTTTGATTTCAACTTCCACAGCACCTTCCATAGATGTTGAAATTAATTCTTTGCCCTTCCTTCTTTTGGTGGGGAATGTACATATGTTTCTCTAGTTACTGACTCACCAGTGGGAGTAGTTATTTCCCTTTCATATTATTGATCATTAAGTGTAATGAATATTTAAATATGCTCCAAATATAAATTGTAAAGAATTGCTCTGTTTGCTCCGAGCAGATTCTGCACAAATACATTCAAACTACATAGATTTCCAATATCACTGCAAAGTAATGCAAGTCCATCTGTTAGAAACTGCCATTTCCTACTGCCGACATCTGATATCAAAAAGGTGCAGCCGAGCTACATTTCCAAACTAGAACTCTGGGCCAACAGCACAAGGTTAATTATTGACTGCTGACTGAGAAAGAGAAACAACAATCATTTTTCCAAAATACTTTGCTGTTTTGGTCACTTCTTTATGAATGCGTGCAAATCCCACTACAACGCAGATTGCCTACATCTGTAAATCCCAGAGTTTTGCAAATCCCATTGGAAGTCCAGCTTGCCCTCTATGCAACAGTCAGGAACCCAGCTCGCCCTCAGCCCTTGAAGCCCAGCTTGCCCTTGAGGGCAAAGTCAGTCAGAGTCTAATTTGACCTTGTAAGCAAAATCCCATCCAATCCCATGCTGGCCTGTCGTACAAGTCATAGCCCAGTTTCAAAATTTGCCGACAATCTTCATGAAAGTACAACAGCACAGCCTGTTGTTAATGCTGTGAGCCTGCCCAGTCCTATACAGTCAAATTCTTTACATTTCCGCTATGTTCACTGGCGCTGCCTGAACTACTGAGCTTGAGCAGTAACATTAACAAAGGATTGATTTATAGCCACTTGTCTTGCCTGCCCTTTCTTCTTTGAGCAATAGTGCAGATGAACATTGCCAGAAACCAAGCTCAGCATCAAGTGCCAATTTAGAAGACTGGAACACGCAAGTTCAAGAAACACAATGCAAAGGAAAATCAGCCTATTCACACTAGAAATTGCAGAGGCTTTTGTGAAATGTTCATCTCCATCTCAGCTCTCCATTGTAACATAATGGTGCAGTGTTCTTCTGTCCTGTATCATTAATGTTATTGTTTCTTATGAAACACTG
The DNA here is from genome assembly GCF_009764475.1 of Pristis pectinata. Lineage (NCBI taxonomy): Eukaryota > Metazoa > Chordata > Chondrichthyes > Rhinopristiformes > Pristidae > Pristis > Pristis pectinata. Next base: position 13,471,831 of record NC_067432.1, read on the forward strand.
GGTTGTTATAACTACATTCTACACTGCAGTACTAGTAGCTGCTCATCGATTTTATTTTGCAGACTTAAAACTGTTAATGTTGATAATTTGCCACCATTTTAAAAGCTGCACTTCACGTTACACCCTTTACAAAAGGGCTCGGACACAGAAAACACAACACGAGTTTCAAAATAACTCTCAACCATAATTCAGTACTGCTGTTTCTATTAACTAAATTATCTAACTTTTAAGCAAAACTGTGTAGTACATGTGGATGTCTTCATGCTGTGTACTGACCAATATGTCAATGGAACAGGAGCTTGACATTCTGCTCCCACCATTCATTAGTATCTCACTTTTAAATTGTTGCTGGGCCAGTAAGAAATTCCAAAAATCTAAGATTAATTTCAAGGTCATGAATTAGGGGTGCTTGACACATACTACATTTTCCTCAAAAGGAGTAACTTTTTCCAGAGGTTCCCTGCAAGCCTCTCAGAGCCTGGTTAATGAGGAATATCATGTACCATCCATGATATTGTATATTTTTCAACAATATCAGAAATAGAAGCTTTGTTCAATGAGGCACAGGGGAAGGGAGCTGGAGACTAACATCTTACAACTGCCTCTCCAGTCTCAGTTGTGAAAAGATTATTTTTTTTCTTTGTACGGTGCAGTCTCTTGTGCTAGCACTTGATGCTGTGCCTACTTTCTGACAACATTAACACATGCTGTTGCTTTAAGGAAAAAGACTAGGCATGGCAGGTGGCAGTGATTTTTGATTCATTGTTAATATTACTCCAAGAAGTTCT